>NC_083402.1:152396679-152996679 GCF_020745735.1 Hemiscyllium ocellatum | reverse complement strand
CTGGGGAATGAGCCACGGCAGGTGGTAGAATTGGTGGTGGGGGATTTCTTTGGGAACATGACCGCAATTCTGTAAGTTTTAGATTACTCATAGATAAAGATGAGAGTGGTCCTAAGGGAAGAGTACTAAACTGGGCCAGGAGCTCAGAAATGTGGATTGGACACAGCTATTTGAAGGGAAGTCCACATTTGAGATGTGGGAGGCTTTCAAAGATAATGCAGGATAGGCATGTCCCATTGAAGGCAAAGGATAGGAAGGGCAAGATTTGTGAACCGTGGATGACAGGAGAAATTAGATTAGATTACTTACAGTGTGGAAACAGGCCTTTCAGCCCAACAAGTCCACACCGACCCGCCGAAGAGCAACCCACCCAGACCCATTCCCCTACATTTACCCCTTCACCTAACACTATGGGCAATTTAGCATGGCCAATTCACCTAACCAGCACATCTTTGGACAGTGGGAGGAAACCCACGCAGACACGGGGAGAATGTGCAAACTCCACACAGACAGTTGCCCGAGGCAGGAATTGAACCTAGGTCTCTGGCGCTGTGAGGCAGCAGTGCTAACCACTGTGCCACCGTGCCACCCAGCATACGACCAGCCAAGAGGAAAAGGGAAGCATACATAAGGTCCAGGCAGCTAAGAACAGAACGGGCCCTGGAGGAATATTGGAAGAGTAGGACAAGTCTTAAACAAGGAATCAAGCGGGCTAAAAGGCGTCATTAAATAGCTTTAGCGAGCAGAATTAAGGAGAATCCCAAAGCATTTTATTCTTATATAAGAAACAATCGGGTAACTAGAGAAAGGATTGGTCCACTAAAGGATAATGAAGGAAGGCTGTGTGTAGAACCTGAGAGAATGGGTGAGATTCTGAATGATTACTTTGCATCAGTGTTCACTGAGGAGAGGAACATGATGAATGTTGAGATTAGAGATAGAAGTTTGATTAGTCTGGATCACATTGACTTAAGTAGGGAAGAGGTGTTGGGTAGGCTAGAGGATATTAAAGTGGACAAATCCCTAGGACCGGATGGGATCTACTAAGAGAAAGTGAGGACTGCAGATGCTGGAGACTAGAGTTGAAAAGTGTGGTTGCGGAAAAGTGCAGCAGGCCAGGCAGCATCCAAGCAGAGGCAATTCGACGTTTCGGGCATAAGCCCTTCTTCAGGAATGAGGCTGGTGTGCCTAATGGGCTGAGATAAAAGGTATTGGGGGGTGAATTTGTGGGAGGGGGACTGGGAATATAATAGGTGGAAGGAGGTGAGGGTGAGGGTGATAGGCCGGAGAGGGGGTGGGGGCGGAGAGGTCAGGAAGAAGATTGCAGGTCAAGAAGGCGATGCTGAATCAGGGTTTGGGACTGAGATAAGGTGGAGGGAGGGGAAATGAGGAAGCTGGAGAAATCTGCATTCATCCCTTGTGGTTGGAGGGTTCCTATGCGGAAAATGATGCGCTCTTCCTCCAGGCGTCGTGTGGCCAGGGTCTGGCGATGGAGGAGGCCAAGGACCTGCATGTCCTTGGCGGAGTGGGAGGGGGAGTTAAATTGTTCAGCCACGGGGCGTATGGGTTGGTTGGTGCGGGTGTCCCAGAGGTGTTCCCTGAAACGTTCTGCAAGTAGGCGGCCTGTCTCCCCAATGTAGAGGAGGCCACATCGGGTGCAGCGGATACAGTAAATGATGTGTGTGGAGGTGCAGGTGAATTTGCGACGGATATGGAAGGATCCACTGGGGCCTTGGAGGAAAGTGCGGGGGGAGGTGTGGGTGCAAGTTTTGAACTTCCTGCGGTTGCAGGGGAAGGTGCCGGGAGTGGAGGTTGGGTTGGTGGGGGGGTGTGGACCTGATGAGGGAGTCACAGAGGGAGTGGTCTCTCCTGAACGCTGATAGGGGTGTGGAGGGAGATATATCCCTGGTGGTGGGGTCCGTTTGGAGGTGGTGGAAAAAACGGAGGATGATACGATGTATCCGGAGGTTGTTGGGGTGGTAGGTGAGGATCAGTGGGGCTGTCCTGGTGGCAATTGGAGGGCGGGATTCAAGGCCGGAGGAGCAGGAAGTGGAGGAGATGCGGTGGAGAGCATAGTCGACCACGTCGGAGGGGAAATTGTGGTCTTTGAAGAGGGAGGCCATTTGGGCTGTTCGGTGTTGGAATTAGTCCTCCTGGGATCAGATGCGGCAGAGGCGGAGGAATTGGGAATATGGGATGGTGTTTTTACAGGGGACAGGGTGGGAGGAGGTGTAGTCTGAGTAGCTGTGGGAGTCGGTTGGTTTGTAGTAAATGTCTGTGTTGAGTTGGTCGCCCGAGATAGAAATGGAGAGGTCTAGGAAGGGGAGAGAGGAGTCTGAGACGGTCCAGGTGAATTTGAGGTCGGGGTGGAAGATGTTGGTAAAGTGGATGAACTGTTCAACCTCCTCAGGGGAGCACGAGGTAGTGCCAATACAATCATCGATGTAGCGGAGGAAAAGATGGGGGATGGTGCCAGTGTAGCTGCGGAAGATGGACTGTTCCACATATCCGACAAAGAGGCAGGCATGGCTGGGGCCCATGCGGGTGCCCATGGCAACTCCTTTGGTTTGGGGGAAGTGGGAGGATTGGAAGGAGAAGTTGTTAAGAGTGAGGACCAGTTCAGTCAGTCGAAGGAGGGTGTCAGTGGAAGGGTACTGGTTAGTACGGTGGGAAACGAAGAAGCAGAGGGCTTGGAGTCCTTCGTGATGAGGGATGGAGGTGTACAGGGACTGGATGTCCATCATGAAGATAAGGCATTGGGGGCGGGAGAAGCGAAAATCATGGAGGAGGTGGAGGGCCTGGGTGGTGTCCCGAATGTAGGTGGGGAGTTCTTGGACTAAAGGGGAACAGGACAGTGTCGAGGTACGTAGAGATGAGTTCGGTGGGGCAGGAGCAGGCTGAGACAATGGGTCGGCCGGGGCAGTCAGGTTTGTGGATTTTGGGCAGGAGGTAGAAACGGGCGGTGCGGGGTTGTGGGACTATGAGGTTGGAGACAGTGATTGGGAGATCCCCTGAGGTGATGAGGTTATGGATGGTCTGGGTGATGTGGGTTTGGCGGTGAGAGGTGGGATCATGGTCAAGGGGGCAGTAGGAGGAGGTGTCCGCGAGCTGGCGGCTAGCTTCAGCGGTGTAAAGATCGATGCGCCAAACGACCACTGCGCCTCCCTTGTCTGTCAGTTTGATGGTGAGGTTGGGGTTAGAGCGGAGGGAGTGGAGGGCTGCGCGTTGTGAGGGTGAGAGGTTCCAACCCAACCCAACCTGCACCAACCAACCCAACCGCCCCGTGGCTGAACTCTTAAACTCCCCTCCCACTCCGCCAAGGACGTGCAGGTCCTTGGCCTCTTCCATCGCCAGACCCTGGTCACACGATGCCTGGAGGAAGAGCGCATCATCTTCCGCCTAGGAACTCTCCATCCACAAGGGATGAATGTAGATTTCTCCAGCTTCCTCATTTCCCCTTCCCCCACCTTACCTCAGTCTCAACCCTCGGATTCAGCACCGCCCTCTTGACCTGCAATCTTCTTCCCGACCTCTCCACCCCCACCCCCTCTCCGGCCTATCACCCTCACCCTCACCTTTTCCACTTATCGTATTCCCAGCGCCCCTCCCCAAAATTCCGCCCCAGCCCCCCCCCCACCTTTTATCTCAGCCCGCTTGGCACACCAGCCTCCTTCCTGAAGAAGGGCTTATGCTCGAAATGTCGATTCTCCTGCTCCTCGGATGCTGCCTGGCCTGCTGCGCTTTCCAGCAACACACTTTCCAACCCGGGAGGCGAGAGAGGAAATAGCTAGGGCCCTGACAAATATCTTTATAGCATCCTTAAACACAGGTGAGGTGCCAGAGGACTGGAAGGTTGCTCATGTTGTCCCCCTGTACAAGAAGGGCAGTAGGCATTTTCCGGGCAACTACAGACTAGTGAGCCTGACGTCGACTCACTTTCTTGAAATGGAGAAAGGTGACCAGTGGTGTTCCACAGGGGTCAGTGTTGGGGCCGCTGTTGTTTGTAATATACATAAATGATCTGGAAGAGGGCACTGTTGGTATGATCAGCAAGTTTGCAGATGATACGAAGATTGGTAGAGTAGCAGAAAGCATAAGGGACTGTCAGAGAATACAGGAGGATATAGATAGGCTGGAGATTTGGGCGGAAAAGTGGCAGATGGATTTCAATCCAGACAAATGTGAGGTGATGCATTTAGGCAAGACTAATTCGAGAGCGAATTATACAATGAATGGAAGAGCCTTGGGAAAAGTTGATGGGCAGAGAGATCTGGGAGTGCAGGTCCATTGTACCCTGAAGGTTGCTGCACAGGTGGATAGAGTGGTCAAGAAGGCATATAGTATGCTTGCTTTCATCAGACAGGGTATTGAGTATAAGAGCTGGCAGGTCATGTTAAAATTGTACAAGACATTGGTTCAGCTGCATTTAGAATATTGTGTACAGTTCTGGGCACCACATTATCAAAAGGATGTGGATGCTTTGGAGAGGGTGCAGAGAAGGTTTACGTGCATGTTGCCTGATATGGAAGGTGCTAGCTATGAACAGAGGTTGAGTAGGTTAGGTTTGTTTTCATTAGAAAAAGGGAGATTGAGGGGGGACCTGATTGAGATTTATAAAATCATGAAGGGTATAGACAGGGTGGATGGAGACAAGCTTTTTCCCAGGGTGAAGGATTCAATAATGAGAGGTCACGCTTTCAAGGTGAGAGGTGGAAAGTTTAAGGGGGATACACGCGGCAAGTACTTCACACAGAGGGTGGTGGGCGTCTGGAACGCGTTGCCAGCAGAGGTAGTAGAGGCAGGCACGGTAGATTCAGTTGAGATGCATCTGGACAGATGTATGAGTAGGTGGGGAGCAGAGGGATACAGATGCTTAGGAATTGGGCGACAGGTTTAGACAGTAGATTTGGACCAGCTCAGGCTTGAAGGGCCGAAGGGCCTGTTCCTGGGCTGTAAATTTTTTTTGTTCTCTTTGTTCTTTGAATTCTGAAGCTCTCCAGTTTCAATATTCTGAGGTAACTGATAGACTGGGCCATCACTCAGCCATTTTACTGCTTCATTGTTACCCTGAACAAACTAAGAAAAATACCAGTGGAAGGACATTGTGATAGGAAAGAAGTAGAGGCAATAGAATGCAGGATCAAAGGTTAGGGTGAGAAGGCAGGAAAATGATTGGGAAATATATTAGTCATTACCAAGTGGCAGAGTAAACTCAATTGGTTGAATGGCCTAATTCTGCATTGATATCTATCGTCTTGTGGTCTGGGAGGAGTGATGGGAGAAGACAGGGAACCAAATAGCTGATAGCTGGAGAGGGGTTAGCCTGCAGTGTTGATGGTGTTCAGTGTAGGGAAAGTGAACCAAGGGTTCTGGTGATGTTAACTGAAAGAGAAATGTTAGCCTACTTAATTTCTTGTCTTTCCTTCAACAATGGCATGAGATTAGATTAGATTCCCTATACTATGGGAACAGGCTCTTCGGCCCAATAAGTTCACACCTGACGAATGCATCTAACACTATGGGCAATTTAGCATGATCAATTCACCTGACCTACACATCTTTGGTTTAGTGGTGCTGGAAGAGCACAGCAGTTGACAGCATCCGAGGAGCAGTACTGCTGTGCTCTTCCAGCACCACTAATCCAGAATCTGGTTTCCAGCATCTGCAGTCATTGTTTTTACTTACACATCTTTGGACTGTGGGAGGAAACCCACACAGACATGGAAATAATATGCAAACTCCACACAGACAGTCACCCGAGGCTGGAATTGAACCCGGGTCCCTAGCGCTGCGTGGCAGCAGTGTTAACCACTGAGCCACTGTGCCGCCCCTACGCTATTTTACAACTTGGTCTGAATTTATCTCCCAAGCAAAGGGCAAGCTTTCTGATGCCTTTTGTAGTGGATTGCTGATGTTTTGGCAGTTTAGTTGATTTAAAGGAGTGTGCTCTCCCAAGCAGGGTCTATGCCTTTCCATAATACACGATGAAGGAGCAGCACTCTGAAAGCTAGTGCTTCCAAATAAACTTGTACTATAATCTGGTGTTGAGTGATTTTTAACATAATGCAAGGGTATGTACAGAACAATCAGCTCAGGTTTACACACTCAGAGGTTCCAGAACAATCCAGAACCTTTCAGGCACACTACAACTTCAAGAATAAGTGGGCACCCTGGAAATTGTGGTGCTTTTGTGACTGCTATTATAACCACAAGATCCAGGCCAATCAAGTCTGTTGGTGATTGGGTTATAATGCATGCATTCTGGCCCCGCAAGGTTACTAACAGACCTCTTTATCCCAGTTTCTCCACCAGTGAAGCCTGTTGCCACCAACACAGACTCTTTCCAATGGTCTCTGATAGAGATAAAAACAATGACTGCAGATGCTGGAAACCAGATTCTGGATTAGTGGTGCTGGAAGAGCACAGCAGTTCAGGCAGCATCCAAAGTGCAGTGAAATCGACGTTTCGGGCAAAAGCCCTGATAGAGGTGTGATAATCTCCCCTTTCCACACCAGCAATAATTTTTGACTCTGATAGCATTCTTGCCAGCTTTGAATAGACATTTAAATGAATTCAGGGCATTAAAATTTCCTAAGCATTGCACTCCAAGACAGGTTTGTTCAAAATCACAGATAAAAAATTGTCAGGTATAATGTAGAAAACAGCCCTTTACAGAGGAAGCATTCAAGAAGTACGATTACAAAAATAAATTGAATAAGATCGTGACATCATGAAGAATAAAAACAGAATATGAATCCAAATGGAGTTAAAATGCTCAAAGCACATGAATGAGGAAATTCTAAAGTCTAAATTATTAAATAATTTGTTGTTTTGCAAAAAAAGGAATGTTTTTCGTCACAACAAATAATTTGTAATTAAAGATAATAGGTTGGATTTTCTGATGAGTGGATGATCTTTCCTTTTTTGAAAGAAGGGAGCTCTGTATTTCTGAGAGTTGGGTGGAGGTCAAGGTCCATAGGGCCATTCTTTCAGGGGAAACAGGCAAATAGGGTACCAGTCGGGGAGGGGATTGGGTCTCAGATGAATAGGATGCAAGATCAGTAGTGAGTAGAGTGCCAGATAAGTAAAGCGCCAGGGTGTCAGATAAGTAGGCCGTCAGCTGGATAACCTACTGGAGTGCAAAATGGCAGGGTCAGTGATACAGTATTTAGGATGGGTCAGGGGGGTGGGGAGGGACTGGGTCCAGTCGGTGTCAGGTTGGGACTGGTAAGGGTAGGGGAACCGAGTTCAGTTAGGGCGCTGATGGGGTTGTCTAGTCCAGGACGAGGTTCAAGTCAAGGCCTTGAGGGGGTGGGGGGGGGGGGGCTGGGTATAAGTAGTCTTGGGAGGCATTGTTGGGTATGTATGTGAGGTAAGTATGGGTTCAATTTAACATTTACTCATAAGATAGGTTATATATATATAATAGCCGAATGTCTCTTCAGGAACCATTTTCCTTAATTTCACTGGAGATTTAAATATATTTCTGGAGGTTTGCAGGCATTGGGGAATTACCCAGATTAAAATTCAATTTCTCAAGCAATATACTCAGACTGTGCTACAATGGGGATTCCACAGGATTCCCATGTCCAACTCCCATCTACACTGGAATAATGACTGTCAGGTCATTGATGCAAATCCATGTACAATGTAAACAGACTTTCATTTTAGAAAAGTGGTGACTGACCAATGAGATCATGAGATACTTAAAGGAAGGGGAAGCAGTTAGACAAGCAACCATAGTAACAATCAAAAATGATAAGAATATTTATAAGATTGGATCATAAAATGGTCACCAACCCCACCAATAGACAATTTTCTGTGAACATTTGTGAAATGGAGAGATTTGAATGTAAGGCCATCAGAGATATGTTTACAAATCTGTTGCACACTTTATTACAAGAAGATTATATATTTTGTTTCAGCTAGTAACTAAGGTGTGATTTAATTTTTTTTGTTGCTTGGTATGGAAGTATATTTAGTATTTGGCTACATACACATTAGTTAATGTTTTCAAATAGCTGATCAAAATAAGATCAGGAAAACAAACACATGGTTCTCAATTGATGAAAATACAGAAAAGAAGTAATAAATAAATGAAAGATGATGAGATAGCAATTACGAAAGCTAAATTGTGCTTCAATTCACTGGTGTCAGCATGGTTTTATGAAGGGTAAGTGCGTTTGACAAACTTGTTGGAGTTCTTTAAAGATGGGTTCTGGGTAATCCAAGATGGAGGACAGGAAACATTTTTGGCTGTAACAACTGCTCCATTTTTGAGGTATTTTAGGTGCTGGAGGTGATTTCTTTGAATTCTAGGAGCAGCAATCACTGTTTTATATGCTGTTGCATTGTTTTGGAATTTTGGAAAAAGAAGTCAAAACAACAGATGGGTGGCAGGGTGGCACAGTGGTTAGCTCCGGTTTCCTCCCACAGTCCAAAGACGTGCAGGTTAGGTGAATTGGCAATGCTAAATTGCCCGTAGTGTTAGGTGAAGGGGGGAATGGGTCTGGGTGGGTTGCGCTTCGGCGGCTCAGTGTGGACTTGTTGGGCCGAAGGGCCGGTTTCCACACTGTAAGTAATCTAATCTAATCTAACTGCAGTTTTAAAAGGGAGAAGAACAGACAAAGGAAGCACATGGTGAGATCAATGCAGGACAGAGAGAGAGAAAGAAACTGATACCACAGTGTACCTGCTCAGTTTCTGTCTTTGCTGTTTGAATTCATGTATCACTGGACATCGGAGTGCGTCTGGGAAAATTAACAAACAGTGAAATTCACAACTGATCTTGGAGGAACTGTTTGGGCGAAGTTCACAGCACAGAATCAGATAAGTAACTGTTTTAAGTGGCCTACAGAACATCTGCAGTAGTGAATAGAGTGGGTTCTTTCTTGATTTTTTTTGAGATATGTCTCTTGATTAAACTTAAAATATAAGCCATAACTATTAATCTAACCTGGGACAGTGTTTTGTAGATGAATAAGATGGTGTTATTTTCTGGTCTGTAGCTTGTGAAGGAGCAAATAAAGCCTTTAGTAGAGTGATATGTGCTTCTTGTCAGATGTGGGAGTTTAAAGACAGTTTAAGGGTTACTGTGAATTATATCTGCGATAAATGATGTTGGTTGCGAATCTTATCAGATCGAATGGATCAGTTGGAGAGACAGTTAGAAGCAATGAGGAATTTGCAACAGTATATGATGGATAGTGATTATAGGAGGAGGGGATGAAGCCTCAGATACAGTCACATAGATGGGTTAACTCCAGGAAAGGTAAGAGAGGTAGGCAGCTAGTGCAGGAGTCTTTTGTGGCCATACCCATTTCAAACAGGTATGCTGTTTTGGAAAATGTAGAGGGTGATGGATTCTCAGGGGAACATAGCACGAACAGCCAAGTTTCTGGTATTGAGACTGGCTCTGATGTAATGAGGGGTATGTTGGGTTCCAAGAGATCAATTTTGTTAGGGGATTCACTAGTCCGAGGTAGACAGGCGTTTCTCTGGTCAGCAGCGAAAAAGCAGAATGGTGTGTTGCTTCCCTGGTGCCAGGATCAAGGATGTCTCAGAGAGGGTGCAGAATGTTCTCAAGGGGAAGAGGGACCAGCAAGAGGTCATTGTCCACATTGGAACCAACGACATAGGGAGGGAAAAGGTTGAGATTCTGAAGGGAAATTACAGAGAGTTAGGCAGGAATTTAAAAAGGAGGTCCTCAACGGTCGTAATATCTTGATTACTCCTGGTGCCAAGAGCTAGTGAGGGCAGGAATAGGAGGATAGAGCAGATGAATGCATGGTTGAGGAGCTGGTGTATGGGGGAAGGATTCACATTTTTGGATCATTGGAATCTCTTTTGGGGTACAAGGAGGACGGATTACACCTAAATTGGAAGGGGACTAATATACTTGCAAAGAAATTTGCTAGAGCTGCTCAGGAGGATTTAAACTAGTAAGGTACCTTCCATACCAGGCAACATCCTCGTAAACCTTCTCTGCACCCTCTCCACAGAGTCCACATCCTTTTGGTAACGTGGCGACCAGAACTGTACACAGTATTCTAAATGCCTAACCAATGTCTTGTACAATTTCAACATGACTTGCCAGCTCTTATACTCAATACCCTATCTAATAAAGGCAAGCATACTATATGCCTTCTTGACCACTCTATCCACCTGTGCATCAACCTTCAGGGTACAATAGACCTGCACTCCCAGATCTCTCTGCCCATCAACTTTTCCCAATGCTCACTGTATAATTCGTTCTAGAATTAGACTTGCCTAAATGCATCACCTCACATGATCTCTCGTTATTGAATGCTTCACCCTGGGAAAAAGCTTGTCTCTATCCACCCTGTCCATACCCATCGTGATTTTGTAAACCTCCATCAAGTCCCCTCAATCAGGGATAATCACCTTATTGGGATTGTATTACAGACTCCCTAATAGTCAGAGGGAAATTGAGAAACAAACTTGTAAGGAGATCTCAGCTATCTGTAAGAATAATTGGGTGGTTATGGCAGGGGATTTTAACTTTCCAAACATCGACTGGGACTGCCATAGTGTTAAAGGTTTAGATGGAGAGGAATTTCTTAAGTGTGTACAAGACAATTTTCTGATTCAGTATGTGAATGTACCTATTAGAGAAGGTGCAAAACTTGACCTACTCTTGGGAAATAAGGCAGGGTAGGTGACTGAGGTGTCAGTGGGGGAGCACTTTGGGGCTAGCGGCCATAATTCCATTAGATTTAAAACAGTGATGGAAAAGGATAAACCAAATCTAAAAGTTGAAGTTCTAAATTGGAGGAACGCCAATTTTGACAGTTTTAGGCAAGAACTTTCAAAAGCTGATCGGGGGCAGATGTTTGCAAGTAAAGGGACGGCTGGAAAATGGGAAGCCTTCAGGAATGAGATAACGAGAATCCAGAGAAAGTATATTCCTGTCAGGGTGAAAGGGAAGGCTGGTAGGTATAGGGAATGCTGGATGACTAAAGAAACTGAGGGTTTGGTTAAGAAAAAGAAGGAAGCATATGTAAGGTATAGATAGGATTGATCAAGTGAATCCTTAGAAGAGTATAAAGGAAGTAGGAATATACTTAAGAGGGAAATCAGGAGGGCAAGAAGAGGACATCAGATAGCTTTGGCAAATAGAATTAAGGAGAAACCAAAGGGTTTTTACAAATACATTAAGGACAAAAGCATAACTAGGGTGGGAACAGGGCCCCTCAAAGAGCCCTCCTGAAGAAGGGCTCATGCCCAAAACGTCGATTCTCCTGCTCCTTGGATGCTGCCTGACCTGCTGCGCTTTTCCAGCAACACGTTTTCACCTCTCAAATATCAGCAAAGCGGCCTTTGTGTGGAGCCGCAGAAAAATGGGAAATACTAAACAAGTATTTTGCATCAGTATTTACTGTGCAAAAGGACATGGGAGATATAGAATATATAGATGGTGACACCTTGCAAAATGCCCAAATTACAGAGGAGGAAGTGCTAATGTCTTGAAATGCATAAAGTTGGATAAATCCCCAGGACCTGTTCAGGTGTACCCTAGAACTCTGTGGGAAGCGAGAGAAGTGATTTCTAGGCCTCTTACTGAGATATTTGTATCATCGATAGTCACAGGTGAGGTGCCAGAAGACTGGAGGTTGGCTAACATGGTGCCACTGTTTAAGAAGGGTGGTAAAGACAAGCCAGGGAACTATAGACCAGTGAGCCTGACATCGGTGGTGGGCAAGTTGTTGGAGAGAATCCCGAGGGACAGGATATACATGTATTTGGAAAGGCAAGGACTGATTAGGAATAGTCAACATGGCTTTGTGCATGGGAAATTATATCTCACAAACTTGATGGATTTTTTTGAAGAAGTAACAAAGAGGATTGATGAGGGCAGAGCAGTAGATGTGATCTATGTGGACTTCAGTAAGGTTTTGACAAGGTTCCCCATGGGAGACTGGTTAGCAAGGTTATATCTCATGGAATACAGGGAGAACTGGCCATTTGGATACAGAACTGACTTAAAGGTAGAAGACAGAGGGTGGTGGTGGAGGGTTGTTTTTTCAGACTGGAGGCCTGTGACCAGTGGAATGTCACAAGGTTCGGTGCTGAGTCCTCTACATTTTGTCATTTACATAAATGGATGTGATCATAAGAGGTACAGTTAATAAGTTTGTAGATGACACCAAAATTGGAGGTGTATGGACAGTAAGGAAGATTACCTCAGATTACAGCAGGATCTTGATCAGATGGGCCAGTGGGCTGAGAAGTGGCAGACGGAGTTTAATTCAGATAAATGTGAGGTGCTGCATTTTGGGAAAGCAAATCTTAGCAGGACTTATACACTTAATGGTAAGGTCCGAGGGAGTGTTGCTAAACAAAGAGATCTTGGAGTGCGGTTTCATAGATCCTTGAAAGTGATGTTGCAGTTAGATAGGATAGTGAAGAAGGCGTTTGTTATGCTTTCTTTTATTGGTCAGAGAATTGAGTACAGGATTTAGGAGGTCATGTTGCGGCTGTACAGGACATTGGTTAGGCCACTTAGACTTAGACTTACAGTGTGGAAACAGGCCCTTCGGCCCAACAAGTCCACACCAACCCGCCGAAGCGAAACCCACCCATACCCCTACATTTACCCCTTACCTAACACTACGGGCAATTTAGCATGGCCAATTCACCTGACCCGCACATCTTTGGACTGTGGGAAGAAACCGGAGCACCCGGAGGAAACCCACGCAGACACGGGGAGAACGTGCAAACTCCACACAGTCAGTAGCCTGAGTCGGGAATTGAACCCGGGTCTCTGGCACTGTGAGGCAGCAGTGCTAACCACTGTGCCACAGTGTCGCCCACATTTTTCCCACTTTTGGAATATTGCATGCAATTCTGGTCTCCTTCTTATTGGAAAGATGTTGTGAAACTTGAAAGGGTTCAGAAAAGATTTACAAGGATGTTACCAGGGTTGGAGGATTTGAGCTGTAGGGAGAGGTTGAACAGGCTGGGGCTGTTTTCACTGGAGCGTCGGAGGCTGAGGGGTGACCTTTTGGAGGTTTACAAAATCATGAGGGCATGGATAGGGTAAATAGGCAAAGTCTTTTCCATGGCGTTGGGGAGTCCAGAACTAGAGGGCATAGGTTTAGAGTGAGAGGGGAAAGATATGAAAGAGACCCAAGGGGCAACTTTTTCACACAGAGCGTGGTACGTGTATGGAATGAGCTGCCAGAGGAAGTGGTGGAGGCTGGTACAATTACAACATTTAAGAGGCATTTGGATGGGTATATGAATAGGAAGAGTTTGAAGGGATATAGGCCGGATGCTGGCAGGTAGGACTAGATTGACTTGGGATAACCGGTCAGCATGGAGAGGTTGGACCGTAGCGCCTGTTTCCAACCTGAACATCTGTATGCCTCTATGACTCTATGTAACCAACGAGGTAGATAATGGGGATCTGGTGGATTTGCACATCTAGATTTCCAGAAGGCTTCTGACAAGGTGCCACATAAATGACTGATCCACAATGTTAGATCCCAGGAGATTAAGGGTACAGTGTTGACTTGGATCAAGGATTGGTTGACTGACAGAAAGCAGTGTGTCAGCATAGTTGAGTCCTTCCCTGGATGGCGACCTGTAACTAATGAGACGCTGCAGGGTTCAGTTCTTGGACCTCGATTGTTTACAATTTTAAATTAAATGATCTGCAAGCAGAGATAGTGTGTAACAAGGCAAAGTTCATGCATGATACTAAAATAGGTGGGAATGCAGGCAATGATGAGGAGATAAAGAGTTCATCGGTGATTATTGACAGGCCAGGAGAATGAGCCTGAACCTGGCCGATGGGGTGTGATGTGAATAAGTGCAAGGTTGTTCATTGTGGATGGAAAAATAAAAGTGACAAATTATTATTTAAATGGGAAAAGGATTCATAGTGCGTCAGTGCAGAGAGATGTGGACATCCTTGTGCACCAATCGCAGAAACTGGGGATGCAGGTGCAGTATATAACAAGAAAGGCAAATGAAAATGTGGTATTTATTGCAAAAGGACTGGAGTATAAAAGTAATGAAGAGTGGTTACAATGATACAAGGTGCTTGGTGAATCCATGCCTGGAATATTGTGTCCAGTTTTGGTGTCCTTATCTGAGGAAGGATGTGGTGGAACTGGAGGCTGTTCAGAGCAGGGTCACCGGGTTGATCCCAGGGCTGAAAGGGCTGGTGTACAAGGAGCAGTTGAACAGCTTGGGCTTGTACCCACTCAAGTTCAGAAGATTGAGGGGGATCTGATTGATGGATATAAAATGCTGAAGGGGATGGATAAGGTGGATGTTGAACAGATGTTTCCCCTTGTGGGACAGACTCAAACAAGAGATATAAAGTGAGAGGGGGTAGATTTAAAATTGAGACAATGAGAAATTACTTTACTCAGATGGTTGTGAATCTGTGGAACTCACTGCCCCAGAGTGCAGTGGAGGCAGAATCAATCAACAGATTCAAGAAAGAAATCGATATGTTTCTGATGAAAGACGGGTTAAAGGGCTGTGGGGAGCAGGCAGGAAAGTGGAGTGGAGATCAAAGATCAGCCATGCTCATGTTAAATGGTAGAGTGGGCTTGAAGAGCTGAATTGCCTACTCCCGTTCCTAATTCCTATGTTCCTATATTACAATCATAGGTCCAATATTATATAATATATAGGTTCACCTCTCAACCATAAGATCAAGAAAATGTTGGAGGAGAAATAGGCCATTTGGTCCATCAAGTCTACCCTGCCATTCAATGCACCTCATCTTCTGCCTAGGAACCCTCCAACCACATGGGATGAAAGTAGATTTCTCCAGCTTCCTCATTTCCCCTTCCCCCACCTTATCTCAGTCCCAACCCCCGGATTCAGCACCGCCCTCTTGACCTGCAATCTTCTTCCCGACCTCTCTGCCCCCACCCCCTCTCTGGCCTATCACCCTCACCCTCACCTCCTTCCACCTATCGCATTCCCAGCACTCCTCCTCTGAGGATATTATACGTTTCAAGAAAGTCTCCATTCATTCTTATAAACTCCAATGAGGACAAGCCAAACTATTCAACCTTTCCTCACAAGAACATCCTCCCATCCCTTGGATCATCCTAAAGAACCTTCTGTGACTGCCTCAAATGCCCATGTACTTTTCTGTGGATTAAGGGACTGAAACAACTCACAGTATTCCAGCTATGGTCTGACTCGTGCCTTGTACAGCTTCAGCAAGATCTCCCTACTTTCATTATCCAGTATCTTTGAAATAAAGGCCAACAGTCTATGTGTCTTCCCTATTACCTGCTGAATTTGGATGTTAACTTTTTGTGATTCATGTGATTGAACCTCCACATCCCTCTGTTCTGCAGCTTTCTGAAGGGTTCCCAGTTAGATAATATCCAGCACTTCTCACCTTCCTTCCAAAGTAGATAACTTCATATTTTCCCACATTATAGTTAATCTGCCAAGTTTTTGCAGATTCTCTTAACTAGTCTATATCCCTTTTGTTGAGTCTTTGTGTCATCCTCGCCACCTGCCTTCCCCACTGTTTTTGTGCCACCTACAAACTAGACAATAGCATGGGGTTCACGTCCATTCTCCAAACACTATTGTTTATTGTAAATAATTGATCATCTTTAGCTCCTTGCTTATTATTATTATGTATAAACACTGTGCATGCACCAATTCTTCAACTTGTTATCAGCAAGATCAGAGCCAACGCCTAAATCTTGTGTACAAGCCCATAACATCATATTTGTTGCTGCAGCCAACTCCTTTCATCATTATACAGGGGTACACAAAGCCAATACTCTACTGAACTCTGAGCTGCATTCTATGTACTATAGCTGTAATAAAAGTGTCCAAGCTGCAATATTTCTATCCTACAGCCTTACTTTATCACAATGGATGCAGAAACACTCATTGAAATTTTTGCCATCTCAAAATGTGATTGTTCCACTGACCATCTTGATAGCTTCCTGGCTTCAGCCCTCTGCTAATTGGAGCTCATCTGAAACTCTGCTATCTGTAGCCATCTTACTTTCTTTACATCATGTCCTCAGTAATCAATATGCAGTGACTGGGTTGAAGTTTTAATCTGGAATCAGGGGCCTAATATTGGGTAAGTTTCTGGATCATGACCTGGCATCAGGTCAATGTCATTCACTGGGCCTGATTTTTGACAAGAAGCCCGTTATGGGCCAGGGAGTGCACTTGGTATCAATTAAGGATGACAGACAGTCTATCAAAGCTATTAGAGGATCAAGACGATTGCCTCCAACAAGGACACCAGCAGCCCCCCCCCCCCCCTACAAAGTTAGGAGCAGCTGATGGATTGGAGGTAAAGCACATGCCTTAGGATGGAGGTGGCCTGTGAAGAGACTTAACAATATTTAACATTATAAAGGCCAGATGGACATCATTGAGGGGCAAACCCTGGCACAACCATAGCCAGAGCTTCATTATGAGATAATTGTGAGATCATTCAACTGTTCAGTAGCTTTTTGATTGCTCAATTTCAAAGCCCATGTTGTAGACATCTACAGCACAGAAAAAGGTCCTTCAGCTCACCACGTCCATGCCAGTCAAACACAGCCACCTAACTATTGTAATCCTTTTCTACCCCTTGGCCTATAGTTTTGTTTGCTTTAGCAACGCAAGTGGACATCTAAATACTTAGAGCCATAGAGTCATAGAGATGTACAGCATGGAAACAGACCCTTTGGTCCAACTTGTCCATGCCAACCAGATATCCCAACCTAATCTAGTCCCACTTGCCAGCACCTGGCCCATATCCCTCCAAACCCTTCCTACTCACACACTCATCCAGATGCCTTTTTAATGCTATAATTATACCAGCCTCCACCACTTCCTCTGGTAGTTTTTATTCCATTAACACACCACTCTCTGTTGAAAAGGTTGCCCCTTATGTCCCTTCTAAATCTTTCCCCTCTCACCTTAAAACCAAGTCATCTAGTTTTGGACTCCTGCGCCCTGGGAAAAAGACCTTGACTATTCACCCTATCCATGTCCCTCATGATTTTATAAACCTCTATAAGGTCTCCTCTCAACCTCCAACGCTTCAGGGAAAACAGTCCCAGCCTATTCAACCTCTCCTTATAGCTCAAACCCTCCTACCCTGCTGACATCCTTATAAATCTTTTCTGAACTTTTTCAAGTTTCACAGCATCCTTCCTATACCATGGAGACGAGAATTGAATATTTCTTAAATGTTAGGAGGGATTCTGCCTTTGACCACTCTTACAGGCACCAAGTTCCAGATTCTCACCACACTCTGGGTGAAAAGATTTCTGTTCACATCTCCTCTAATCCTTTTGCCCATTAGCTTAAACTTATGTTTTCTGGTCATCGAACCCTCCATGAAAGGGAAATGTTCCTTCTTGTCTACTCAATCTGCACTCCTCCTCATCGCCATCATGTTCCCTCCCAATCTGCTCTACCCTAAGGAAAACAACTCCAAGCTATCCAATCTCTTTTCATAACTGAAACTCTCCAACCCAGCAAACATCCCTGGTAAATCATCTCTGCAGTGTTATCATATCCCTCCTATAATGTAGATTCCACACTGCACATAATACTCTAGCTGTGGCCCAACCAATAGTTCATTCCAGCATAACCTCCAATTCTGTGCCTCAGCTGATAAAGGAAATCATGAATCAGTAATAAATGCTAGACAGTCAGTAATTCTCACAGCCGGAAGAGAATAATCACTTTATTCATCTGTCCTGTTTTTTTAAAGAACTGGGGGACATGCACACCAAGATCCCTCTGATTCTCGATACTTCCCAGTGTTCTACTGTTCATCATGTGTTTCCTTGCCTTATTTGTCTTATCCAATGCAATACCTTACTTTAATCCAAATTGAATTCCATTTGTCACTGATCAGTTCATCTGTCCGACCTATCTATACTTTTCCTGTAATCTAAGGCTATCCTCTGATTTACCACCTTATGTTATGAAGATGAAGGTGTGTATATACTTTTAAGAGAGAGTGAATGCTGTTTTGCACTGAGACCTTACTGTCCTATGATTAGCTAACAGTCTCAGAGGGTACTGGAAAATTGTAAAAATGTAACATTTGACTGTTAAGTAGATGCCTGAGTTGGTTTCTATTCTGACAACATTTTGAATTTAACCAATCAGTTTAAATTATGCCTCAGGATGATAAAACGCAATTGAGTTTAAATTTATTGTTTAGCCAACATCAAACCAATGAGGCTATCTGATGTTGGGAGGATAAGAAAGGCAGGCAGTTTGAAAGTTAGGTAGAGTAACTGCCATCAACAGTGTAACTCCATCGAACCACTCTCTGTCAAAGGTACCTTTTCATATAAAAAATATTTGCAAAAAAGAAAGAAGATGACCCAGGGAGATCTTTAGCTGGAAGAAGAGAGACACTGACGATGGCAGCCGCTGTGTGGCTTTGAAATTAGTTGATATAATCTTAATAGCAGTCTTATTGGAACAGCATATTGTTATGGAGTTGGAGGCAGGTAATAAGCAGTTAAGAGAAAGGGAGGCTTAGAATTGTAAATAGTTGTTATTTAATGTTCACTTTTAGAATTAAGGAATAATTTGATTTTTTTAAATTGTGGAGTTTAGGAGTTCTCTGTCACTCATCTTTTAACAGATTAGGAGGCAAGGCGAGCTTTTCTGTGAGCTTGGTTTAATTAATAGAAGGGTTCACTGCCGTGTCATAGCAACTAGTTTTTGTGTCATCTGTGAAATTAAGCCTCCCACATACAAGTCTAAATCATTTATATAAACCACAAACAGCAAGGGTCCCAATATTGACCCCCATCGTAGACCACTGTACACAGACTTCCAGTTGGAAAGATAGTTCTCGAATATCATCCTTTGCTTCCTGCCACTCAGCCAATTGTGGATACAATTTGCCAGATTTCCCTGGAAACCATGGTTTCTAACATTGCTATAAGACTCCCATGTGTAATCTTAGTAAATGCCTTGCTAAAGAGCAAGTAAACTACATCAAATATATTGCCTTTATCTACCTGATCACCTCTTCTAAAAATTCAATCAAGTTGGTCAGACATGACCTCCCCTTAATAAACACGTGTAGCCACATGTTGGTTAATCCCTGCCTCTCCAAGCACACATTAATTCTGTCCCTTAGAATTGGATCCAATAATTTCCCCACCACTGAGATTAAACTGATTGACCTGTCGTACCCCTAAATACTCACGTACAAGTGTATCCCTGCCCATCTTCTCCAGATACCATTTACTCAGTATTGTGTTCCTCTAGGCATCCCCATTCTTCTGCCTGGGAATTTTGTATCTGCATTGCATTGACCGTAGATTCTTCAGGCAGTTTGGTTTTGCACTGTGAAATATTCTTTATAAAACTCTCTGCTACATTATGATACCTCTCTTTTAATTCAGAAGATTTATTGAAGTATAGATTCATTATCATCTAGCATGGAAATGGAACCTTCGGTCCAACTAATCCATGCTAAACATAATCCCAAACTATACTAGTCCCACCTGCCTGTACTTGGCCATATCCTTCCAAACACTTCTTATTCATGTCTTTTAAATGTTGTAACTTTACCTGCAACCACCACTTCCTCTGGAATTTCATTCCATACTCAAACTACTCTCTGTAAAAATGTTGCCCCTCGTGTTTATTTTATGTTTAATTGTACCTTTACTAAATATCCTCAGTATTTTATAACTCAATGTATACTTATTGTCTTTATGAACTACACTGTGACATTTAATAAGCCCCTAGGTGCAAAATGATATTACATAAATTGCGGTATCTACTAACAAGAGTATTTTAATCATGTATCACCTTGCTTAAATGATCAGCTAGATTTGTTTGTTCTGACTGTCTGTCATAATCCTGAATTGTCCATGATGGATGAGCTTTGTTCAGTTGCCAGCTGTTTTCTGTCCTTATGTCTGCATACAAGGGATTCCTCTTGATGGTGGACTTCAAGGTTTGAGGAGTGATATGTTTGCTGAGCACATTATCAATGAGAACAGGGCCATCGCCATACAACCGTAAGCTGAACTTCTCTGACGCATCTTGGTCTTTAGTCTAGAAGACATTTAATACACAACAATGCAGCGACACTGATATAATTCACAGGACTATTATCAGAATCAATTTGTGATGACTCTGCTGTTTTATTCAATTAATTTTTGTCAGGAAATGGTCGCAAATGTTCATTTGAATGCACAAAAATAACCGATTAAACAAGTTATTTCCTAAAATGCAAAGAATAATTACAAAAGTACACTTAATGAATTAAAATATTGGTTTTGTATGATCAAAATTCCAGAGTCATCTTTATGAATGTTTTATATCTTTTTATCAAGGTCAGTGAATTTAAATTTGAAAAAATCATATAAAAGCATTTCCAATGTATTTGCAATTCTCAGAGCAAATGCACAATCTGAAGATGTTTGAACCACTTACTGATGAATAGACTCGATTGTGCCACTGACGACCACTCAGAGCTGCTCCAGAGAGACCTGTAAAACCAAATTGGCTTAAACCAGGATTTGTACCTAATGCTTTTACATCTAACTGCAGAAATTTGTCAGGATGGTTGTTATTTGGCAAGACTGAAAGGTCCATGTTTCTTTCGTGTCCTACTCCAGGCACACACTGGCACTGATGAGCAATACACTTTCTTTCTAATTATTAATAAATTATTGAACATTTAGGTGGATAGTTGAAACATTATCTGTCTGCAGAGCTCCTTTTCAAGAGCAAATGAAATAACCATGGACTGCAGTCACTGATGAATAATACACACCTTTTGACATTGTTTCTTTCATCAGCAAGTTGCAGGTCATGGCGCAATGTGGTAGAGTAATTTTAAAATTATAAAAGGATATGTGTAAAGGAAATTATATCAGGTAGATAAAAGCAGATAGTTTCCAGTAGTTGAGAGACTTAGAATGAGGGACATAGTAGCAATATTAAAGGTTTTTAAATGCCTACCAAGACAAATTGCAATAGCATTTAGATTGTTACTTCTGTGATGTAGCTAGGGCTGAAAACTAACACTACTTCACAAATACTGATACAATTATATAAATACAACATCTACGGACTTGGAATTTGCAAA
Organism: Hemiscyllium ocellatum; assembly: GCF_020745735.1. Classification (NCBI taxonomy): domain Eukaryota; kingdom Metazoa; phylum Chordata; class Chondrichthyes; order Orectolobiformes; family Hemiscylliidae; genus Hemiscyllium; species Hemiscyllium ocellatum. The sequence continues at coordinate 152,975,576 of NC_083402.1, read as the reverse complement.
AAGAAGAAAATTCTATCACGATTTGTTAAATAAACTGAATGTTTAATCAAATTTTTTTAAGTTTTTGGGGCAGTGTAAAAACTAAACATTCAGTGTGATTTTATATGACACTCCCTGATTTCCCATCTCTCTGATAACTGTTACAAATATAGGGACTGATTCCATTAAGTCAAAACTGGACCAGAGAGAGACGTATCAGACTACAGCAAGGAAACAGAGATAGAAGGGCAATCTTCCCAGGTCCTGTTTGATTTTGGCGATGGTGAGAGAACTGGGGAAATAACATGAGATGGCCAGTGAGAAGCTTCTCAAGATAAATTCCCTGGGCCGAATGGGATTTATCCTAGGATTCTCTGGGAAGTTGGGGAGGAGATTGCCGAGCCTTTGGCTTTGATCTTTATGTCGTCATTGTCTACTGGAATGGTGCTAGAAGACTGGAGGGTAGCAAATGTTGACCCCTTCTTCAAGAAAGGGAATAGAGACAATCCTGATAATTATAGACCAGTGACCTTTACTGGTAAAGTGTTATAAAGGATTTATAATCATCTAGAAAGGAATAATTTGATTTGAGATAGTCAACATGGCTTTGGGAAGAGTAAGTCATGCCTCACAAACCTTATTGAGTTCTTTGAGAAGGTGATGAGGGTAAAGTGGTTGATGCAGTGTAAATGGATTTCAATACAGCATTTGATAAGGTTCCCCATCGTAGGCTATTGCAAAAAATGCAGAGGCATGGGATTGAGGGTGATTTAGCAGTTTGGATCAGAAATTGGCTAGCTGAAAGAAGACAGAGGGTGGTGGCTGATGAGGAATGTTCATCCTGGAGTTCAGTTACTAGTGGGGTACCACAAGGATCTGTTTTGGGTCCACTGTTGTTTGTCACATTTATAAATGACCCGGATGAGGGAGAGAAGAATGGGTTCATAAATTTGCGGATGACACTAAAGTCAGTGGGATTGTGGATAGTGCTAAAGGACATTGCAGGTTACAGAGGGACATAGACAAGCTGCTGAGCTGGGCTGAGAGGTGACAAATGGAGTTTAATGCAGAAAAGTGTGAGGTGATTCACTTTGGAATACAGAGTACTGGGCTAATGATAAGATTCTTGGTAGTGTAGATGAGCAGAGAGATCCTGGTGTCCATGTACACAGGTCCCTGAAAGATGTTACCCAGGTTGATATGGTTGTGAAGAAGGCGTACGGTGTGTTAGGTTTTATTGGTAGAGGAATTGAGTTTTGGAGCCATGAGGTCATGTTGTAGCTGTACAAAACTCTGGTACAGCCACACTTTGGAGTATTGTATACAGTTCGCATTGTAGGAAGGACATGGAAGCAGTAGAAAGGGTTCAGAGAAGATTTACCTGGATGTGGAAGGAAGGTCTTATGAGGAAAGACTAAGGAACTTGAGGCTGTTTTTGTTAGAGAGAAGAAGGTTAAGAGGTAACTTAATAGAGACATACAAGATACTCCAGGAGATTAGATAGGGTGGACATTGAGACCCAAGATTAGAGCAGTGCTGGAAAAGCACAGCAGGTCAAGCAGCGTCCGAGTTGCAGGAAGATCGACGTTTCGGGCAAAAGCTCTTCATCAGGAATGAGGCTGAGAGCCTCAGGTCTGGAGAGATAAATGGGAGGAGGGTGGGGCTGGGGAGAAGGTAGCTAAGACTACAATAAGTGGATAGTAGTGGGGGTAAAGGTGATAGGTCAGAGAAGAGGGTGGAGTGGATAGGTAGGAAGGAAGATTGACAGGTGGGACAAGTCATGGGGACAGTGCTGAGCTAGAAGGTTGGAACTAGGGTAAAATGGAGGGAGGAGAAATGAGGAAACTAATGAAGTCCACATTGATGCCATGGGGTTGAAGGGTCCCGAGGCAGAAGATGAGGCGTTCTTCCTCCAGGCGATGTAGAAGGCTCAGGACCTGCACGTCCTTGGCAAAGTAGAAGGGGGAGTTGAAATATTCGGCTATGGGGCGTTGGGGTTAATTGGTGCAGGTGTCCTGGAGATGTTCTCTGTGAGGAGGCATCCAGTCTCCCCAATGTAAAGGAGACCGCATCAGGAGCAACGGATATAATAAATGACGTGTGGAAGTGGAGGTGAAACTTTGATGGATGTGGAAGGCTCCTTTGGGGCCTTGGAGGGAGGTGAGGGGGGAGGTGTAGGTGCAGGTTTTGCAATTCTTGCGATGGCAGCGGAAGATGCCAGGAGGGGAGAATGGGTTGATAGGGAGTGTGGACCTGGCCAGGTAGTCACAGAGGGAATGGTCTTTTCAGAAAGTAGATAGGGTTGGGGAGGGAAATATATCTCTGGTGGTGGAAATGTCAGCAGATGATGCGATTTATGTGGAGGTTGGTGAGGTGGAAGGTGAGGACCAGGGTGTTCTGTCCTTGTTACGGTTGGAGGGATGGGGTTCGAGGGCGGAGGTGTGGGACGTGGATGAGATGTTTTGGAGAGCATCTTCAACCACTTGGGAAGGAAAATTGCAGATTTTAAAGAAGGATGCCATCTGGTGTGTTCTGTGGTGGCACTTGTCCTCCTGAGAGTAGATACGGTGGAGGTGGAGGAATTGGGAATAAGAGAAAGCACTTTTGCAGGAGGTAGGGTGGGAGGAGTTGTAATCCAGGTAACCGTGGGAGTTGGTGGGTTTGTAGAAAATTTCAGTGTTGAGTTGGTCATTGTTAATGGAGGTGGAGAGGTCCAGCAAGGGGAGGGAGGTGTCTGAGATGGTCCAGGTGACTTTAAGGTCGGGGTGGAATGTGTTGGTAAAGTTAATGAACTGTTCAACCTCCTCGTGGGAGCACGAGGTGGTGCCAAATGCAGTCATCAATGTAGCAGAGGAAGAGGTGGGGAGTGGTGCCGGTGTAACTATGGAAGATGGACTGTTCTGCGTAGCCAACAAAGAGGTAGGCATAGCTGGGACCCATGGCTACCCTTTTCATCTGGAGGAAGTAGGAGGATTTGAAGGAGAAATTGTTGAGGGTGAGGACCAGTTCAGCCAAATGAATAAGAGTGTCAGTATAAGAGTACTGGTGGGGATGTCGGGACAGGAAGAAATAGAGGGCTTGGAGGCCGTGGTCCTGGTGGATGGAAATGTAGAGAGATTGGATGTCCATGGTGAAGATGAGGCATTGGAGGCCGGGTAAACAGGAGTTTTGGAGGAGGTGGAGGGTGTGGGTGATGTCCGGAATGTATGTGGGGAATATCTGGGCTGGGGGGATAGAACATTATCAAGGTAGGTGGAGATGAATTCGGTGGGGCAGGAGCAGGCTGAGACAATGGGTCAGCCAGGGTGGTCAGGCTTGTGGATCTTGGGAAGGAGGTAGAACTGGGTGGTGCAGGGTTCCTGGACTATGAGGTTAGAAGCTGTGGGTGGGAGATCTCCTGAGGTGATGACTTTGTGCATGGTGAGATGATGGTTTGGTGATGAGGGGTGAGGCCATTGTCGAGTGGGTGGTTGGAGGAGGTGTCTTCAAGTTGGTGCCTAGTTTCAGCAGTGTAGAGGTCAGAGCGCCAAACTACCACTGCACCCCCCTACCTCCCCCATCCACTGGTTTGATGGTGAGGTTGGTGTCGGAGCACTTACTGCAGTTGTCAGCAACTGGACTGAGTCCAGTCAAGGGAGAAGGGTACGCTCTTTGTTCAGAGGTCTTCGTACAGTAAGTCAGCCTCTGATAGCAGTCCAGGTCCTTCTTGGGAGTAGCCAAGTCAGGATACTGCCCCCATATGGGGGGAGGAGCTGAATGACAGGCAGCACACCAACCATCTTTCTGCCCTATTATGGGCTGGTTTCCTGCTTGAATGAGAGGGAAACAGGTACGAAGGGAGATGAAAGTGGCTGGCACAGCTGTAACTATTGGTGCAGGTGGGGAGGTCTCCCGAGTAAGGGGCCATGAAAAGTTTACAGTGTCAGGAGTTAGAGTGATGAGGACAAGTGGAAAGGATGATGCATACTTTAGTGAGAGAGCTGGAGCATGAGCCTTAATGGGAGGAGGGTCCACAGTAGAGATCGAGTGAGTGTGAGGTATCAAAAAGAAACTGGTGGCACCTACACTGACGGGGTGACCAAGTAAATGGGCTTTCTTCCTGCAGTGCTGGGCATTCCTCCAGATAGGTCAGACTGTACTGAGCTGGGTGACCACGTAAGATCAGGCTGACATGGTATAGTGTTGTGGTCTCTGCTGCTGATCTGTGAACCACCGTGTACAGCATAACTTCTTGAACTAAGTCCTCAAAATGAGGCACCGATGGGCCCTGTCTACATGTCCATGGCAAATGTCCAGCATCATGCAGGGTAACTCCAGACTGACTGTGCTTGGCTATGTTCACAACAGTGCCAGGGAGATGCCAATCAATTCTGGAAACAGCATATGGTAAAAAGACCACCAAACATGGGAGCAAAAATTAGACCATTCAGCCCATCATGTCTGTTCCAATATTCAATCATGGCTGACTCCCACAGCTACCTGGACTACACCTCCTCCCACCCTGCCCCCTGTAAAAACGCCATCCCATATTCCCAATTCCTTTGTCTGCGCCGCATCTGCTCCCAGGAGGACCAGTTCCAATACCGAACAACCCAGATGGCCTCCTTCTTCAAAGGCCGCAATTTCATCCCAGACGTGATCGACGATGCCCTCCACCACATCTCCTCCACTTCCTGCTCCTCCACCCTTGAGCCCCGCCCCTCCAATCGCCACCAGTACAGAACTCCACTGGTCCTCACCTACTACCCCACCAACCTCCATATACATCATATCATCTGTCGTCATTTCTGCCATCTCCAAACAGACCCTACCACCAGGGATATATTTCCCTCCCTCCCCTATCAGCATTCCGAAAAGACCATTCCCTCCGTCACTCCCTTGTCAGGTCCACATCCCCCACCAACCCAACCTCCACTTCCAGCATCTTCCCCTGCAACCGCAAGAAATGCAAAACTTGTGTCCACATCTCCCCCCTCACTTCCCTCCAAGGCTCCAAGGGATCCTTCCATATCCGCCACAAATTCACCTGCACCTCCACGCACATCATTTACTGCATCCGCTGCACCCGATGTGGCCTCCTCTATATTGGGGAGACAGGCCGCCTACTTGTGGAACATTTCAGAGAACACCTCTGGGACACCCGGACCAACCAACCCAACCACCCCGTGGCTCAACACTTCAACTCCCCCTCCCACTCCACCAAGGACATGCAGGTCCTTGGACTCCTCCATCGCCAGACCATAGCAACACAACGGCTGGAGGAAGAGCGTCTCATCTTCCGCCTAGGAACCCTCCAACCACAAGGGATGAACTCAGATTTCTCCAGTTTCCTCATTTCCCCTCCCCCCACCTTGTCTCAGTCAAATCCTTCGAACTCAGCACCACCTTCCTAACCTGCAATCTTCTTCCTGACCTCTCTGCCCCCCACCCCCACTCCGGCCTATCACCCTCACCTTAACCTCCTTCCACCTATCGCGTTTCCAACGCCCCTCCCCCAAGTCCCTCCTCCCTATCTTTTAGCTTAGCCTGCTTGGCACACTCTCCTGAAGAAGGGCTTATGCCTGAAACGTTGATTCTCCTGCTCCTTGGATGCTGCCTGACCTGCTGTGCTTTTCCAGCAACACATTTTCAGCTCTGATCTCCAGCATCTACAGTCCTCACTTTCTCCTGATAAGTAATTCAAACCCATTCTCCCACTTTCACCCTGTAAACCTTGATTCCCTTGATACTCAAGAATCTATCTATCTCAGACTTAAATACACTCAATGACCTGGCCTCCACAGCCTTCTGTGGTGATTAATTCCACAGATTCCCCACTCTCTGGCTGAAGAGGTTTCTCCTTATCTCTGTTCTAAAAGATCCTCCCTTTACTCTAAGGCTGTGCCCTCGGATTTTAGTCTCTCCTACCAATGGAAACATCTTCCCAACATCTACTCTGTCCAGGCCATTCGGTATTCTGTATGTTTCAATTAGGACCCCCCTCATCCTTCTAAATCTAATCGAGTATAGAGCCAGAGTCCTCAAGTTTTCCTCATATGTTCAACTTTTCATTCCTGGGATCATCCTCATGTACCTGCTCTGAACATGCTCCAGGGCCAGTCCATCCTTCCTGAGATATGGGGCAAAAAACCACACCAAATGCTCCAAATGTGGTCTGACTAGAACCTTATAGAGCTTCAGAAGTACATCCCTGCCTTTATGTGCTATACTGCTCACTATGCTGTAAACCTGAGAGCCTTGGGAAAAGTTGATGGGCAGAGAGACCTGGGAGTTCAGGTCCATTGTACCCTGAAGGTTGCTGCACAGGTGAATGGAGTGGTCAGGAAGGCATATAGCATTCTTGCCTTCTTTGGACGGGGTATTGAATATAAGAGCTGACAGGTCTTGTTAAAATTGTACAAAATTTTGCTTCGGCAGCATTTAGAATACTGTGTACAGTTCTGGAAGCCATATTACCAAAAGAATATTGACGCTTTGGAGAGGCTGCAGAGAAGGTTTACCAGGATGTTGCCTGGTATGGAAGGTGCTAGCTATGAACAGAGGTTGAGTAGGTTAGGATTGTTTTCATTAGAAAAAAGGAGATTGAGGGGGGACCTGATTGAGGCTTACAAAATCATGAAAGGTATAGACAGGGTGGACAGAGACAGGCTTTTTCCCAGGGTGAGCGATTCAATAATGAGAGGTTATGTGTTCAAGGTGAGAGGTGAAAGGTTGAAGGGGGATACACGTGGAAAGTACTGTAGCAATTTCGGGCAACACAGAAGCAGGGAGCAAACAGTGGAACCTGGGAAAAACAGCTAAAATGGACAAAGCAGCCACCTTTTTCTGAAAGCTTGACATGATTTCCCAGCAGGCTCAGCTGGCTGCTATCTCTGTGCCTGTACAAAAGAGAGCCCAGCCCCCAAGGTGTTCTGGCAGGAATCAGTCAGACACCTAAGTGTATTGGAGGGGGGAAAGTGGCCACTATGCAGGCCTGATAAGCCAACAAAGCCTGGAGTCACGATGTCTGGGCTAGGCTCAGGAGAACAGAAGAGAGCCATTAGCACCTCCGTGTTAGCAAACGGAGAGATTATGAAACAATGGACACAGCCACGGAGGTCATTTTCACCTGCACGGTAGGGAGGTGTAAAACACATCGGACATTGCCAGTGCCCTGGGGGCATTTCCAGACTATAACTGCAGAGGTACCTGAGCTCTCTAAGAAAAGGGGCTCTCCTGACTGCTGGGACAGATCTCTCTCTCCCTCTCTCTTCGCTGGCTGCTGGGACAAGTCTGCTGTTCACCCTCGCACTCAATTTCAAGCCTGGCTGTAAGTTTCTTACCCAGAAGCGTGGCGTTTTCCGAGAACCATATCAGTGGTTGAGGCTTTGTGGGAAAGGGGGTTCTCCACTGTCATAGTTATAAGCATTGCTAACTTGTGTAAAGTAGGGCCTTACGTTGTGTGCGTTAGCATCTTGTTCCCATAGTCACAGTAAACTGTATAGTGTCTAATGTTTGTCTTTCTTACGGGTTCTGGTGGGTGTTGATAATAAAATGGTGTTGGACTGTCACTCTGCGTCTTGTTTGCTCCATTGCACCCTCACCACGGACCTCTGGTAAAGTCATGGTGTTTCAAAAGGCCTTGCCATAATTCCGGAGTCGAGAATCTAGGGTTTTTCCTGGGACACCTCGAAGCCGTCCACTCAGGACTGGGTCTGGTCAGGCATAAACAGCCCAGTCCTTTTCTCTCTTCCAGGGAAACTGCCCGAGTGGGTAGACAACGGGGTGGCCATTAAACCACTGATGGAAGGGAGAATCGCCTGAGTATTGGTGGCAGTGGGTTACCTGGGTGATATAAGGGTCAGACTTGCTGTGCAGCATGCAGTTTTGACTCAGCGCTCGCCCCAGAGGGAATCCCATAGTGTGGGATTTCCCCGGTTCCTAGAACCAGCTGGTGTGAGACCCGCACAGGTGGCCACCCTGTCAGATACCGACTCAGCGCGGAGTAAAGCAGGAACAGGACCCGCTACATACTTTACCCAGAGGGTGGTAGGTGCCTGGAACACGTTGCCAGCAGAGGTGGTAGAGGCAGGCACGGTAGATTCATTTAAGGTGCATCTGGGCAGATGCATGAATAGATGGGGAGCAGAGGGATATAGATCCTTAGGAATTGGGCGATATGTTTAGACAGTGGATTTGGATTGGCTCAGGTTTGGAAGGCGGAAGGGCTTGTTCCTGGGCTGTAAATTTTCTTTGTTCTTTGTTCTTTATATTCAAGGCCTCTCAAAATAAATGCCATCATTGCATTGGCCTTCTTAACTACTGACTCAAACCTCATGTTTGCCTTGAGAGAATCCTGGACTAGAACTCCCAAGTCTCTTTGCACTTCAGACTTCTGAATTTTCTCCCCATTTAGAAGATTGTCCATACCTCTATTCTTCCTCCCAAAGTGCATGAGCTCACACTTTCCCACATTGTACTCCACCTGCCACTCCTTTGCCCACTCTCCTAATCTGTCCAAATCCTTCTGCAGCCTCTCCATCTCTTCAATGCTACCTATCCCTCCACTTATCTTTGTATCATCTGCAAACTTAGCCAGAGTACCCTCAGTTCCTTCATCTAGATCATTAATATATAAAGTGAAAAGTTGCGGTCCCAACACTGAGCCTTGCAGGACGCCACTTGTCACTGGCTGCCATCCTGAGAAGGACCCTTTTATCTCCACTCTCTGCTTTCTGCCAGACAGCCAGGCTTCTATCCATGCTAGCTCCTTGCCTCCGACACCATGGGCCCTTACTTTACTCAGTAGCCTCTTGTGCAGGACCTTGTCAAAGACCTTCTTGAAGCCCAGGTAGATAACACCCATTGGCTCTCCTTGGTCTAACATGCTCTTTAATTCCTCAAAGAATTCTAGCAGATTTGTCAGGCATGACCTCCCATTGATGAAACCATGCTGGTTTTGCCTTATTTACCATACACTTCCAAGTATCCACTTCAGAAATCTCACCTTTCACAAAGGATTCCACGATCTTACCCACGACTGAGGTTAAGCTCATTGCTCTGCAATTTTCTGTCTTTTGCCTTACTCCCTTTTTCAACAGGAGTATCACGTTAATAATTTTTCCAGTCATTTGGGACCCTCCCTGATTCTATTGATTCCTGAAAGATACCACTAACACTTCCACTATCCCTTCAGCTATCTCCCTTAGAGCTCTAGGGTGTAGTCCATCTGGTCCAGGTTATTTATCCACCTGTAGGTCATTCAGGTTTTCTCACACCTTCTCTTTGGTGATGGCCACCATACTCAGCTCTGCCTCCTCACTCTCTTTAAATTCTGGGCTATCACTCACGTCTTCCACTGTGAAGACTGATGCAAAGTAATTATTCAGTTCCTCAGCCATTTCCTTGTTCCCCACTACCATCTCTCCAACATCATTTTCCAGTGGCCCAATGTTCTCTTTTGCTTCTCTTTTGCCCTTTATATACCAAACAAAACTCTTACAGTCTTCCTTTACATTACTGTCTAGCTTACCCTCATATTTAATCTTCTCCCTCCTTATTCCTATCGTTATTGCCCTCTGTTGGTCTTTGTAAGATTCCCAATCCTATGGTTTCACACTGCCCTTTCCCATATTATATGCTTTCTCTTTTGCTTTTATACTATCTCTGACTTCCCTAGTCAGCCATGGTTGCCTCATCCTCCCAGTATCATGCTTCTTTTCCCTAGGGATGAATCTCTGCTGTGTCTCCCAAATTACTCCCAGAAACTCCTGTCATTGCTGTTCCACTGTCTTTCCTGATAGGCTCCTCTCTCAGTCAATTCTACCCAGCTCCTCCCTCATGCCTTTGTGGTTGCCATTATTCATCTGTAATACCATTATCTAATGGCTGAAATGCCAATTAATGCATTGAGTTTGGTAAGGTACAGCAAGAAAATCTGTATTGTTATCTTTACTCTGCAGATTAAAGAGAGACTCAGTGAGAGAGTAGGCTTAGAGAGAAGAAGGAAGATACTCAAACCCAATTAGTATCATTTGTTTTTATTTAGAAAAAGAACAGTCAATGCAATATTCCCAAAATGTTTTATTGTAAGGATAAGTCAAACTCATTCAACTTAAAACAAACCATTTGCTAAAAAAATCCTCCAGTTTATATAATCTAGATGGTGAATTGTGTTTGTTCAGGATCATTAATTGCAGGGACTCCTGGTGGCATTTTCAGCACATAAATATTCCCCAAATAAATAAGTTGAATGTTTTTATTTTAGCTCTTCCTCAGCCAACGTAGCAAAGACCAGATGTGAGTTCTCCCTCAGTCTATCCACATGACATCATTACACATCAATGTTTGCATGCTCAAAGAATAAATTGCAGTATTTTTTCAAGGTTTTTATTGCATATCATGTAGCATAGTTCCACAACCTCAGTTAAATATAATGAGAACAGATGTTTTACAAAATAACCCATTTTGAAGTTGATGAAAACAGAAAGGACCTGGAGAATTTGTGAGTGGAGTGTGAACTAGAAGAAAAACTTGTGTTAAATAGGAACTATAAATATGTACTAAATTATAAGTTTTTAAGTGTCTTTATACTTAATTTTGTAAAACATGCCACCTTCCAGAGGTTTCTGAGGATATCTCAGTTAGGACAGAGTAGAAACTCGTAAGGGTTGTGAGGGTTTGTAGCTCAGGTTGAGGTTTAGGGTGTAGGTTTGCTCGCTGAGCTGTAGGTTTGATATCCAGACGTTTCATTACCTGGCTCGGTAACATCATCAGTGGAGACCTCCAAGTGAAGCGAAGCTGTTGTCTCCTGCTTTCTATTTATATCTTTCTCCTGGATGGGGTTCCTGGGGTTTGTGGTGATGTCATTTCCTGTTCGTTTTCTGAGGGGTTGATAGATGGCATCTAGATCCATGTGTTTGTTTATGGCGTTGTGGTTGGAGTGCCAGGCCTCTAGGAATTCTCTGGCATGTCTTTGCTTAGCCTGTCCCAGGAGAGATGTGTTGTCCCAGTCGAAATGGTGGGTTTTTTTTTCATTGTGTGTAGGGCTACGAGAGAGAGGGGGTTGTGTCTTTTTGTGGCTAGCTGGTGTTCATGTATCCTGGTAGCTAACTTTCTTCCTGTTTGTCCTACGTAGTGTTTGTGGCCACCACACACTACACGTAGTGTAGCCACCACACACTGCAGCACAGACGAACTTCGAAAAACAGAGAACCACCTATAGGACGTATTCAAGAAGAACGGATACTCAAAAAACACAGTGCACAGATTACTCAAGAACAAACCACGACAAGCAGACCAAACACAGCCAGAAACCCTAACCACCTTACCATATATCAAAGAAGTTTCAGAAATGACAGCCAGACTACTAAGACCCCTCGGAATCCTAGTAGCACACAAACCCACCAACACTCTCAGACAAAACTAACAAACTTAAAAGACCCAGTACAACCCATGGACAAAACCAACGTCATCTATAAAATTCCACTCAAGGACTGCCACAAACACTGTGATTTATCCATCTTTAACTTTTTCAAAACATCCAGCACTTCCTCCTCTGTAATTTGGACATTTTGCAAGATGCCACCACCTATTTTCCTACAATCCATATCTTCCATATCCTTTTCCACAGTAAATACTGATGCAGAATATTCATTTAGTATCTCCCCCTATTTTCTGTGGCTCCACACAAAGGCCGCCTTGCTGATCTTTGAGAGGCCCTATTCTCTCCCTAGTTACCCTTTTGTCCTTAATATTTTTCAAAGTTTGTGAGAAAATTTGTAGCTCGGGTGCTCATTGTTGTGGTTCTGCTCGCCGAGCTGGGAATTTGTGTTGCAGATGTTTTGTCCCCTGTCTAGGTCACATCCTCAGTGCTTGGGAGCCTCCTGTGAAGCGCTTCTGTGATGTTTCCTCTGGCATTTGTAGTGGTTTGAATCTGCCGCTTCCGGTTGTCAGTTCCAGCTGTCCGCTGCAGTGGCTGGTATATTGGGTCCAGGTCGATGTGCTTATTGATTGAATCTGTGGATGAGTGCCATGCCTCTAGGAATTCCCTGGCTGTTCTCTGTTTGGCTTGTCCAAACCTCAACCTGAGCTACAAACCTTGCGAGTTTCTACTCTGTCCTAACTGAGATAAACAAACCCTCAATTTCTTTAGTCATCCAGCATTGACTATATCTACCAGCTTTCCCTGTCACCCTGACAGGAATATACTTTCTCTGGATTCTTGTTATCTCATTTCTGAAGGCTTCCCATTTTCCCCTTTACCTGCGAACATCTGCCTCCAATCAGCGTTCGAAAGTTCTTGCCTAATACCGTCAAAATTGGCCATTCTCAAATTTAGAACTTCAACTTTTTGTTTTGGTCTATCCTTTTCCATTACTATTTTAAAACAAATAGAATTATGTTGCCTCCCCATTATCTGCTGTCCTTGTCATTTTAGATGGAAGTGGTCATGGGGTTGTAAAATGCTGTGTAGGAATTTTTGGCAAATTTCTGCAGTGCAACTTGTGGATGGTACACACTGCTGCTACTCAGAGAGTGGATGTTTGTAGATATGGTACCAATCAAGCTGGCTGCTTTTTCCTGGATATGTGAAGATGTTTTAGTGTTGTTGGAACTGCATGCATTCAAGCAAGTGGAGAGTATTCTATCACACTCCTGACTTTTGCCTTGTAGATGGTGGATAGGCTTTGGGGAGGCAGGAGATGAGTTACTCGCTGCAGTATTCCTATCCTCTGACCTGCTCTTGTAGCCACTGTATTGATGTGGTGAGTTCACTTCAGCTTCTGGTCAATGCTAACCCCAAGCATGTTGATAGTTGCAGATTCTGACGGTGGACAAGCAGATTATGCACACAGTTCAAGAAAATGGCCAGGTGTGAAAGTCAAACAAAAGATTTCAGACACAGCCAAGGAGCTGATTCAAGTCCAGGAGGTTGGCCATTATCTGCGAGGAATTGGACCCACCAGAATCTGGGTATCTCTATCCTTGCTGTTTGCAGATTAGGACAAATTAGTCTTTCAGATCAAGTGTTACCCATTCAGGGATTACACTTAAGTCAGCTGGGCTGCTGTTGAGACATCAGTTCAAGGGGTAGACACATTTTGTTTTAATTCATTCACAAGATGTGGGTGTCTCTAGCTATGTCAGCAGTCGTTGTCCATCTCTAATTGCCCATGGGGCAGTTAAGAGTCAATCACATTGCTGAGGGTCTAGACTCACATGTAGGACAGACTGGGTAAGAGTGGCAGATTTCCTTCACTGAAGGACATGAATGAACCAAATGGGTTTTTCCAACAATCAACAACGGTTTCATAGTCATCAGTAGATCCTTAACCCCAGCCATTTTTGAAAATTGAATTCAAATTCCACCATCTGTTGTGGAGAGATTCAAACCTGAGTCCTGGAGAGTTTCTGGATTAGTAATCTAGCAATAATACCACTAGGCCAATGACTTTCCATAATTTTCCTCCAATGAGATAAAGGAAGGGATGGAAAAGCAGTTAGTGGTCATACACAAGTAGGTAATGTGGTGAGATGTTCCAAGTGACTGAGTAGGAAGCTTCGAGTGCAGGAAGAGTTAGCAGTTTGGGAGGATGAGGTGGGTGAATGAAATTGACTGGACATGTTCCATGCAATATGGTCAGACTCTGAGTGAGAGGACTGCGTGCGGCCAAAGTTAGAGTGAATGGTTACCTTGCAAGCATAATGTAGCACAGAAAAGGTGGTTGTACTTACCTCATGGAGCACAGAAGATTATTGACCTCCTTCCTGCACTGCTGAAAGTCACTTTTCACCCAGGACCCAGTACTGACCCAGGACCCAGTATTGACCCAGGACCCAGTACTGACCCAGGACACAGTATTGACCCAGGACCCAGTATTGACCCAGGACCCAGTATTGACCTAGGACCCAGTACTGACCCAGGACCCAGTATTGACCCAGGACCCAGTATTGACCCAGGACCCAGTACTGACCCAGGACCCAGTATTGACCCAGGCTGCAATTTGGATCCAAGCTGTTTTTTCATCTCATCCGCCCATCTGGCTGCTCTTGGTCCATATCCCTCTATTCTCAGCCTGTTTATGTATGTGTAAATACCTCTTAAACTTTACTATCATCTCTGCTTCCATCATCTGCCCTTGCAGCACTTTCCAGCCACCTAACATCCTCTATGTAAAAAAGTTGCCTCGCACATTTCCTTTAAACTTTTCCCCTTTTACCTTAAATCTATGCCTCCTAGTATTTGACACTTCCATCTTGGGAAAAGGACTCCAAGAATCCTCCCTACCCATGTCTGTCATGATTTTGCAAACTTCTGTCAGGCCGTCCCTCAGCCTCTGACTCTCAAGTGAAAACCAACTAACTTTGTCCAATCTCTCCTCATAGTTAATACCCTCCAAACTAGTTAACATTCTGGTAAACCTTTTCTGCACCCTCTCCAAAGCCTCCATATCCTTTCTATTGTGTGGTAACCAGAACTGCACACAATACTCCAAATGTGGCCTAAATACAGTTTTAGCTGAAAATGTGTTGCTGGAAAAGTGCAGCAGGTCAGGTAGAATCCAAGGAGCAGGAGAATCGACATTTCGGGCATGAGCCCTTCTTCAGGAATCATATAAAATATGATACTGTATAAAATACAGTTTTATACAACGACAACATGACTGTCAACTTTTATACTCAATGCCCTGACTAATGAAGGCCAGCATGCTGTAAGCCTTCTTTATCACCTTATCTACTTCTGTTACCACTTTCAGGGACCAATGTATATTAATGGTCCTAAGGGTTGTGCCATTTACTGTATACTTTCTTCTTACATTTGACCTCCCAGAAACCTGACACTTGCCTGGATTAAACTCCATTTGCCATCTCTCCATCCAACTTCTCAACTGATCTATATCCTGCTGTATAATTTGTCAACCTTTATCACAATCCACAATTCCACCAATTTTCATGTCATCTGCAAACTTAATAATCAGAACACCTACATTTTTATCCAAATCGTTTATGTATATTACAAACAACAGAAGCTTCAGCGATGATCCTTGCAAAATACCATTAGTCATAGATCTCCAGTCAGAAAAACATCCCTTCACAATTATCCTCTGTCTCTGTGACCAAGTCAATCTTTGTATTTGTATTGTAGTTTGGTCTTGTGGTGTGGTCTTCAGTGGGAGTCCACAGGAAAATGCACTGTCCTGTCCAGCAGCACATCCACCAACACCTCCAGATCGCTGTCTGTAAAGTGGGGAGTGAGCTTTCCTTTCTTTTGGGCCTGGCATTGGTTGAGCTTCACAATGCAAGAGGGTCATTCCTGGTTTGGGGCATCTGAAGTGTTGTCAAAGGGCTGAATGCCAGATGGTCCCAGCTGTGGTGGGCACTTCTGCTTCTCCCGTCATACTGAAAGGCAGAGAAGAGCCCAGTTCATAATTAATGAGGTAAGGAGTGGAAGCCCACATGAGAAAAGTCCCACTGAGGTATGGCAGACCAGGCAACATGTGTCACACTCAACAATAAACTTTTACTGATATAATGTTTCAAACATTCTGTCCATAATGTGTATTCCTGACCTACAACATTAAAATGGACATAAGATTATTAAATTTTCTTTCTTCATTAGATACATATTTAAATCTCCATGCTTTCTAATAGTCGCATCTTGTATTTTATAAGATCTAAACATTTTGTTTTCTGCCAACTTTGTCGGGAAGTTGTAAATAAAGTTGTAAATACACAGATAATGGCTGCCTGCAAATGAGCATATGTTTGTCTCATTGCAATACACAAGAGAGAGGTGATAATAAAGAATTTTCTATCACATTTCATTTGCAAAATTGAGGATTGAAGAACATTATGTCATATTTTTGGAAGTTCCCAAAGTTGACTTTGAGGATGTTTGAGTGATTGAAAGGATTGACCCATTATGCACATTGTATTCAGTAAGTAAGCACTGTTTATAATCAAAAAAATGGTTCTGAAAGTGTATTTGAGAGCAATGGTGGAATTTAACTGTGATGAAAAAGACTAAACCAATAAAACAGGAGAAGAGGATAAGGAAAGTGATTTCCTCAGCATGGTTTTGAAGCAGGTTTTAATCAGTGTTGCCCAGTACGATGGAATATGCTGAAACTCTGGACTCATACAACTGCACAATTCAAAGTGAGATTGCACTGAGAGTTATATTTTATGAGAGGACACATTGGTAATATGAGACATTTTAGATTACATTCTTAAACTAAGGAAAATCTCACATCACTGGGGGTATGGCATGAAATCAGAAATTGACCTTCAAGGCATGCTTGTTAGAAAAATAAAAAAACACAAAATCCAGGCCAAACATATTGAGTAAAACTGTTGTGGAAGATGATCTGCAATCAGGCCACAGCCATGAAAATGGCAGAAAGCATGCAGGTTGAGTCCGTGATTAAGAAAGCAAATGCAATGTTGTCTCTTATCTCAAGAGGGTTGGAATATAAAAGCAGAGATGTGCTACTGAGACTTTATAAAGCTCTGGTTAGGCCCCATTTGGAGTACTGTGTCCAGTTTTGGTCCCCACACCTCAGGAAGGACATACTGGCACTGGAACGTGTCCAGCGGAGATTCCCACGGATGATCCCTGGAATGGCAGGTCTAACATATGAGGAACGGCTGAGGATCCTGGGATTGTATTCATTGGAGTTTAGAAGATTAAGGGGAGATTTAATAGAGATGTACAAGATAATACATGGCTTGGAAAGGGTGGACGCTAGAAAATTGTTTCCATAGGCGAGGAGACTAGGCCCCGTGGACACAGCCTTAAAATTAGAGGGAGTCAATTCAGAACAGAAATGCGGAGACATTTCTTCAACCAGAGGGTGGTGGGCCTGTGGAATTCATTGCCACGGAGTGCAGTGGAAGCCGGGATGCTAAATGTCTTCAAGGCCGAGATTGATAGATTCTTGTTGTCTCGAGGAATTAAGGGCTACGGGGAGAACGCTGGTAAGTGGAGTTGAAATGCCCATCAGCCATGATTGAATGGCGGAGTGGACTTGATGGGCCGAATGGCCTTACTTCCATTCCTATGTCTTAAAGATGTATTTACAAATTTCGAGTCAGTTATTTTCCTGAGCTGGAAGGGCAAGATCATCAGGACTTCAGCAAGATACTGACTATGGCAGCTAGGTTCACAGTGTTAGGGTGGGAGTGAATGCTCTGTGCACAAAACGTGGGAGTAGGTGATTTCAGGAAAGATTAACTCCCTGTACCCCAACAACAAGAAAGCTCTTTATTCCAATTATTCCTGGGACATGGACACCACTGGCTGGCCAGTACTTATTACCCATCCCTAGATGCCCTTAAGAAAGTAATGGAGATCTGCCTTCTTATACTGCTGCAGTCCATGTGCTGTAAGTAGACCCACAATACATGAGGGAGGAATTTCCAGAACTTTGACCCAGTGGTGATGAAGGACTGATGATATATTCACAAGTCAGGATAGTGAACAGTTTGGAGGGGAACTTAAAGGTGGCGGTGTGCCCATGTATCTACTGCCCTTGACGTTTTAGATGGAAGTGGTCATGGGTTTGGAAGGTGTTACCCTAGGATCTTTAGTGAATTTCTGCAGTGCACCTTGTAGCTAGTACACACTGCTGCTACTGAGCATTGGTGGTGGAGGGAGTGGATATTTGTGGATGTGGTACCAATCAAGCAGGCTGCCTTGTCCTGAATGGTGTCAAGCTTCTTGAGTGTTGCTGCAGCTCTACCCATCCAGGTAAGTGGGGAGTATTCTGTCACACTCCTAACTTGGGCTTTGTAGATGGTGGACAAGCTTTGAGGAGTCAGGAGGTGAGTTACTCATTGCAAGATTCCTAGCCTCTGACCTGCTCTTGTAGCCACTGAGTTTATGTGGCGAGTCCAGTTCAGTTTCAGGTCGATGATAATGCCAATGATGTTGATGGTGATAGTGAAATGAATGTCAAGGGGTGGTGGTCAGATTGTCTCCTATTGGAGATAGTCATTACCTGGCATTTGTGTGGCATGTATGTTACTTGCCACTTGTCAGCCTTGTGTCCTGATTTTGTTGTATTTGTATTTGAATATGATTTTTTTCATTATCTGAGGAGTGATGGATAGTGCTGAACATTGTGCAATCATCAAGGTGCATCCCTACTTCTGATCTAATGATGAAGGGAAAGTCATTGATGAATCAGCTGAAAATGGTTGAGCCTAGGACACTACCTTGAGGAACTCCTGCAGAGATGTCCTGGAGTTGAGACAACTGACCTTCTAACAATCATGACCATCTTCTGATGTGTCAGGTATGATTTCATCCACTGGCAAGTTTTCCCCATGATACCTATAGATTCGAATTTTGCTCAGGTCCCTTGACTGTTCCTTCAGATGAATGCAGCCTTGATGTCAAGGATTTACACTCTCACCTCACACCTGGAATTCAGTTTATCATTTTACAGTTGATCAAGAGCAGACTGATGGACTGCTAATTAACTGGATTAGATTTGTACTGCTTTTTGTGTACAGGACATAAGCGGGCCATTTGTTTTTCCATATTGCCAGGTCAATGCCAGAGTTGTAACTGTATTGAAAGAGCATAGCTAGAGTTATGGCAGGTTCTGGAGCACAAGTCTTCTGTACTACTGCCAAAATGTTGCCAGGGCCCTTGGCCTTTCCAGCATCCAGTGCCTTCAGCTATTCCCTAATATCATGTAATAGTGAATCGAAGTGGGCTGAAGGCTGGTGTCTGTGATGCTGGAGACCACGAGAAGAGGCTGAGATGGATCATTCACTCTCCACTTCTGGCTGAAGATTTTTGCAAATGCTTTAGCCTTATGTTTTGCACTGATGTGCTTGGCTCTTTCATCATTGTGGATATTTTTGGAGCCTTCTTCTCCAGGGAGTTATTTAATTGTCCACCTCCATTTCCGAATGGATGGAACGGGACTGCAGAGCTACGATGTGATCCATTGGCTGTGGGATTGCTTAGCTCTACCTATTATTTGTTGATAATGCTATTGAGCATGCAATTAGTCCTGTTTGGTTACTTTGCCAGGTTACCCTAGTTTTAGGTCTGCCTGATGCCTCTGGTGTATCCTCCTGGTTGCAGTTTGTGTTGGAATATGATTTTGTTGGATGATTCACCAGTACTATACAATGTATAGTTTTGCTTTAACAAAGTTAGAGCAACTCAACTGTTAAGTTGGGAAAGTCATACAATCAAGCTTGTATGGTTTCACTAAGTTGCACTCATACCTGTCCAAAGAAAGTTCACCAGTTTAACTGACCATTAAGCCCTTATGATCAAGAAGGAGAGTACGATCCCCAACAGCAGTACAATTTCGGAGATGAGCTTTGATCTTGATAGCCCATCAGTATGAGATTGAATATTGTAAGCCAGAGGATTGTGCAGGTGAGGACGTTCTTTTAAGATTGCCTGAAGAAGAGTTTATACCCTCAACATTGACTTCTCCACCTCCTGGTGCTGCCTGGCTTGCTGTGTTCTCCCAGTCTCCTGCTTGTTTACCTGTGAATAGTGATTCATTGTTAGTCACTGCATTACCGGTGAAATACTTTACACAAATGACATACCAACATCTGCCAAAAAAATCCAGGGGGAGTCCTGTAACTGTCACAGTGTTCAGTAAAAAGCTAAGTTATATTGTGAATGACTTGCCTTAAGTGTGTGAAATTACAGGAGTATTTCACTCTTAGAATAAAGAATTCTCTTGTGGGTTTAAGAAACCAGTGTAGCTGAACAACTCAATGTTCAACATTATTTACAAATTAAAAAGGACAATACAAAAATAGGATTGATTCTTTCCCCAGCAGGCATTTTGAAGCTTTAAAGCACAAAATTATTGGTTGATTTCTTTTGGTTTTGCATCTTTTAGTCAGGAATCGATGCTAACGATGTAAGGGAGTGTGAAGCCATTACTTAAGGTGAAACATATTTTAGCAACAGTTTCAGATCCTCAGAGAGATCAAACAAATTGCACAGCAAAATCTGTCAAGCTTTCCCTGTGCAATCTGCTTTAAAACTAGGCTAGTCATTGACTCATTTCATGGGTAATAAGCCGTGTGCAGAATGAAAACGTTACAAAGAAATGAAGAAGTGAATCAACTCCCTTCTTTTTTTAAAACCCTTGGTTGGTAGCAACAGATATTTTTAATTATTACCAGCACACAGTTTTATTACACTTCAATTAAAACATAGTTTGTCCATTCAAAATGTTGCTCGGCTTCCTAGAGTGCTTACTAACCCTGAGAAAAATTGTAAAATATGACATCAAACATCTAACACCCAGTAAAAGAAGAGACTAGTACAAAAAGCAAGATTGGAAACAGGTTAAAAAATCATTTCGGCCCTTGAGATGTTAGGTTTAACAAGGGACTATGATTTTTCAATTCATGTTCTGTACCCTCCTCCACAGCAAAATCTGAAGATATTTCTGAGCTCTTGGTAAATAGATGCTTCACTCTGTATCATTCTAACTTAGTCAGAAATTAAGCATTTTAGTTTATAAGCCAAGTTACTGGAGCAACATTAATTGCTTTCTGAAGTTCGTCTCACAGTGTAACTGTAAAGATTCAATAGAGAGAGAAAGAGAGAGAGTGAGTGAGAGAGAGAGTGAGTGAGAGACAGAGTGAGAGAGAGAGAGAGAGAGAGAGAAATGACTGGTGGTGGTTTTGCCATGCCTCAGGTGAGGGAAGAGGTTATGGGATGCTGAATGGCAAAGGCATGGTTCAAACTGCAACATTGTGCCCTTCCACTGCAGGGGAGCAGTTCACTTCTGCCATTTCTTTCTCTTCAACATATAAGAGGTAAAAGGTAAAAGGCAGGGAGAGGCAATGGGAGGACAGCTGACACTAATGGAGAAGTCATAAGATACCAGATTATAGCCCAGCAGTTTTATTTGAAATCACAAGCTTTCGGAGTGAAGCACTTTACCTGATGAAGGGGCAGCACTCCGAAAGCTTGTGATTTCAAATAAACCTGTTGGGCTATAACCTGGTGTCATGTGAGTTCTGACTTTGCTCATCCCAGTCTAACACTAGCACCTCCACATCATGACACTAATTGAGTTTGATCTCTCCACCCTGGAGGCTTCCTGCCTCTATTCCTGATGAAGGGCTTTCGCCTGAAACGTTGATTTTCCTGCTCCTCGGATGCTGCCTGACCTGCTGTACTTTTCCAGCAACACACTGATCTAAACTCTGGTTTCCAGCATCTGCAGTCCTCACTTTTGCCTAGAGCATCTTTACCTCTTTCAGCCCGCTCTTGCTGAGTCTCTCTTCACTTTTGTCTACAAAGTACAGAGAAGACTGGAGGAATCTGTCACAACATTAATCCTAAGAATTCAATATCTTACTTCCTAGAGCAGGGGCAAAGATATACCTGCCTGACAGGCAAGTGGCTTAAAAGCTAAAGATGTCAACACACTTAATGTTTATACAGGCTAACCTTTTTATAAATGAAAAGCAATGGCCAGCAATGGCCAAGTAATTCATTTGCTGCACAGAAGTGCCATGCATTGCATACCTCAAGTTAAAAGAACCATGTTCTTCATTTCTCGGATTTTGTCCGAGATTCATGAGTCATGTGATCAGTGCACAGCCCCTGTTATCCAATGAGCACTGCCTTGTTTCTTGTTATGATTTAGTGTTGCTAACACAGAAGATGTGTGTGAAGGCACTGAAGAGAGATATCTGATCATTACCAGCATAGACTACTTTAGTCTACATGATACATCACAACTAGATATTGAGCGAGCTGCATTAGAAACATTCTATATAATTTAATAGATATAAAATCATCACATAAAATATAGGGCAGGAGTAGCTGTTTCAGTCCTTTGAGTTTGCTCCACCATTCAATTGAATCAGGGTTGCTCTTCTATTTCCTAAAATTCACGGCCTTCTGAATAAACAAATTTCTCTTTATCTTGGTTCCAAATGGTCTACCCATTGCTATTTGTTTGTAACCCTAGATCTTGTCTCCCCAACCAGGCGAAACAACCTTCCATATCTGCCATATTCAATGTGATTGCCTCTCACTCATCTATATCCAAAGAATATAATCCCAGTCTACCAAATCTCCTTACAGGACAATCAGTTCCCTTTATAAGGATGTGGAGGCATAATGGTAATGTCACTGGATAAGCTATTCTAAATGCCATGCTTATATTTGGGGTCATGAGTTTGTGTCCCATAACAGAAAGTGATGAAATTTAAATTCAATTCAAAAAAGTGTGCATTTAAAATCTAATATGATGATCGGTGAAAGTGGGTACTACAGATGCTGGAGATCAGAGTCAAGATTAGAGTAGTGCTGGAAAGGCACTACAGGTCAGGCAGTATCCAAGGAGCAGAAAAATCAATGTTTCAGGCAAAAGCTCTTCATCAGGAATCTTGATGAAGGGCTTTTGCCTGAAATGTCGATTTTCCTGCTCCTCAGATGCTGCCTGACCTGCTGTGCTTTTCCAGCACCACTCTAATCTTGACTCTAACCTGATGCTGATCATTTGTCGTAAGAACCCATATGGTTGACCAAAATCCTTCGGGGAAGGAAATCTGCCATCCTTACTTGGTCTGGCCTTAATGTAACTCTAGATCCATAGCAATGTGGTCGATTCTTAACTGCCGGCTGGGATATTAGGGATGAGTAATAAATGAAACTGGGAGATTGTTAACTCCTTTGACATTGGAACTTGGTCAATCTGCATGACTGTAGAACATACTAATGGAACAACAGATTGGAACAACTGAATAACCCCTCCTAAAACAGTCACTTATATCAGTGGGTAGGGCTGTTGAAAGCCTCCAAGTTAGCTCTTTTAGGCAAAGTGCCTTTCCAACATTTCCCTTCAAACTCTCTTTCTCTTGTTTATCTTAATATACACTTTCTTAAACAAGTATATCAAGTTTATCACCATCCCTCCTTGCAAAGTCTCTGACTTAATAACTTTTTTTGGCTTTTGATGAATAAGTGGTTGTTTACTTGAGGATAATCTATTCAAGTGTTACTCTTTGTCATTTTGTGCCAATGTTAGGTCTTGTATTTCTCGAATTTGTTGTCCTACCTGAACGGTCTTTAATTTCCTCAAAGCATCTAATTGAAGACAATTGGGTGAAAGAACTAATCTTCTTCTTATGACTTTGTCCTGAAGTAGATTTAGGTGAAGATCTTCTGCTATGATATTTGTTTTTTAAGCCCATGCTATTTTATCTTATTATGTCATTGCCAGTGGTAATGGTTGTGCAGAATTAGCAATCTCTGATCAGTTGTATTCTTTGGATCAATTGTACAAAGAGTTCACCAAAGGTTTCAGATAATGGCTCTACCAGAACTTTCTGGAAATCAAGTGCTGAAGGGTTTTTCATAGGTGAGGAACACCTATGAAAAAACGGGGCGGCACGGTGGCACAGTGGTTAGCACTGCTGCCTCACAGCACCAGAGACCTGTCTTCAATTCCCGCCTCAGGCAACTGTCTGTGTGGAGTTTGCACATTCTCCCTGTGTCTGCGTGGGTTTCCTCCGGGTGCTCCGGTTTCCTCCCACAGTCCAAAAATGTGCAGGTTAGGTGAATCGGCCGTGCTAAATTGTCCATAGTGTTAGGTGAAGGAGTAAATGTAGGGGAATGGGTCTGGGTGCGTTGCACTTCGGAGGGTTGGTTTGGACTTGTTGGGCCAAAGGGCCTGTTTCCACACACTAAGTAATCTAAACAGTTCTTTCAACTCAGTAAAATCAGTAGTTTCTATTTAGTAGTAATTGAACAGTTGTTCCATGCCAACATAGATGATTTCAATTGTGATGTGCTTTTTTTTGAGACCAGCCAAAATTATTTTGTGAGCGGGAAGGTCATGTTGTTGCTGATGTATATCAAGTTTGTAGATGTCTTCTTGGCTGGTTAAGATCCTTCCTCAAATATCATGATTTTTAGGACTTCCTGTTACTGCTCAAAAGTGCCTTCTAGATCTGGATGATCTGATGATCTTAGTGTCATGAAGAAACTTTTAACATTCCCCAAGCTTAAGAGTTGTCTCTCCTACACCATTAGATCAGTAAGTTATAATTTTATATGATTCAGTCAAATTGTTTTAACAGATGATATAGTGATACCCAATCCTGTGTTGAGCTTGAATTCAGTTTGATGTTGATGTAGATATATTTTGTTACGTCTGCTTCAGTTGTGTTGCTTATTTCCAATAGAAATGTCGATGGGATTTCTTCAAAAGAGTCATGTTGTCATCTCAGAACATGTGTTTTAAAGGAAATATATTTTTGGAATTGGAGTTTTTTTTAATGATACTTGTATAAAATATTGATTATTGTTGAAAAGTTGTCAGTTTTTGTGCATTTTTCAAAAATATTCAACATTCTTGCAATGACATATTCTTGTGATTGTGTTGAACGTTGATTTTCTCTTTTTTACTGCAGATTTTGGGCAGTGACTTGGAGCATCAAAAATGTAAACATTCTTTGTAATGGTCTTCTGGAACAGTATATGGAATGTCGTACTTTATAAAGTTGGTAGGTGCTGATGGTCCTCTAGGTAAATTTATCCTCCTGTCTCCTATATTTCTCTGCACTTTCTCTGACCCTTGGCTTCTAACAATCTGGATAAAATGTTCCAGTGTAATACCTTATTTCAGTTGTAAACAATCTTAAAAAGATGTCAGAAATTCTGACCATGATTCTGTCTCTAATTAGTTCTGATTGTAATGCTCCATATTCATAAGATTCAGGCAAACTATAAAAAATACTGATGAAATTGTAAACAATTCTCATTGAAACGTTATAGTGAATATTGCTCTTATTGCAATACAATTGATTCTTAAATTAAAATAATTGTCAAATGTGCTTCAGGATTTATCAAACATATTGAGTTCTGAGGAAGGGTCACTCAATCTGAACCGTTAACTCTGATTTCTCTCCACTGACGCTGCCAGATCTGCTGAGCTTTTCCAGCAATTTCTATCTTTGTATCATACATATTAGTAACTTCTTTAACTTTTTATGTGTTAACAGTATGTTTTGCTGAAGGTCCCCACGAAATAAAGCGAAACATGTTTTGTTTGTGACTTAGTGCGTAGATCTAATGCTATTCAGGATCTCATAGATTGTTTCTTCAATGCTGACCAATTCATTTCTCTGCTGACAGTATCCATAATTTTGCTCAATTTAGTTCCTGAATGTTTTGAAATCATTTAAATTGTGTCGTGTCTTCAGCTTTTCTTTAAATCTGAATTCTGGTTTTAAGTCAATTGTTATATGAACGATTCAGTTCATTTCTGGTCAATGGTAATTCCCAGGATGAAATTAGTGGGAGATTAAGTGTTAGTAATACCATCAATATTAAGAGGCAATGGGTGGGGAATGTTGGAGAATGTCGTTGCCTGGCACTTGCGTGGTGTGGGTATTATATGCCACTTATCAGCCCAAATCTAAATTGTTCAGGTCTTGCTGCATTTGCACAAGATTAACTTCACTCCTGGGATGTGGGTATCAATGGCCAGGCAGCATTTAGTGCCCATTCCTAGGTGCCTTTAAGAAGGTGGTGGTGAGCTGCCTTCTTGAACTGCTGATGTGCACATACAGTAGATAGACCATATGCCATTAGGGAGGGAATTCCAGGATATTGACCCAGTGACATTGAAGGAATGATGATGTATTTCCAAGTCAGGACAATGAGTGGCTTCTGACTTCCATTTACTTTGATTTTTCTTAGTGTCGCTCAAAGTTAAGTACTGCTTTGATGTCAAGTTCAGCATCATCATTACCCCACTTCAGTTCAGCATCATCATTGTCCCACTTCAGTTCAGCATCATCATTGTCCGACTTCAGTTCTGTTCTTTTCCGTCTTTTGGAGCAAGACTGTAATGAAATCAAGAGCTGATTCTGTTCAGCAAATCCCAAACTGAGTGTCATTGAATGGATTACTGCTGAGCAAGTACTGCCTGACTGCATTGTTGGTGGACCCTGATGTTGGAGAGTAGACTGATAAGGCAGTAATTGCCTCTGCTGGTAATGTAATTGTACTGGAACAGCTGGCGAGGAGCATGGCTTGTTCTGGCATGTCAATCTTCAATGTTATTGAGAGAATTTTATCTGGACCAATGCTTTTACAGTGTCAAGTATCTTGACCAGTTTCTTGATATCACTGAGAATGAATGAAATTGGCTGAAAGTTGAAAGCCATGACCCTGGGGATTTAAGGAGGAGGCCAAGATGGATTGCCACCTCAGCACTTTGGGCTGAAGATGCTTGCAAATGCTTCAGATTGGTCATTTCACCAATGTGCTGGGCTTCCCATTCATTGCATATTTGTGGAGCCTCCTTCTCCAATCAGTGGTTTTGTTGTCCACCACCATTCAGGATTGTATGTGGCAGGACTGCAGATCTTTGATCTGGTTTATCTGTTGTGGAATCACTGATGTCTGTCTGTTACAGGCTGTTTAACATGCATGTTGTCCTATGTTGTAGCTTGATCAGGTTGACACCTCATGTTCAGGCAGGCCTGGTGCAGCTCCTGGTGCCCTCTCCTGTACTCCTTATTAAACAAGGGTTAATCCTCTGACTTAACAGTGATAATAATGAAGTTACACATTGTGGTTGAATTTAATTCACATTTCATAAAGTACCATACAGCATGTTATCTGGCATTCCCAATGTAAAGGCATGACTTACTTTCCACAAGGACTGATCAGTGGTCACATCTGCCAATACTGTCATGATCAGATGCATCAGCATTTGATGAGGATGATTTGATAAGTATGTTTTACCCTTTTGATGGTTCACTGTTACAGTCTCAGCCTCGCAGATACATTCTTTAATACAGTTCAATCAATAGCTCTGCTACCAAGCCACTCTTGGTAATGGACATTGATGTTTTCTATTCAGAGTACATTCTGTGGCTCTGCCAGGCCTTGGTGCATTTTGTAAAAGGTGTTCAACATTGAAGAGAACTGATTAATGAGCTGAGCAGGAGCAGTAAGTGGCAATCAAGATCTTTCATTGGCTGTGTTTAATTTTCATGAGATTTCATGAGGTCTATAGTCAATCCCTAGGTCATCCTTAGGGCTATTTCTTCCCCACTGTATACCACTGCACATCACTTCTAGTGAGTCTGTCCTCTGAGCAATACAAACTGTATACGAGAAGAGTTAAAAATGTGGCACTGTAATAGTTATAGGGATTTAATTGGAATGGGAATAGATAGGCATTTCTGTGGTCGCTAACAACAGTCCAGGATGGTATGCTGCCTCCCTGGTGCAAGCTCAATGAGGTTTCAGAGCATCTACAGGACAGTCTGGAGAGGGAGGATGACCAGCCAGTGGTCATGGTAGGTATTGACACTGTGACACAGTTAAAAAGATAATTAAATCCTAAAATCTGTAGGTAGAGAGTATAGAAAGTAAATTGAAAAGTAAGACTTCAAAGATAGTCATTTCAGGATTAAACAAAGGACAAAGAATAAAGAAAATTACAGCACAGAAACGGGCCCTTCCGCCCTCCAATCCTGTGCTGATCCAGACCCTCTATCTAAACCTGTCACCTATTTTCTAAGGGTCTGTATCCCTCTGCTCCATGTCCATTCATGTATCTGTCTAGATACATTTTAAATGATGTTATCGTTCCTGCCTCTACCACCTCTACTGGTGTTCCAGGCACCCACCACTTTCTGCGTGAAGAACTTTCCACGCATAACATCCTGGTGAATCTCCTCTGCACCCTCTCCAAAGCATCCATATCATTTTGGTTATGTGGTGACCAGAAGTGTATACAATGTTCCAAATGTGGCCGAACAGCTGTAACATAACCTGCTAACTATTGTACTCAATACCCAGTCCGATGAAAGAAAGCA
Source organism: Hemiscyllium ocellatum (assembly GCF_020745735.1). Taxonomy (NCBI): domain Eukaryota; kingdom Metazoa; phylum Chordata; class Chondrichthyes; order Orectolobiformes; family Hemiscylliidae; genus Hemiscyllium; species Hemiscyllium ocellatum. The sequence continues at coordinate 152,947,760 of NC_083402.1, read as the reverse complement.
TTCCACATGCCTTTTTGACCACTCTACTGACCTACGTTGCCACCTTCAGGGAACAATGGACCTGAACACCCAGATCTCTCTGTATATCAATTTTCCACAGGGTTTTTCCATTTACCATATAGTTCGCTCTGGTATTGCATCTTCCAAAGTGCATCACCTCACATTTGTCCAGATTGAAATCCACCTGCCATTTCTCTGCCCAACTCTCCAATCTATCTATAATATACTGCATTCTCTGACAGTTTTCTTCACTATCTGCTACTCCACTAACCTTAGCGTCCAAAGTTAAAAATCACACATCACCAGGTTATAGTCCAACAGGTTTATTTGAAAGCACTAGCTTTTGGAGCGCTGCTCCTTCATCAGGTGGTTGTGAAGTATCCCAGCACAGATCCCTGTGGGACACCACTGGTCACAGGTCTCCATTATGAGAAGCTCCCTTCCACTACTACTCTCTGTCTCCTGTTGCTCAAACAGCTCTCTATCCATCTAGCTAGTACACCCTGGACCCCATGCGACTTCACCTTCTTCATCAGTCTACCATGGGGAACCTTCTCAAATGCCTCACTAAATTTCATGTATATAACATCTACATCCTTTCCCTCATCAATCAACTTTGTCACCTCTTCAAAGAATTCTATTAGGTTTTAAGACATGACCTTCCCTGCACAAAACCATGTTGCCTATCACTAATAAGCCCATTTTCTTCCAAATGGGTATATATCCGATCCCTCAGTATCTTCTCCAGTAGCTTCCCTATCACTGACATCACGGTCACAGGTCTGTATTTACCTGGATTATCCTTGCTACCTTTCTTAAACAAGGGGACAACATTAGCAATTCTCCAGTCTTCTGGGACATCTCCCATTTTCAAAGATGCTGCAAAATACCTGTTGAAGCTCCAGCTATTTCCTCTCTCACTTCCCTCAGTAATCTAGGATAGATCCCATCCGGACTTGGGGACTTGTCCACTTTAATGCCATTTAGAACACCCTACACTTCCTCCTTCCTTATGATGACTTGATCTAAAGTAATCAAAGTTCTATCCCTAACCTCAACATCCGCCATGTCTCTCTCCTTGGTGAATACTGATTCAAAGTATTCTTTGAGAATCTCACCCATTTTCTCTAACTCCACACATATCTTTCCACCCTTGTCCTTGAGTGGGCCAACCCTTTCCCTTGTTACCCTTTTGCTCCATATATATGAATAAAAGGCTTTGGGGTTTTCCTTAATCCTGCTTGCTAAGGCTCTCATGGGCGGCACGATATCTCAGTGGTCAGCACTGCTGCCTCACAGCACCAGGGACTGGGGTTCGATTTCTGTCTCAGGTAACTGTCTGCGTGGAGTTTGTACATTCTCCCTGTGTCTGGGGGGGTTTCCTCTGGGTGCTCCAGTTTCCTCTCACAATCCAAAAGATGTGCAGGTTAGGTGAATTGTCCATGCTAAGTTGCGCATAGTGTTAGGTGCATCAGTTAGGAGTAAATATAATGTAGGAGAAGAGGTTTGAGTGGGTTACTCTCTGGAGGGTCAGTGTGGACCTTTTGGGCTAAATGGCCTGTTTCTATACTGTTGGGAATCAATACTCATGACCCCTTTCAGCTCTCTTAATTCCTCATTTCAGATTGTCCTACATTCTCAATATTCTTCCAAAGCTTCATCTGACTTCAGTTGCTTTGGCCTTATGTATGCATCCTTTCTCCTCTTAGCTAGTCACACAATTTCACCTGTCATCCATGGTTCCCTAATCTTGCCATTTCTATTCCTCATTTTCACAGGAATATATCTCTTCTGAACTCTAAAAAACTTCTCTTTAAAAGCCTCCCAAACATCAAATGTGGATTTCCCTTCAAACAGTTGCTCCCAATCTACATTCCCCAGCTCCAGCCGAATTTTGATATAGTTGGCCTTCCCCCAGTTTAGTACTCTTCCTTTAGGACGACTCTTGTCTTTGTCCATGAGTATTCTAAAACTTATGGAATTGTGATCACTATTCCCAAAGTAATCCCCCTACTATAACTTCACCCACCCGGCCGGGCTCATTCCCCAACACCAGGTCCAGTACGGCCCCTTCCCGAGTTGGACTATTTACAGACTGCTCTAGAAAACCCTCCTGGATGGTTGTTACAAATTCTGCTCCATCTAGATCTCTAACACTGAGTGAATCCCAGTCAATGTTGGGAATATTAAAATCTCCCATCACCACCACCCTGTTGTTCCTCCATCTTTCTATAATCTCTCTACATATTTGTACCTCTACCTCACACTCGCTGTTGGGAGGTCTGTAGTACAGCCCCAACGTTGTTACCGCATCCTTCCTATTTCTGAGCTCTGCCCGTATTGCCTCACTGCTCGGGTCCTCCATAGTGCCCTCCTTCAACACAGCTGTGGTATCCTCTCTGACCAGTAATGCAACTCCTCCACCCCTTTTACTGCCCTTTCTATCCTGCCTGAAACATCTATGCCCGAGGATGTTTAGTTGTCAATCATGACCATCCCTCAACCAAGTCTCAGTAATAGCAATAACATCATACTCCCAGGTACTAATCCGAGCCCTAAGTTCATCTGCCTTACCCACTACACTTCTTGCATTAAAACAAATGTACCTCAGACCATCAGTCTCTCTGCGTTCATCATTTGCTTCCTGCCTACTCTTCCCCTTAGTCACACTGACTTCACTATCTAATTCCTTACAGGCTTTAGTTACTACCTCCTTCCTGTCCACTAACCTCCTCATTTGGTTCCCATCCCCTGTCACATTAGTGGCAGCATTAGCAAAAGCACCCCCAAGCACATTGGTTCCAGTCTGGCCCAGGTGTACACCATCCAATTTGTAATAGTCCCACCATCCCCAGAACTGGTCACAATGTCCCAAAAATCTGAACCCCTCCCTCCTGCACCATCTCTAAAGCCACGCATTCATCTTGCCTATTCTATCATTCCTATCTGACTAGCACATGGCACTGGTAGCAATCCTGAGATTACTACCTTTGAGGCCCTACTTTTTAACTTAACTCCTAACTCCCTAAATTCTACTTGTCGGACCTCATCCTGTTTATTACCTATATCATTTGTGCCTATATGCATCATTATAGCTGGCTGTTCACCGTCCCCATTCAGAATGTTCTGCAGTCGATCCGAGACATCCCTGACCCATGCACCTGGGAGGCCACATACCACTCAGGCGGCTTGTTTTTGATCACGGAACCTCCTATCTAATCACCTTACAATTGAATTGCAATGACTATAGCCTTCCACTCTTTTTTCCTGCCCTTCTGTACAGCAGAGCCAGCCACGGTGCTATGAAACTGGCAAGTGAGCCATCTCCCCCAACATTATCCAAAATGGTATACTTGTTTTGGAGGAAGATGGCTGCAGGGAACATCTGCAGTGCCTTCCTGCTCTTTCTCTGCCTTTGGGTCACCCACTCCCTTTCTCCATCAGCAATCCTAATCTGCGGTGTGACCAATTCATCAAACGTGCTATCCACGATTGTTGTGTGTGCGATGTATCTGAAGTTCAGTGGGGTCGAAGGTGAGGACCGGGGAGTTCTGTCCTTGTTGCAGTGGGAAGGGTGGGGTTCAAGGGTGGAGGTGCGGGAAGTGGAGAAGATGCAATGAAGGGAATCATCGACCACGTTAGAGGGGAAATTGTGGTCTTTGAAGAAGAAGGTCATCTGGGATTTCCTGTCGTGGAATTGGTCATCCTGAGATTGGATGCGGCGGAGGCGGAAGCATTGGGAATAAGGGATGGTATTTTTACAGGAGGCAAGTGGGAGGAGGAGTAGTCCATGTAGCTGTGGGAGTCGGTGGTTTGTTGTAGATGTCTATGGTTAGTTAGTCATCAGAGATGGAGATGGAGAGGTCCAGGAAGGGGAAGGAGGTATCCGAGATGGTCCAGGTGAATATGAGGTTGAGTGAAAGATATTAGTGAAGTTGATGAACTGTTCAACCTCCTTGTGGGAATATGAGGCAGTGCAGATACAGTCATCGATGTAGCAGAGGACAAGGTGGGGAGTGGTACTGGTGTAGCTGCGGACGATGGACTGTCCCACATACCCAGCAAAGAGACAGGCATAGCTGGGGCCTATGTGAGTACCCATGACTACCCCTTTGGTTTGGAGAAAGTGGGAGGATTGGAAGGAGAAGTTGTTAAGGTGAGGAGTAGTTGAGCCAGGCGGATAAGGGTATCAGTTGAAGGGTACTAGTTGGGATGATGTGAGAGGAAGAAACAGATGGATTGGACACCTTCATCTTGGCGGATAGATGTGTACAGGGATTGGATGTCCAACCATGAGTTCAGTGTGACAGGAGCAGTCTGAGATAATGGGTCGACTGGGAAGTCAGGTTTGTGAATCTTCAGTAGACCGTAGAATCAGGCAGTGCAGGGTTCACGGATGATGAGGTTGGAAGCTGTGGATGGGCGATCCTCAGAGGTGATGAGGTTCTGGATGGTCTGGGAGATGATGGTTTGGTGGTGGGAGGTATGGTCATGGTCGAGGGGGCAGTAGGAGGAGGTGTCTGCAAGTTGGCACCTGGCTTCAGCGGTGTAGAGGTCAGTCGCCAAATTACTACTGTGCCCACCCTCCACACCCCCCCCCTCCCCCCACCATGTCTGCTGGTTTGATGGTGAGGTTGGGGTTGGAAAGGAGGGAGTTGAGGGCTGCACATTGTGAGGGGAGGAGGTTGGAGTGGGTGAAGAGGGTGTACAGGTTGTGGTAGTCTACATCACGGCAGCAATTAGAATTGAAGAGATCGAGGGTGGGTAACAGGCCAGCAAGGGGTCCAGGTGGATGAGGCAGGAGAAGTGGTCCTTGGAGGGTGAGCAGGGGCCTTTGTTGAAAAAGTGGGCCCAGAGATGGAGGTGGTGGAAGAAATGTTCAATGTTACAATGAATGTAGAACTCATTAATCCGGGAACGTAGAAGGACCAAGGTGCCAGGAATTCTGGGAGGTCCCAGCAGTGGTGAGTACCTCCACCGATGTGAAGTGTGGAAATATGACAAATGGGATGCCATAGGAGATTGGTAAATGACAGGTTTGGAAAGATAGCGCAAGAAAATACTTGGCATTTGTGGAGATAAACCTTGCATAAAACTCATCAAAATTGACGCATCACTAGTTAATTTAAGTTTCAAATAACTCTAGTTAGGCTGCCATGTCTTATAAAAATGGTCTGTTGTGTGGTGTACCATGTTTGTAAAAAAGTCCAAGGGAATGTGCTCCATAATTAATTTCTGCCGTCCCAGCAAGCCCGGCGGGTTCTCAGACACCCAATTCATCAGAATATCCTTCTGTGCACAGTGTGCAAGAATATTAAATAGTTTCTCCCCATGCCTGTCTAAAGATGGTAAACTCGGTTGACCTAAGAGGAGAGATATCGGGTCTACTTTGACTTCAGTCTTAAATACCTTCCCTATCTCTCCCGCCACAGCCCTCCAATAAACACGGAGCCTGTGGCATGTCCAGAAGCAATGGGTAAGAGTACCTACACTTATTTTACATTTGGGACACACTGAAGATGCCCCTTTTTTAAACTTCGCCACACTGTCTGGTGCCAGATGAGCCCTGTGAAGAACTTTTAACTGCGTAGCACACGTCCTGTTACAGATTGAGACCTTTTGAGCACTCTCCCATATATTCTCCCATGTTTCAGAAGAGATCTCCACTCCTAGCTCTTGCTCCCAGACCTCACATAACCGGTTAATATCCTGCCAGGCCCTGCCACCCAGCAGGCGATAGAGGACACTAACTGAAAGGGTGCTTGTGGAATGTAGCAACAACCTCTCTGTATCGGGCTTATAGGGCTTAGTGAGGAGCGTAGGCTTCTTCTGGATGAAATTCCTAACCTGAAAAAAATGGAAAAGGTCTCTGCTGGGCAACCCGTATTTGAAGCTCAGTTGTTCAAAAGACATCATAACCTCCCCCTCAAACAAGTCTCCCAAACTAGAAACTCCTCTCGCTGCCCACAGTTTGAACCCTGAGTCCATCGTCCCTGGTTGGAACCCTGGCATGCCAACTATAGGTGTAAGTGGCAAAGTCTTGAATAAACAACCCTCACTCTGACGCATCGCCCTCTGTGCCTTGACTGTACTAATGACAGTGGGGTTCTGGAAGTGGTTCATAACTGTCCTCATCTTATCCATGAACAACAGGTTAAAAAGAGGGCACTTTGCCTGGGAGGCCTCAATATCCAGCCATATTGAGTTTGGATCATTACCTACCCAATCGCTGACAAAGGACAGCAAGGAACTCAATTGAGACCTCCTGATGTCTGGGAAATCAACTCCTCCCCCTCCTTGAAGCAACTGCAATTTAGTAGGTTTGATGAGGGACTGCCCACGATGCCAGACAAAGGAACCAAACCATCCCATAAGCTTCCATAGCATTGACCTGGGAAACATTGTAGGGAGCATATGCATGGGATAAAGCAAACGAGGCAGAACATTCATCTTAATGAGAGATATTCGGCCCAGCCATGAAACTGGAAGAGCCTCCCATCTCTGGAGATCTCACCTAATATTGTCGAGCAAGTGAGCAAAGTTAGTCCGAAATAACAGATCAAACTTGGGGGTAATAAAAATGCCTAGGTACCGGAACCCTGCCCGTGATCACTTAAAAGGGAACTTAGAGCCACCTTAAACTTCTGGCACATCTTTAAGGTTCCCCAAAGGCATAGCCTCTGATTTTGTAAAGTTAATCTTATTTCCCCCACCAAACGAATTGATACAAAGTATCAAATGGGGTACGAAGGTGATCGGGTTTGATAAAAACAGAAGGACATCATCCCTGTACAGTGTAATCTTGTGTGCCATTGATCCCACTTCCGGAGCGGTTATGTGGGCGTTCTGACGAATGGCCTCTGCCAGCGGCTCTATCACCAACGTAAACAACAATGGTGAGAGGGGGCAGCCTTGCCGACTACCCCGACCAATCGTAAAATTCCCAGACTTCACCCCGTTGGTGATAACCACGGCCAGAGGGTGATGATATAAAACCTCCACCCACCTGGCAAAGACCCCACCCAACCCAAACTGTTCTAAGACATAAAAAAGATACGACCATTCCACCCCATCAAATGCTTTCTCTGCATCGATCATTGCTGACAAACTTGGACCATATTCAGCAACCTTCTAATATTATTAGAGGACCTACGGCCCCTTATAAAGCCTGTCTGGTCCTCTTTAATAATATGGGGCAAACACCCTTTCCAGTCTCTGTCCTAGGATCTTGGACAGAATCTTGACATCTGAATTTAATAGAGAGATGTAGGAGGCACAATGCTCAGGAACCTTCCCCTTCTTAAGAATTAAGGAAATATTAGCTTCTCTCAAAGATGGTGGTAGGCATTCATGCATATAGGAGTGATTGTACATCTCCAACATCGGCCCTGACAGAATCCCTACAAACTCCTTATAAAACTCACCCGGGAGACAATCAGGGCCAGGCGCTTTCCCACTCTGAAGTTGCTTTTAGTTGCCTCCTGTATTTCCTGAACTGCCCCCCTCACCATTGTTGTTTACGTTGGTGATAGAGCCGCTGGCAGAGGCCATTCGTCAGAATGTCCACATAACCGCTCCGGAAGTGGGATCGAGGGCACACAAGATTACACTGTATGTGGAGATATCCTTCTGTTTTTATCGAACCCGATCACCTCCGTATTTGGCATTTGGCATTAAGGAGAGAGGCCTGTTCCAAGGTTACCCCTGGGAGGTTCAGGTTAATAAAAAAGACCTCCATTTTAGCCCTCCTGTCCTCGCAACCTTCAGACTGATACGATTCAGAGTAAAATTCAGAGTAGCATCGTACGTAAGGACCCCGGCGCTGTCTCTGATTGCAGTAATGGTTTGGGGAGCACCCTTTTTCCTAGTCAGGTACGCTAAATACTTCCCTGGCCTATCCCCATATTCAAACAGCCTTTGTCTAGCAAAAGCAAGTTCTTTCTTTGAGTTTTGTGTCAGTATTAAACTCAAGGCAGCCCGGAGGGCCGTGATTTGCTGTAGCTTAGTCACCGAAGACTGCGCAAAATGTGACGCCCCCGCGGCTTTCAACCACGTCTCAAGTAGACGCTGCTGTTCCTCCTTCTGTCGTTTCTGGCTAGTCGATTAGGAAATAGCTAATCCCTTAGCAAAAGCCTTAGTGGTCTCCCATAGCATAGACAGACTACTAGCCATGCCTGAGGGTCATCTTTATTAAACTTCTGGACTTAGCTAAGTGGGGAGTCTCCAAATGAAAGGCATTGTGCTCTGTATCTTGCATATAGATTCGTGATGTTTCCAAACTTCCCATTTGGAGCCTGTCAGTCAAGGTGTTCTCCAAAATAGAAAATGTAACCTTAAGATGAGTTTTAAATAATTTCATTCCTTGGCATGATTCATAGAGCCATCGAAGACCATCTGGTGACTTAGTCTCTCTCAATTTGCAAATAGTTATTGTCCTTCAGTTTACATTCTATCTGAAACAATGTTAACTGAAGCAAATATTCATTTTGCTTGTGCTAGTGTAGTACAGCCATTGGGCACTAGGTGGCAGAGTTGTCTCAGCATATTGGATGAGGAGGTGAACATGTTGGGAATGCATGTTGGGATCGGGTTCAACAGACCAACTCTGCATGGAATTCCAAATAGCTTTAGTTTCTGTACAGGACGTATAGCTTACTTTTACATTTAAAATTTGGAATTGGAGATAACTGGAAGTTTATGTTATTTAAAATAAATATTAAAACAAAAGCAAATTGGTTGCCTCAGCTACCTGAAATTTGATGAGTGCTGTGCCTATAATTGGTAAATTCAGAACATATATTAAATGTTAAATTGCATATATTAAAACATACATATAAACTGATCCTGTCAGGCGATGATGGAGCTATCCAGGCTCAGCACTCTTAGTTTATACAATGCCTCCTGATCTAGATCGGAGCTTGCCAAAGAGGGAACAGCAAAGAATTGGTACATTACCAAAAGTCTTAAAGCACTCAAGGTTAGAAATATAGACCTCTGACACAAAAGTAATGATATTCTTGGGCAAAATATTTTCCCTGTTCTTTTGATAGCTGGCACAACAGAGGATAGCTGGCAAACAAAAAGAAAGCAGCAAAAGGAATTTCCAAGGAGAAAAGACAGTCTTTGATCAGAATATTAAAACAAAACTGGGAGAAGCAAGAAGCCATTCAGCCCCCTGAGCCTGCTCCCCCATTCAGCCCCCTGAGCCTGCTCCCCCATTCAGCCCCCTGAGCCTACTCCACCATTCAGCCCCCTGAGCCTGCTCCCCCATTCAGCCCCCTGAGCCTGCTCCCCCATTCAGCCCCCTGAGCCTACTCCACCATTCAGCCCCCTGAGCCTGCTCCCCCATTCAGTAACATCACCTGAGCCTGCTCCACCATTCAGTAACATCACGGTTGATTGAATGTGATCCTAATGCCATTTTTCTGCCTGTCTCCTTTGACTCCCCTCATCACCAACATTCTCGTTGACTCATCTTCAAATATGGTAAAGACAATGACTGCAGATGCTGGAAATCAGATTCTGGATCAGTGGTGCTGGAAGAACACAGCAGTTCAGGCAGCATCCGAGGAGCAGCGAAATCAACGTTTCGGGCAAAAGCCCTTCATCAGGAATAAAGGCAGTGAGCCTGAAGCGTGGAGAGATAAGCTAGAGGAGGGTGGGGGTGGGGAGAAATAGCACAGAGTACAATGGGTGAGTGGGGGAGGGGATGAAGGTGATAGGTCAGGGAGGAGAGGTTGGAGTGGATAGGTGGAAAAGGAGATAGGCAGGTCGGACAAGTCCGGACAAGTCATGGGGACAGTGCTGAGCTGGAAGTTTGGAACTAGGGTGAGGTGGGGGAAGGGGAAATGAGGAAATTGTTGAAGTCCACATTGATGCCCTGGGGTTGAAGTGTTCCAAGGCAGAAGATGAGGCGTTCTTCCTCCAAGCGTCTGGTGGTGAGGAAGCGGCGGTGAAGGAGGCCCAGGACCTCCATGTCCCCGGCAGAGTGGGAGGGGGAGTTGAAATGTTGGGCCACGGGGCGGTGTGGTTGATTGGTGCAGGTGTCCTGTTCCTTGGATGCTGCCTGACCTGCTGCGCTTTTCCAGCAACACATTTTCAGCTTAGAGTCAGAGAGTCCTACAGCACAGAGACAGGCCCTTTAGCCTAAACTGGTCCATGCCAACCAAAATGTCCATCCACACTAACCCCATTTCTCTGCACTTGGCCCATATCCTTCTAAACCTTTCCTATCCATGTATTTGTCCAAATGCATTTTAAATGTTGTTAATGTACCCGCCTCAACCACTTCCGCTGGCAGCTCATTCCATATGTGTACCACCCTCTGTGTAAAAAAGTTGCCTCTCAGGTTCCCTTTTATTCTTTCCCCTCTAACCTTAACTTGATACTCTCCAGTCCTTGATTCCCCAAGCCTGGGAAAAAGACTGAATGCATTCATTCTATCCATACCTCTCATGATCTTATACACTTCTATAAGATCCCCCTTCAACCTCTTAGCTCTCAAGAAAGAAGTCCAACCTCTCCCTATATCTCAGACCACTGAGTCGTAGCAACATTCTTGTAAATTTCTTCTTTACCTCTTCCTTTAGCAAGGTGATCAAAACTGAATACAATACTCCAGGTGTGGCCTCACCAATGTCCTGTACAACTGCAACATAACTTCCCAACTTCTATATTCAATGCCCTGACAGATGAATGTCAGCGTGCCAAAAGCCTTCTACATTTCCCTGTCTACCTGTGGTTCTACTTTCAGAGAACCGTTCGCCTGAACTCCAAGGTTTCTCTGCTCCACTAGACTCCTTAAGGCCTAGCCTTCTGTTGCTGCTATTGGCTGCTTCAAAGTCACTGATGTTAGCATGTCTATAATCATAGGTAATGAGGAGAATACAACTTGGAACAGCAGTAATGTTACTTCCCAGGGCCATGAGGTGATGGCTATATACACAGACCTAACGTTGGAGCAATATAGTCCCAGACATCTCCATGGATTTATATTTTATCTTTTATAAAGGTATTTCACAATAACCTAATCAGGACCTTTGCCACAAAAAGTTACGGCTATTTGTTTCTAGCATCTAGATAAAGGGAGAGGAGGTGTCCTCAAATCTCACAATTCTGGGATTTGCGTATCAATCAATCGAAACGTGCACGTCTATTCTAACTGATTAAAGATTTAAGTGCCATCTTAGGTGTGTTCAATTTGTTCATGTAAGTTGTATGAACCTTTGATCTTTTCCTTATAAATTTTGTGTCTAAGGAATTCCTCTCTCACTAACACCTGATGAAGGAGCAGCGTCCCAAAAGTTTGTGATTTCAAATAAAGGAGGGAGATGGGCCAGGTGCCAGCAGGTGGGACTAGTTTGAGTTGGGACATCTGGTCGGCTTGGACAGTCTGGACCGAAGGGTCTGTCTCTGGGTTGTACATCTCCATGACTCGATGACTCTAAACCCATTGGATTATAACCTGATGTTGTGTGATATTTGACTGATTCCCAAATCAGCAAGGGCCTTGATTCGCTGGTAGCAGTTGGTTTGTTGATTAGTTGGTAGCAGTGAGTATAGGTTAACCTGGAATAATTCTGTCCTTCACTGCTCCGACGGTGAAATTCTGACCTATTGCACCAGTCAGCTTCCCAAAATGAACTCCATCAAAAGAAATCTTGAAAACTACATTTGTAATAAGATGCATATGGTTGAGGTCCACACCACACTAAGGTTTGGGGCTATTTAGTTACATTTCCATATCTTGTAGATATTATTTTATGCCCTACAGAGGAGGAATCAATCAAATCTTTTCTAAATAATGTCTTCATTAATCTTCCTATTGTTACCAGCTGCCAACACTAGTTTTCATAAATAGAGCAATGTGCTATTTAAATGTAATGGTACTGCAATCATTTTGTGAATAAAGATTATCAGCTTGAGGCTATGGAAAACTGTGTCCTTACTGATAGTCACAGTATATTGAACTTTATTACGATGATATAATACAGCGTCGATAGATGGAGTAAACGGAAAACAGGACGATAATTACAACAGTTTATCAATATAAAAAAATCTACTCTTGAGAATTGGACACCAAGCTTCAGGTTGGGAAAGATTTAAATGGAAAGTGTCTTGGGGCTACAATTCTAATCCATTCTCAGCCACTTTCTTTCACATCAATGTCATATATCAGTTTAAAGCTGCTGCATACCAATTACAACTGGGCCCTGGCCTTTGTTTACTCCTACAATGATGTTGGAAAATATAAATAATAATCCATCTTCTGTTTATTCTGTTAATCAAACGGTTTGTATGCCAACAAACGATCTCAATTTGTTTATTAAAATGCTATGGAATCAAACAAATGTATTTTGATGAAAAAGAAACTGACAATAACGAAGTCGTGGGGAGCATGAGGTAGAAGCTATTGTCCAGTTCATAAAGCAAGACCCAGATTTACAAAGTTCGATTCTAAACAACTCCTATTTTTATTAGAGCAACTCTTATTTTTGAAGTGTTCTCCTATTATCTACTTGAGTGAAACTCACTGCTGAACCATACCTGTGTACCAGTAAAGGTCTCAGGCTTAATTCACACTGAACTACAAAACCCAAGCCCAGTAGTTGCCAAACTACATGATAATAATGAGTCAAATTGATAACTCATGAAAGCTGTTGAATAATCCTGTGGGGAATAATGGATAGGGCTGGATCAGAGACCATGTGGGTTCCATGTATGTCATTTTACTGGTCAATTAAGAGGTCACCACTAGAATGACTGGTCAAAGGTGGCAATAATTCACCTCAAAGAGGCTGGCAACTTGGAATATTTCATTAGTGTCAGAAGTAGCAGTGACTTGATTGTTGACAGTAACCATTTTTTATTTATTCCCAGAATGTGGGCATTACTGGTGAGAACAGTATTTATTGACCATCCCTAATTATCTTGGAGAAGGTGCTGCTGAACTGCCTTCTTGAACTACTGCAGTCCATGTGGTGGATAACATTCACAGTTCTGCTAAGCAGGGAGTTCCAGGACTTTGACAAAGCAACAGTGAAAGAATGGTGATGTGTTTCCAAGTCAGGATGGTGTATGACTCGGAGGGGAATTTGTTGGCGATGGTGGTGTGTCTATAAATGTGCCGTCTTTGTCATTTTAGGTAGTAATGATAGCAGGTCCGAAACCTGAAGAACCTTTATGGGCTGTTATATGGTACAAACACTTGCCGCTGTGCATCGGTGGTGGACGGAGAGAATGTTAAATATTGAAAATGTTTGATAATGTATCAGTCACGCAGGCTGCTATATCCTGGATAACATGCACCTGACTGAAAAGTGGAGAGTATTCCATTGCAGTTCTAAGATTTATCTTAAAGCTTGTTGACGGATTTTCAGGAATGAGGAAATGGGTTATTTGTTGCAGAGTTCCCAACCTCTAGCCTGATCTTGTATCTATAGAATTTATATGACTGTTCTATTTAGTTTCTCGTCAATAGTCACCCCCAGAATGTTAGTAGTGGGAGATTCAGTGATGGTAATATCAATATCAATGTTAATATTATGGTTACATTCTCTATTATTGGAGATGGGCAATAACATATGTGTTTGCAAATGTTACTTGCCACCTGTCAGCTCAAATCTGATTTTATTCAGAATTTGCTGAATTTGAACACAGACAGCTTCAATATCTGAAGAGTAATGAATGGTCTTGAACATTATGCAATCATCAGTGAACATCCCTGTCTCTCCATATGCTGGAGGGAAGGTCATTGATGAAGCAGCTGAAGATGGTTGGACATACAACACCACCCTGAGGATTGTGATAGGCTGGAATGGATTTAGCCTGTTCTTTTGTGGACAGGACGTTCACGGAAAATGTTTCACATTGTCAGTGTTGTACTACAGCATGTTCCCAAGTGATTCAGGTAGCTCTGCAGCATTTATCTTCAATCCTATTGCCAGAATGTGGTCAGATTCCGCACCCTTTAAAGTATTCAGTAATTTCTTTATCACATGGAATGAGTTGAGTTGGTTGAAGGCTGGCATATGTGGTGCCAGGGACCACAGGAGGGGGACAAGGTGGATCATCTCTGTCGGACTTTTAGCTAAAGATTGTTTGAAAGCTTCAGCCTTAGCTTTTGGAATGAAGTTCTCAATGCACAATGATGCACAACATGACAGAAGGTGTCCTTGATGAAGGTGGGACTTTGTTTCCAGACTGTAATCTGGTCACTTCTCCTGATACTGCTTTGGACATATTAGATTAGATTAGATTACTTACAGTGTGGAAACAGGCCCTTCGGCCCAACAAGTCCACACCGACCCGCCGAAGCGCAACCCACCCATACCCCTTACCTAACACTATGGGCAATTTAGCATGGCCAATTCACCTGACCTGCACATCTTTGAACTGTGGGAGGAAACCGGAGCACCCGGAGGAAACCCACGCAGACACGGGGAGAATGTGCAAACTCCACACAGTCAGTCGCCTGAGTCGGGAATTGAACCCGGGTCTCAGGCACTGTGAGACAGCAGTGCTAACCACTGTGCCACCGTGCCGCCCACATATATTAGTAAGGTTGAGCTCAAGTATGGTTTTCCGTCTTGTTGGTTCCATTGTGACCCACTGCAGATCTAGTCTAGCGGCTGTGTCTTTAGGGCTTGGAAGTGTATTCAGTGGTGTTGTTACTGAGCCACTCTTGGTGATAGACATTGGAGTCCCTCACCCAGAGTACATTCTGACTGTTGTTTAATATAGAGGAGTACTGGTTCACCAGCTGAGGGAGGGTTGATAGGGGTGTGTAGCTGTAATCTAAAATATAACATCCTGGTCAGGTGCACTCTATCATAGAACTTGCAATCACATTGATGGGAAAAAGGGAAAATATTGCTTGTTTGGAGGCGGAACCGAAGGAGCAGTTGAGCAGAATGAAGGGGAATGAAAGAACAAAACTAGATATTGCAAGTTTAAAATGGATGCAGTGGCATTTGTAAGGCTGGGAGAGTACAAGGAAGTGGTATAAATAGCTTTGTCTGTGAAGAAGACAGAAGAAACAGAAAGCTAGAAAGGGTGATTTCCTTTGATTTGATTTGATTTCTTACTGTTACATGTACCGAGGTACAATGAAAACTGTTGTTGTTTCCAGGCACATACTATACAAGTGCATCAGGGTGCCTGTGAGAATATGTGAAGGTGATTTTAGGAATGGCATGAGCAGTGAACTTCAAGGGGAGGGCGCAAAGGAAACTGAAATGGAGATCGAAATCACTAAAAATGAGTATTTCCCATTTACAATATTTGTTTCTGGGATCTTTTTCCTGATTCTCACAAATATAATCCATAGATTCTAATTAATTCCTCACATAATTTAAAAATAAATATGTCAGTTCTCTACCTTTTGCTCCTTCAACACTGAACATCTGGGGATGTTATAGAGATTTGTAAAATCATGAGGGGCATGGATAGGGTGAAAAGCCAAGGTATTTTCCCTGGGGTGGGGGAGACTATAACTAGGAGGCATAGGTTTAACATGAGAGGGAAAGATTAAAAAGGGACCTGAGATGTATCTTTTTCATGCAGAGGGTGGTGCATTTTTGGAAAGAGCTGCCAGAGGAAGTGGTAGAAGTTGATACAAATGCAACATTTAAAAGTCATTTGGATGGGCACATGAATAGAAAGGATTTAGAGAGATATGGTCCAAATGCTGGCAAATGAGACTTGATTAATTTAGGATACCTGGTTGATGTGGCTGAGTTTGACAACTGTTCCCATGCTGTACATCTGTATGATTTTATGATCTAATATGAGAACCTCCATAGGTCAATGTCCGAGCCCCACACATGGTTCTTTGTTTTTCCGTTAAGATGTAGATCCTTTTCTCTTGCAGTGAGTAAAAGCATAGAAAAGAGTGTGATAAGTTAACTTGTGCTTATATGAAAAGTAAAGCTTTTTGAGACTACTAGGAAGATGACAAAATGAGTTCAGTCATCTGACAGTTGCAGGATTCGCATCTTACTTTATTTTATTTCAACAATATACTTTATTCATAAAATTATCTTGACATACATACACAGTCACTCAGTTTTGTTCTGTACAGTAGCATATAAAAACAAACAGAGTTTGGAGTGTGACTCTATCCATCAAACAAACCAAAGGTATTTATCACAATCTTGCACAAGATTATATTTATATATTTGAGGCACTGGGAGGGTTTGACAACTGAACAGACCCTCATTATACTTCAACAGAAAGACCTCAGACCATGGTTCTTTTCCCGCTGCATCTTGGCAGCAGCTGCCTCAAACTCTAGAGCGTCCTGGACCTTGGAATGTGCCAGTCTGCAACACTTGGTCAGGGTCAACTTCTTGTTCTGGAAGACTAACACATTTTGGGCAGAACAAAGAACATCTTTCACTGAGTTGATGGTCTTCCAGGTTCAGTCAAGGTTTGTCTCAGTGTGTCGCTCAGGGAAGAGACCGTAGAGCACGGTGTTCCATGTCACAGAGCTGCTCAGAATAAACCTCGACAAAAACCACTGCAACTTCCTCCACACTTGCTTTGCAAAAGCACATTCCAGAGGGAGACATGTGACAATCTCTACCCACTCTCCCCTTGTAGCCACTTCAAGGGCAGCATACAGTGGCACACAGAGTCTGGGTGTACATGAGGGAAGTGGAAGCTAGTGTGCTTCCAATTAAACCTGTTGGACTATAACCTGGTGTTGTGTGATTTTTAACTTTGTACACCCCAGTCCAACACCGGCATCTCCAAATCATATATATAGGACAGTGAAGAAAATAAACATTGGGACTTGGCTTTGTCGATACTTACAAATGAAGGCCTTTCTTAATTATGCTAGTTACTAGGAACTATTTACCGGTATGTGAGACATTGGGATGGTCTGATAACTGAACAGATCCTACTTAACCTGAGGAGGGTACTGGACCCAGGTCTACAATATCATAACCCGTCTCCTGATGGATTCTGACTTGGAGCCACCCTTACTTGGCAATGCAGGCTGCTCGCCTCCAGATTGGAACTGTATCCAGACCTTCAGTGTATTAATTATCACCCTTAACTGGGGGGAATTGGAGAATCTGGAGGCAGAATCTCCATATCGTTGATTCACATTACAGATCATTGCTACTTCCCTGGATTGAATGCTACAATCACTGCTGCTATAGTGAATTATAGAAACCCTTTAATTCTGCATTAGTTGCATTATCCAATCCACCCTCAATAACTAAGTGTGGGTACAAAGATGGAAGGATTCATTTAGTTTTCAGAAGCTGCATTTTATAGGGTGGCAGATTGTGTAACCCTGACCCCTCACCCCCACCCCCACCCCGACCCCAGGCTGAGCTGGTTGGTTGTCAGACTCAGTAGGAGGAATCATACCCTGAACAACTGGAGTCATGAAGCCTTGACAGCACCAGTGCTAAGGCATTGGCACTGCTAGGCCTACAGGAAGGAGCTTGGAGGAGAGTACTACCTACTCTACACACTGGCTGCTGGAGCAGGGAGAGATCCAAGAGCTCAGAGAGTGAGGATAGAGGGGTTTGGGGGGCCCACAGCAAGGTTTTACTTCCTTCTTGTATTTTTCATCTAGATCCCAAACATGGCCCACACCACTCTGGTTTTTGTGCCTTTTGATCTTTTATTTCTTCTGGCCTTCACCCTGTCGTAAACTTTCCCTTTTACTCTTCTTCCTCTCCCTCCCCACCGTCCCCTTTCACTTGCTGCATACCGATTCATTACTAACACCCCAAGTCCTAATGAAGCATCATCAACCTGAATTGTTTCCTTCTCCACAAATGTTGTTTGACTTGCTGAGTTTGTTTTTCAGACTTTTCTGCTTTTATTTTAGATTTCTGGCATCTGCAGTGTCTTCCTTTTATAATATTTCTGCATAATTAAGGATAGAAATTGGAACTTGGTGATATCCATGATCTGTTGAGCAGCTATAGAAATGCAATAGGTGCTGGTAATTAGGGCATAACGTGCTGCTGGCACCGATTTGAGGCTGACCTTGTATTGTCACTTCAGGCAGAGAGTTTCTGTGCAGAGGTGGGAGGTAGGAAAGTTCTAATTTGTAGAATGAAAGGGAATATGATTAGGGGCTTTCCTGATTGAGGTAATAATGAACAAAAGAGAAGTCCAGCACAGGAACAGGCCCTTCGGCCCTCCAAGCCTACCAATCATCATGCCCGAACTAAACTAAAAAGCAAACCTTCTGCCCTAATTCAGTCCATATCTCTCTATTCCCTCCCTATTCATGTAACCATCCAGGTGCCTCTTAAATGTCGCCAGTGTACCTGCTTCAATCACTGCTTCTGGCAGTGCGTTCCAGGCTCCTACAACTCTCTGCATGATAAACCTCCCTTGCACATCACCCTTAAACTTTCCCCCTCTCACCTTGAACCTGTGTCCCCTTGTAATTGAAACTTCAACCCTGGGAAAAAGCATCAGACTATTCACCCTATCTATGCCTCATTATTATGTAGACTTCTATCAGGTTTCCTCTCAGCTATTGTCTTTCCTGTGAAAAAAATCCTAATCTTTTTAACCTCTCCTCATCGCCAATGCCCTTGAGACCAGGCAACATCCTGGTTAACCTTCTCTGCACTCTATCCAAAGCTTCTATATCCTTCTGTTAGTGTGGTGACCAAAACTGCAGACAATACTCTACATGTGGCCTTTCAAGGGTTTTGTATAGCTGCAACATGGTTTGCCAACTCTTGTACTCCATGCCCTGGCCAATGAAGATAAGTATGTAATTTCCCTTCCTCATCACATTGGCCACCTGTGTTGCCATGTTAAGGTTCCGAAGGGCTCTGCCATTTACAGAGTAATTAACACCTAAGTTGGATCTTCCAAAATGCATCATCTCACATTTTTTTGCATTAAACTTCAAATTGCCAATCTATCTATATCCTGTTATATCCTTTCACAATCGTCGGTGCTATCAGCAACTCCACCAATCTTAATGTCATCTGCAAAGTTTACTAATCAGACCACCCACATTTTCCTCCAAATCATTTATATATACTACAAACAATAGAGGACCTAAGACTGATCCCGGTGGAACACCATTAGTTACCGGTCTAATTCTGAAAAACACCCTTCCACCACTACCCTCTGTCTTCTATGACCAAGACAGTTTTTTTATCCATCTAACCAGCATACCCAAATTCCTTGTGATTTTAGTTTTTGTACCAATTTGCCATGTGGAACTTTATCAAATGCCTTATTAAAGTCCACAGACCCTCCCTCATCAATTATCTTTGTCAGCCAGAGTCATAGAGTCATAGAGATGTACAGCACGGAAACAGACCCTTCAGTCCAACCTGTCCTTGCCGACCAGATATCCCAACCCAATCTAGTCGCACCTGCTAGCACCTGACCCATATCCCTCCAAATCCTTCCTATTCATAAACCCATCCAAATGCCTCTTAAATGTTGCAATTGTATCAGCCTCCACCACATCCTCTGGCAGCTCATTCCATACATGTACCTCCCTCTGTGTGAAAAAGTGGTCTCTTAGGTCTCTATTATATCTTTTCCCTCTCACCCTAAACCTATGTCCTCTATTTCTGGACTCCCCCACCCCAGGAAAAAAACTTTGTCTATTTATCCTATCCATGCCCTCTTAATTTTGTAAACCTCCATAAGGCCACCCCTCAGCCTCCGATGCTCCAGGGAAAACAACCCCAGCCTGTTCAGCTTCTCCCTGTAGCTCAAATCCTCCAACTCTGGCAACATCCTTGTAAATCTTTTCTGAACCCTTTCAAGTTTCACAACATCTTTCAGAATGCAGAATTGCAGACCAGAATTGCACGCAATATTTCAACAGTGGCCTAACCAATGTCCTGTACAGCCGCATGATGACCACCCAACTCCTGTACTCAATACTCTGACCAATAAATGACAGCATACCAAATGTCTTCTTCACTATCCTATCTACCTGTGAGTCCACTTTCAAGGAGCTATGAACCTACGCTCTTTTTGTTCAGCAACACTCCCTCGGACCTTACCATTAAGTGTATAAGTCCTGCTAAGATTTGCTTTTCCAAAATGCAGCATCTCACATTTATCTGAATTAAACTCCATCTGCCAATTCCCAGCCCATTGGCCCATCTAATCAAGATCCCGCTGTAATCTAAGGTGACCTTCTTCGCTGTCCACTACACCTCCAATTTTGGTGCCATCTGCAAACTTACTAACTGTACCTCTTATGCTCACATCCAAATCATTTATATAAATGACAAAAAATAGTGGACCCAGCACTGATCCTTGTGGTACTCCACTGGTCACAGGCCTCCAGTCTGAAAAACAACCCTCCACCACCATCTTCTGTCTTCTACCTTTGAGCCAGTTCTGTATGCAAATGCTAGTTCTCCCTGTATTCCATGAGATCTAACCTTGCTAATCAGTCTCCCATAGGGAACTTTGTCGAACGCCTTACTGAAGTCTATATAGATCACATCTACTGCTCTGCCCTCATCATTCCTCTTTGTTATTTCTTCAAAAAACTCAATCAAGTTTGTGAGACATGATTTCCCATGCACAATGCCATGTTGACTATCCTTAATCAGTCCTTGCCTTTCCAAATACATGTACATCCTGTCCCTCAGGATTCCCTCCAACAACTTGCCCACCACCAATATCAGGCTCACTGGTCTATTGTTCTCTGGCTTTTCCTTACCACCCTTCTTAAACAGTGGCACCACGTTAGCCAACCTCCAGTCTCCTGGTACCTCACCTGTGACTATCGATGATACAACTATCTCAGCAAGAGGCCCAGCAATCACTTCTCTAGCTTCCCACAGAGTTCTAGGGTACATCTGATCTAGTCCTGGGAATTTATCCACCCTTATGTGTTTCAAGACCTCTTCAAAGAATTCAATCAGGTTGATGAGACATGACCTTCCCCATACAAAACTATGCTGTCACTAACTAGTCCATTTTCTTCTAAATGTGCATATACCTTATCCCTCAGTATCTTCTCCAAGAGCTTCCCCACCACAGACGTCAGGCCTGCTGGCCTATAATTTCCTGGATAAAGTTAAATGTCACACAACACCAGGTTATAGCTGAAAATGTGTTGCTGGTTAAAGCACAGCAGGTTAGGCAGCATCCAAGGAACAGGAAATTCGACGTTTCGGGCCAGAATTTATTCCTGATGAAGGGCTCTGGCCCGAAACGTCGAATTTCCTGTTCCTTGGATGCTGCCTAACCTGCTGTGCTTTAACCAGCAACACATTTTCAACTGTGATCTCCAGCACCTGCAGACCTCACTTTTTACACCAGGTTATAGTCCAACAGGTTTATTTGGAAGCACTAGCTTTTGGACCGCTGCTCCTTCGTCAGGTAACTGTGAACAATCTAGTTTTGTTCAATATATCATTTCAGTTGCATGACACTGTAATCTTTTGCCATAAATTCTGTGTCTTATGATCCTGTTTCACAACCACCTGATGAAGGAGCAGCGTTCTGAAAGCTAGTGCTTCCAAGTAAACCTGTTGGACTGTAACCTGATGTTGTGATTTTTAACTTTGTCCACTCTGGTCCAACACTGGCTCCTCCACATTATAATTTCCTGGATTATCCCTGCTTCTTTTCCTAAACAAGGGAACAACATTTGCTAATCTCCAGTTCTCTGGAGCCTTGCCTGTGGTCAAAGAGGATGAGAAAATATCTATTAATGCCCCAGCTATTTCTTCCCTTGCCTCTCACAGTAACCTGGGAGAGATCCCATCTGGCCCAGGCGACTTCTCTACCTTAATGCAATTCAGGATACCCAAAATTTTCTCCTTCGACATATTGACATTCTCTAGAGTATTCATACACTCATCCCTGATCTCAATATCAGTCATGTCCTTCGCCTTGGTGAATAGCGATACAAAAGACTCATTAAGAATCTCTCTCACTTTCTGTGGCTCCACTCATAATTTCCCTCCTTTGTCCCTGAGTTGGCCTACTCTTTCTCTTGCTACCCTCTTTCTTCAAATATATGCATAAAAACCCTTGGGATTTCCCTTAAGTCTATTTGCCGAAGACATTTCATGTCCCTTTTCGCTTTTCTAATTCTGCATGTACATTCCTTCCTAATTTCTCTATACTCCTCAAGGGCTTTGTCAGTTTGTAGCTGCTTAGACCTATCATATGCTTCCTTTTTCACTTTGACTAAGTTTACAATTTCCCTTTGCATGGATATGCATGGCCTGCACTTTACTCAACTGGTCTTTAAAAGCCTCCCATTTGCCTTTTGTGAATTTGCCCTCAAATAACTGCTTCCAATCCACATTCTCCAGTTCCAGTTTAATTTGGGTGTAATTGGTCCTTGCCCAATTAAGCACTTCACCTGAGGGCCACTTTTGTCCTTGCCCATGACTACTCGAAATCTGATGGAGTTATGGTCACTAAGCTCAAAATGCTCTTCTACTGAAACATCGGTCACTTGTCCTGGCTTATTCCCTAATACCAAGTCTAGTATGGCCTCCTCCATGGTTGGATTGTCAACATACTGTCTCAAAAAGCCCTCTTGGCCTCTAACAAATTGCTCTCGATCTGAGCTCCTGGCTCTAGGGGAGTCCCAGTCAATAAGAGGAAAGTTGAAGTCACCGACCACAATTACCCTGCTTTTTCATACCTTCCCAGTATCTGACTACATATCTACTCCTCTGTCTATAGAAAACTCCCAACATCGTGATTTCACTTGTCCTATTCCTGAGCTCCACCCATAATATCTCACTTCAAGATGCCTCTGATGTGTCCTCCCTCAACACAGCTGTGACGTGATCCCTAATCAGCAATGCAACTTGCTACCTCTTTGGTTTCTCTTTCTGTCCAGTGATATCCTGAAATGTTGCAAGGACTGCACAAAACACTACATAGGACAAACAGGAAGACAGCTAACAACCCGCATCCATAAACACCAACTGGCCACGAAGCGACACGACCAGCTATCCTTAGTAGCCATACACTCAGAGGACAAACAACATGACTTCGATTGGGACAACACCACTATTATAGGGCAAGCCAAACAGAGAACAGCCAGGGAATTCCTAGAGGCATGGCACTCATCCACAAATTCTATCAACAGACACATCGACCTAGACCCTATATACCAGCCACTGCAGCGGACAGCTACTGACAACCGGAAGTGGCAGATTCAAACCAGTATAAATGCCAGAGGAATCAGCACAGAAGCGCTTCACAGGAGGTTCCCAAGCACAGAGGATGTCACCTAGAAAGGGGACGAAACGTTTTCAACAAAAACTCCCAGCTCGGCGAACAGAACCACAACAACGAGCACCCGAGCTACAAATCTTCTCACAAACTTTTAACCATGTCTCCATAATGGCAATAACATCATAATCCCATGCAGTAATCACTGCTTTTAGTTCATTATCGTACCTGTTATGCTTCTTGTGTTGAAGTAAATACACTCCAGACCTCCAGTCCCCCTGAGCCCTGTGAGTTCCATCTGGGGCTGTTTTCACTGGAGCGGCAGAGGCTGAGGATTGACCTTATAGAGGTTTACAAAATTATGAGAGGCATGGATAGGATAAATAAACAAAGTCTTTTCCCTGGGGTGGGGGAGTCCAGAAATACAGGGCATAGGTTTAGAGTGAGAGGGGAAAGATATAATAGAGACCTAAGAGACAACTTTTTCACTCAGAGGGTGGTACATGTATCAGAATGAGCTGCCAGAAGAAGTGATGGAGGCTAGTATAATTACAGCATTTAAAAGGCATCTGGATGTGTATATGAATAGGAATGATTTGGAGGTGCCGGTGTTGGATAGGGGTGTACAAAGTTAACAACCACACAACACCAGATTATAGTCCAACAGGTTTAATTGGAAGCACACTAGCTTTCGGAGCGACGTTCCTTTATCAGGTGATTGTGGAGGGCTGGATCGTAACACAGAATTTATAGCAAAAATTTGCAGTGTGATATAATTGAAATTATACATTGAAAAATTGATTGTCTGTTAAGCCTTTCATCTGTTAGAATACAGTGATAGTTTCAATTCTTTCATGTGTAAATCACAAAAACATTTTTTTTAAATTTGCATTCTCGGGTTAGCTGTTAACAATGGTGATAGCTAGACTATATGTTGAAGGTGTTAGCCCCCTGTGTTCTCTGTCTATGACCTGATGCTTAGATTGATTCTAATCTAAAAAGTGTGATAACAGAGTTTTACATAAATTCATGCAGTTTTTGAGCAGAGAGTCTACATGAATGTATGCAGCTTTTGAGCAAAGTGCAATGTAACCCTGCAAGTACAAATTCACCCCACAAAATATATGTGTGCATGTGGGTCTTTGTCTGTCTGTGTGTGTGTGTCTGTCTGGGGTGGGGGTTGTGAGTGTGAGAAAGTGTGTGTGTGTGTTTAGTGAGTTCAGAGTGTCTTAAGTCTGTGAGGGGGTGCATGTGTGAATGTGGGAGTGTGTGTGTCTATAAGGGTGTGTGTGGGTGTCTGTGTGCACGTCTGTGTGTACCTGTATCCGTGCGTATGTGAGAGTGTGTGCGTGTAGGAATATCTGTGTGTGGGTGTAGTGCAATGGTGGTCACCTGTAATGTGACATGAACCCAAGGTCCCAGTTGAAGCCCTCCCTATGGGGACTGAACTTAGCTATCAGTTTCTGCTCGGCCACCTTTCTCTGCTACCTGTCCCGAAGTCCACCTTGGCGGATGGTCACCCGAAGGTCCGAGGCTGAATGTCCTGGATCACTGAAGTGTTCCCCGACTGGGAGGGAACTCTCCTGTCTGTTGATTGTTGTATAGTGCCCATTCATCCGTTGTTGTAGCCTTTGCTCTGTTTCCCCAATGTACCAGGCCTCCGGACATCCTTGCCTGCAATGTATAAGATAGACAACGCTGGCTGAGTCACACGAGTACCTGCCATGTACAAGGTGGGAGGTGTTCCCACGTATAATAATGGTATCTATGTCCACAATCTGACAATGATCTGTTCGAGGTTTGGCGGTTGTTTAAAGGCAAGTAGTGGAGCTGTGGGGAAGGTCTTGGTAAGGTGCTCATCCTCATTGATAATGTGTTGCAGGTCACGAAGAACATGGCATAATTTTTCAGCCCCTGGGAAGTACTGAACAACAAAGGGCACCCTGTCAGTTGCAGCACATGTCTGTCTCCTGAAGAGGTCATTACGGTTTCTTGCTGTGGCATGTTGGAACTGGCGGTCGATGAGTTGAGCATCGTACCCCGTTCTTGTGAGGGCATCCTTGAGTACTTCCAGGTGTCCATCACGTTCCTCCTCATCTGAGCAGATCTGGTGTATGCGTAGGGCTTGTCCATAGGGGATGGCTGTTTTAATATGTTTTGGGTGGAAGCTGGAGAAGTGTAGCATTGTGAGGTTGTCTGTGGGTTTGTGGTAGAGTGTGGTGCTGAGGTGTCCATCCTTGATGGAGGTGCATGTGTCCAAGAATGAGACAGACAGTCGAGAGTAGTCCATGGTGAGTTTGATGGTGAGATTAAACTTGTTGATGTCACTGTGTAGTTTTATCAGTGACTCCTCGCCATGGGTCCAGAGGAAGAAAATATCGTCAATGTACCTGGTGCATAATGTTGGTTGGAGATCCTACATAGAGAAGAAATCTTGTTCGAACCTGTGCATAAAAATGTTGACATATTGGGGTGCAAATTTGGTCCCCATGGCTGTTCCATGTGTCTGGATGAAGAATTGATTGTCAAAGGTGAAGGCATGATCAAGAATAAAGCGGATGAGCTGTAGGATGGTGTTTGGAGATTGGCAGTTGTTGGTGTTGAGTACTGAGGCTGTTGCCGCGATGCCATCCTTGTGGGGGATGCTGGTGTAGAATGCGGAAACGTCCATTGTGACGAGGAATGTTCCCGGTTCGACTGGTCCGTGGGTGCTGAGTTTCTGTAAGAAATCGCGACAGAAGCTGGAGATCCCCTGTACAATAGGTTTCAAGATGCCTTCCACAAAGCCGGAGAGATTCTCACATAGGGTCCCATTGCCCGACACGATGGGACGTCCCGGTGTGTTGGCTTTGTGTACCTTTGGAAGGCAGTAGAAGTCGTCTACACGAGAAGTACGTGGGATGAGGGCGAGTAGGGAACTCTGAAGGACTGGATCCAAAGTTCTGGTCAGTGTGTTTAATTCTCGGGTGTGTTCTTTGGTCAGATCAGCTGGTAGTTGCCTGTAGTGTTCCTGGCTGTTCAGTTGTTGGTACACTTCCTTGCAGTAATCTGTTCTATTCTGAATGACAATGGCTCCTCCCTTATCTGTTGGTTTGATGACAATGTTGTGTTTGGTTTTGAGAGCCTGGATGGCATTGCGTTGTGAACGGGTGATATTTTGCTCTACCTTGTGGGTACGGAGGCCCAGAGGCATGGTACATTGGGGAAACCGAACAAAGGCTACGACAACGGATGAATGGGCACTGCACAACAATCAACAGACATGAGGGTTCCCTCCCAGTTGGGGAACACTTCAGTGGTCCAGGACATTCAGCCTCGGACCTTCGTGTGACCATCCTTCAAGGTGGGCTTCGGGAAAGGCAGCAGAGGAAAGTGGCCGAGCAGAGGCTGATAGCTAAGTTCGGTACCCATAGGGAGGGCCTCAACCGGGACTTTGGGTTCATGTCACATTACAGGTGACCACCATTGCACTGTACACACATAAAGATATTCCTACACACACACACACACTCTCACATACACATGGACACGGGTACACACAGACACACACACAGACACCCACACACACCCTTACAGACACACACACTCCCACACTCACACATGCACCCCCTCACAGACTTAAGACACTCTGTACTCTCTGTACTCACTATACACACACACACACACACACACACACACACACACACACACACACACACACACACACCCCCCAGCCCAGACAGACACACACACACACACAGACAGACAAAGACCCACATGCACACATATATTGTGTGGGGTGAATTTGTACTTGCAGAGTTACATTGCACTTTGCTCAAAAGCTGCATGCATTCATGTAGAACTCTGAGCTCAAAAGCTGCATGAATTTATGTAAAACTCTGTTATCTCACTTTTTAGATTAGAATCAATCTAAGCATCAGGTCACAGACAGAGAACACAGGGGGCTAACACCTTCAACATATTGTCTAGCTATCACCTTTGTTAACAGCTAACCCGAGAATGCAACTTTAAAAAAAAGGGTTTTGTGATTTACACATGAAAGAAGTGAAACTATCACTGTATTCTAACAGATGAAAGGCTTAACAGACAATCAATTTTTCAATGCATAATTTCAGTTACATCACACTGTAAATTTTTGCTATAAATTCTGTTATGATCGAGCCCTCCACAATCACCTGATGAAGGAGAGACACTCTGAAAGCTAGTGTGCTTCCAATTAAACCTGTTGGACTATAACCTGGTGTTGTGTGATTTTTCACTATGAATAGGAATGGTTTTGAGGGATATGGGCCGTGTGCTGCCAGGTGGGACTGGATTGGGTTGGGATATCTCGTTGGCAAAGAAGGGTCTGTTTCCGAGCTATACATCTCTATGACTCTACGACTCTATGCTATGCAGATCAGAGTCTCATTTTTGTCCCCAGTCCCTGCACTTACTGACCTGTTGTTCTGGGTCCTACCACCCAGCCACGTGAATTTAAACCCTCCCATAGAGCTCCAGCAAACCTCCTACCCAGGATATTGGTGCCCCTCCAGTTCAGGTGCAACTCAACCTTCTTATACAGGTCCAACCTTCCTCAAAAGATCGATATATCAAAATCTTTCTTCTACACCAATTCTTTAGCCACATGTTCATCTGTACTCTTTCTCTGTTCCTAGCCTCACTAGCCTAAGGCCCAGATAGCAACCCTGAGACTCCTAGATGGAGTTATGAATAGAACAAGTGTAGAATGATGTGGGCTGAAAAATGTGTCGCTGAAAAAGCGCAGTAGGTCAGGCAGCATCAAAGGAGCAGGAGAATCGACGTTTCGGGCATAAGCTCCTCTTCAGCAATGAGCAAGTGAAAGGTGATGAGTAGAATGATGTGAGCCAAGTGCTGGCACATGGCACTATGAATTTAGGATATCTGGTCGACATGGGATGAATTGGACTGAAGGGTTTGTTTCCATGCTGTACGTTACTATGACTCTATGATTCTATAACTAGGTAGTAGGTATACAACTATAAGTAGGTAATCCTACTTCTTAACCCCCTGCCTAACTCCCTGAATTGTCTTTGCAGGACCTCTTCCTTCTTCCTACCTATGTAATTTGTGCCAATGTGGACAATGACTTCTGTCTGTTTTCCCTTCCATTTCAATATGTCCTGTACCCACCTAGTGACATTCAGAATCCTCGCACCAGGGAGGCAACACACCATCCTTGAGTCTCCTTCACAGCCACAGAAACATCTATCTGTGCCCTGACTATCGAGTCACCTACTACTATTGCTCACTGAGACTTTAACCCAGGTAAAAAGTGAGGTCTGCAGATGCTGGAGATCACAGTTGAAAATGTGTTGCTGGTTAAAGCACAGCAGGTTAGGCAGCATCCAAGGAATAGGAAATTCGACGTTTCGGGCATAAGCTCTTCATCAGGGCTTTAACCCACCTTGCTCTACAGCAAAACCAGGTAAACGTGAGGACTGCAGATGCTGGAAACCAGAGTTTAGATTCAGAGTGGTGCTGGAAAAGCACAGCAGGTCAGGCCGCATCCGAGGAGCAGGAAAACCTACAGCAAAACTAGTTGTGATGCTACAGGCCTGGCTGCTGTTTGTGATATCTCCTAAGAGGTTATCCAACACTATCCAAAACTGTATACCTGTTAGCGAGAAGTTAGAGACTCCTGCACTACCTGCCTGCCTCTCCGGGAAGTCACCCATCTGTTCTAGACGTGTGGTGAGGTCACCTCCCTAAAGCTAGTGTCTATCACTCTCTTTGGTTCATGTACACACCACAGTGTGTCCACCTGCTTCTACAACTGAACCACATGGTCTATGAGGAGCAGCAGGTGGTCACATGTCCTGTAGATAGTTGTCAAGGACAAGAGACTGCTCCCTGATTTTCCAAATCTGTCAGGAGCAGCATACCACTGCCCTAACTGCTATCCTTATCCTCGTACACTTTAAACAAAGATACAAATGATTCTTTGCCTGTCCTCCTCGTGCTGTCTTTTCTTTTTAGTTAGAAAAAGTGGGAGGGAGAGAAACACCAAACTAATGTAGAGTTTCAGTTTAACTATTCCTTGGCACCAGGCGGTACATTCTTTTTAGTGCGATAAATATTTATGCTCACCCAGGTGAGGAATGGCAGAATTGTTCTCAATGTGACAATATTTAAGGATTTTTTGACATAGACAATCAACTGGATTAGCAAATAAAATGTTCTAAACAAACTTCGAAAACAAGTCCTGTTTAATACATTATTTATTTTACGAATGTATAGGAATGAGAATTTGGGAAGATGCCTGGTGCTAAGACGCATTAAATATACAGCATAGTTGATCAAATACATATACTTTCACAATTATGTAACAGTTTGCAAATCTCATTACACTTGGCACTTCAAATTTTTATTTCAAAGCAAGGAATACAATACAACAATAAAGGGAATTATTCCAAATATTACAGTTCTAAAGATCTACACTCAGTCCTACACAAATATTTCAAGTAATAGCACCTGAAGTAAAAACAAAATCAATTTAGAAACCTGACAAATAACCACTTTTATTGTTTAAATTATTCCAGGCAAGTTGATATGAAATTACTTATTTCAATAAAATAATCGGCAACTTACTCTTCAAATAAAAGGAAATATGAAACCAAAATGGGCTACCTGATGGAATGATGTTTCTGCCTATCCAGTTACAGGTCCCTTAACTTGTTTCAAATGCCAAAGACTGTTTAGTTCTAGGAATATTTTTCAATTGACGACAAAGGAGACTTCTCCAAATTCTATTCATTATACAAATGAATTAGACTGCTATCTATACGGGAGATCTTGGCATTTTTATTTATATATTCTATCCAAGGGGACAGATAAGCAGCTTCAGCGACAGCTTGCTTCTTTGAATTACAGTATTTCAGCTTTGCTAAGGTCTACACACTTGGAATAAGAGTTCTCAAAGTAAATATGTATTTTTTTCACATCACTGTCTAATTACTAGAGTCTGTTGATATAGGCACAAACAAGCTTGTATCATTGTGATTACCAGTGAAGTTAAAAAGGGGCCATCCTGTCAAGCTTACAGTCACAAACTTTGGAAGGACACTATTTTGATTAGCCAAGATCCTGGTACAGAGACAATGTTAACAATTTTTGGCTGTAAACTTGCTCAACCTGCAATCTGTAAATCAGTATCACAGAAGCTAATACGCCATCAATAGGAGTTGGTTACTCCTGTGTAGTCAAGGTGATTCATATTTAAATAATTAATTTATTAAAAATAAAAAAGCAAATTCTTAATTTTTCAAGCTAAAACCAAACAATTTTAGCATTTCAGAAAATGATAGCCGTGCTCAAAATAATGGCTTTTAAGGGGAGAAAAGGATAAAAACTGCAAGAACGCGTTGCTGAGTCATTTTAGCATTAAATACATAGTGGCAGCTGGGTGAGGAGCTCTGCTATCATTAAGGACAAAAAATGAATAAAGAGGAGAGGAAATATGAATGATTGCTTTGGGATCCCTGGAAAAATTAAGCATCGGACATAAATATATGTGGCAGACAGTGGAACATAGTTTACAAAAAAACCCTTTAAAAGGTGGGTTACCAGGCAATGTGGCCAAATGGCTGCTTTAAATCGCTCCTATACGCGATGAGGGGAGGATTATAATCTATGTGATGAATGTTACTAAAACAGTAATCTGCCACAAATTCTTGAAATTATGTGACAAAATTTATTTATTATTTTAATAGATGTATTTTATTTTAAATGAATTAAGTCCTCAATTAGGATAGCAGACTTTAAATAACAATGCATGTGCTTGTATGCTAATATTGCACAAATTAATTTCAAGAACTAAGCTTTTAAATATTTTCATTGCAAAGAACTGTAACAAATATAACCTAATGTATAAAAAACGCTGATGGCTGATAATAACATTAACTGGAGTGTAATTTTAGTGAAAGAGTCAGAAATTAGATCAAAATAGCTGGATCAACAAGTTTCGGACCCTTTAGCAGTCACCATAAAATTACACTGCTAGGTAACAGGGGAAGGTAATGATCAACAGATTATTCTTCCTTCCCCCATTTGGTGGAGCCAGTAGTTTATTGGGCTTTAGGAGAGGCACATCCTCAAGTTAATCCAGAAATTTTATGAGTAATGCCTCTGAAATGTCCCGAAGGGCTCATGTCTTCTGAGAACAGGCTGCTTTGGGCTTCTAGTTAAATAAACAAAGAGCAATTGAAAAAATAGCTTGTTTACTGTTGGATCTCATTGCACTACAGTGAAATTACTAAAATATTTTGTGCCTTTATTTCATTGCTATTCTGTCCTTGGTCTCCTCTATGGGAGTGGCTGGGTGCAATTCAGCGCTTTATTGAGGCATGATCTCTGTTGCATTGCCACAGTTGGGAGCAATTAGCCCATGGTCAACTGAGACAAGAGCACCAGATGGGAATTCATCGCATCACATTTCTAAACCATTTACCCCAGTATTTTTTCATATCCAAAGCATGTTCTGCATAAAGACATTATATACTTTATCATTTTTTATTCTTCTTCTCTCAAATTATTAATTACAATATTTTATTTAAAACATTTTAAAACAAAACAGGAAATTCTTGAAATGCACAGCAAATCCAACAGCATGTGGAAAGTTACAAAGCAGTGGTCATGCTGTGATGGATTCTTGACCTGCTGTCTCACATACAGATGCTGTGTTGGCCTGCTGCATCATTCCAGCACCATTTCTGATTTTTAGCATTAGCAACATTTCCTTTTCTTTTACCGCAATTAACCCTGATTTTTAGCCATTTACAAACAAGAGATCAGAGTTGGGCAAAATAGAAAACATCAAACTTGGTGTATGTACCCATGCACTGATGATATAAATTAATATTTCAAGCTAAAATTCATAGAATTTTATTTTCAGTATTTGTGAGAGAATAGTTTGCTTGCTGTATACAAACAGTCACAATGTTCCATTCTGTACTTTACAAAAAGTCTAAAGGTAACCTGTTAATAGTGACATTTTACAGTAAAATGCAATTGACATTTATTGTTTAATCATAGACTGTAGAACCCTAGACAGTACCTGAAAGTTGCAAAAATAATTCAGTGTTGGACTCCACAGTGTTTCACTCTCAAGTCACTGTTTTTCAAGCAAATATAATTGGCACTATTGAATGCATAGTGAGAACTTCAATATTTTGCTACAGGCTTTCCCTACAGTCTTTGAAATGATTACAGTGAGTGTTAACTTCAGCTCATGTCACATTACCCATGAGGACATGAATCATTTATACATGAACTACATTGTGACAGTTGTCAAGTTATCGGTTTACAATGAATGGACCCATCTTAGATATATAAAGTTAAAATATCTGGATTCTGATAACCACTGAACAACACTCCAAAAATCCTGATAAACAAAAATAATAAATTAGAATGAATAAATTATACCTAATACATCAGTACCTTGGTCTAAACAAGTTGCAGTTCTGTATTTTCATAAATTAGATTGTACTTATAAAAAATAAGTTTGGTGCTGATGTGAAAAGTGATGTCAACTCTTATGCTGTAGCTTTTGTGCATAGAAGTCTCTACAGGTCTCACAGCAGCGCTGATACCACCTCATGTCCTGACAGAGGTTCGTCTCTCGTATTATTTTGCAATACACTTGCCACTGGTCCTTCAAACATTTGAATGTCAATGCAGCTATTGAAATAAAAGTGAAAGAAAAGGAAATTGAGTCATATTGAAAACATCAATTTTAAATTTCCAAACTTTCCTTTGAATTCCTGGGTTTTCACCCCGGAGACCTTTTGCTTCTGTACACTGATGTACCTTCAATAGATAACAGTTGTCCTCCAATATTACTCTTCAGTACTTTAACAAGTATAAACAGGTGCTTCAATTATGAACTAAGGTTTATCAGTTCTCAGTCAAGGGCTGTCTTGTGGTAAAGTGATAATGTCCGAGACCTAGATTCCAGTCCCACCTTCTCCAGAGGTGTGTAATAACACCTGCTCCAGAGGTGTGTAATAACACCTTCTCCAGAGGTGTGTAATAACACCTTCTCCAGAGGTGTGTAACAACACCTTCTCCAGAGGGGTGTAATAACACCTGCTCCAGAGGTGTGAAACAACAACTTCGCCAGAGGTGCATAACAACACCTTCTCCAGAGGTGCGTAACAACACCTGCTCCAGAGGCGTGTAATAACACCTTCTCCAGAGGCGTGTAATAACACCTTCTCCAGAGGTGTGTAATAACATCTCTGAACAGGTTGATTTGAAAATACGTTAAATTTAAAAAAATCAGTTCCCAGTTGACATTCCACACCTGTGCATTTCAGTAACAATCACTGTGAAATATCTCTCAATTGGTCTTTTGCTAATTCAACAAAATATTATGAGACTGTCTTGGTCACTGTGACCAGGCACAAGAATACAGTGCTTTATATAGTTTATCTAGTTCTTTATAGAGTTGCAAAGAAGTCTGTCTCAGCTCAGACCTGTTTTAATGTTATCGAATTGAAGAGTTTATATTAATGGACAATTCTATTAAACTATCAGCTCACACTTTGTTGCAGGTTTTAAAAAAACAAATCAACCTGCTCAGACATGTTATGACACAGCTCTGGAATAAGTGGGATTTGAATCCAGGTCTGTTGGCTCAGAGTAGGGACACTCGCCCTCTAATTCAAGTTCACATTGCCCACCTGTAGAGGTGAGCTTATTGTGAACATGGTGTTGGCAATATTGGTCTAAGGTAGATGGTGGGTTTTCCCAGAAGATTTTGAGGCAAAAATTGAGCAACCAGGGTGGCATGGTGGCTCAGTGGTTGGAATTGTTGCCTCAAGCTCCAGGGACCCAGGTTCGATTCCAGCCTTTGGTGTCTGTGTGGGGTTTGTACGTTCTCCCCATGTCTGTGTGGGTTTCCCCCAGGTGGTCCAGTTTCCTCCCAGATTTCAAAGATGTGCAGGTCGGGTGAATTGGCCATAGTATCTGGGATGCGCTGGCTAGGGAGGTTAGCCCTGGGAAATGCAGGGTTACAGGGATAGGGTAGGAGTGTGGGTTTGTATGGGATGCTTTTCAGGGTGTCAGAATGGGCTCAATGGCCTGCTCCCACACTGCAGGGATTCCATGAGGTAAGGTTGAACTACGATGCAAGAGGAAACTCAGAAGATTTTCTGAAGTTGGGGTTGCCCGAAGTGAGGTGCAATTTGTCATGTGAGATTGTCTTTTAAAAGTAAATCACATAGATCAACTTCAGAGCAACAGAGAGTTTGGCAAACTTAACGAAAAGAACACAAATTGAAAATCAAGAATTTTAATACTAATTTGTTTTCTAGATTCAGGAAAAAGCTATTACTGTAGTCCATGACAGTTCAGTATAGCTGCGCATTTTACACATTCCACCATCAAAGATCAAGATCCTGCGTGCGTGAAGCTACACCTTTCCATTTAATGGTCACTGTGAAGCAGTGCTTAGCTATAATGGTAAAGTCATTAAAGAACTTATTTACATCTTGCAAAATGAGAACAAATCCACGTTGAGTTAGCAAGCCTTTGTCTGCTTCCTTTAAAATCCTTGATTGTGGAAATCATTTGTCGGCTTTCACTACAGTATGGAAATAACTCTCTGATGAGATCACAAAGTTGCAAAGGGAAATTGACAGATTCAATTCATGGGGAAAACTGTATGAAATGGTGCTGACTAAGTGAAGACATGAGGTTGATCAGTTCAGAATATTCAATAAATGGTGACTATGCGTAAATGATAAGGAACTTTGAATGAGCAGAGAGACTTGAGGCGCATGTTCACAAATGACTAAAAGGACAGTTACAAAATAATTTAAATATCTAATTAACTATTGGCCTTTGTTCCGAGGCTGGAAAACAAAGGACACAAAAATTGCTGGAAAAGCTCAGCAGGTCTGGCAGCGTCTATGGAAAGAAATTAGAGTTCACACTTCGGGTCCAGTGACCCTTCTTCAATCTAGGATTTATGTCATAACCGGATACAGCTCAGGTTAGACCCTAACGTGAATACTGGATTCTCCAGTGCAATAAGGAAGGGGCAATAAACAAGAATGTAAGAAATAGGAGCAGGAGTAGGCCATCTGGCTCTTGGAGCCTGCTCTGTCATTCAATAAGATCATGGCTGATCTTTTTGTGGACTCAGCTCCACTTACCCACCTGCTCAATGTTACCCTTAATTCCTTACTGTTCAAAAATCTCTCTATCTTTGCCTTAAAACACTCAGTGAGGAAGCCTCAACTGCTTCACTGGGCAGAGAATTCCAGATTCACAACCCTTTGGGTGAAGACACTCCTCCTCAACTCAGTCTTAAATCTGCTCCCACTTATTCTGAAGCTATGCCCCTTAGTTGTAGTTTCACTTGCTAGTGGAAACATTCTGCCTACTCCTATCTTATCTATTTCCTTCATAATTTGTTTCTATAAGATTCTTCTAAATTCCAATGAATATAGTCCTAGTCTACTCAATCTCTCTTCATAAGCCAATCCTCTCAACTCCAAAATAAACCTGGTGAACCTCTTCTGCACCTGGCCAGTGCCAGTACATCCTTTCTCAAATAGGGAGACTAAATCTGCACACAGTCCTCCAGGTCTGGCCTCACCAGCACCTTGTACAGCTGCAGCGTAACCTCTGTATTTTTGAACTCCATCCCTCTAGCAAGGAAGGACATGACAAATGAGGGTAATAAGAACTATGGAAGCAAAGCTGATAGTTGGAGTTAAAATTTGGAATAACAATGATCTAATTGAATGGCTGAACAGGTTCCAGAGGTTGAATAGCCTGCTCCAGTGTCTATGTTAAGCTAAGACAGGAGTAAAAAACAATTTACATAAAATCTTGTATGTTTAACATACTGGTGTCGCTTGAGACTAATCTTTAACAGTACTCGATATTTTACTTACCATTCAGCCTGATGCTTGAACAAATTTCTTAAATATATTGATTTATTGTGTCAATTTGGTACCCAAATAATTTAAAACTGGCGTTAACAAAAAACATACATCGAAAAAATGTGATTCTGCTTAAATAATCCAACTTCTGAAAGCAATTATTAGGTTGTTGAAAAATTCCATTGCAAAGCGCAACAAAATATGCCTTTTGGCAAACTGTGCTCCATGCTGAATGTTTTCTGTTAGCTGATGTTATGATATTACCTGGTCTGATGTGGTTCATAGGTATTGATTTGTATAATGAATGACAGCTACATGAAGCTGCATGATTACAGGTTCGATATATATATAAAGACGACTAACGAAGGAGGTGTTAGAGTAATTATTTGCTAGCTCCACTGAGTTGAAAGGGTTGTAGCATCGTGAGAATCATGCAGAAAAAAACTCACATCCTGCTCCCAATTTGGCCAATAATGCCTTGAAAGGGGCCTACCGTCAGATGGAGCCGTAATCCGTGCCTTAAAATCAGGGTATTGTATGTCTGTAAAATGATGACCACCATATTAGCAGGGAAGTGTGTGGAGTGAGCACAGTACATGCTCTGCGAAGTTATATCCAGTGGTACAACTGCTGAATACCAGAGGTCAAAACGCAGAAAGTAATTCAGGATATTGTGAGTTCTATGCCTGTCTGTCAATGCGCTACATTGGGAGTTTGCCATGAGGACATCTTAATGCTACTCCAGGAATTAGACTCAGTATGCAACCAATAGACTTACTGGGAACTAGGCCAGGTAATGTGGGCTCCATTCTGGAGTTTAATAAGCAATCAATTGCTTGACTGAGGTCAGGAATTTCCTTTAGTGCTCTCGATCATTATCAGATGCCAAATATAAGTAGGCAGAGCAGGAGCAGCTTTGGGGAAATTGCCGATATTAATTGCTGTTTAAATGAAGATAAAATCAAACCATACGTCTGAGCATTCTTCTATCGAACTCCATAAATTCAATTAATTTTATAGCATTGATTCTCAGAATATTTTAATTGAAGGACCTCTTTTCAAATGGATTAATAGTCACAGGCAACTCTTAATAATTTTCCACATTACAATACAAAATTGCTGACTGTAAAATTGCAATAATGATTTTAAGAAAATAGATAGTGACTTGTGTATGCGCATCAGTGGAATGGGTAGGTTGATTCACGCTGTAGAGCTTCTCTGTTCTTGGGAACATGGCAGCAGCTGGAGCTCGGAGTGGAACTTTGAAACTCAGCGATGAATCTGCTGGTGAGCTGGAAAAGCCTTCAATTATTGAGATGAAAGTTTGTTTAAATGAAAGGTTTTTCTTCATAGGCTTGTTCTAAATGTGTATTTTCATTGCTTTAGAAGTGATTTCCAACATTGTGGAAATCATTTGTCGGCTTTCACTACAGTATGGAAATAACTCTGATGAGCTGCACAAGTAACCATTTGGGGCAATAACCTTTCCCCAATTTCTTGTTGAATCACAGGAGGGAGGGGATACCTTCCGCACAGAGCAAGCAGACTGAGGACCAGCTTTTCAGGAGTTTCCTGGAGCTAGAAGCTAGGTGTCCAGGTCTTGCTGTGGTCACCACACCAGACATCCTCTCACTCTTGCTCTTTCCATCTGCTGGTGACATCTGTAGGATTTCACAATCTCTTGCACACAAAGTATCCCTTGTCTAGTAGATATCATGTTTGCCAAGACCATCACCTGTTTGCATTTTGCCAGTGATAGGTCCAATCAGAATGAGATGGTTCTCAAAATTTCGACAGTGACTGGACTCATGGATGGACGCCTTCATGGATTGCACATGCTTGGCCATCATTAGGTTGAACTGCAGCTTCTCACAATTGAAAAGGATCCACTCTAATAATAACTTATATTGTGGAAGGTACTCATAAATGTCTGTGCCAGAAGCTGCCATGTTGCCTTGCCTCCTGCAGATCTTTGTACCTTCAACAGAATTAGCTACACTCCAAAGATGTCGCTCATGACACTTGTGAGATTCCCCACAACTGATCATGCACAAGCTAAGCCACGTGAACACAAGAGACCAAAGGCCATTGGGTTGCTGAAGCTGGAATTAGGCAGACAGATTTCTGCACATTTCAGTATGCACCAACAAAACTGTGGAGAACGGTTGCGATTCCCGAAATGTCCCTCTAAACTGTACAGTAATCAAAACGTTCCCACACACAGGTTATCCATGTTTCCATATATAGCAGAACCAAAAAACATGTTAAAAAGGATGCATACTTAAACGAATTGCACTCCCCCTACAAATTAGAGGGTAATTTGATGATTACCACTCTGTATTTTTGAAGGTGGTGGTGGTGGCTACAAATCCCACAGCTGTTCATGCATCTATCACAGATCCCAATGATAGAATTATACCTGATGGTGTGAAGATATATGGAACACTACAGAACATAACATATTACAACTCAGTACAGGCCGTTCAGCACCTCACCCCAGTGTTGCACCTACCTGTGGAACCAATCTGAAGTCCATCTATCCAACACTATTGCATTCTCATCCATATGCCTATCTAACGACCATTTAAGTGCCCTTAAAGTTGGCGAGTCTACTACTGTTTCAGGCAGGGTGTACCATGCCCCTACTATTCTGAGTAAAGAAACTACCTCTGACATCTGACCTATATATATCACCCCTCAATTGAAAGTTATGTCCCCTCATGCTAGCCATCACCATCTGAGGGAAAAGGCCCTCACTGCCTAATCTAACTAACTCTCTGATTATTTAATATCTCTCAATTAAATCAACTCTCAACCTTCTTTTCTCTAACGAAAATAGCCTCAAGTCCCTCACCCTTTCCTCATAAGACCTTCCATCTATACCAGGCAACATCCTAGTAAATCTCCTCTGAATGCTTTCCAAAGCTTCCACATCCTTCCTGTAATGCAGTGACCAGAACTTTACGCAATACTCCAAGTGTGGCCATACCAGAGTTTTGTACAGTTGCTGCACAATCTCATGGTTCTGAAACTCAATCCCTCTACCAATAAAAGCTAACACACCGGATGCCTTCTTAACAACCCTATCAACCTGGATGGCAACTTTCAAGGGTTTATGTACCTGGACACCGAGATCTCTCTGCTCATCTACACTACCAAGAATCTTACCATTGGCCCAGTGCTCTGCATTCCTGTTACTCCTTCCAAAGTGAATCACCTCAAACTTTTCCACCTTAAACTCCATTTGCCCCCTCTCAGTCCAGTTCTGCACCTTATCTATGTCTCTCTATAATCTACAACATCCTTCATCACTACCCACAACACTACAGACCTTAGTGTCATCTGTAAATTTACTAACCCATCCTTCTACGCCCTCATCCAGGTCATTTATAAAAATGACAAACAACAGTGGACCGAAAACAGATCCTTGCGGTACCCCACTAGTAACTGAATTCCAGGATAAATCTTTCCCATCAATCATAACCCTCTGTCTTCTTTCAGCTAGCCAATTTCTGATTCAAACCACTAAATCACCCTCAACTCAATGCCGCCATACTTTGTACAATAGCATACTGTGGGGAACCTTATCAAACACCTTACTGAAATCCATATACACCACATCAACTGCTTTACCCTCATCCACTTGTTTGGTCACCTTCTCAAAGAACTCAGTAAGGTTTGTGAGGCATGACCTACCCTTCACAAAACCATGTTGACTATCCCTAATCAACTTATTTCTTTCTAGATGTTTAAAAATCCTATCTCTTATACTCTTTCCAACACTTTACTCACAACCGAAGTAAAGCTGACAGGTCTATAATTTCCAGGGTTGTCTCTACTCCCCTTCTTGAACAAGGAACAAAATTTGCTTACCTCCATTCTTTTGGCACTAGTTCTATAGATAATGACGACATAAAGATCAAAGCCAATAGCTCGGCAATCTCCTCCCTGGCTTCCCAGAGAATCCTAGGATTAGTGGGCGGCACGGTGGCACAGTGGTTAGCACTGCTGCCTCACAGCGCCTGAGACCTGGGTTCAATTCCTGACTCAGGTGACTGACTGTGTGGAGTTTGCACATTCTCCCCATGTCTGCGTGGGTTTCCTCCGGGTGCTCCGGTTTCCTCCCACAGTCACAAAGATGTGTGGGTCAGGTGAATTGGCCAGGCTAAATTGCCCGTAGTGTTAGGTAAGGGGTAAATGTAGGGGAATGGGTGGGTTGCGCTTTGGCGGGTCGTTGTGGACTTGTTGGGCCGAAGAGCCTGTTTCCACACTGTAAGTAATCTAATCTAAAAAGTAATCTAAAAGTCCTATCGGCCCAGGGACCCATGAACGATTCTCAGCTCGTCCCCCTACACATTCCCATCATCATCCATGTGCTCATCCAAGGATTGTTTAAATCTCCCTAATGTGGCTGAGTTAACTCATCTGTTATCTACTTTGAATCAACTGGGTCACCCTGACTAACACCAGACATTTCCACAGTATTAACCCTTCTATCACACAGATTTTTTTATTCATTCATGGGATGTGGCTATCACTGGCTAGACCAGCTCTCTAATTGCCCAGAGGGCATTTAAGCAACAGCCTGCAGGGCTAGAGTCACATGTCGACCAGACCAGATAAGGATGACAGTTTCCTTCCTTAAAGGATATTACTGAACCAGATGAGTTTTGTTTTCTAACAATTAACAAAGAATTCATGGCCATCATTAGATTCTTAATTCCAGATTTTTATTGACTTCAAATTCCACCATTTGCCATGGCAGGATTCGAACCCAGGTCCCTAAAACATTATCCGGATTTCTGGATTAACCATCCAGTGATAATATCACTAGGCCATCGCCTCCCCTGGCATTGACTTAAGACCATAAAAAACATGAACAGGAGTAGGCCATTCAACTTCTTGAGCCTCCTCTGCCATGCAATAGGTTCATGGCTGATCCACATCTTCTGCACAAATTATTCATTATATTTTCTTCACAGTTGATAACTATTTGGTTTGAGAAAGGCCAGAAATGGAGATGTGTGGGCAATAGAGAGTGGAACTGAAGACTGTAGTTCAGTTATATATCAGAACAACTGACTCATTATCAGAATGGCAAACATCCAATTCTACTTGTGAGACTGCAAAGTGTTTGGATTGAATTTTCTTTATGAAGAAGAGCCTCTGTTCTTGTGAAAATATTGGAAATCAATAGTGAGAATGACACAGCATTTGTTTTTGCTAACATTATAAATTTACAACTCACTAGATCAGCACGTTGTCATATTTCATTGAAGAATCAAAATGAGAAGGACAAGAATTATTATTGACCTCTGGAGACAAGAGTCTAGCTAACAAGAAATGAATGATTAGGAAGTTGTGTATACATAGCCCACCCATTATCACCAAACTTAAAGGTTCTGCTGAAGAATGTCTGAGTTGTGGATAATGATTATGAATCCCTTGTTCAGCAAATCACATCTTCATGCGGTATATAACTCAAATATCAGAAGACACCATCACGCCCATTTGAAAGCATTCCATTTGACTGGAAATTTAATTAAGTGGTGGTTATGGACCTGAAAGTATGGATAAGGATTGCAATATCATAGAACATAGAATATAGAACACAACAGTTCTGTACAGGCCCTTTACCCCTCAATGGTGCGCCAACCTGTGGAACCAGTCTAAAGCTCGTCTATCCTACACTATTCCATTTTCATCTGTATATCTATCCAGTGACCATTTAAATCCCCTTAAAGTTGGTGAGTCTACTACTGTTAGATCGATTACGATTTGTAGATGTGCTGACTCGGTTCAGTTATTTACGGTAATTAACAAGGACAAATGGATAATAATGGATAAGGTCATGGAAAAGTAGATTGGCACAGCTTTGGAATACCAATGAAAGTTCTAACATATAATTGAGGCATCAGAGAATCATATTGTATGGCGAAGGCCATTCGGCCCAACGGAACTGCACTGAATGCTAAAGGGGATTGATAAGGTGGACATTGAAAAGATGTTCCCAGTTGTGAGAAAGTGTAAAACAAGAGGTCATAGATATAAAGTGACAGGAGGTGGGTTCAAAACTGAGATGAAGAGAAACTACTCTCAGAGGGTTGTGAATCTGTGGAACTTACTGCCCTAGACTGCAGTGGAGGCAGAATCAATTAACAAATCCAAGAAAGAAATAAATATGTTTCTGATGAAAAGCACAATAAAGGGCGATGGGGAACAGACAGGAGAATGGAGTTGAGACCAGGATAACGTCAGCCCTGATAGAATATAGAACAGTACAGCACAGAAGAGGCCCTTCAGCCCACGATGTTGTGCTGATCATTTATCTTAATCTAAGATCAACCTAACCTACACACCCCTCCATTTACTGCCAGCCATGTGCTTGTCCAGCAGTCGCTTAAATATCCCTAATGTATCTGACTCTACTACCATCGGTGGCAGTGCATTCCACGTGCCCACCACTCTCTGTGTAAAGAACTTACCTCTGACATCTCCCCTATACCTTCCTCCGATCACCCTAAAATTTCTGTCCTGAGGAAAAGTCTCTGGCCATCTACTCTATCTACGCCTCTCATTACCTCGTACACCTCTATCCAGTCACCTCTCTTCCTTCTTCTCTTCAGTGTGAAAAGCCCGAGCTCACTCAACCTCTCTTCATAAGACAAGCCTCCAATCCAGGCAGCATCCTGGTAAATCTCCTCTGCACACTCTCTAAAGCATCTACATTCTTTCTATAATTAGGTGACCAGAACTGGACACAGTATTCCAAGTGTGGTTAACTAGGGTTTTATAGAGCTGCAGCAAAACCTCGCGGTTCCTAAACTCAATCCCCCTGTTAATGAAAGCCAGAACGCCGTATTTCTTTTTAACAACCTTATCAACTTGAGTGGTAACTTTGAGGGATTTATGTACATGAACCCCAAGTTCCCGCTCTTCCTCCACACTGCCAAGAATCCTGTCTTTAATCCTGCATTCAGAATTCAAATTCAACCTTCCAAAAATGAATCATTTCACATTTATCCAGGTTGGATGCCATCTGCCACTTCTTAGCCCAACTCAAACTCCATCTGCCATTCAGGTGAAACTTTATCTGCCATGTTAATTGGTGGAATGGGCTCAAAGGGCTGAATTGCCTACTCTCACTCCAAATTCCCATGTTACTAGGTACCACTGATGTGAAAATTTGCAAGTGAAGTTTGGGACATATGGCAAATTAAAAATAATAGTGATGAATACTCTTGTAGGAAGTCAATGCAGAAATAGTGTTTGTGAAAGAAATCAGTAAATAATCATATATTATACAAGATACCAGCAGATCAGCCACACTGCAAGCTGAACATGTCTCTGGAAGGGACAGTATACATATCAGACAGGTTTCCTGATCTCAGTTACCAGCTAAAGACATTTGCAGGAGTGAAAACTGTACAAAAATCATGCAGAATTGGACAGAAAGTAAAAGGCTTGTGGATGTCACTGGGAAGGCCAGCAGTTAGTGCCCATCCCTAATTGTCTTTGAACGGAGTGGTCAGGCCATTTCAGAAGGCATTTAAGAATCAACACGTAGGTCAGATAAGGAATGTGGATTAAAAACAAATGATTAAGGGTAAAGAAAATCTGAAATAAAAATCGAAATGCAGTAACTTGGGCAGCAACTGTAGAGAGAGAAACAGAGTTACTATTTCATGTCCAGTGACCCTTCATCAGTACTGAAGGTTGGTTTCCTTCCTCAGAGGGTATTAATGAACTAGACTGGTTTTTGTGACAGTCAATGATAGCTTCCTGCTCACCATTACTAGACTGGTTTTTAATTCCAGATTTTATGAACTGAAATT
Organism: Hemiscyllium ocellatum; assembly: GCF_020745735.1. NCBI lineage: Eukaryota > Metazoa > Chordata > Chondrichthyes > Orectolobiformes > Hemiscylliidae > Hemiscyllium > Hemiscyllium ocellatum. Next base: position 152,903,836 of record NC_083402.1, on the reverse strand, counting down.
AAATTCCACCAGCTGTCATGGCACGTTTTACAAATCTGGCAATACCAGTGAATATGACTTCATCAGAACATAAAAGAACAGTCGTATCAGATTGAAAAGACAATTCCTTTTCTCTTTCCACAGATGCTGTCAGATCTACTGAGTATCTCCAGGATTTTCTGTTTCTGGTAAGTTTGCAGCATCTATAGTATTTTGCTTTGATTACGGTAAGTACCAGAGTTATAGAGTCAAATAGCATGGAAACAGACCCTTTGGCCCTACTCATCCATGCCAAGCAAGTTTCCAAAAGTGAACTAGTCTCATTTGTCTGCATTTAGCTTATATCCCGTGAAACCTTTCCTGTCCAAGTATCTGTCCAAATGTCTTTAAATGTTGCAATTGTACTCCCCTCTACCATTTCCTCTGGCAGCTTGTTCCACATACGCACCACCATCTATGTGAAAAAGTTACCTCTCAGGTCCTTTTTAAGTCTTTTCCCTCTCACCTTATAAACATGCTGTCTAGTTTTGGACTCACCTACCCTGGGAAAAAGACCTTTCCTAATCACTTTATTTATGCCCCTCATAATTTTATAGACTCCTATAAGGGCGCCCCTCATCCTCCTACTCTCCATGGAAGTAAGTCCCAGCCTATTAGCCTCCCTTATAAAGGAAAACATCCAGACTCATTAACATCTTTGTAAATCTTTTTTGCACTCCAATTTAATAACTTCCTTCCTATGGCAGGCAGACCAGAATTGAATCTGTCTCCCCAGAGGATTAGCCTGGGTCACTGGATTACTGATGACATTGCCACCATCTCTCTGTAACCCTGCTAACATAGACAATTGGATAACAAATTTTATTTAACTTTTTCTCATGAGCACACTTCAATTTTTATTTTTCATGTCAAAACCAAATCAATAAACTATACATTTAACTGTGTCATATCCTATCACACCGTTCCAACTGACAGTACCAATAATTTATCCAAGGTAATTATTCCTTCCAGTGTAGATTTGCCTAAATGCAGTGAAATTCTATCAAAGTATCTACAGACATTATAAAGAATGAAAAGCTCCATGTACGCTGAGGAAACTAGAACAAAACTGAGAACTGTCTTTGTGTCCAGTGAGGTTGACTGTTTGGCTTCCCAGTGGATTGAACTTAGCAGAATTTGGGTGGTGGAAAAGCTTTGTTTCTTTTCATTCATTCACTGGATGTGAATGTAGTTGGTTCCACCAGCATTTAATGGACATTCCCAATTGCCTTTGAGAAGACAGTGGGGTAAGTTGCCTTCTTGAACTACAACAATACCTCTGTGCTAACAGAGGGGAGTTCCAGATTTTCACACTGCAACATTAAAGGAATACTGGTATAGTTCCAAGTCAGAATGGTCTGCAACTTGGAGGGAAAATGCAGGTGACAATGTTCCTGTTCATCTGCTGTATTTGTATTTCTAGGTGGTAGAGATAATAGTGCTATTGAATGACCCTTGGTGTATTTCTGCAATGCATTTGTAGATGGTACATATATAACATAGAATTCCTACAGTGTGGAAACAGGCCATTTGACCCAACAAGTTCACACTGACCCTCCGAAGACCAACCCACCCAAACCCATTTCTACCCTGTTACTCTACATTTCTCTTGACTAATTTAGATTAGATTAGATTACTTACAGTGTGGAAACAGGCCCTTCGGCCCAACAAGTCCACACCAAACCGCCAAAGCGCAACCCACCCATTCCCCTACATTTACCCCTGCCCCTAACACTACGGGCAATTTTAGCATGGTCAATTCACCTAACCTGCACATCTTTGGATTGTGGGAGGAAACTGGAGGACCCGGAGGAAACCCATGCAGACATAGAGAGAATGTGCAAACTCCACACAGACAGTCACCCGAGGCTGGAATTGAACTCGAGTCCCTGGCACCATGAGGCAGCAGTGCTAACTACTGAGACACTGTGCTGCCCTGCTACTGCCATTATGTATCAGTGGCGAGGGGAATGAATACAGGAGTTGGTGGATAGGAAACCAATCCAGCATGCTGCATCCTCGATGGTGTTGAGCTTTTTGAGTGTTCTTGAAGCAGTACTCATCCAGGCAAGTGGGGAATATTCCATCCTACAATTGACTTGTACTTTGTGAATGGTGGACACATTATGGGGAGTCAGGAATCTTTCTACCTTACAGCAATGATTACACTTGAAAAGTAGTTCATTGGCTGTAAAGAAAAGAAGCAGAATATTTTCAACTTGACACTGGGAATAGTTCAGAGTAACTCTACCTTATCCAATCATATGCCTCATTTTCTGGGATTTTGTGAGGCTGGAAGCCCCTACAAAAAAGTAAATGCATCTTTACTTTTAAAATGACTTCTATTGCATGCAAGATTGACATTTATTTAGTACCTGCCTTGGGGAAAGCTAAAAGTATTTTAGGTGCAACTCATTACTTTTGAAGTGAGAGATCAGTAAATATAACACCCAATTTATATACTGCAAACTCAGAAATAAAGATTTACCTGAAGAGCTTGTTCTATGTCCTTCACTCTATTTCAGAAAATTTAATCCATTCCACTGATGATTGAGAGAAATGGTTAAGATGTGATTTTGCTACTTACCTAGTCTGGGTGATGTGATAGTGTTCACATTGACTTTTTCATTGCATTGTTTTAAATGGCAAGGTCTATAGGCTGCAGGCTTTTCTGAAAGGAAGCAATCACTTCCATGTCTTCCTGTCACTTTGTGCATACATTGGATTACTCGTGATTGCATCCCTTTTCCACAGGTAACGGAACACTGTCAGTAAAGATGCAGAAGTAATTAGACAGTGAACTACTTTTCAGTGTTAGTTTATTGTAAAGAGTGCCACTGTTGGAGACAAAAAAATGCAATTTAGTTTCTGATGGCAATATGACATGTGTAGATTGAATCTGCTGAAGATGAATTTGTCTTGAGTATGCTCCTGGCAGATAAGAATAATGAACAAAGAACGTTATTTATATCATAAAACACTGAAAAATGAATCATAGAGTATACCCATGCAGATGCCTTTTATATGTCTGGTTCCTCGAGTTCATATGCACATTCATTAATTGAGAACCATGTTTGGGTTTCATAATCAGTCATAGGGTCATAGAGTTATACAGCATGGAAAAGACCCTTCAGTCCAACCTGTCCATCCTAAACAGATATCTTAAACTGATCTAATTCAATTTGCCAGTATTTGGCCCATAAATCATTCCTATTCATATATCCATCCAGATACCTTTTAAATGTCATAGTTGTACCAGCCTCCACCAGCTCTTCTGGCAGCTTGTTCCATATATGTGCCATTCTCTGCATGAGAAACGTGCCCCTCATGTTCCTTTTAAATCTTTCTCCTGTCACCTTAAATGTATGGCCTCTTGATTTGGATTCCCCTACCCTGGGAAAAAGATCTTGGCTATTCACTCTATCTATCCCCTCATGATTTTATAAACCTCTATAAGGTCACTCCTCAGCCTCTGACGCCCCAGGAAGAAAAACCCCAGCCTATTCAACCTTTCCCTATAACATAAACCCTCCAGTCCCATCAACTACTTTATAAAGTTTTTCTGTACCCTCTCAAGTTTCACAACATTCTTCCTTTGGAAGAGAGACCAGAATTGAATGCAACATTCCAAAAGTGGCCTAACCAATGTCCTGTACAGCCGCAACATGACATCCCAACTCCTATACTCAATGTTCTGACCAAAAAAAGCAAGCATGCTAAACACCTTCTTCACTACGCTGTTCATCTGTAACTTCACTTTCAAAGAATTATGAACCTGCAACCCTAGGTCTCTCTGTTCAACAACACACCCTTGGGCCCTACCATTAACCTTGTAAGTCCTGCCCTGGTTTGCCTTACCAAAATGTAACACCTTGTATTTATCTAAATTAAAATCCATTTGTCACTCCTCACCCATTAGGTCATTTGATCAATGTCTCTTTGTAGTCTGCAATAACCTTCTTCACTGTCCTATGGCACCGCCTATTTTGGTGTCATCTGCAAATTTACTAACCATGCCTCCTATATACACATCCAAATCATTTATAAAAATGATAAAAAGCAGTGGACCCAGCACCAATCCTTGTGGCACACTTCCAGTCTGAAAAGCAACCCTCTACTACCAGCCTTTGTCTCCTACCTTCAGGTCAATTTTGTATCCAATTGGTTAGCTCCCTCTGGATTCCATGTGATCTCATGTTACCCATCAGTTTACCATCCAGAACCTTGTTGAATGCTTTGCTCAAGTCCATACAGACAACATCTATCTCTTTGCCTTCATCAAACATCCTTGTTGCCTCTTTAAAAAACTCAATTAACTTAGTGACTCATGAATTCCCACACAAAAAGCTATGTTGACAGTCTCTCATTTCCCTGTCTTTCCAAATGTATGTAAATCTGGTATCTCAGAATCCCCTCCAACAACCTACGCACCACTGATCTAAGGCTCACTGGTCTATAGAGTAATCCCTGTTTTTTTCTTACAACCTTTTTAAAATAATGGACCACATTTGCCTCCCTCCAGTCTTCCAGCAAATCACCCATGGCTGTCGATGATACAAATATCTCAATAAATATCTCTTCCTTAGCTTCCCACAAAGTTCTTGGAAACACCTGATCAGGTCCTCAGGATGTATCTACCTTTATATATTTTAAGACTTTTAGCACTTCCTCTTCTGTAATATGAATGCTTTCAAGCCATCACTATTTATTTCTCCAAGTATCTTAGCTTCCACGTCTTACTCCATACCAAGTACTATTGCAGAATGTTAGTTTCATACCTTATGCATATTGTTCACTGAAGAAAAAGCTCTGATATGCCTTCTTTATCACCTTATCTATATCTCCTGCATCATTTGCAATTTATCATGTTTATTGCCATTGATTCAGTTACTTCAGCTTAACCACTAGTTTTCCACCTTTACTGTGTGAACTTGAATGAACTCCTGAGATGTGGGATGGACGTTTGAGTTCCAAATGTTTACATTCAGTAAGTTTGCACAATTTTACCTGAATCGCGGTGCGCAAGGGCCCAAATACAAAATGCTAAACTCATTCTAATTAGCAATCAGACTTAGAAGATACAAAATAATTGCTGTTAAAGATTCATGTTCATACAGTGGGACTTTTTTTCTTAGATAGTAGCTCAAAGATAATGATGAGTAACGACAGAGAATATTTAATCTGTATCTAGAACATTACAGCGCAGTACAGGCCCTTCGGCCCTCGATGAATAGAACATAGAACATTACAGCGCAAATATCTGATTCCACTATACTTCAACTGGAGGTTTGGTGTGTGTGCACTCACACATATGGTAGAAGGATGTGGGAAGGATGGATTTGATCGAGCCCTCAAGAGTGTGGACATAGTGATCAGGCTGACTGAATTAGGTTGGATGATTTCCAATGGCAGGTTGAGATACAGAGATTGTTAGTGGCATGTCTATAGTGTGTCAAACCTCAAGTCCTCCTGTGTCAGTATGCATGTGAAACACATTCGTCTGCCATAAATATTCAATAGTGTAAAATATTTTGCAATTGCATTCTATCCTCAAAATAAAGATAGCAACATATTCTGCTGGTGGTGGTCAGGGTTGAAAAGATTGGGCTTGTGTACATCCATTCCACTAGACTGATGAAGGGCTCTGGCCCGAAACGTCGAACTTCCTGTTCCTTGGATGCTGCCTAACCTGCTGTGCTTTAACCAGCAACACATTTTCAGCTTTGTGTACATTGAGGAGTGAAAGAGGATTCCAGAGGATATTTATCATTTATCTCAAGAGGGTTGGAATATAAAAGCACTGTTGTGCTACTGCGACTTTATAAAGCTCTGGTTAGGCCCCATTTGGAGTACTGTGTCCAGATTTGGTCCCCACACCTCAGGAAGGATATACTGGCACTGGAATGTGTCCAGCAGAGATTCACACGGATGATCCCTGGAATGGTTGGTCTAACATACGAGGAACAGCTAAGGATCCTGGGATTGTATTCATTGGAGTTTAGAAGATTGAGGGGAGACTTAATAGAAACTTACAAGATAATACATGGCTTGGAAAGGGTGGACGCTAGGAAATTGTTTCTGTTAGGCGAGGGGACTAGGACCCGTGGACACAGCCTTAGAATTAGAGGGGGTCAATTCAGAACAGAAATGCGGAGACATTTCTTCAGCCAGAGAGTGGTGGACCTGTGGAATTCATTGCCACAGAGCGCAGTGGAGGCCGGGACGCTAAATGTCTTCAAGGCAGAGATTGATAAATTCTTGATGTCACAAGGAATTAAGGGCTATGGGGAGAATGCTGGTAAGTGGAGTTGAAATGCCCATCAGCCATGATTGAATGGCGGAATGGACTCGATGGGCCGAATGGCCTTACTTCCACTCCTACGTCTTATAGTCTTATGGATAACAGAGGGTGAAGCCAGGAGCATGATGGAGTAAAGTATCCATTTTGGTAGGAAGATTTAAAGCAAAACATATTATCTATATTGAGGGAGACTGCAGAGCTCTGAGATGCTGGTTGTTATGAATGTCCGAGCACCTGAATGAGAGAGTTGATATGCATGTTCATATTTCTGTAAAAAAATAATTTTCAATTTGAATACTGACTTTATCCAATAAGTTGAGAAAACCATACAACTATTGTGTTATGAGACAAGATTAGAGTGGTGCTGGAAAAGTACAGCAGGTCAGGCAGCATCTGAGGAGCAGGAAAATCGACATTTCAGGCAGGAGCCCTTCACCAGGAATCCTGCTCAAAGGCTCCTGCCTGAAACATCAATTTTCCTTCTCCTTGGATGCTGCCTGATCTGCTGTGCTTTTCCAGCAACACTCTAATCTTGTCTCTGATGTCCAGCATCTGCAGCCCTCACTTTCACCTAACTATTGTGTTATGTTTTACATTCAGTATGTCAGACTTTGGCATGTGGAAGATTACATCCTTGTGAAGGATGACTTCTTTAAAATTTCCCATTGTTTGATGGCTTTGCAATACTTTGCAACAAACATGATTGTCATTGGCATGTTGAGCACTATTTTCAGTTTATTTGACAATCCAGATTGGATGGCGTCTGACAATGGATGGAATTTCCTGGCAAACTGCATTACGTGAGAAATGACTGATAATCACACAGTCATTGACTATTCATGGTCAGTCTAGTGGAATGGATGGTACACACAATCAACTCAATGAGCATCAAGTGTTGAGCAACAAATCAAGATTCTCATATTGCATTGTTGCATTTTCATGACGATACCAATGGAGAAGGGATTACTATCCCTAACCAAGTTTAGGCTTAGAAGGCAAGGGCAAATGACCTTACTCAGTCACCAAATGTCAAACCATTCTGAGACATGGGACATTCTTCTTCAAAGACAGAGGACAATGAATGTAATACACATTGAGACGGTAGGTATAGACTATTAAAACTGTTCATAGGGCAGGGTTAATATACAAAATTTAAATAAAAATACTTGGATATCAGCAAAGCGTTTTAAAATATGGACCAGTATGCTGCTCTGTTATAACCCAATTGCTTAATATTAACAAAGACACTTACCTCCCTAAGGAATGTAACATTTGTACATAATAGTTAATTGTAATAAACATCTCTTGGATTCTTCAATACTTTTTTTTAATGTAGCAGCAGGTAACAGCAGATAAGAATTGGCACATCAGGAAAAACATATTTGAGGCAAACTCACACCACCAATTAGATTTGATCATCAGTTTGTGCTTGGTTGGTTGAACTGTACATTACTTAGCGTTCATCTCTAAGATACCTCAATTAAACATTGTGGAAGTAGAGACCTCAGATTGACCTTTCGTCATTGCTCCTCCAACAATACAGAAAAATAACTTTTTAGCATCCAGCATTAAACATTAAAAGAACAATGACAGGAATTGTACATGGAGTTACAATGGATGTGGGGTGAGGAGTACTCTGAATCAAATGGAATTATGTTAATTTAATGAAGTCATATTCTAAAAAGGATAGCATTCAGTCCCACAATATTGATGTCCTAATGCAAGTATAATGCTAATAAAATTTTAATATTTTCTGATGAATTTGTTGTGCATTAAACACATTGCACAATGTAGTAATGTAATTCTATACCTAGCTTTGTTGACTAAGTTAAGTTCAGCAAATTATTGTTGACTTCAGCATCCTGGGATTAAAGAAGGCAAAGAATTGGAAGAGGTTACCATTGTTTTGAATAGACCTCTGTTGGAAGGCATCTGTTTGTGAATATAATGATATCAGGATTCACATCAGGGTTTCAGTCAATGGCAATGTTTTATTTGTAAACATTTGGGAAAATCAGTGCAAAAACTATAGAATTTTAAGCATAAGTTAGGTGGTAGTTTAAAAAGGCATGCTATAAACCAGCTTTGCTGAGAAAACTGATCATTTCCAAAATTGAATTAATTACCATTATGAGGTTATGACAATTGTGCCCATTGTGATCTTTCAAGGATGATCTAAATATTACGCTGTGCTTTTTAGATACCAGGACACTGATTGGCATATTTAAAACAAATTCTCACAATCTGACAATTGTATCCCAATATAACTAGCAAATGTTCTGTCTTGTATTTTAAAGACATTTCAATAATTTTAAAATGTGGTACTCAGAGATTATGAACTGGACATCCTGATTAAAATGCTTACTGTTTGCAATAAACTCAATTTCTGTTGTATTATTCAGTGTGCCAATATCCCATTCTTAAGATGATTATTTTTACAGCAAAACCTCTAACCTGTTGATGGTGTTTTGAAGTTCTACCCTGTCTTCTGAATGGTTTACAATACTACCAAGTTTTGATATTGTTCCCTGTATACCAAAGTCCAGGTTATTAACGCATGTTAGGAGGAGTAGGGTCTTAACAATGAGGAACTCTGCTATAAACCTTTCTTACGTTCAAAAACATATTAACCAATACTCTTTGTTTACTGTCACTCAGCCAATTTCATGTCTATGTTGCTACTATACAATTTATTGCATGTGGTCTATCTCACTTGCAAGTTTGTTGTACAGCACCCAAGCAAATATTATTTGAAAGTCAATGCATGCTATTACTTTCAACAACTGCCTCTGTTACCCAATCAAATACCTCGTAATGATTTGCCCTTACCAAGTTCATGCTCTTCCTTAGTTAATCCAACAACTTGCACAAAGTGATCATTTGCCCTAAAGTTTTGAGAAGCAGCCCCACTACCAAGGATAAACTGATTTAATTCAATTCAATACAATCACTTATCATTGTTAGGCCATAAATTTGTTCATGTGTGCTGTACAGCACATCACTGAATATCTTTTGGATGTCTATAAACACTGCAGATCATTCTGCATTTTGTCAGCATGAACTGACTATAACAAGATTGATGAATTATTTGGATAACACGAACTTTCTGCTGAATGGGTATAGTGATTTTCTATTAGCGATCTTTTACAGCACCCATTTTCTATAGTGCAAGATTGCACAGAAACACAACTGTCACGTTAGCAGAATGACCTGTTCGTTTATAGCACTGCTCTCATCAACTCTCTGAAATATCTTATCAGTAAACTCAAGAATGGTCAGAGAACCAGAGAAACGTTACGGCACAGAAGAAGACCATTGTGTTTGCAACTGTTCTTCAACTGAGCATCATTACTTCTTCAACTGTTCTTCAACTGAGCATCATTACTTCTTCAACTGTTCTTCAACTGAGCATCATTACTTCCTGCCAATCTCCTGCTTTGTCCTCATATCCTTGCACATTCTTTCCATCTAAATAATCATTCCTCTTGAATGCTTCTATTGAAACAACCTCTGCCATTTTCCCAGTGCATTCCACATCCTGACTATTTGTTGTATGAGACAGATTTATCTCACGTCACATTTGGTCCTTTTGCAAATCACTTCAAAGTTGCGCCATCTCATTCTTGTTCCTGTTATGAGTGACAACAGTTTCTCCCTGTATTCACCATGTCCAATCTGCTCATGATTTTTAAAAATCTCTATCAGACCTCTTCTTATCTTTCTTCTCCCCAGGGAGAATAGTCCTATCTTTTTCAATTTATCCTCAGAACTGATGATTGTCTTCCCTGGAAATATTCTCATAAGGCTCTTAGAACATAGAACAGTACAGCACAACATAGGCCCTTCAGCCCACGATGTTGTGCCGACCACTGATCCTCATGTATGCACCCTCAAATTTCTGTGACCATATGCATGTCCAGTAGTCTCTTAAATATCCCCAATGACCTCACTTCCACAACTGCTGCTGACAACCTATTCCGTGCTCTCACAACTCTCTGTGTAAAGAACCCGCCTCTGACATCCCCTCTATACTTTCCTCTAAACAGCTTAAATCTATGACCCCTCATGTTAGTCATTTCTGCCCTGGGAAATAGTCTCTGGCTATCGACTCTATCTATGCCTCTCATTATCTTGTACCCCTCAATTAGGTCCCCTCTCCTCCACCTTTTCTCCAATGAAAAAAGTCCGAGCTCAGTCAACCTCTCTTCATAAGATAAGCCCTCCATTCCAGGCAGCATCCTGGTAAACCTCCTCTGAACCCTCTCCAAAACATCCACACCTTTCCTATAATAGGGCAACCAGAACTGGACGCAGTATTCCAAGTGCGGTCTAACCAAAGTTTTACAGAGCTGCAACAAGATCTCATGCCTCTTAAACTCAATCTCCCTGTTATGAAAGTCAGAACACCATATGCTTTCTTAACAACCCTGTCCACTTGGGTGGCCATTTTAAGGGATATATGTACCTGCACACCAAGATCGCTCTGTTCCTCCACACTGCCAAGAATCCTATCCTTAATCCTGTACACAGCTTTCAAATTAACCTTCCAAAATGCATCACCTCGCATTTATCCAGTTTGAACTCCATCTGCCACCTCTCAGCCCATCTCTGCATCCTGTCAATGTCCCGCTGCAGCCTACAACAGCCCTCTATACTGTCAACGATACCTCCAACCTTTGTGTCATCTGCAAACTTGCTGACCCATCCTTCAATCTCCTCATCCAAGTCATTAATGAAAATGACAAACAGTAGAGGCCCAAGGACAGAGCCCTGTGGAACACCACTCACCACAGACTTCCAGGCAGAATATTTTCCTTCCACTCACTGTCTTCTGTTGGCCAGCCAATTCTGTATCCAGACAGCTAAGTTCCCCTGTATCCCATTCCTCCTGAATTTCTGAATAAGCCTACCATGGCGAACCTTATCACATGCCTTGCTGAAGTCCATATACACCACATCCACAGCTCGACCCTCATCAACTTTTCTAGTCACATCCTCAAAGAACTCGATAAGGTTTGTGAGGCATGACCTGCCCCTCACAAAGCCGTGCTGACTACATTTAATCAAGCCATGCTCTTCCAGATGGTCATAAATCCTATCCCTCAGAATCCTTTCTAACACCTTGTAGACGACAGATGTGAGACTTACTGGTCTATAATTGCCAGGGATTTCCCTATTTCCTTTCTTGAAGAGAGGAATTACATTTGCCTCTCTCCAGTCATCAGGTACGACTCCAGTGGAGAGAGAGGATGCAAAGATCTTCGCAAGTGGTGAAGCAATTGCGTTTCTCGTTTCCCAAAGCAGCCGAGGACAAATCTGATCCGGGCCTGGCAACTTGTCAATCTTAATGTTTGACAAAATTTTCAGCACATCAGCTTTCTCTATCTCTATCCATTCCAGCATGCACACCTGCTCTTCAAAGGTTTCATACTTTCGTAAAGACAGAAGCAAAAAACTCATTTAGGGCTTCCCCAACCTCCTCAGACTCCACACACAAGTTCCCTATGCTATCCCTGATCGGCCCTACTCTTTCTTTGACCATTCTCTTATTCCTCACATAAGTGTAAAATGCCTTTGTGTTCTCCCTAATCCGTTCTGCCAAGTCTTTCTCGTGCCCCCTCCTGGCTCTCCTCAGACCATTTTTGAGCTCCTTCCTCGCCTGCCTGTAATCCTCTAGAGCTGAGCTTGACCCTAGCTTCCTCCACCTTATGTAAGCTACCTTTTTCCACTGCTCTCGTCATTCAAAGTTCCTTTATCTTACCCCTTCTTGCTTGTCTCAGAGGGACATATTTATTCGTCACTTGCAACAACTGTTCCTTAAACAGTCTCCACATGTCTATTGTGCCTTTACGATGGAACAATTTCTCCCAATCCATGCTTCCTAACTCATGTCTAATCACATCATAGTTTCCTCTTCCCCAATTAAATATCCTCCCATTTTGCCTAATCCTCTCGTTCTCCATAGCTATGTAGAATGTGAGGCAGTTGTGGTCACTATCATCAAAATGCTCTCCCACCACAAGATCTGATACCTGCCCCGGCTCGTTTCCGAGCACTAAGTCTAGAATGGCCTCTCCCCTCGTCGGCCTGTCAATGTACTGAGTTAGGAAACCCTCCTGAACAAACCTTACAAAAACAGCTCCATTCAAATCTTCTGCTCGAAGGAGGTTCCAATCAATATTGGGAAAGTTAAAGTCACCCATTACAACAACCCTACTACATCCACACTTTTCCAAAATCTGCCGACCTATGCTTTCTTCAATCTCCCTGCTGCTATTGGGGGCCTATAGTAAACCTCTAACGAGGTGACTGCTCCCTTACTGTTCCTAATTTCCACCCACACTGACTCAGTAGGCAGATCTTCCTCGACAATGGAAGCTTCTGTAGCTGTGATACCTTCTCTGATTAGTAGTGCTACACCCCTTCCTCTTTTTCTCCCTCCCTATTCTTTTTAAATGCTCTAAACCCTGGAACATCCTGCAACCATTCTTATGGTCCCTCTCCAAAAATATTCACATCATTCTGTAATGTGGTGCCTAGAACTGTTTACAATATTCCAGCTGAGGTCTAACATATGCTTTATACAGATTCAGCAACACCTCAATCCTCTTTTATTCTATGCTCCTGTTACTAAAACCAAGTACATGGTCTGCTTTATTAACTGCTCTCTAGACCTATACTGCTATCTTCAGTGATCTGTGCATATGTACACCCAGGTCCCTGTGCACCTGCACATCCTTGAGAATTGTATCCTCCTATTTGATATTCTCTTCCAATTTTTTATGACCAAAATGTATCTCCTCCCCTTGTTCCATTGAACCTCATCTGCCACCTAACCACCCACTCTGCCAACTTGTCAATTGTTTTTAGAGTTTGACACTGTCATCTCTATAATTTACAATTCCAAGTTTTATGTCATCTGATAACTTTGAAATTGTCCCCTGCACTCCAAGATCTAGATCATTAAGATATATTAGGAAAAGTACGGGCCCTAAAAACAACCTCCTGGGGAACTCAACAACAAACTTTCTTCCAGCATGAAAAATATCCAATAACCTTTACTTTGTTTCCTATCACTCAACCTATTTTGTATCCAAGCTTTTAAATCTCTTTTATTCCATGGCTTATAACTTTCATCACAGGTCTATTGTGCGGCACTGCATCAAACAAGCTTCTGGATGTCCATATATACCACATCAAAAGCATTATCCTCATCGACTCTTCTGTTACCACTTCAAATAATGCCAGCAAGTCATCCAAATGTGATTTCCCTTTTAGGGATCAAAGCTGACTCCTAATAACCAACCTACCTTTTTCCATATATTTATTAATTCGATTCTAAATAATTGTTCTTCGAAGATTCACCACCACTGAAGTTAAACTGACAAGTCTGTAATTGCGGGGCCTATACTTACAACCTTTTTTGAACAAGGATGTAATGTTTGCAATCCTCAAGACTTCTGGATCTCCCTTGAATCTAGGGAAGACTGCAAGTTTGTAGTTGGTGTCTTCGTTATTTCCAATTGCTAAACATGATTTTCTTTGAAAAAATCTGTACTCGATTTCCTGAATTATTCCATTGAAATTATCATTCCTCCTGTTAATTAGTCAGGATTGGTAATTTTCCTTTGCTAAATCCAAATTAAACCTAATGATACAATGATCACATTCTGTAATGTTAACCAACTGACACTTGATCCAATTGGCCGACCTCATTCATACGAACCAGGTTTAGTAAAGCTTTCCTTCTTGGTATATTGGAAACATACAGCTGTCGACAACTGTCCTGAATATACTCTAGTAACTCTTGTCCCTCACATTAATTATCCAAATATAGACTGGGATATCTTCCACCTCACCGTTATGTCCTTACAAATTTGTTTGCTGACAGTTAGTGGCCTGTAGACTCGACTGAGCTCTGTAGTTGCACATTCTTTGCACCTTAGCTTTACCAGAATGCTGTCCTTAATGCATCCTGACTCACCTGCATGGAAATGTTCTCCTTAATTCAATGCTGCCATGACTCTTCCTTTTCTTCATTATACCTGTATTCAGATATAGCTAGTAGGCAGTATTTCTTTGAACCAGGTGTCTGTTATCACCATCTCATTGTATTTTCATGTGGGTATCTGGATCTGAAATTCACCAATCTGCCAGGAAGATATGCTATAACAAATATCAAATTTTACTTTCATCACTGGATTCACACATCAGTCTTTTTAAAAAATGCAGTTTCAGCTGAAATAAAGGCATCTCATTGAAACAAATGGACAGTGTCTCCCATGGAAATGGCTGCCAATGTTAATTAGTATGTAGCCACATTCCAGGTCATGGAGATGCAGGGGCTATGGAGATCTCAACAGACACAAATAAATTTGAAAAAAAATCTCTTTTTTCCTGTTCCACTAACAAAGCATCAAGACAGGCACTGAAATTCAGCACTTGGATCTGACATTAAAATCTAACCAGCTGGGGCCATGGGACAATGACTTAGACAAGCTATGTAGATGTAAGCTAATCAAAGCTACCCTGTATACAGTGCATTATTTCACTTCTGATGGTAGTTACAGAGGGCATATGTGACCAGCCAAGCTGGGATAGGGGGAAATTGAGTAGCATGGAGGAAAGATTACTCTCTCTGAGTCAAAGAGATCATTTTGTTTGTTGGATTTGATTGTGTCCATATTGGATTTTATCTACCCTCTATTTGCTGCATTTGATTATGTCTTTACTCTGGAAAGCAGACTACTACGGGAAAACTTCAATATCCACAGCAATGTTTCTAGATCTGGAAGATTCCAACTATGTCTTTAAAAATTGCCTTACTTAAAAAATAAAGTTTCCAAATCCACAACACTGAACTTGTTTATTTGTTCATTTTCTTATGGAATCTTAACTTACCCAAAACTCACCACCTTTACTCTGAGAAATGTATGTTTTCACACTTGTTTTGAATGCATATTTGTGCAAGGTGTGTATGAAGTCCCATGATTGTGGACAGATCCAGGAACCATGGGTTTCTATGTGGGGAGAGTAGAAAGGGCAGGGGCATGACTCCTCTTCTCAATGTTTAGATCAGAGTGATGCTGGAAAAGCACACCAGGTCAGGCAGCATCCAAGGAGCAGGAAAATCGACGTTTCGGGCAAAAGCCCTTCATCAGGAACAGAGGCAGGAAGCCTCCAGGGTGGAGAGATAAATGGGGGAGGAGAGGGTGGTGGGGCTGGCGAGAAGGTAACAAAGAGTACAACAGGTGAATGGGGGTGGGGATGGAGGTGATAGGTCAGAGGGGAAGGTGGAGTGGATAGGTGGGAGGGGAGATTGGCAGGTAGGACAGGTCATGTGGGCGGTGCTGAGCTGGAAGTTTGGAGCTGGGGTGAGGTGGGAGAAGGAGAAATGAGAAAACTGGTGAAGTCCACATTGATGCCATGGGATTGATGTGTTCCGAGGCGGTCCAGTTCCTCAAGCAGAGAATCTATAAGAAAGTGAGGTCTGCAGATGCTGGAGATCAGAGTTGAAAATTGTGGTGCTGGAAAAGCACAGCAGGTCAGGCATTCCTGATGAAAGGCCAGAAACGTCGACTCTCCTGCTCCTAGGAAGCTGTGCTTTTCCAGTGCCACACTTTTCGACAAAGAGTCTTTGAGTTGAGGGACTCTTTATGGAGATCATGAGCTGGTCTCAGCTACTATGCAATCCACATGGCAACAGACACAACAGTAGCTACATTATTTTGAGTGGTTGTGGGATGAGGCACTAAAGTTGCCAATAATTAGCTACTTAAAGGTCTCAAATGGTGATAGGGCAGGAGGTTTGACTGTGAGCCTTCTGTCCAGAACTTAATCCCAGAAGTAGCAAGAAAATAGTGTTCAGGAAGATATAAAAGAGATAAAGGAAGACTTCAAAGATAACAGTAATTACATAGCCAGACCCATGGACCATAGTCGTTGTATGCATATGACCAGCCCATCTAAATAAAAGTCCTTCCCACATCCAAGCTTGCCACTGGTGACAGCAGAAGATTCTATTCCACAAGTAAGGGTTCACAGATTTTTTATCACAAAGTTAAAGATCATTTATTCAGCTTCTACCGCTGATATTCCTTTTGCTGAGTGATTCACCTTTCAAGAGCTTTCAATCTTTTGTTTTATTCTCCTTAGTTTTTTTGTGCATCACATCATCAATGCCCTCTCCTCTCCTTTGGCCCCAATCCCATTCAATTGTTGAGCAATTGTCAACTTGCCGATCTAATTCCCATGTGAGAGGGACAGCCCCCTTCCATTATAAAACTGACACAAACACTGTCCTCTTGTACGTTGTCAGTTTCAAAATGGGAAACTGACAAAGTTAATGCAAAACTATTTACAGTGGTCAAGAGCTTCACTGTTATTATTTTTGTGAAGTTTTTGTTGCTGTCAATCACCAGTACAAAATGCAGAAAGTAGCACCTCATGTCTGTCATGGGTATGCAGAATTTCGAAAAAGCTTTTACTACCATATCTAATATGATCTGCGATTGCATTAATTTTATTTACTCAGCATGTTCTCTCGTTCAGTCACTTGAGCTTCACTGGAATACAAGTCCAATGGCTGCTGGCACCCTTTTGGTGGACTATTTGTATAGCGGGGCAAGTTCCCAGAGAGAGACAGTATGCTAGAAATATCAGATTTCATCTCTGTCTTATCCTATCTTTATTTATCGTTCATTCATTCACAATTATTCAGCTGGATTTCTCAAAATGACTTTGATCTCAACCCACAAAGTCAATGGGAATAGAGATCGATTCGTGAAAAACTATGACTTGTTTTGCACTTTTCACAAAGTCAAATGACCCCCAAGGATTTGAAGTGAACACTGCAGTCCAATAGCTTGTCTTTATAAAAGAACCATATAATTTTGATGGCATAAACTTCTTTCAGACATAAATACTACATGTAATTTTTTTGGCAAAAGTAAATTTCTGGACATAAGATTCTCCATAAGGCAACAGCTGTGGAAGAGGGCACTGAGTTGAGAGCATTGCTCCAGCTGGCCCCAGTGACTGTGAAGGGCTTCCTGACAGCTACGAATTGTCATTATAACATCCTTTGGGTCAGAAAGCATGCAAGAATGGAAAATGTGCAATCCAAAGGGCTGCTCGGCCAAAGTGTAATGAGACGCCAGTATCTTCCCCAAAGAATGAGATAATGCACTGACCAGAACAAACTGGTTTAGTTGCAAAAAAACTAGTAATACATGTCTGCAATATTCAAAAACTGAAAGATATTCTCATGTGCGCATTATGTGATTTGCCAGTCTTAGAAGTGCTCCAGAAAACAGATATTTGGAGAAGTGAAGGCAGCAGTTCAAAAGCTTTTGGTAGGGAACATAGCAGTACTGACGAGACAGGGTAATAACATTTATAATGTGCTAGTGGATCTCTCCCATATAGAACTCAGAAGTCAAGGTCAGGTGTAGTCTTCAGGTGAAATGATATTAGAGATTAGGGAATAAAGAAAACAAGACATAGATCTCCAATCTAAAGTTCTACACTTTTTTCCAATTTCTGTATTTTTATGAGAAATTCCAATTCCCATATTTATAATGGTAACAACCAAAGTGAGTACTGTAAATTGTAGTCACCATGCTCCTGGATGCAATGATGCAGTAGTGTACCACTGGACAAAGATATGAATGGCAGGTAAATAAGTTTATGCATGTAGTTTACATTTTAAATGTGGAATAGATTGTAGCAACATCCATCCTTCCACCTTCCTGATTTTATGCAGTGACTATATGGAAAGCTCAAAGGAACGTAAACAGCTTGGAAGTTTTGCTGATCCTCTACCAAAGTCATGTCAGAGGATCTGAGACAGAATGGAGAGAGTTGGCAGGGAGCACGTAGATGGAAGTTTTTAAATTTTATAGATTAATATTTATACAGTCACTTGTTAAGCAGAGATATTGAACTGGTTCATGTACAAAACAGTACTGTGGAAATTAAGCAACCTTCTGGACAAACGAGGCAGTCAGTCTGCTGTAATGTCATATAGATGCCAATGAAGGGAAAGGCGTTCATCAGTTTTGTGTTACTTGAGGGAGGGACATTGGCTGGAACACCAGGGGGAGCTCCTGATTTGTCTTTGCACCATGGAATGTCAGGCTGACAGTGCAACCCTCCTTCAGCCTGACACTCTCTGTAAAAAGCAGAATACTCTGGATGTTGGAAATGTGAAATTAAAAAATATGAAGTAAAACAGAAGATTCTGTGGAATAAAAACTCCACAGCGCAAGTAAAGAAGTGATGTGGAGGAGCTGTTGGACTGGGGTAGACAAAATTAAAAATCACACAAAACCAAATTATAGTCCAACAGGTTTATTTGTAAACATTAGCTTTTGGGGTATTTCTCCTTCATCAGGTAGCTGTGCAGCAGGACCGTAAGACACAGAATTTATAGGTAAAGAAAAACACAGCTTAGTGAAGTGAGAAAGGTTAGATGTGCTAGGGGATGTGAACATGGGTTAGGCATGACAAGAACAAAACAAAGGTCTGTGATAGGATGGAAGATAGAGGAGGCTGAATGTCTGCAGTCAGTCCTCCAGGATGAGAAGGAATGGTGATGGGGCAAGAGAGAAAAATAAATAAAAGATGTGTCAGCAAATGTGCTGCTACCTGAAAGAAAAAAGTAAACAACACAAGGGAAGAAAAGGCAACGATAGAAGCCAGATTTAGTGGGCTGAAATTGTTAAATTCAGGGTAGAGTCCAGAAAAATATGAGGGGCAATCTTTTTTACACAGAGGGTGGTTCGTGTGTGGAATGAACATCCTGAGGAAGAGATGGATGCGGTGACAGTTACAATGTTTAAAAGATGCGCAGGTAAGTACATGAATAGGAAAGGTTTGGATGATTATGGGCCAGCTCTGGCAAGTGGGACTAGTTTAGTTTGGAATTTTATTCAGTAAGGACTGGTTGAACCAAATGGTCTGTTTCCATGCTGCATGACCCTATGACTCTATACTGTTACAGACCATTGTCAGAATCTGGTATCTGATTAGGATTGCTCAACATATTAACAAGCTGAACAAGGGAAAGATGCTTTTGAAGTCAAGTACATAGATCATATACTGACAGCAAAAGGATTTCACCTGGATTCTAAGACAGAGTTAACAGCTATTGCAGGGTTGCAAAGATCATGTCTGATTTGTCATCATAGTATGAAGCTCAATGTACGTTTACTGCTGAGGATACACAGTGATACTGAAGTACAGAACCAGAAGCAGCTTTTACTCAAATCAAACAACTAGCGACAACATGCTCTGAAAATCATCAAACCAGCAGAGACATCAGATCAGAAAGGCAAGCACCTCCCTCAAGAATGCCACAGCCTGGAGGTGGAATATTACCCAAACAATGAACAGACACTGGGCAACAACAACAGTTAACAACAATTAACACACATGCCATTAAACAGTCTGAGCTCTGTAGAGATTATGCATGAAATATGTATGGTAAGACTGTCACAAATAGGACTAACATGAATGAACATAGTCTTTATTTACAAGTGATCATTTTCTTCATAGACCATATATATTGAATAACTTTTAGCTGAAAGTAATGTATGCAATTTAGTTTTATATGAAAACACATTTTTGGAAAAATGTATTTTTAAGGACACAGTATACTTGCAGCTTGCAATAACTATGTGATATCTGCTGCAATTTTCTTTCATTTTAGACGGAATAACCAATAAACCCACTACATGAAACATTCATCAATCTCTTTGGCCCTGCAGGCCTAGTGTTTCTGTTCTTTAATCTCTCCTGTCTTCCATCTTCCAGCACAGACTTCCCTTTTGTCCTTGTTGCACTCGCCTCTTCCTCAAAATCTACTGCATCTCTAAATGTTCATAGTTATTATGAAATGTCTTAAATGTGAAATGTTAACTGTGTTTCTATCTCTACACAAAAGCTGTCTTGAGCTGTTTTTTCTTAGTTTATCCTCTTAACTTGTGAACGTGAGTTCAACCAACAATCTCCTGAACCTGAGAAATGGAAGTCAAGCAGACACCCATTTATTTTGAGGGTTAACATTTCATTGGTTCTAATGTAGATATTGCAATATTTATATAGGTGCCCTTTTCTATGTGTTCAAACTGTATTTAACGAAAAGATGTAAAAGAGTCATTCTTATTGTATTTTGTGGCAGTGTGAATCATTAATAACTTTAATGAATGAAAGGAACTTTATTCCATTCTATTTTTAGATACATAAAGATGATAATTATTTACAAAGCTATGCCTAAATTACTAATTACTGAGCTGATAATTATCTTCATTGCAATTAAAAAGAGGAATTGTATATAATGATAACCTTGTAATTACATAAAAATGATTTACAAATTAGTGCACTGATTCATGTGATTATTGCATTTAGTAGATTCAGAATTAAATCTGCCAGAACAGCTTCACATTTTACAATTTGTGTTTCCTAATTTCATTTAGAAAAATAATGAGAAAAAAAAGAGGCAACAATACAGGTGATTGAATAGTGATAATCAGAAAATAGCAGTAGAGAAGAAAAAAGGGGTAAAACAAGACACTGCGTCTGAGTCATATAGTCATAGAGATGGAAACAGACCCTTCGGTCCAACCCGTCCATGCTAACCAGATATCCCAACCCAATCTAGTCCCACCTGCCAGAACCCGGCCCATATCCCTCCAAACCCTTCCTATTCATATATCCATCCAAATGTCTCTTAAATGTTGCAATTGTACCAGCCTCCATCACATCCTCTAGCAGCTCATTCCATACACATACCACCCTCTGCGTGAAAAAGTTGCCCCTTTGATCTCTTTTATATCTTTCCCCTCGCACCCTAAACCTATGCTCTCTAGTTCTGGACTCCCTGACCCCAGGGAAAAGACTTTGCCTATTTATCTTATCCATGCCCCCCATAATTTTATAAACCTCTATAAGATCACCCCTCAGCATCCGACGCTCCAGGGAAAACTGCCCCAGCCTGTTCAGCCTCTCCCTGTAGCTCAGATCCTCCAACCCTGGCCACATCCTTGTAAATCTTTTCTGAACCCTTTTAACTTTCACAACATCTTTTTGATAGGAAGGAGGCCAGAATTGCACACAATATTCCAACAGTGCCATTACCAATGTCCTGAGTTCATAGTGCATTTCTTATAAGTTGGAATAATCAACAACAAAAATAGAAATTAACAGGAATGAAGAGACACGTTTTACAGAGAGATGTTTGCAACATGGCCAAAGTTGGGAACTGGAATATTCAAGGATATCTGACATCTTGAAAAGGAAATCTAGGTAGGATAGCTCAGTTAATAAAAAACTAGATCAATACAGTCGTGAGGAATGATCTTGATTCAGAAGATTAAAATTTAGAATCACTTTGGCTGGTGATAGAAAATAGCAAGGGAGAAAATTGTGTGAATAGTTTACAGGTCACTGAACAGCAGCTATACTAGACTGTAAAATGAACATCAAGAAATAATGGGAGTGTATAAGACAAGCGAGCCTTTTGAGAAGCTGAAAATGCAAAATGGAAACTTTTAATATGCCTTTAAAGAGATGAAAACATAACCTTATTGCTATCATGATTCTAATCTTTGTTATCTTGCCCAATGATGTGAAAACCATAAGATACAGAAGCAGAATTAAGTGTCGAGAGTGTGTTGCTGGAAAAGCGCAGCAGGTCAGGCAACATCCGAGGAGCAGGAGAATCGATGTTTCAGGCTTAAACCCTTCATCAGGAATCATATAGATACAATTCCATGTTTAAACAGCTCCCCCTAATATCTTGCACAAGGAACTGTACTGTTTTTGGGTTTATTGATAGAATACCAGTGGTTATGTTTATATTTGCATTGAAAATATTTGCTGTACTACACATTTAAATAAATTTCAACAATTGCTATAACGGCGACTTAACTTGATGTTCATTTTCGCTTAGCACTTGAACTTTGAATGACTGAATTCAAACTTCAAAAATAATCACTGGAGGTTATGTCACTAACCGCAAAGTAAGACTAACTAAACAATCCTTTGCTACTTTACAAACTGCAAATAGCACAAAAGTAGCTCTTACATAATGTGTGAGCAAATCTATATTTGTTGCACCCTAGAGATATATATGCATCTGAAATGCTGAAAACATCAATAGCAGCTAACATTTACTGTTAAACAGCTTTCAAGTATGAGAGCTGTAATTGTTTAAACATGTGGTTAAGCTGTTCCTGAAGACAGCTAAGCTGCTTGATTTACCTGCCAAAGCACATTTCTTCAGTGGCTGTTAGAGAATTTGAAAGTCTAAAATGTCTGCTGCAAGGGCTTTCTCATGGTGAGCAACTTCCTGCACCTGACTTACTTTGGGTCATTTACAAGGTCAGAATGCTAAAACAATAATTTCACTAGCAGACATCTTGAACTTTGATAAATGAAATTGTCTAAAAGGAAGGTTGAAAAACCCTTGTCCAATTTCAGGAATTTGGCATTACAACTAGCCAAAACAGTGCCTCTTACAGAGTAAAATGTCCCAAGATTCTTCAGAGGAGTGCTACCAAACACTGTTTGATATGCATTGCATCAGGAGGTAGTAGGACTGTTAAATAAGGCATCACTAAGTGTCATAGGGAGCAAGGGGAGGCACAGATATTTAGGGAGGCAATTCCAGAGTTTAGAGTCTAGGTGGCTGAAGGCTGGAAATGATTGGTATTGGGAAGAAAACTGTCAGAGAAACATAAAACACAGAACTAAGCCAATTGCCCCATTGTGCTGTGTCAGCATTTTGAATCTTTTCTTAAACTCCTTTTATAGAAGATGAATTTGTTTTCCTTTGCTTCTTTCAAAGTTATTTTTCGGCTTCCAGGATTTGTCTGCATTGCAGTTGGTACAGGAGAATCAGAAATAATAATGTAAAACAATTACCATTGCTCGAGTAAAATACAGCTAACTGAACAACCAAAAATATATTTAGACATCAGGCCAAGCAACATTTTTGATTCACTTCAGTAGGCTATAGAATGAAGATAAATTCATGGACATAATTCTGCATATATTGATTCACCAAAGAGATACAGCAGTGTGGTTCTATAGTAATCCAGAGGTAGTGTGTGAACCATGAATGGGGGACAATAAATGGCCAGAAAGACTGCAAAATGTCAGTTTGCAACATGGATCTGCTTTTCTCATTTTAATTCCAAGTGCAAGATCTGCCAGGAGTAGGAGCAGGAGTGACATCAACCTGCATAATATTGTGGAAAATAAAAACTCATGGTGTTCGCATATTGGCATGGATAAAAAGCTGGCTGGCTAACAGGAAGCAGAGAATTGGCATAAATCTTTCAGTTTGGCAAGACTAAATGAGTGGTGTGCCATAAGAATTGGTGCTGTGACACTAATTATTTGCAACTTATGTAATGAGTTCGAAGAAGGAACAGAAGATATATTTGCCAATATTGCTGTCAACAAAAAGACAGGATAGTAAAGTAAATTGTGAAAAGAACAAAAGGATAAATTGGCCAAGGCCAATTGTATCAAAATTAGGCAGGAGCTGGGAAATGTGGATTGGACACAGCTATTTGAAAGGAAGTCCACATTTGAGATGTGGGGGGCTTTCAAAGATAATGCAGGATAGGCATGTCCCGTTGAAGGCAAAGGATAGGAAGGGCAAGATTCGTGAACCATGGATAACATGAGAAATTATACAACTAGCCAAGAGGAAAAGGGAAGCGTACATAAGGTCTAGGCAGCTAAGAACAGAACAGGCCCTGGAGGAATATCAGAAGAGTAGGAAAGTCTTAAACGACGAATAAAGCGGGCTAAAAGGTGTCATTAAATAGCTTTAGCGCACAGAGTTAAGAAGAATCCCAAAGCATTTTATTTTGATATAAGAAGCAAGTGGATAACTAGAGAAAGGATTGGTCCACTAAAGGATAATGAAGGAAGGTTGTGTGTCGAACCTGAGAGAATGGGTGAGATTCTGAATGATTACTTTGCATCAGTGTTCACTGAGGAGAGGAACATGATGAATCTTGAGATTAGAGATAGAAGTTTGATTAGTCTGGATCACGCTGACTGAAGTAGGGAAGAGGTGTTGGATAAGCTAGAGGTTATTAAGGTGGACAAATCCCCAGGACCGGATGGGATCTATGCCAGGTTGCTGAGGGAGGCGAGAGAGGAAAGAGCTGGGGCCCTGACAGATATCTTTGTAGCATCCTTAAATACAGGTGAGGTGCCAGAGGATTGGAAGGTTGCTCATGTTGTCCGCCTGTACAAGAAGGGCAGTAGGGATATTACAGGCAACTCTACAGACCAGTGACACTGACGTCGGTGATGGGAAAGTTGCTGGAGAAGGTACTGAGGGATAGGATCTATTTATATTTAGAAAAGAATGGGCTCATCAGTGATAGGCAAAATGGTTTTGTGCGGGGGAGATCGTGCCTAACCAACTTAAGAGTTCTACGAGAAAGTGACCAAGTTGATAGATGAAGGAAGGGCTGTTGATGTCATATACATGGACTTTAGTGGGGTGTTTGATAAGGTTCCCCATGGTAGACTAATGGAGAAAGTGCAGTCACATGGTGTGCAGGGTATTCTAGCTAAGTGGATAAAGAACTGGTTGAGCAACAAGAGACAGAGAGTAGTAGTTGAAGGGAGTTTCTTGAAATGGAGAAAGATGACCAGTGGTGTTCCATAGGGGTCAGTGTTGGGGCCACTGTTGTTTGTAATATACATAAATGATCTGGAAGAGGGCACTGTTGGTATGATCAGCAAGTTTGCAGATGAGGTGTACAAGATGATTAGGGGTTTTGAGGTGTACAAGATAATTAGGGGTTTAGATAGGGTTGACCATGAGAACCTTTTTCCACGTATAGAGTCAGCTATTATGAGAGGGCATAGCTTTAAATTAAGTGGAGGTAGGTATAGGACAGATGTTAGGGGTAGATTCTTTACTCAGCGAGTCATGAGTTCATGGAATGCCCTGCCAGTAGCAGTGGTGGACTCTCCCTCTTTATGGGCATTTAAACGGGCATTGGATAGACATATGGAGGACAGTGGACTAGTGTAGGTTAGGTGGGCTTGGATCGGCGCAACATCGAGGGCCAAAGGGCCTGTACTGCGCTGTATTTTTGTATGTTCTATGTTCTATGACACGAAGATTGGTGGAGTAGCAGAAAGCATAAGGGACTGTCAGAGAATGCAGGAGAATATAGATAATCTGGAGAGTTGGGCGGAAAAGTGGCAGTTCAATCCAGGCAAATGTGAGGTGATGCATTTAGGCAAGACTAATTCGAGAGCGAATTATACAATGAATGGAAGAGCCTTGGGAAAAGTTGATGGGCAGAGAGATCTGGGAGTGCAGGTCCATTGTACCCTGAAGGTTGCTGCACAGGTGGATAGAGTGATCAAGAAGGCATATAGTATGCTTGCCTTCATTGGATGGGGTATTGAGTATAATAGAACACAGAACAGGCCCTTCGGCCCTCGATGTTGCACCGATCTGTGAACTATTCTCAGCTCGTCCCCCTACACTATCCTAAAATCATCCATGTGCTTATCCAAGGATTGTTTAAATCTTCCTATTGTGGCTGAGGTGACTACATTAGCAGGTAGGGCATTCCACGCCCTTACCAATCTCTGAGTAAAGAATCTGCCTCTGACATCTGTCTTAAATCTATCACCCCTCAATTTGTAGTTATGCCCCTCATATAAGCTGACGTCATCATCCTAGGAAAAAGTCTTTCTCTGTCTACCCTATCTAATCCTTTGATCATCTTGTATGTCTCTATCAAATCCCCTCTTAGCCTTCTTCTTTCCAAGGAGAACAGACCCAAATCTCTCAGCCTTCCCTCATAAGACCTTCCCTCCAGACTAGGAACATACTGGTAAATCTCCTCTGCACCTTTTCCAATGCTTCCACATCCTTCCCGAAATATGGGGACCAGAACTGTACACAATATTCCAAGTGTACACAATATACAGCATTTTGTATAGTTGCAGCATGATATTGCAGTTCCGGAACTCATTCCCTCTACCAATGAAACCTAACACACCGTATGCCTTCTTAACAGCACTATCCACCTGGGTGGCAACTTTCAGGGATCTATGTACATGGACTCCAAGATCCCTCTGCACATCCACACTACCAAGAATCTTTCCATCGACTCAGTACTCTGCCTTCCTGTTATTCTTCCCAAAGTGCATCACCTCACACTTAGCTGCATTGAACTCCATTTGTCACCTCTCAGCCCAATTCTACAGTTTATCCAAATCCCCCTGCAACCTGTAACATTCTTCCACACTGTCCATTACTCCACTGACTTTAGTGCAAATTTACTAATCCATCCACCTATGCCTGCGTCTAAGTCATTTATAAAATGACAAACAATAATGGTCCCAAAATGATCCTTGTGGTACACCACTAGTAACCGGACTCCAGACTGAAGATTTTCAATCAACCACCACTCGCTGCCTTCTTACAGAAAGCCAGTTTCTAATCCAAACTGCTAAATCACCCTCAATTCCATGCCTCTGCATTTTCTCCAACAGCCTACCATGTGGAACCTTATCAAAGGCTTTACTGAGGTCCATGTATACCACGTCAACTGCCTACCCTCATCACCTTCTTAAAAAACTCAATGAGGTTTGTGAGACACGACTGCCCTTGTTGACTATCTGAAATCAAAGTGTTGCTTGCTGGATGATTATAAATCTGATCTCTTATAAGCCTTTCCAAAATCTTTCCTACAACAGAAGTAAGGCTTACTGGTCGATAATGACCTGGGTCATTTCTACTGCCCTTCTTGAACAAGGGCACAACATTTGCAATGCTCCAGTCCTCTGGTACCAAACCTGTAGACAATGACGACTCAAATATCAAAACCAAAGGCTCTGCTATCTCCTCCCTAGATTCCCAGAAAATCTTCAGATAAATCCCATCCAGCCCAGGGGACTTGTCTATTTTCACTCCTTCTAGAATTGATAACACTTGTTCATAACTAACCTCGATCCTTTCTAGTCTAATATCTCATACCTCATTCTTCTCCTCTACAATATTCTCCTTTATCTGAGTGAAAACTGATGAGAAACGTTCAGGTCCACACTCAACTTCTCACTTCTGTCTTTGATTGGCACTATTCCTATCCTAATCATCCTTTTATTCCTCACATACCTATAGAAAGCTTTAAGGTTCTCCTTTATTCTATTTGCTGAAGACTGCTCATGTCCTCTCTTTGCTCTTCTTAACTCTCTCTTTAAATCCTTCCTCGCAGATCTGTAACTCTCCATCACCTCATCTGAACCATCTTGCCTCATCAACACATAAGCCTCCTTCTTCTTTGTAACAAGAGATGCAAAATCTGTAGTAAACCACAGTTCTCTTACCTTATCACTTCCTCCCTGCATTAAACCAGCCACACATTTCCATTGTCTGCATCCCCCGCATTTTGCTACCCCATTCTATGCATCCTAATTCTTGCCTAATCGTATTATAATTGCCCTTGCCCCATTGATAACTCTTGACCTGTGGCATGTACCTATCCCTTTCCATTGCTAAACTAAATGTAATTGAATTATGGTCACTCTGTCCAAAGTGCTCTCAGACAACTAAATCAAACACCTGGCCTGGTTCATTACCAAGCACCAGATCCAGTGTGCCCTCCCCTCTTGTCGGCCCTTTGACATACTGTGTCAGGAAACCCTCCTGTACACATTGGACAAAAACTGATCCATCGAACTACTAGAGTTATAGCATTTCCAGTCAACATTATGGAAGTTAAAGTCCCCCATAATGACCATCCTGTTCTTTTCACTCCCACCCAGAATAATTTTGCTAATCCTCTCTTCCACCTCCCTGGAACTCTGCAGAGGCCGATAAAAAACTCCAAGCAGTGTGACCTCTCCTCTCCTGTTTCTAACCTCAGCCCACATTACCTCAGTAGATGAGTCCTCGTTAAACGTTCTCTCAGCCACTGTTATACTATCCTTGACTAACAAGGCCACACCTCCCCCTCTTTTACAACCTTGCCTGATCTTAATGGAAGATCTAAACCGTGGTACCTGCAACATCCATTCCTGATTTTGCTCTATCCATGTCTCAGTAATGGCCACAACATCGAAGTCCCAGGTACCTATCCACGCTGCAAGCTCACCTATCTTATTCCGGATACTTTGGGCGTTGAAGTAGACACACTTCAAACCACTTCGCTGTCTGCCAGCACATTCCTGTGACCCTGAAATCCTGTCCCTGTCCTTCCTACTTTCATCCTCCTGTGCACTGCAACTACACCTCCAGTTCCCATTCCCCTGCCGAGCTAGTTTAAACCCACCTAAATAGCACCAGAAAATTTCACACCCAGGATATGAGTACCCCTCTGGTTCAAGTGAAGACCGTCCTGTTTGTACAAGTCCCACCTTCCCCAGAATGAGCCCCAATTATCCAGGAACCTGAAACCTTCCCTCCTGCACCAACCTTGCAGCCACATGTTCAGCTGGTATCTCTCCCTATTCCTTGCCTCACTACCATGTGACACGGGTAACAAACCAGAGATAACAACTCTGTTCTAGCTCTCAGCTTCTACCCTAGCTCCCTGAAATCCTGCCTTACATCCCTATCCTCTTTCTACCTATGTCGTTGGTACCTACATCGACCACAACTTGAGGCTGGTCATCCTCTCCCTTCAGGACCCCAAAGATACGATCCGAGATATCACGGACCCTGGCACCTGGGAGGCAACACATCAACCATGAGTCTCGCTTGCTCCCAACAAACCTTCTATCTGAGCCTCTAACTATTGAGTCCCCAATGACTAACACTCTCCTCCTTTCCCTCCTTCCTTTCTATGCAGCAGGGACAGGCTCTGTGCCAGAGACTTGGGCCCCACTGCTTGCCCCTGGTAAGTCAGCCCCCACCTCCCAACAGTATCCAAAATGGTGTGTGTGTTTTTCAGGGGAATGACCACAGGGGATCCCTCCACTGACTGTTTTTTCCTCTTTCAAACAGTCACCCAGCTTTCTTCATGCCTTGGAGTAACTACTTCCCTGTAACTGCTATCTATCACAGCCTCTGACTCCCGAATGATCCGAAGTTCATCCAGCTCCAGCTCCAGTTCCCTAACACGGTCTTGGAGGAGCGAGAGTTGGGTGCATTTCCTAACAGCTGGCAAGTAATGTTAAAATTGTACAAGATATTGATTCGGCTGCATTTAGAATACTGTGTACAGTTCTGGTCGCCACATTACCAAAAAGATGTGGACGCTTTGGAGAGGGTGCAGAGAAGGTTTCCGAAGATGTTGCCTGGTATGGAAGGTGCTTGCTATGAAGAGAGGTTGTGTAAGTTAGGTTTATTTTCACTAGAAAAAAGGAGATTGAGGGGGGACCTGATTGAGGTTTACAAAATCATGAAGGGTATAGACAGGGTGGACAGAGACAGGCTTTTCCCCAGGGTGAAGGATTCAATAACAAGAGGTCACGCTTTCAAGGTGAGAGGTGGAAAGTTTAAGGGGGGATACATGCAGAAAGTACTTCACACAGAGGGTGGTGGGCATCTGGAAGGCGTTGCCAGAAAAGGTGGCAGAGGCAGGCACGGTAGATTCAGTTGAGATGCGTCTGGACAGATGCATGAGTAGGTGGGGAGCAGAGGGATACAGATGCTTAGGAATTGGGCGACAGGTTTAGGCAGTAGATTTGGACTGGCTCAGGCTTGGAGGGCCGAAGGGCCTGTTCCTGGGCTGTAAATTTTCTTTGTTCTTTGATACTACCAATAGGTTAAGTAGATGGGAAAAGATGTGGTAAATGAAATGAATATTGTAGGAAAATATAAAATTGTTGGTTTTGGAAAGAAGAATTAAAAAAAATCATAATACCTAAATGATGAAAGATTGCAGAGTTCTGAGATGCCGAGAGATCTGGGTATTCTTGTGCATGAATCACCAAAAGTTAGAATACAGCTACAGCAAGGAATTATAACATCAAATACTATGACATCAGGAGAAGTGAACACAAAGTAGGCATTTCGGAAGAAGAGTCAAATCAGACAAGATGGGCATGATAGTGTTGTTTAAGATGTATCTAAACAGATACATGGATGAGCAGGGAGCAGAGGGAAACAGACCCTTAGAAAATAGGTGACAGGTTTAGGTAGAGGATCTGGATCGGCACAGACTTGGAGGGCTGATGGGCCTGTTCCTCTGCTGTTGTTGTTTGACCTTTATCGCTGTTTTGTTTTGCATAGATGGAACCTTTTGCACAGATGGAACCTTTTGAGTTCCACTGGCACTTGCTGATTTTATTTCAAAAGCAGAGATTTTATGCTTCATTTGGACAAGGCTAAACACTTCTGGAGTATTATGCACAGTCTTGGTCACCTTAGTTAAGGAAGGTTGTGAATGCATTGGAGACAATTCAGAGAAGGTTTACCACATTAAAGCTTAAAATTAGAAAGTTGTCTTAATAAATAATGGCATTCTGCTCACTTTTGTTCCTCCTTTCTGTATCTATATACTTTTCTGTGACTCATGAATTAGAACCAAGAACCCTTCTCACCTTGAAATTCTGCACTTCTCTGCTTAAGTAATTTTCTGTCTTTTTATTCTTCCTGCCAAAGTGAACTATTTCACATTTTCCCATGTAATACTCCATCTGCCAGATTTTTGCCCACTGGCTCAGCCTACCTATATTCAAGTACAATTTTTTGTAATTTCTTTACAACATACTATAACGCCTTTCTTGATTTATTCCCGGCAAATTTATCTCCCTTGCCTTCACTCCCCTCATCTCTGCCATTGATGTGAATTGTAAAAGGTTGGAGTCACAGCACAGACACTGGCAGGATTTCACTCGTCACTTCCTGACAATCTGAAAAAGTTCCATTTGTTTATACACTCATTTTCTGCCAGCCCATCTTCTCTCCATGCAAATGTTATCCCATATACTATGAACTCCTGCAATGTGCAACAGCCTTTTATGTGACACATTGGCAAATGCCTCAGGATATCCAAGTATGACACATCTACAGGCTTCCCAATGTCCAAAGCTCATGTTTTTCCTTCAAAGAATTCCAATAAGTTAAATTGGATGTCATAGTATTTGATGTTGTAATTCCAATAATCATGATTAAACATGATTTTTCTCTGATTAGATTCCCTACGGTGTGGAAACAGGCCCTTCACCCCAACAAGTCCACACTGACCCTCCAAAGAGCCACCCATCCAGACTCATTCACCTTTGATTAATGCACCTCACACAATGGGCAATTTAGCAAGGCCAATTCACCTGACCTACACATCTCTGGATTGCGAGAGGAAGCCAGCGTACCCGGAGGAAACCCACGCAGATGTGGGGAGAATATGCAAACTCCACATGTACGGTCCAGAGGCTGGAATTAAACCTGGGACTCTGGTGCTGTGAGGCAGCACTGAGCCACCCTTGGTGATAAACCATGTTGGCTCTTTCCAATTACCTTGTGTTTTGCAAAGTTCCCAAGCTATAACCTCCTGATTGTGGAATGAAAGTTGATTACAGTGCAGCTTTTTGACAGCAGGGCAAGGGCTGAGGGATATGATACTTTGATTCAGTACGATTAACTAAGTGATCTTTTGAGCTTTAGGGAACTCATGGTATCTGAGCTGAAATGCAGATGGAAGACTGGCTTTATGTGCCTACCTTCACCTTCCTCCTCCTTGTTCTTCTATTTCTCTCCATTGAAACCCTCATCAGATGATGACTGGCAAGCAACCTATTTCCTCCTTGACCTCTAGTCCTAGCTGCAAATGCTACATGTACAGATCATAGCAGACCGTGACTATCATAGAATCCCTCATTGTGAAGGATAAAAAGGGTGTACCCAGATACTTATAGGCACTTTAAGTGCATCTTGAGCTCACTTCATCACATAATTCTTCATCATTTGGATGTCATCGCATTGCAATAAAAGCTGGGGTTCTATTCTGAGGAAGTTAGAAAGCCACAAAGGGATCAGTTCCACGTTTTACTTCTCTTCTAAGGCATACTGGGGACTCAAGAGTCAAACATTCCACTACCAAAAAGCCTCACTGCAGTATCAATTGCATGTGTGTCCACTTACAGAATAGACAGAACATCTCAGTAAGGAGGAGACTGACTGAATTCGAGAGAAGGTATCAATTGGAGCCACACATGTGGATTCCTCTGCAGCCTCAGACAGAGGCTTGTCCTCCCCAGACAAAACTGATAGCCTTGGCCACAACCCTGTTAAACTGCCTCCTGCTCCCATTGTCTTACTTCCCCTCTGTATTAGCATAGGTATGTGAATCCCCCATTGAGAACAGGCAAAACCCTTCTATTTAATCTCCTTCCATCAACACATGATCATGAAGAATACAATAATCAGTCCCTGTAATCTAGTCACTCAGTTTCACAGGTTATCGATGTTCACTGGGCTTTGTAAATTTATAATTGCCTATCTTAAACTATGTAAGGACAATTGACCATGTGACTGAAGATCTGTTGTATTATCCCTATAAGAAATGCCATATTTGTGTGTAGGGCAGAGATTCATGGAGAAGTGTCATCACAAGTAGACACATGACTACTTGTGAGGACATTGAGAATCTCTCACCGGCTGTCTAATAATAAAGCATCCACCCTTGAACTGAAATTTGTGCCTTCCAGATTTGTGGAACAAAATATACATCAACATTTCCTGCTGCTGTCTGTTTTACTGAATTTGCCTTTCCCAACGCTGTGTTTGTGAGATGTTACTATTTTGAAACAGTTAATTAGTCAATATTTTGTTATTATTTTGTTAAGCATTTCAATACAATTACAGTTAAGCCAATTGTTTTCTTTTTATTTTGAGTGTATTTTAACTGTAGCATAAAAATAAAGTGTGTTTTGCTTGAAGTTGAGTTGTTTGGCCAATCAAATTGCATCTGGAATACAATACCTTACACTTACTTTTAAAATAAGAAAAAGTTAGTGTCTAGGCTATCTTTTTCATATATTTTGAGGGGATCTGGTCTGGTCCATAACACACTCAAGAAGCTTGACACCATCCAGGACAAGGCCACCCATTTGACTGGCACCACATCCACAAACATTCACTCCCTTCACCACCAATGCTCAGTCGCAACAGTGTGTACCATCTTATGACATGTTGTAGAAGTTCACCAAGGCTCTTTCAACAACACCTTCCAAACCCATGATCACTACATTCAGGAAAGACGAGAGCAACAAATACATTGGAACACTATCTGCTGTTCCCCTCGGAGCCACTCACCATCCTGGAAATGTATTGCCATTCCTTCAGTGTCACTGGAACAAATCCTGGAACCTCAACCCCTCCCCTTCAACATCATCTTGGGTCTACATACAAAACACTGACTGCACCGGTTCAAAATGGCAGCTCACTTCCACTTTCTCAAGAGCAACAAAGGACCTGCAATAAATGTTACACCCATCTGTTGTGGTTCTGCTCGCCGAGCTGGAGGTTTTTGCTGCAAACGTTTCGTTCCCTGGCTAGGGAACATCATCAGTGCTGTTGGAGCCTCGTGTGAAGCGCTGCTTTGATGTTTCTTCCGGTATTTATATTGGTTTGTTCTTGCCGCTTCCGGGTGTCAGTTTCAGCTGCAGTGATTTGTATGTGGGGTCCAGGTCGATGTGTCTGTTGATGGATGTTCTTGCCGTTTTTGGGTGTCAGTTTCAGCTGTAGTGGTTTGTATATGGTGTCCAGGTCAATGTGTCTGTTGATGGAGTTTGGGGATGAATGCCATGCTTCTAGGAATTCTCTGGCTGTTCTCTGTCTGGCTTGTCCTATGATAGTGGTGTTTTCCCAGTCAAATTCATGTTGCTGGTTGTCTGAGTGTATGGCTACTAGAGATAGCTGGTCGTGTCGTTTTGTGGCTAGCTGATGTTCATGGATGCGGATTGTTAGCTGTCTTCCTGTTTGTCCTATATAGTGTTTTGTGCAGTCCTTGCATGGTATTTTGTAAACTACGTTAGTTTGGCTCATGCTGGGTATTGGGTCCTTTGTTCTAGTGAGTTGTTGTCTGAGCGTGGATGTTGGCTTGTGTGCTGTTATGAGTCCTAAGGGTCGCAGTAGTCTGGCTGTCAGTTCTGAGACGCTCCTGACGTATGGTAGTGTGGCTAGTCCTTTTGGTTGTGGCATGTCCTCGTTCCTCGGTCTATCTCTTAGGCATCTGGTGATAAAGTTGCGTGGGTATCCGTTTTTGGCGAATACCTTGTATAGATATTCCTCTTCCTCTTTTCGCAGTTCTGGTGTACTGCAGTGTGTTGTGGCCCTTTTGAATAGTGTCCTGATGCAGCTTCGTTTGTGTGTGTTGGGGTGGTTACTTTCATAGTTTAAGACTTGGTCTGTGTGTGTTGGTTTCCTGTGTACCTTTGTGGTGAATTCTCCGTTGGGTGTTCTCTCTACTAACACGTCTAGGAATGGGAGTTGGCTATCCTTTTCCTCTTCTCGTGTGAATCGGATTTCTGTGAGTGTGGCGTTGATGATTCGGTGTGTTTTTTCTATATCTGTGTTTTTGATGATTACAAAGGTGTCATCAACATATCTGATCCAGAGTTTGGGTTGGATTTGTGGTATGGCTGTATGTTCTATCAAACTCCATCAACAGACACATTGACCTGGACACCATATACAAACCACTACAGCTGAAACTGACACTCAAAAACGGCAAGAACATCCATCAACAGACACATCGACCTGGACCCCACATACAAATCACTGCAGCTGAAACTGACACCCGGAAGCGGCAAGAACAAACCAATATAAATACCGGAAGAAACATCAAAGCAGCGCTTCACACGAGGCTCCAACAGCACTGATGATGTTCCCTAGCCAGGGAACGAAACGTTTGCAGCAAAAACTTCCAGCTCGGCGAGCAGAACCACAACAACGGACACCCGAGCTACAAATCTTCAATCAGATGTTACACCCATCTTTCATGAGTGAATATGAAAACAAGCTGATGGTCCTGGCAAACATTTTATTTGCCAAATGCATTTACATATAGTTAACTGACAGTATCTTAATACCATCTCCAGATAACGTTTTTGCAAGTTATCTGGGAGTAAAATGGTGGATCAAAACCAGAAGTTGCAGGAGAAGGTCATCAGGTCAGGTTTCATCTGTGGAGAGAGTTTTGCTGTGAGTGCTGATCCTTTAATCAACCTCGGGATCTTTAAATTTCTCCATGGAATGGCACTTAATCCTATGCCCCTTTTCATATCACTTTCTCCTTCTGGGAAACACATAGAGAAGCTGACAATTTCAAGTTATGGTAAAAATATCACAAAATTTAACTATTGTAATTATTAACTCCACTCTCTGGAGGAGCTTTACCCAAACTTGTCACAGTTGAACAACTAGTGGGCACATTACCAGCACTTTGGTTTCAAATTACATATTTTTGCCAATGTAACCACTCCCCGTATCTGACCCCTGGGATATGGCTGATTAAAATTCTTTCCACAAGGGCAAGATTAAAGGGTTTGCCACTCTTGGACAGGGCAGCTACAGGACTAAATATTTCCCAAGCCAGACAACGTTTAAAAAGTAGCAGAAACATTTTCTACTTGGATGTATTGAATTTTACCAGCTTGGACCATTCCCAGTTGGCATTAAGGACATGCACAGATGCTAATCTGAGAGATTTCTGATGAAGCCATTTGCCAATAGGTCTCATTACTGATGCCAGCTGAATGGCTCCCAGCTGTGTTTGGAGGCCTAATAGTTGAGTCAGTCTGGGACAAAAAATAAAAGTTTAAAAAATGAAACTGCCTACCTAGTAAGAATGGCTTCCATTTTTGACACTGCATATCTGGCATGATCCTGAAAGAACTGTACAACACTTACCTTGTTTAAGAGTGACATAGAGAGTACCCAGAGCTAAGCATCAACAAAACGTTTGAGTGCAAACTAAAACCTGAAGAACTTTGTAGTGGAGGGGAGAAACAACAAAATAATGCTGCAATTACAATAAAAATAAAATGAACAATACAATAATCAACCTCTAAAAGGAAAGGGTAAGTCAACATCTAAAGTGCAATTCTCTGTCAGAACACTTCTGATCATGTGTTCATTTCAAAGGCTAATTTCTTTGTATATCAAGTACTGACTTACTGGGCGTATATTATTTCAAGTATTCAAATCCACTTTTCCATTAATATTCTCCAGATCCTTCCCATAGGAACTGATTGACTTCAAGATCTGGTAGCATCCAAATCAATTTTCCTCAAATTACTTAATGTTGGAGCCACAGCAGTAAATGTTGTCAAGCTGTTATTAAACTGTGGGGGCAACGTACATGGGTATGGTCTAGTTCTCACCCAATATGTAAATGGTGCATTTTTAATACAAGGTCATAGATAATCATCCCTCCCTAGTCTTATTCTCCCTAACTGAAGTCAAGGCCAATTATAATTCCACCAATTAGCTCGCTCAGTGTGGATTGTGGGTAGTTTCTTGAAATCTTCTGGGACTAATGTTATTGACTGCATTAACTCAACAAACTACTTGGGGAGCAAGATATTGAACTTTGGTGTTTTACTTCTGTGAAATCTAATTAATTCTTGTTTATCTCAAAGTAGAAGAATGGTCAACAGCAATCACTGAACAACTCAGAATTAATTATTGCACTGAACCACTCACATTTTTTATACAATCTCATACACCTGTAGGTAAGAAAGGACTGTATAAAGTTAACATTATGAAAGGAACGCTACACAGAAAAATGCTGATTTGCCAAACATATATCACCTTAGACCAGTCTCCTGTCCTCCAGATATAGCACTTTGAATAATCTTCACAGTCTTCTGCCTCCTTTGGGCGGGTTGATAAATCGCATTTCTTCCGTGGATTGGTACATTTTATTGTTCGATGTCGAGCTCCCTTGCCACATTTCACAGAACACTGTAACACACATCAACATCAGGATATAATTTACAATAACATCACACCATATCCAACACTGCTACAGATGTTGACACAACGCTCAACTCATCTGTTCCTAAAAATCCCTAAAGGAAACTAAAATTCTGAAAACACACGACACAGCGATCAGAAGAAAATGATAAATCATTGAGCAAATGTCAAGATTTTGTGACAGCTGTTTCTGTTGAAATCTGTGTTCATTTATATCCACAGGTGAATTACGTTGTCTGCATTCC
The DNA here is from genome assembly GCF_020745735.1 of Hemiscyllium ocellatum. Classification (NCBI taxonomy): domain Eukaryota; kingdom Metazoa; phylum Chordata; class Chondrichthyes; order Orectolobiformes; family Hemiscylliidae; genus Hemiscyllium; species Hemiscyllium ocellatum. The sequence goes on along the minus strand of NC_083402.1, from coordinate 152,866,350 downwards.
TAAACTGAGCTGATACTAAATCATTTGGCTTAAGTACTCTAGCTGAAACCTCAGTTGGTTCTAGCAATAGGTATCTTGTCTTAATTTATCTTCCTCCATAAAACTTGACATGCCAATTTATTGCATCCTCAGAAATGGCAGATCTCGGTGCTTTGGTCAGCAGAAAAATTATATGGTGCCAAACATTTTATTTTCTTGTTCCTCTCCAGAAATTGCTAACTAATGTTGGGACTGTGGCTCATTGACAATGCAATACCACCATTTTATTTCTTATATTATCGCGTCTATTGGGAAATGGATCAGCTTATTCGGAAGTTTCCACATTTAAATTTGATCGTCTAACTCCTGTCTGAAAAAGAGTTATCTGAACTGAGAAAGGGGAAAGCAAGTAACTGGTAGAAATTCATGCATATTGGCATCTACTCATGAAGACATTTTAAACCATCTTTTTTTAAAAAAATTCTTTGCATATCTGTAAAAGAATTTTATGGTTCTAGCGTGTAGCTAGACAGTAATTCTGCAGAAACTGTATACTTGGCAGAGTTTGGAAAATAATAACATAGAGAATCCCTTCAGTGTGGAAACAGGCCATTAGACCCAACAAGACCACACCAAACCTCTAAAGAGTAACCCACTCAGACCCATTCCTCTACCCTATTACTCTACATTTACCCCGAACTAATGCACCTAACCCTGAACACTATGGCCAATTTAGCACGGCCAATTCACCTAACCTATACATCTTTGGATTTTGTCAGAGAGTGAACAATCAGAAATACACAGTGAATAATAGTGGAAATGAGAAAACATTTAGTGAAATATTTATGAGTCATTCAAACAGAGCTGTGGATTATCAGAAACTCTCAAATCCATGCAGATTCCCAAATTGATGTTTGTCAATCACACAGCAAGACAATACCATCTTCACAACTTGACTTGAAAGAATATATTCATTCAATGCAATTGCGACTGATTTATTCCTTAGAAATTTTTTTTCTTAATCTCTGTGGAGAAGATGATTATCATTAGCCTTTTGGAAATCAATTCCATTTTTACTTTAAGATATGTTGACATTGAGTAAAGTATTGCTTCAACTGTTCATGAGCTTGGTTAAACCACACCTGGAGTTTTAGTTTTAGAATGCAGTTTTAGTCTCCTTATCTCAGAAAGATATTCTTGTCATTGACAAAGATTCACCAGACTTATTTCTGGGGTCACAGGACTATTCTATGGAGAGAGTTTGGTCAAATTAGATCTATATTCTCTAGAGTTTCGAAGAATGAAAGGTAATTTCATTGAATCCTACAAAGTACTTGAAGTGTAGGTGCAGATAAAATGCTTCCCCTAGTTGGACAGTCTAGAAGTAGGTGGCACAACTTAAAAGTAAGGGGCATTGCAGTTATGACCAAGGTGAAGAGTTTTTTTACTTCAGAGAGTAGCGAATCACGTAATTCTTTGTTTATTGGGCTCTGGAACCTCAGTCTTCATCTCAGGCTCTGACTTATTAACTACAGCTCCACCTTCAACATCATCATTCCAAAGAAACTCTTCTTCAAACCCTGAAACCAACGTTTTGGCTCCTATTCTGTAACAAGATCTTCAACATCTTGACCCATAACCTCAATCAATATGGATAGGCGACATCACGTCCTTCGCCATAATCCTCAACACTAGTGTCCACAACGCTATATACTCAGCCTTCTACTGCTCATACACTCACGACTGTGTGGCCTAATTTCATCCCAGCTCCATTTGCAAGTTTGCTGTCTACGCTCCTGTCGTAGATCAGATCTCAAACAATGATGATACAGAATACAGGAAAGAAATTGAGTGCTTAGCAGCATGATGCAAAGACAACAATCTCTCCATCAACATCAGCACAATGAAGGAGCTGGTCATTGACTTCAGGAAGTGGAGTGGAGGGCACACCCCTGTCTGCATCAATAGTGCTGAGGTGGAGGTGATTGAGAGCAACAAGTTCCTAGGAGTAAATATCATCAACAATCTCTTCTGGCCGGCTCATGTCAACACGACAGTAAAAAAATCACAATAACATCCCTACTTTGTCAGGGGGCTAAAGAAATTTGGCACATCCGCAAGGGCTCTTAGCAAGTTTTATTGATGCACCACAGAATTCATCATATCTAGAAGCATCACAGTGACGTATGATGACTACTCTTCCCAAGACTGCAAGAAACTTCAGAGAGCCATGAACACAGCCAGTCCATCATGCAAATCAGCCTTCCATCCATTGACTCCATGTATACTTCCTGCTAAAAGCAACCAATATAATCAAACATAATTCTCACCCCAGTTATACTTGCTTCCATTGGCAGAAGATATAAAAGTTTGAATACACGTATGAACAGGTTCAAGAACAACTGCTTTCCCGTTATTATCAGACTTTTGACCAGACTTCTCAAATGTTAATGTTGATATCTCTCTCTCTCTCTCTCTCTCTACCTTCTCTGTGGCTGTAACACTGTATTCTGCATTCTGTTCTGCTACCTTGATATACTTTGTATGGTATGATCTGCTTGTAGAGTACTCAAAACAACACGTCATTCTATTTCAGTACATGTCATAACAAAAAATCAAATCAAATCAAATCAAACTTTTAGTTCTCAATGTTGCAAATGATTATGCGTATAGTGTCGGTTAAAGGCATTGAAGTATTTCATTAGCCATGATTGTATTAAATGGTGGCTGGAAACAAATGGCTAGCCTCTGACAAGTGGCAAGGATGCCTGCCTTGAAGAAGTTTTCCTCCTCTCTCTACAAGAATCTCAGGGAGTCCCTCTCCCACTGCAACTCCCAGGTCTCTGCCCTGAAGCTCTTCAACCATGTCATGCATCTTCTGCCTCGGAACACTTCAACCCCAGGGCATCAATGTGGACTTCAACAGTTTTCTCATTTCCCCTGCCCCCACCTCACCCTAGTTCCAAACTTCCAGCTCAGCACTGTCCTCATGACTTGTCCGGACTTGTCCTACCTGCCTAGCTCCTTTTCCACCTATCCACTCCACCCTCTCCTCCCTGACTCTTCATCCCCTCCCCCACTCACCCATTGTACTCTGTGCTACTTTCTCCCCACCCCCACCCTCCTCCTAACTGCTTGATGCATCTGAAGACTAATTTGCCGTGTTTTGTTTAGGAATACACCAAGTCCCTCAACACACAAACATCAAAAGATTATGCTCCTTTCAAAGAAATATTCTGCTTTTCTATTTTTACTATTAAAATGCATTAGCTCACATTTCCCCACATTAAACTCCATCCTGTCACCTTGCCTATATCTCTATGTAACATCTTTACATCCTCCTTAAATATGTTCCCATATATCTCTGTATCATCAGCAAAAACAGCAACATAACTCTTAGACTGTTGGTCAAAGTTATTAATTTAGATACCACATAGATGAGGTTTCATTCCAGATCATTGCATCATTCCACTAGTTACAGCCTGCCAACTTAAAAAATGTCACAATATCTGCACTCTTTAACCAAATCTCCAGCCATGTAAATATATTGCCCTTGACTCCAGAAGCCCGTATCTTGCATATTAACCCCTTAGTCGAGAGTATGGTGATGGAAAAGCACATATTAACCCCTTAGTATACCTTGTCATTGAATGTCTTTTGAAAATACAAGTGAATACTACATTAAAATAAAACAAAGAACTGCAAATGCTAGAGATCTGTAATGAACAAAAACAGATATTCACAGTTTATGTAAAGATTTGTAGCTCGGGTGCTGGCTGTCGTAGTTGTGGGTATGTTTGCCGAGCTGGGAAGTTGATTTGCAGATGCTTTGTTCCCCGTCTAGGTTACATCTTCAGTGCTTTCAGTGCTTTGGAGTCTCCTGTGAAACGTTATTGTGTCATGTCTTCTAGAATTTACTTGCTTCCAGTTGCTGCTTCTGGTTGTTCATTGTAGTGGTCGGTATATTGGGTCGAGGTCAATGTGCTTGTTGATGGACTCTGTGGCTGAGTGCCATGCTTCTCTGGCTGTCCTCTGTTTAGCTGGTCTAATGTTTGTTGCGTTGTCCCAGTCGAATTTGTGGTCCTTGTCACCTGAGTGTGTGGCTACTAGCAATAGCTGGTCGTGGTGTTCAGTGGCTAGTTGGTGTTCGTGAATGTGGATTGTTAGTTGTCTGTTTGTTTGCCCTGTATAAAGTTTCATGCTGTCTTTGCATGGAATCTTGTCTTGCACATGATGGGTATTGAGTCTTTCGTTCTGGTGAGTTGTCTGAGTGTGGCTGTTGGTTTTTGGGTTGTCATGATTTACAATATTTCACGCAAAGTCTGCATGAAACACTATATAAGATAAACAGACAGACAACTAGCAATCCGCATTCATTAACACAAACTAGCCACCAAATGCCAAAACCAACTGTTCCTAATAGCCATACACACAGATGACAAGGACCATAAATTCGACAGGGACAATGTAAACAGAGGACAGTCAGAGAATTTCTAGAAGCGTGGCACTCATAAAAAACACATAGACCTAGATCCAATATACTGGCCGCTACAACAAACAGCCACAACCACCAACCGGAAGCAGCAGGAATGGAACCAAATAAATTCCAGAAGACACAGTACAGCAGTGTTTCACAGGGGGCTCTAAAGCATGAAAATATACCTACACAAGGGACAAAACATCTGCAAATCAACTTCCCAGCTCAGCAAACACACCCACAACCATGAGAAACAGATATTGTTAGAGAACTCAACAGGTCAGGTAGCATCAGTTAAGAGAGAACAGTAACAATGTTTCAGATCCAATGATCTTTCTCCAGAACTGATAGAAGCTAGTAAAAGGTGCTATATATATATATCGATTCTTCTAGGACTTATTTTCATTATTTAATTTACTTACATAAACTATTCTCTCTCACTTTATCAGCTTTTAAGCCATTCACTGCTGCTACATAAACAAATTCCCCATCCTCTGGCCCACCACTGGTTTTCTCTGCTTGGTCTAGTTTTTGACTGGTCTTGTTAACCACAGATGATCCATCCTTTTCAACAAGTCCCTCTTTTGCTGAACATTATGAAATATCTTACATGTCTCTCACTGATCATCCACTGAACCCCTTAGTCTATTTTTCCAGCTTGGTTGAAATGACTTCTCTGTCATACCTAAGTATTTGTCCTCTTTTTATGCAGAAGACACTGGTTTGAGACCCCAGTTGCTCTCCCTCAAACTGAATTTGAAATGTTACTATGCTGGGATCACTACTCTCCTAAGTGCATTATACAAATTTGTCATCCATGTAATCCTTGTCCATCTGATTTATACAGTCAATATGTAGATTAAATCATAAATGACTATTGTAGTGCCTTTCTTATTTGCCTCTATTTTTGTCTTGATTGATACTTCGTCCTAGAGTGAAGAATCTGGGGTCTATAGGTGAATTCCACCCTTGATTTATTTTCTTATTATTACTTATTTCCAACCAAACTGATCCCATATCCCGATCGATTGCACCTGTGTCGATCCTCACCAACAAACTGATACCATCCTTGATTAACAAATCTACATCACCTCCTTTTTTTTTACATATTCAGCTAGAAAATTGAATACCCTCGAATATTGAGTAACCTCCCTACATAACTGGCAAGTCATATTCATTTATTTCTAGTGTGTAGGTTTGCTCGCTGAGCTGTAGGTTTGATATCCAGACGTTTCATTACGTGGCATTTATTTCTATTTATACTGTCACCTCATCTATCTTGTTACAAGTGCTGCATGTATTCAGAGAAAAGGAATGAAGCTTCACTTTTTGCTGATTTGGAGGAGCCGGTGTTGGAATGGGATCACACATGTTAAAAGTTAAAAATCACACATGGCCTCAAATGGGACCTTGGGTTCATGTCACACTAAAGGTGACCCCACTGCACTATGCACTCTCTCTCACACACACACGGACACACACACACATTCCTACAGACCATACACTCACACAGACTCTCTCTCATACACAAACTCTCTCTCATATGCACACTCTAACAGAGTTATACCCCTTTACACTCACACTCACACACACACCCACACACATACATATAAGTTTGTGGGGTGAATTTATACTTGCAGAATTACATTTTGTTTTGCTCAACAACTGCATGAATCCACATAAGATTCTGTAAATCCCTTTTTTTAGGTTATACTCAGTCTGACCATTGGGGCACAGACAGCCTCACACAGGGCACCTCACACCTTTAATGCATTATCTGGGCCAACGTGACACCTATTGTTAAAGTTCACTTGAGAATATAACTTTAAGGAAGTTCTAGAATTTACACATGAAAGAACTGAAACCAACATGCCCATTCTAAAAGATGAGAGACTTAACAAACAATTCAGCTCTTTCTCGACATGTAATTTCAGTTAGATCACAGTGTAAACTTTTGCTATAAATTCTGTGTCCTATGATCTTATACTCCATAACCACCTGATAAAGGAACAGCACTCCGAAGGCTAGTGTTTCCAACTAAACCTGTTGGACGATTACTTAGTGTTGTGTGAGTTTTAACTTTTTACTGTACAACTGGCAGTTGGTCTCATTTCTGCTGCACACTTCTCACCCTTTCCTGTGATACTTTATTGTTTAGCTCTTCACTACGCTGCACCTCCACTCTCAGCTTTGGATTTGTTAAACATCTCTTCAATTAAACACTTCCCTGCCTCTAAATAATTAATTTAATGCCCTTTCCACAATCCCGACTGTTTGATTCATCAGGACACTGGTTGCAGCATAAGTTCAAATTAAACCTATCCCAAAAAACCTTACTGTTTCCCTAGTAATGATACTTGTGCCCCATGTATCAAAACCCATTTCTTCCATACCAATCTTTAAGCCACACATTTGCATCTCTAATTTATTTATCCTCTGTTAATTTTCACGTGGCTCAGATATCATTCCAGGGATTATCACCTTTGTGGTTCTGCATCTTGATATAATGAAGAGCTGCTCATTATCCTTTTTCCATATCTTACATTTGTTGTTAATGCATTCATCAACCATGTGTTGCTGGAAAAGCGCAGCAAGTCAGGCAGCATCCAAGGAGCAGGAGAATCGATGTTTCGGGCATGAGCTCTTCTTCAGGAATGTCGATTCTCCTGCTCCTGCCAGTTGCCTGACCTGCTGCGCTTTTCCAGCAACACATTTTCAGCTCTGATCTCCAGCATCTGCAGTCCTCACTTTCTCCACATTCATCAACCATAACAAGTGCATCTTTCCCCTTCCCCTCCAGCCCAGAAGAGTTCCCCTGACCATTGGCAGCAGGTAGGTAGCACAACCTTCTGTACAGTTGTCTCAATCTTTGCTGTAGAGATAGTCTTCTAAATGAGCGATTCCCTCTTGCTGTTACATTTCTCTCCTGCAGACACCCCCTCCCGATCACTGTTCTCCACTGAAATGACATTCTGCACCACGGTGTGTGGTCAGTTCGCTCATCCGCCCTGCGGTCTGTGCCCTTATCCATATCAGGAGCAAGAACCTTGTACCCTCAGGACGAGGCCACTGACTGAGGCTCCTCCAAAGCCTAAGTTGGAATCCCCATTCCTGCCTCACCCTCAATCACACTTTGAAGTCCCTTATCACAGATAAAGTTTAATATAGTTAGTTTAAGAGGTATGACTGCCTCCTGAATCACAGAGCCCAGGTAAATCTCCTACTCCCTGATGTGTTGCAGTGTTCAAAGCTCCAGCGCCTCACACCACTGATCCCATGCTCTCTCCTGCTCTTTCCAAAACTGCTGTCTCCACACATACTCTTGCAATATTTCAGAAGCATAGGGTGCCCTATCTCCATTTCACACTGTTTTATCTGTGTGTCCTGCTTTTTTTTAGGCGATGGCTGAGAAGGATGTCTCACACAGTGCTGAAAATGTAGGGTATGGTCATTATTGCAGAAAGTGTACATCTGGAACTGGGACTGGGGCTGGGGCTGGGGCTGAGGCTGGGGCTGGGAGTGGGGGTGGGGGTAGGGCTGGAGCTGGGGGTGGGGCTGGGGCTGGGGCTGGGGCTGGGACTGGGGCTGGGACTGGGGCTGGGACTGGGACTGGGACTGGGGCTGGGGCTGGGGCTGGGGCTGGGGCTGGGACTGGGACTGGGACTGGGGCTGGGGCTGGGGCTGGGGTGGGGGTGGGGGTAGGGCTGGAGCTGGGGGTGGGGCTGGGACTGGGGCTGGGGCTGGGACTGGGGCTGGGGCTGGGGCTGGGGCTGGGGCTGGGGCTAGGGTTGGGGTTGGGGTTGGGGCTGGGGCTGGGAGTGGGGGTGGGGGTAGGGCTGGGGCTGGGGCTGGGACTGGGACTGGGACTGGGGCTGGGACTGGGACTGGGACTGGGACTGGGGCTGGGGCTGGGGCTGGGGCTGGGGCTGGGGCTGGGACTGGGGCTGGGACTGGGACTGGGGCTGGGACTGGGACTAGGGTTGGGGTTGGGGTTGGGGTTGGGGCTGGGGCTGGGAGTGGGGGTGGGGGTAGGGCTGGGGGTGGGGGTGGGGGTGGGCTGGGGGTGGGGGTGGGGCTGGGGCTGGGGCTGGGAGTGGGGGTGGGGGTAGGGCTGGAGCTGGGGGTGGGGGTGGGCTGGGGGTGGGGGTGGGGGTGGGGCTGGGGCTGGGGCTGGGACTGAGGCTGGCTGCTGGCGTTGCATGGCGGTGGGTATCATGATAGTTGTGGAGTAGTTGGATGTGGCACAGTGGGAGTTACAAGCAAGGGTGGGAGGGGTGTCACTAAAAGTGAGGTTGTCTGTAACCTCATGATTGGGAGGGAGGATTGGAGTATTAGCATTGAAGTCAACATAGAGTCAAAGAGATTTACAACAAGGAAACAGAACCTTCAGTCCCGCTCGTCTGTGCCGACCAGATATCCCAACCCAATCTAGTCCCACCTGCCAGCACCCGGCCCATATCCCTCCAAACCCTTCCTATTCATATACCCATCCAGATGCCTTTTAAAAGTTGCAATTGTACCAGCCTCCACCACGTCCTCTGGCAGCTCATTCCATACACGTACCACTGTCTGCATGAAAAAGTTGCCCCTTAGATCTCTTTTATATCTTTTCCCTCTCACCCTAAACCTATGCTCTCTAGTTCTGGACTCCCCTACCCCAGGGAAAATACCTTGTCTATTTACCCTATCCATGCTCCTCATGATCTTATAAGCCTCTATAAGTCACCCCTTAGCCTCCGATGCTCCAGGGAAAACAGCTCCAGCCTATATAACCTCTCCCTATAGCTCAAATCCTCCACACTTGGCAACATCTTGTAAATCTTTTTGAACATGGATAGGATCTGTAGAGGTTCCAGTGTAATGCAGTGACAATAGTGAGAAGGCAATGTTGTTGGAAGGGAATGAGGAGATCATGGTGGGTGCCTGCTGGTTGGGTCAAACATATTTTTCTCACATGGAAACTAAATTCAGTGCCATTGGTTAAAAAGATAACAGTCAAAGTGAGAGGTGTCGTTTGGAGATTATTAGACTTTTCCAACTTAGGGGGCATCCTAATAATCATGGTTCCTGCAGATGAAGAATTATGTTCAGTTGGGCTCTGTTCCCAATGAAACCAGCAGAGCTTCAGAACACAATGCATTTCATTTCAACAAGATCCCTCCACAACAGGGAACTGTAGTGCATTGTGGGCTGATTGATATCTCATGATGTATGGAGAAAATGAGGTCTGCAGATGCTGGAGATCAGAGTGGAGAACGTGTTGCTGCAAATGCACAGCAGGTCTGATGAAGGGCTCCAGCGCGAAACGTCGATTCTCCTGCTCCTCGGATGCTGCCTGACCTGCTGTGCTTTTCCAGCAACACAATCTCAAGATGTATTCCCAGTACATGATGTTTCTCAATACTGGGTGCTTTAATAATTTGGCAGACTGAATCAATGGATGTTGCTTACAGACTTTGGGAAAAATCTTCACTGTTATCGTTTCTCATTATTGCTGTAGAAATACACGTGTTAAAAACTCAAAGTTTTGATGTAACTCTTTTAATTATTTTGTCGCTAAAAGGTCAAAATATCTCCAATTTATACTTAAATTTGACATGAGCAAAGTACAAATCTTTTGCAGAATAAATCTGACAGATGTGAAAATCTCTTATACTGTTTAAGAGAAAATAACAGTTGAATTGCTTTCTATTTCAACTTGTTGCAGCTAGGTTAAGAATGTAACAGGCATCCCCATCAGCCTCAATAAATGATTTTTCCATTGCATTTGCAGAATAATTTTATGTCCATGTGTAATTCAAGGTTAAAAGGGTCAGAACGTATCGTACTTAATACAACTTCCTTGCACTTCATATTGTATGTGACATATCATTAAACCTTTGGAATACTATTTAGAAGCAGCTGGATCAACCATTAACTTAGATGCACTGCTGTTACTTCATCACTTACTGATATCAAATGATCTGTGTTGACACTTGCTGTTTTACAAAAGAATGTTGGAAGTTCTCTGACATAAAGCATGGTTTAGACATGCTGTACACAGAAATGTATAGGACTTAGGACCTTTGACTAAGTAATACAGGCAGGGATTTATTGAATCTTGACCTAATTTTCATGAATTTATTGCTACACTGATACCAGTTAATGTCCTTGTATAAGGTAAAAGAGTAACTGGCATCTTTCTTCCTGCAATATCTCACATCAGAATACTGTCTAAACTTCAAAAGCGTAGCATTATCAGCAAAAGTATGCTTTTATTGATCTGAGGTTGTCAAAGGTGCTATTTAAATGTAAGTTCTTTATAACTGCCATTATTAAACCAGACCGTCCTTGTGAAACAACAGGATCAACCAAACGTCTTGGAGTTTAAATTTATTATGAAGTGTTCTTTGACTGAACTCGTGCAGCTGGAAATTAAAATGATGAGAATTCCAGGGTCACAGTATTTTTAACTGAAGGGACCCATGCCCCTTTTGCTGGAGACTAAACATCTAGATATATCTTGAATTGATTCGAGATATGCCTTCCCTTAAATCGTATAAAACCTTAACTCAACAGGTTGCCCAGATTTCCTGAACATGTGGAGAACATATATAAACAGGCAAATTGCCTGTGACAGCAATGACTTTGAACTCCTTTTTTGGCTCATGGAGTTCTTACTTTGGTTATAAAGCAGTACAGTAAGTGCTTGGGTCACGAAGGTAAATTGGATTGGAGTTTACGTTCAGTGAGAAGTTGCCATGAGCTGGAAGTATGCGTATTGTTTCCCCTTCCCCCACAGACTTATTCCCGTGGCCCTGAAATAGATTTAACTTGTTTTGAGTTGGCTGCCCTCTGGGGAGGAGGTCTCACCTCCAAGAGCTGCTAGCAAATTGGATGAAAGCTAAGAGAAAGTGACAGAGGGTGAGGTGTAAGAATTATGATGATGAGGCATCATAGGATGGAAGGACAGGTTCTGGGGGAGGGAAATGCGGGAGTACTTGTTGTTTGGGAGGTAAAGATATTCCAGTTGAAACAAAGGATCCATAAAAAAGGCAGCCTCCTTCCACTTCCTGCCCAAAGCCCAAAGCGGGTCACCTGCTCCATTCCTAACATATAACCATGTCTCTGCCAAACATACAAAAATAGAAATTGCTGGAAAAGCTCAGCAAGTCTGGCAGCATCTTTGGAGAGAAGTCAGAGTTAACATTTCAGGGATGAGTGATCCTTTCTCAGAACTGCCACACATACAATTGTTGTGGGGGCATGAAAGGTGAGTAGACAGCAGGCACATTGTGCATGGGCTGTTTATGTGCGGCCCTGTCTACACTCTCACCTCCTTGGGGAATGGTGAACATACCATACCATTTAATCTTACTTCTTCAGAACTAATGTGAGGTTGGATTATTCTACAAAAATGACAGAGACTCACAAAATCTAGTGGGGGTTACGTTAGCTGTGCTGTACTTTAGTAACCCATCACTGTGCTGGGCATCATTACTGCATGATAATAAAAACATGGTGTACACAATTACTCTCCAGAATTACATGTAAGAACCACTTGATTCCTACAAGAACACATAACAATTGGTTCTGCAGGAAATTTTGAAAATAGTGACAAATTCCAAAGTTCTGTCACAATGTATGATTAATTAATACTTTGCACAAATTTTATTTAAGTGATTTGTGGGCGGCACAGTGGCACTGTAGTTAGCACTGCTGCCTCACAGCACCAGAGATCTGGGTTCAATTCCCGCCTCAGGTGACTGACTGTGTGGAGTTTGCACGTTCTCCCCATGTCTGCGTGGGTTTCCTCTGGGTGCTCCGGTTTCCTCCCACAGTCCAAAGATGTGCAGGTTAGGTGAATTGGCCATGCTAAATTGCCCGTGTGTTAGATAAGGGGTAAACGTAGGGGTATGGGTGGGTTGCGCTTTGGCAGGTTGGTGTGGACTTGTTGGGCCGAAGGGCCTGTTTCCACACTGAAAGTAATCTAATCTAATGTAAGTAATCTAATCTGATTACTGATTCCTTAGTGTCTGGCATTTGGCTTCAACGCAGTTGCAATATATTAATGAAATCAGTATGAATTGTTTCAATGGTATGAATTGACACCTTTCATTGTAGCATTTCAGCTAGAAATGGGATCATAAAATACTGTAGACTTCTGATAAACAGACATGACACGAGCACACACTGCTGACCACTTGCTCCTGATGGAGTGTAGTCTGAAATTAATTCAGTGTTGACTCATGCCTCGACACCCAATGTCACTAATTTAATGATGGACCTGCCATTAACTTGCAGGCCTCATGTCCATCCTGGTGTAACAGTCTGGTGCCTGGCTGAAACATCAGGTGCTGCACAGAGGCAGCTACCAGAATGTAAATAAGTTGCTGAGTTTTGGGGACACAGGTGTCACAGGCTCTTACACTAAACAAGAGGCTATTGAGACAGCAGAAGGCCCTGTCCCATCATTTGGAAATGGCGACTCTCTCTGGATCTCACAAAGTTGGGTTTATAACTACCCAGTGAAGTCATGTTTCTGCTCGTTCACATTTAACCAGGTAGTGTGGATTAAAATTATCGTCATAGTCATAGGGAGAGACCCATTTTAAAAAGACCTGTGCATGTAGGGAAAAACAGTAAAACACAACAAAACATTGAAATTACGGTACTCCATACAATATATAAATTGCTGAATTTTACTGGTTCATCTTTCTGGTTGAGCAATGGTATAAACGATTAACTATTTGTTAAAGAAAAACACATGCGAAAGCTCAAAAAGTTCTGTACCTCTGACCATATTCCAGCTTCCCACACTGTCAGACAGTCCTGACCTTCACAGTGCTGGAGTGAAGTAGGTTTCGGCACAGGACAGTCACTTTCTCGAGCTCTGATGAAGGTTCCATTTCGGAGCTGCTGGGTACAGGCCACTTGTCGGCTTTGACTTCCTTTACCACACGTCCGTGAACATGGTGTCCATTCTGTCATCATCCACCTATTGAAGAAAGCATTTTGTATTATAATTCACAACTGCCTACCATCAACAACAAAACAACCTCAATACAACCATACAAGGACTTTCAAATTCTGATGAAATCTCGGGACAGCAAGATCCAACTGACATTTTTATCTCTGCCATACAGCCAAAACTTAGCATGTGGCAAGACTAGCGTCTATCTTTGCAATGCTACTCTTCACTCTGGTGAAAGCTTATGTCATATTTCATGCTAGCCCCTTGGTATTGGTGCGCAGATACAGAACTGAGGTGCACAAATATTGCAACCAATTATGCATTAACATTCTGCATGAAGGAAATGAGAGCATTGCTGCTAAGGTTACAGGTGATATGGAAGTAGTGTTAAGGAAACAGAAAAGCTGCAAGAGGACTTGGAGAGGCTGGAAGAGTGGGCAAAGTGGTGGCTGATGGAATTCAATGTGAGGTTGTACATTTTAGTAGAAAGAACAAAGGCATAGACTATTTTCTAAATGGGGAAAAGCTTTGGAAATCTGAAGCACAAAGGGTTTGGGAGTCTTGAGTTCAGGATTCTCTTAAGGTTAACATACAGGTTCAGTTTGCGGTTAGACAGGCAAATGCAATGTTAGCGTTCATTTTAACAGGGCTAGAATAAAAGAGCAGAGATGTACTGCCAGGCTGTATAAGGCTCTGGTCAGACTGCATTTAGAATATTGAGAGCAGTTTTGGCCCCTGTATCCAAGGAAGGGTGTGCTGGCCTTGGAAGGGGGTCCAGAGGTAGTTTACAAGAATGATCCTTGTAAAGGGATAAAGTGCTTGTTATATGAAGAGTGGCTGAGGACTCTGGGTCTGTAATCACTTAAATTTAGAAAGATCTGCACAGTTACTGCCTTTGCTGTTTAGATTCATGTATCGCTGGACATCAGAGTGCATCTGGGAAAATTAACAAACAGTGAAATTCACAACTGATCTTGGAGGAACCTGTTTGGATTCACAACACAGAATCAGATAGGTTAATTTAAGTGTGGCCGACAGAGAATCTGCAGTAGTGAGTAGAGGGGGTTCTTTCTTGATTATATGTTTTTGGAGATATGTCTCTTGACTAAACTTAAAATATAAGCCATAACTATTTATTTAAACTGGGGCAGTGTTTTGTAGAGGAATAATATAGTGTTATTTTCTGGGTCTGTAGTTTGTGAAGGAGCAAAAATGGCCTTTAGTACAGTGATATGTACTTCTTGTCAGATGTGGGAGTTTGAAGACAGTTAAAGGGTTACTGCGGATTATATCTGCCATAAATGCTGTTGGATGCGAATCTTATCAGATCGAATGGATCAGTTGGAGAGACAGTTTGAAGCAATGAGGAATTTGCAACAGCAACAGTATGTAATGGGTAGCAGTTATAGGAAGGGGGAAATGTCTCAGATACAGTCACATAGATGGGTTAACTCCAGGAAGGGTGAGAGAGGTAGGCACCTAGGGCAGGAGTCTTTTTTGGATATATCCATTTCAAACAGGTATGCTGTTTTGGAAAATGTAGGGGGTGATGGATTCTCAGGGGAATGTAGCACGAACAGCCAAGTTTCTGGTATTGAATCTGGCTCTAATGCAACGAGGGGTACGTCAGGTTCCAAGAGATTAATTGTGTTAGCTCTCTAGTCCGAGGTACAGACAGATATTTCTGTGGCCAGCAGCAAAAAATCAGAATGGTATGTTGCTTTCCTGGTGCCAGGATCAAGGATGTCTCAGAGAGGGTGCAGAATGTTCTCACAGGGGAGAGAAGTCAGCAAGAGGTCATTGTCCACATTGGAACCAATGATATAGGAAGGGAAAAGGTTGAGATTCTGAAGGGAAACTACAGAGGGTTAGGCAGAAATTCAAAAAGGAGGTCCTCAAGAACAGTAGTATCTGGATTACTCTCAGTGCTACGAGCTAGTGAGGGCAGGAATAGGAGGATAGAGCAGATGAATGCATGGCTGAGGAGCTGGTGTATGGGAGAAGGATTCACATTTTTGGATCATTGGAATCGCGTTTGGAGTAGAAATGACCTGTACAAGAAGGACGGATTATATCTAAATTGAAAGGGACTAATATACTGGCAGGAAATTTGCTAGAGCTGCTCGGGAGGATTTAAACTAGTAAGGTGGGGGGTGGGTGGGACCCAGGGAGATAGTGAGGAAAGAGATCAATCTGAGACTGGTACAGTTGAGAACAGAAGTGAGTCAAACAGTCAGGGCAGGCAGGGACAAGGTAGGACTAATAAATTAAACTGCATTTATTTTCAGTGCAATACATTAAGGACAAAAAGGTAACTAGGGAGAGAATAGGGCCCCTCAAAGATCAGCATGGCGGCCTTTGTGTGGAGCCGCAGAAAATGGGAGAGATACTAAATGAGTATTTTGCATCAGTATTTACTGTGGAAAAGGATATGGAAGATATAGACTGTAGGGAAATAGATGGTGACATCTTGCAAAATGTCCAGATTACAGAGGAGGAAGTATTGGATGTCTTGAAACGGCTAAAGATGGATAGATCCCCAAGACCTGATCAGGTGTACCCGAGAACTCTGTGGTAAGCTAGAGAAGTGATTGCTGGGCCACTTGCTGAGATATTTGTATCATCGATAGTCACAGGTGAGATGCCGGAAGACTGGAGGTTGGCAAATGTGGTGCCACTGTTTAAGAAGGGTGGTAAAGACAAGCCAGGGAACTATAGACCGGTGAGCCTGACCTCGGTGGTGGGCAATTTGTTGGAGGGAATCCTGAGGGACAGGATATACATGTATTTGGAAAGGCAAGGACTGATTAGGGATAGTCAACATGGCTTTGTGCGTGGGAAATCATGTCTCACAAACGTGATTGGGTTTTTTGAAGAAGTAACAAAGAAGATTTATGAGGGCAGAGCAGTAGATGTGATCTATATGGACTTCATAAGGTGTTGGACAAGGTTCCCCATGGGAGACTGATTAGCAAGGTTAGATTTTATGGAATACAGGGAGAACTAGCCATTTGGATACAGAACTGGGTCAAAGGTAGAAGACAGAGGGTGGTGGTGGAGGGTTGCTTTTCAGACTAGAGGCCTGTGACCAGTGGAGTGCCACAAGGATCGGTGCTGGGCCCTCTACTTTTTGTCATTTACATAAATGATTTGGATGTGAGCATAAGAGGTACAGTTAGTAAGTTTGCAGATGACACCAAAATTGGAGGTGTAGTGGACAGCGAAGAGGGTTACCTCAAATTACAACAGAATCTTGACCAGATGGGCTGAGAAGTGGCAGATGGAGTTTAATTCAGATAAATGCGAGGTGCTGCATTTTGGGAAAGCCAATCTTAGCGGGACTTATATACTTAATGGTAAGGAACTAGGGAGTGTTGCTGAACAAAGAGACCTTGAAGTGCAGGTTCATGGCTCCTAGAAAGTGGATTTGCAGGTAGATAGGATAGTGAAGAAGGCATTTAGTATGCTTTCCTTTATCGGTCAGAGTATTGAGTACAGGAGTTGGGAGGTCATGTTGCGGCTGTGCAGGGCATTTGTTAAGCCACTGTTGGAATATTGCGTGTAATTCTGGTCGCCTTCCTATCGGAAAGATGTTGTGAAACTTGAAAGGATTCAGAAAAGATTTACAAGGATGTTGCCAGGGTTGGAGGATTTGAGCAATAGGGAGAGGCTGAACAGGCTGGGGCTGTTTTCCCTGGAGCGTCGGAGGCTGAGGGGTGACCATATAGAGGTTTACAAAATTATGAGAGGCACATATAGGGTAAATATGCAAAGTCTTTTCTCTGGGGTCGGGGAGTCCAGAACTAGAGGGCATAGGTTTAGATTGAGAGGGGAAAGATATAAAAGAGACCTAAGGGGCAATGTTTTCACGCAGAGGGTGGTACATGTGTGGAATGAGCTGCCAGAGGAAGTGGTGGAGGCTGGTACAATTGTTACATTTAAGAGGCATTTGGATGGGTATCTGAATAGGAAGGGTTTGGAGCGATATGGGCCGGGTACTGGTAGGTGGGACTGGATTGGGTTGGGATATCTGGTCAGCATGGATGGGTTGAATTGAAAGGTCTGTTTCCATGCTGTACATCTCTATGACTCTATGAGAGAGATCTGATTGAAACTTACAGAATACTGAGAGGGCTGGATGCAGTGGACATGGACCAATTGTTTCCACTGGTAGGAGAGACTTGGACCCGAGGATATAGCCTCAGAGTGAAGAAACAACCTTTTAGAACTGAGATGAGGAGGAATTTCTTCAGCCAAAGGGTGATGTCGCTGTGGAACTCATTGCCACAGAACACTATGGAGGCCAAGTCATTGAGTGCCTTTAACATAAAAGTAGATATTTCTTGATTAATAAGAGGATCTATGGTTGAGGGGAGAGGGCAGGAGAGTGGAGTTGAGAAGTTATCAGTGGTGATTGAATGGTGCAAGGGACTTAATAGGCTGAGTGGGCTAATTCTACTCCTTTAACTTGTCGTTTGGACTCAGAATCCTTAAGACCTTTTTGGACCCAATAGGCTCACAATAGGCTGATAATACATGCCCTTGGACTTTTGCAGCAGAGAGAATATCAGAGAAGGACTGTGAATGGATATGTTGGCGACATGAAGCAAAATGGTAATTGTGTTAAAAATATTTTTCTGAATTCAGTTTTCTTGTTTTGTGTATTCAAGAGGATATTTATAAGTCAGTTTTCGACAAGTGACAGAGTTTTAGCTCAAGTGTTGTATTGAACCATTGTATTGTTAAGCAGATATTTCTGACTGTACATTGGCCTGTAAATTCCTGCAACATTTTGGAATAATTATGGCATGGAGCCATCTCCTTGTGTAGAAATTTGGTGAACTGATTTATGGTGGTTTTATGTGGAAACTTCTGCTGGGGAAATTTCCTCAATCATTGTCACTAATGAACCTATAAGCTGTGAAGAAGCATGTTTGTACAGTAATCCAGTAGTCCAGAATACTCAGGGAACAAATAGGTTGCAGAGAGAAACTTCACCTTAAGATGTGACATGGCTGCTTGTAGACCCCCATTTGCAAGCACCAAGTCTAGCTGCATACTGAGGTTTTACCTGCCTTAATTTTAGAATCATGGAATCCCTTACATTGTGGCAAGGAGCCATTCAGCTCATCAGTCAACACTGACCTTCTGAAAAGCTTCCCATACAGACCAGGCTACCTACCTTATCCCCACAACCCTGCATTTAGCATGGCCAATCCAATTAACCTGCACATCTGGAGACTGTGGGAGGAAACTGAAGCACTCAGAGGAAACCCACACAGACACAGGGAGAAGGTGCAAACTCCAAACAGACAGTTGCCCGAGGGTGGAATCAGACCTGGGGCCACCCTCTTACAAAAGATAGGTCTGGCCATACTGCTGAGGAAGGCTTTTGGAACATGCCAAAATCACCTGACCATATTCATGCAGAAAAATGCCTCTCAGTGCAGGAGTCAGCAGTCAGCACATAACATTCTCAAGGTCTTGCAGAGAAAGGAGATGATAGGAGTGTTTCCTTGAGCAGACTGTCAAAGTCATTTGGTAAAATGTCCCAATGTAGTAGTTGATGTTGGGTTCAGCACTTCCTGTAAGATCCTTCCTACATGTCCAAAGTCACAATACATTGTCCTTGAGGTGCCCGTGGTGTGGAAAAGATTTGTCCAGCTTTTTTGTAAAAACACATTCCACAAAAAGGTCAGGAGAAAGATGCAGCGGTTTTTGTTGAGGTTCATCCCAAGCAAAACGTGACACAGGACTCTGTGCTCTACTTTCTGTTTCCAGAGATGCACACCGTGAAAAAGATCAATTATGCTGAAGAACCATCAACTTACTGCAAGCTGTTCTTTGGTTCCTGACTGAAATCTGCTGGTCTGCCAGTGCAAGTTGTCCTTGACTAAGTGCTGCGTACTTGCACATTCCAAGTTTGAGGATTACATGCTGTTGGACACAGTAAAGTTGGGTGGGGGGGAGGGCATTGTTACAGTAAACGATCTCTCTCTATGGCTTTCAAATAAAGTCCACTGAGGAGCCGAAACTGTCGAACCCTCAGGTTGTGCATTTTACAAAGAACCTATGTTGTTAATCCAGGGCACTGAAAGTGTATTGAGGCAGCACAGAGTGAAACAGGGCATATGAAGAACTTCCTATGTCATACACATTCTGTTATTCCGACCTGAAATGTCTTCACCCTTGGGCTGTATCCCAGACACTGTGTTTTGTAAACATGAAATCTATAACAATCACATCAAGTGGAACACAGTGTTTTGGACAAGATGAATTTTCTTACTAATATTAATAGTCAAGCTCAATTGTTGTGCAATGTATTTTCATGAATGTTATGAATAAAATATATTTTTGAAGAAAATACACTTTAGAACAAGCTAGACTCCCAGCAAACTGAAGTTTGAGTGAAAAGTTGTCACTATTTTCAAGTAAATGCTTCAAACTCCCCTGCAGTTTCCATGGCCCTGCCCTTATACCTTACACTCGCATACTGATTTATACCAAAAATATATCAGCGCAGAACTGCCTGAAACCATCCAATGTTGTCACAACTGAGATTTATTGATGATTTGGAGATGCCGATGTTGGACTGGGGTGTACAAAGTTAAAAGTCACACAACACCAGGTTATAGTCCAATAGTTTAATTGGAAGCACTAGCTTTCGGAGCGTCACTCCTTCATCAGGTGGTTGAACCATCTGATGAAGGAGTGACGCTCTGAAAGCTAGTGCTTCCAATTAAACCTGTTGGACTATAACCTGGTGTTGTGTGATTTTTAACTTTGAATACATTTTTTGCGATTTTTTTATTGTTCAGACTTGCACAATATGCAACTGAAGTACTATTAGTCTGAGTGATTGCCACGTTTCTTGCCTTATTCAGTACAAGGTTCAATAGGGCTAGGCAGCTGGCCTTTCCAACAGGCATATCCCATGGTGATGGAATGAGACAGCACTGTAAAGATTCAGAGACTGATACCAGACTCATGACTGTTGTTGGTGAAGTTTTGGACTTGGTTTTATTTATTGATATAGGCAAAAAGGAAATTTAGATGTGAGTTCCCATTAGCCTGATTGGTGTTAAAAATTGGCATAAATTTTGATGTCAATGGAATGAAGGAGTTCTGGACCATTCATACATTACTGTCATGTGTGGACACTGGTGGAAGGATACTCTCTAGTTAGTCTTCTTGATCTTTGATTTCAGAGGTATTCTCATTTCCTGCTCCTGTGCAATAACACTTGCAGAGTGGACACAGCTTGAGGGAATTTTGTAGACCTCAAAGACCATTAACACATCCATGCTGCTGAGGGAAGGTATTCAGAAAACATGCCCTGTCACTTTACATGGTTAAACTGAACTCTGGGTAGATCTGGAATTTACCATAGAATTTCTGAGATAACCCTTTTAATCCTCACTTCGCACACGCATCATGTTCAGTTGGGTGCTCCTTCTGACTGTGCCTACTTTTCCCAGTATGTGTTATAGGACTAGTGCAACTCTGATTTCCTGGATGTATGCCCCAATCTAGTCCATGGCCACAAGAGGACATCATTCCTACATAGAAATAACTAGGATTTCAGACAGGAGACATGTTTTTACAGGCTGGTTGATTCTGTTTGGATAGACTGTGTTCTCATGATAGATATTTAAGATGATTCAAATATGCATTTATTTTGTAAAGAATTGAATTTTTCAGTAAAATCAAGACTCTTTGTAGATTTAGCACCTTAATGGCAAAGCAACATTGCACAATGTGAGAAAGATGCTCAATAAATTGATGTCGATACAACATACTTCAGTACAGATTCTTAAAAGAGGAGTCAGCACCAAGCCTCTTTTAAATGGCAAAGATGAGTGTATGTACCCCAAGTGGCTGTCTCAATACCACTGCTGTTGGAACCTGACCATTTAAATTGTCTCTAATGCTGATCTGACCATTAGCAAGTCTGAGGGACATGTTGAGACAAAGCAGAGAGAGATGTTCCCTGTACGACAGTGACCTGTAGCATTTCAGTGAATCAGCTTTTCAAAATGGACAGGCAGTCATTCAGCACCAAAAGGACCCTTCAGTCTAAAGAGTATTGGCAATACTCCCACTAAAGATTGCCTAATTTCCTGCACTCATCCCATATCCTTGAATGTTATGATATTTGAAGTGTTCATCCAAATATTTTTTAAAGGTTATAAGGTTTCCAGCCTCCACTACCTTCTCAGGCAGTGCATTCCAGATTCCCACCACCCAGTGAATGATAAGGTTTTTTTCCAAATCCCCTTACACTAAACTATGTTCTCTCGTGATCAACCTCTGAACCGAGGGAACCAGTTGCTCTCTATTCATCATGTCCAAATCCCACATAATCTATACACTTCAATCATGTCCTCCCTCAATCTTCTCTGCTCTAAACAAAACAATCCAAGCCTATCTAGTCTCTCCTTATAGCTCAATTTCTCTACCCCAGGCAACATCCTGGTGAACATCCTCTGTACCCACCCCTGGTGCTATCCTTCCTGGAGTGAGGTGACCAGAACAGCACATTGTATTCCAGCTGTGGCCTAACCAATGCTCTGTACAACTCCAACATTACCTCCTTGCTCTTATACTCCATGTCATGACTAATGAAAGCAAGTGTCCCAGATGCCTTCTTAACAATCCTATTCACATGCTCTGCCGACTTCAGTGATCTGTGAATAACTACCCCATGACCTCTCTGCTCCTCTAAGCTACCTAGTGTCAAACCATTCATTCAGTACTCCCTCATCTTGTTGCTTCTTCCAAGGTGCATCACCTCACATTTATCAGGGTTAAATACCATCTGCTATTGGTCTGCCCATCTGACCAACCCATCGGCATCTTCCTGTTACCTACAACCATCTTTTTTTGCTATTAACCACTTGATCAATCTTGCGAATTTGCTTTAATATTCCCTGCACATTTTCATCTACATCATTTATGTATATAACAATGAGGATCCCAGTGCTGATTCTTGTGGTATATACTGCTAGACACCCAAACAGCCTTCTACCACTACCCTTTGTGTCCTGTTACTAAGACAGTTTCGGATCCATCGCCACCAAGTTTCCCTCAATTTAATTAACCTTAATTAATCTTCTTGATCAGTCTCCCATGTGGGACCTTTCAAAAGCTTTGCTAGAATACATATAAACTACATTAACTGAACTTCTCTCATCTACATACTTGCTCACATTTTTGAAAATTTGTTAGGCATGTCTCCCTCTGAGAAAGTCATGTTGTCTATTCCAACTAACATATGCCTTTCCAAGTGGGTATTAATTTGCTTCTTCAAAATTTTATCAAATGGTTCCCCAACACTGACATGATACGCACCGGTCTGTAGTTTCCTGGTTCATCTTACCACCCCTCTTAAAAAGTGGAACCACGTTTGCCATCCTCCAATCCTCTGGCACTTCCTCCTTAGCCAGAGAGGAATTAATAACTTTAGATTAGATTAGATTAGACTTACAGTGTGGAAACAGGCCCTTCGGCCCAACAAGCCCACACCGACCCGCCGAAGCGCAACCCACCCATACCCCTACATTTTACCCCTTACCTAACACTACGGGCAATTTAGCTTGACCAATTCACCTGACCCGCACATCTTTGTGACTGTGGGAGGAAACCGGAGCACCCGGAGGAAACCCACGCAGACACGGGGAGAACGTGCAAACTCCACACAGTCAGTCGCCTGAGTTGGGAATTGAACCCGGGTCTACAGGCGCTGTGAGGCAGCAGTGCTAACCACTGTGCCACCGTGCCGCCCAAACTTATGTCAGAATCTCTGCAATTTCCTGCCTTGTTCCCCCACAGCACCCTGGGATGCAATTCATCCGGGCCAGGGGATTTGTCTGTTTTTCTGACAGAGCCTCCAAGACCTCCCATTCCTATGTCAAACTGCGGAAGCTCCTCACACTCCCTTTTCCTGAATTCTGGATGTACATTCTCCTTTTCTAGAGTGAAGACTGAAGAGAAGGATTCACTTAACTCCCTTCCAACATCCCGTGGCTTCACACAGAGATGCTTCCTTGATCCCTAATGGGCCCTACTCTTTCCCTGGTTAACTTCTTCCCTTTAATGTATTTATAAAAATCCTCAAGATTCTCCCTTATCCTGTTTGTGAGCCCTTTCTCATGCCCCTTCTTTGATTTTCTAATTGTTTTCTTATGTTCTCTCACATTCTTACACAATTTCTAGAAGTACATTCTTCAATGTGTCTTGATCACTCATGTCATGAAAGGTTTTTTGTAGCTGTCACCCACAAACCAAACTAATACATTATCATGTTGTTGGAAGATATGAGTAAGAAAATTAACCATCCTGGTATGTGGCTGTGGCTAATGGAGATGCTAGGCCTGAAATAAAACAACAAGGCAAATTGTTTTCAATCATTCTTATTTCAAAAAGATAAAAAGTACAGTCAATACTGTTCAGAGATGTTGCTTTCAACAATGGGCATTGACTGTCATGAACCTGCCATTTCAACTCTTTTGTTTGCCTCCTGAGACATGAAAAATGAAACATGTTTTAGGGTTTAGCTGCTAACATCCTTAAGAAAATTCAGAAAGCTAATACTATTTGAGTATGCAGCAGTGTGAAGTTAAGGTGACCTTTATCATTTGGACACTTTCATGCTGATTTAAAACACTACTCCCAGAGAATGGAATCAAACAGAAAGCATGCAGGATGCCTCAATACACCAGATATAAAATGATTGTCAACTAATAGGAGATTACTACTTGTGAAACCAGTAGTTTTGATACAATAGGTATTTGATGAAAACTGCTACTCATCATAGTCATGAAACAAACAGAGTACTGATAACTGCAAAGGCACAAGAACTACGCTAAAACAGAACAAAGACAATGAAACAAAAAGACTTCAAAACTGCATTTGAAGTGCAGGCTTAGTCTGACAGCTCCTAATTACTTAAGGTGTTCTGCTATAGTCTTCGATATTTGTGATTTGATCATTAATTAAGTCAATAGTTTACAATTATGCAAAGACACTCTGCATGTTCCAGTGAATTAAAGGAGTTGTGCCTTAACGGAAGGAATTTACCATTGTGTTTTAGTCAGGAGACAGCAAGGGCCATATGTTACCTCGAAGTGACAAAGTACTTCCGGGTTCTTAAACATTTGACATAATTGTGGTTTTGTCAATAGGGGAAAACTATTATTTCACAATTTGAAGAAAATCTTAATTTGCCCTACGAGAACATTCATCTACTACAAGCCCACTGACTCCCACAGCTACCTGGACTAAATTTCCTCCCACCATGCCTCCTGTAAAAACACCATCCCTTATTCCCAAATACTCAGCCTCCACCACAACTGTTCCCAGGATGACTAATTCCACCACAGAATATCCCAGATAGCCTCAATTTCCTCTCCCACATGGGTGTTGATGCCCTCCAGCACATCTCCATTTCCCACACCTCTGCCCTTGAATCCCACCCCTCCAATCGCAACAAGAACAGAACCCCCACTGGTCCTCACCTTTCACCCACCAACCTCTGTATACATCGCATCATCCTTTGCCACTTCTACCATCTACAAACAGACCCCACCACTAGGGATATTTCCCTCCCCATCCCTATCAGCATTTTGGAGAGACCATTCCTTCCGTGAGTCCTTTGTCAGATCCAGGCCCCCCACATTCTCCTGCCACTGCAAGAAGTGCAAAAATGGTCTGATAAAAATGTCCAACTACCTCAGGCATCCACACCTCCCCCATCACCTCCATCCAAGGCCCCAAAGGATCCTTCCACATCCAACTGAGATTTACCTGTACTTTCACACGCGTCATCTACTGCATCTGTTGCACCCGATGTAGTCTCCTCTACATTGGGGAGACAGGACCCAACTTGAAGATCATTTCAGAGAACATCTCTGGGACACCTGCACCAACCAACCCCACCGGTCCATGGCTATACATTTCAATGTCCCCTCTCACTCCACCAAGGACATGAAAGTCCTGGGCCTCCTTCATTGTCAACCTTAACCACCCAATGCCTGAAGGAAGAACAACTCATCTTGCAACCTTGCAACCACATGGGATTAATGTAGATTTCACCAGTTTCCTCATTTCCCCTCTCCCAACCTTATCCCAATCCCAAGTCTCCAACGTGGTACCACCTTCTTGACCTGTCCATCATCTTTCATCAATCCGCTCCACCCTCCTCTCCTATCACCTTCTTCCCACCTTTATCTATTTATCGCATTCTCAGCTACCTTCCCCCCTCCCATTTATCTCTTAGACCCCCGGCCTACAAGCCTCATTCCTGGTGAAGGGCTTATGCCCAAAATATTGATTATCCTGCTGCTCGGATGGTGCCTGACCTGCTGTGCTTTTCCAGCACCACACTCTCTACTGAAGCATGCAGTACTGCATTAGCTGTCAGTTGAAATAGATCAATATGCATATCAGTTATTACCTGGTCTGACATGGCTGTTGATTACACTTGCGTACTAGTGACTCAGGCTTTTTCAGCTGTTTGCATTTCCTATTGTCCACAATAGCTGTAGTTTTGGTCATGATTTTTGTACACGTCACAAGTGTTTTTCTTTCTCCTGGAGAAATAGTCAAAGGTGAAATCAGTTTTCTTTATGTAAAGCAAAGGTTGTTTAATATTCACAAAGTTTTAACTCTCATTTCCATGATTACGTAGAGCATGCAGTCCTGGGTAATGATTGAACCCATTTCCCATGATATTTGTTTTAGTTGAAAAGATGGTGAAACCTTTCCCTTTCATTCAGTCCAAAATAAATTATTAATTGAAGAGATAGTAGGTAGCATTAAGCATAATTGCAAAACTATCTCTGGAGGTAAATGTCAAAAACTGTTACGCAAGTTCATTGGTAATATGAATTATTCAAGCAGCCCACCACAACCTCCTCAAGAGCAATTAGGGACAGACAATAAATATTGGCCAGCTACAATAACCACATCTCATGAAAGAATGAAAGAATGAGAAAAAGAATACAGTGGGTTATATATTTACAGATGCACTGCAACATCTATTGCAAAAACTTGAAATCTTGTACCTAATTTATAGTAAGCCACATTTGAAATTTGAGGTATATTTCTTACTAAGATCAAAGAGCAAACAAATGAATAAAAATTCTAAAATTTCCACAAATTTGGGGCGATAACTCTGAATTTGATTCTGGAAGCTGGTACATAGGAATATTTGCATCTTAGTCAACAAGAGCGAGGTGCCATTATGATAACCATTCTCATGTAAAGGATACATTTCAAATGATTCAGATTGAGGAGGAAACAGTACAAAGAAGCAGAGTTGGAAACTAAACATCAAGAAGGTATGGGACCAAAACAAAGTTTTAAGGCAAAAACTTGGAGCAATGTTTTTACAGTTTCTGTAACATTATTTTAACAAAAATTAAAAACCTTCCAACATGTGAGGAAACAACATCCTAGCTATCTTATATATTTAGTATACATCTTAAACTAAATATCATATCAAAAACCATTTTCACCTGTAGCACTATACTATAATTTAAAAAATATCATGTAAAGAAATAATCCTTTGTCAAATCTGTCTTTTGAACAATGAACAAAATATCCTGAATTATGACAACATTATGTGAGTGAGGAAGGACCTAGCCAAGGCTCCTGGTTCTAATTAATAGCCGGCAATGTTTACTTTTTGAAACTTCAGAGGCTGAATTTTGGGCCCCGCTGACATTGGGAACGCAGGCTGGAACCCTGGTTTCCTGACTCCATTCCCAACATTGGCTGTTTTGGCTTCTTGCAGCCATGAGGAAGGCAATTAAGTTTGTTTCGAGTTTTGTCGAGCAGGGATTAATGAAGTTGACTGGCATTTTCTACTCAGCTTCTACTTTCTCAACTGATCACCAACCTGGAGACAGGGTTTCGATAATGAAGGTGGCCTACAAGACTTCTCTGTCTGCCCCAGTGGATTTACTGTAAACTGTCTGAAAAGGCACCTTCTTGTTCAAGCATTCTCCTAGTTACTGATCTCATATTTGCAGCCACACTTATTATGAGAGACAGCCTGTCTCCATGATAATTAAGTTCTCATCCAGGTGAAGAAAAGTTTCCAACCGGAGGTGTGTTTGGAATTTGAAAACAGTCCCAACTTCTGCTCCTCACCTCTGTAGGGAAAATTCAACCCTTAGTCTCTACAGTAGGATGATAAAGGGATAGATTTTAGTTGAAATGCACTTTGGGATAGCTTTCTTTCCATTCAGAATAAACTCAGACATTTCAGTACACAAAGTTAATGGAGCAATAATTAATTCACGTAGCACCAATTCTAGCACATCAGTAAAGAATGTTGGGTGGACAGCCTAGGGAATGGCCCATAGCCCAAGCCAGGGGAATCAGCATTAGCTTGAATAATGCTATGTGAACAAGCTAATTCTCCATAATGTCTTCAAGAGAGATAGACTGAAAATTCACTCTGATTGCTTAAACCTTTTCAGCAATTACAAACTGAGAAAGTAACTCAAAATAGACAGTGCTGCTGGCAGCTGACTGATGCTTGTTGCAAAAGATAGTAATCTGAATTGACAGCTTAAAAGGTTATAGTTTCTGTAGAAAAATAAATGAAGATGAACAGTTACATTGTTCCAATTTACACACAAAAATGGTCTGATAAAAATGTCCAACTGCCTCAGGATAAGCATGTAGCCAAGCCAGAAATGTGAGTTCATCAGAGTTTGTGCGCTTTGTTGGGTAAAACCAAGCTTTGTTCATTTTAATCTCACAAAGAGAAACTGTACACTGGACAGGGAATTCCAATTCGAATGCAAACCTCGGTGAAATGCTTGCGAGCTGAGCCAAGTTTTGACTGTGGCGATGACTCACATTGTGTTTTCACATGTCCTCATTTAGCTTCAAAGAGTTTAAAAGGTTTGCAAGAGATTGGGTAACCAAGCTGAATGTCTGAACTGAGATTGGTTTATCATCACGGTAATCACCTTAATAAAAGGCAAGTAAGTTGATGTCAAAGGCAGGTATAATTGAATCATTGACTGAATTATACAGGGCTGAATATCTGTAGGGGGGTGAATATCTGTCGGGGGTTGAATATCTGCAGGGGGGTGAATATCTGTAGGCTTGCAGAGGTAGCTTAGTCCTCAGGAAGTTTGTAAAGCTGCTTCCTGAATTGATTCCTCTATGTTTGCTGCCTCTAAGTGCTATTCCTGAAGGTCAAATAAGAATTTAATGGCATGTGAGCAGCAAGAATCCAGTAAAGGATGGCAGTGAAGCACATTTTCTTCAATTTTCCAAGCCACAAGGGATTTTCATATCATCAGATGCCTGTTTTGTAACAGAAACTCTAAGCAGTGACTCATTTGAGAGATTGTATACATTTGCCAGCAGTAATCCACAGCAGGAATTTATCTCCAAGCAGTAGGCATGTCTTGAACTCACTTTAGGGAGACTGATGTCTCTGTGAGTCATTGTCCTGTTCCAATGGTAGCTGCTTCCCTCCCTCTGGACTTATCTCCACTCAGCCATTGTTGACCACGCATGTCCCACATTCCGAGGGCAATGGTGCCTCTGATCACAGGCCATGCTGGTTGGGCCTCCTAACACTGGAACCCAACTGCTGTCTACAACTGGATGTGGTTTCAGGAGGAAATTCATATTTGGCCGTTTCCATGAAGATCATGTCAATCATTCTGCCATGGTCACTTGTAGACTTTCAATCTGGAACTCATTCCAGTGCTGGGACCACAAACCACCGGGAAAATCCAGTCCCATTGGATCAGGAGCAGGTCATTTATTTGATCATTCCTGTGCAGTTACTAAGAGGGGTGCAAGTACCCAGGGATAGCTTTGTATTTGCAGTTACTGGGGGAGGTGCCAACATAATTCAGAATCAAATTTTAATTTGGCTTTTCTTTTAAGAATATCGGATTCGGTCTTTCAATTAAAGTAATCCCCATAGGTGAGAATAACTAGGTAGGATTGCTACCAAAATCCAGCTCCTAACAATTCATTAAATCCACAAAATTGTACAGCCTATGCAGACTTAAAATATCTTGGACAAACATCGTGCCTGTGGAGAAATGCCAGTTGTAAGAATACATCAGCACTGGCAAAAGAAAACATTCAAATGAATATTTCACTGAAATGTCACGTAGGATACCAAAAAGAAAATGAAATATGCCTACATAGTCCTTCAAAAGCTATTGTTCCCAAGAGGAGATGATTTGAAAATAATCTGCTGTTATTTAAGTCTAGACAGAATTTGATTACTGTTAAAGAAACACAAAAGTTTTGGACTGAAGTAGTAATTGCACAGCCAATCTACCATCAATCAATATACATTACCCTTTTTTTTGCAGTAACAGACCTTGTACTGAGGTTTAGTTTCCATAGAAACAAGTGCTTTAAACTATCTACAACACATACTTAACAGAAAAGAAATGTTCTTCAAATACACCATAAAGTCAGTTTAACCTTTCATTGTTTCAACAAGTGTAGCTCAGCTAACGTGCAAATATCCCAATGCTATTAATTTATTCTAATTAATTTATTCACTGTTTCAGAGGAGAAATACAATAAAAACAACTTCACAGCTTTTTAATGCATATCACTTTCTTAGTAGTTCAAAACAGCCTGAATTTTATTCTTTCACCTAACACCCATTCTCTCGTGCTGTACAAAAGTAATTACTATCCATTAAAATGAGAATACAAAGTCCACTAACACACATCTGATACTTTCTAAGTGCAACAATATTGTGAACTCAGTTTTAAACTTCATGCATAGGTTGTGGGCATTGATGGCTGTGTCACCATTTAACACCTCTCCCTAATTGCCCTTGAATGGCATGGCTCAATAGGGCCATCTCAGACAACATTTGAGACTCAACCATGTTGTTGTGGGTCAGGAGTCGCATGTCGGCCAGACAAGGCAAGGATGGCAGGGTTCCTCTTCTATTGGAAATTAATGAACTAGATGAGTGTTTTTCTAACAATTGTCAGTGGTTACATGGTTCCCATAACATAGAAAATAGAATGTTACAGTGCCCACCGACCTGTGAAAATAATCTGATGCCTATCTAACCTGCACCGTTCCATTATTATCCATATGTATGCCCAATGCCCATTTAAATGCCCTTAACTTCGGCGAGTCTACCACTGTTGCAGACAGTCTGCTCCAAGCCCCTACTACTTTCTGAGTGAAGAAACTGCCCCTGTTGTCTGTCATAAGTTTGTCACCCCTCAATTTAAAGCTTTTTCCCCATATGTTAGCTGTCAACATCCCAGGAAAAAGGCTTTCACTGTCCACCCTATCTAGCCCTCTGATTACCGTCTCGACTAAGTCACCTCTCAAACTTCTTCTCTCCAATAGTTCTCTCGGCCTTTCCTCATAAGACCTCCCTTCGTCTTAGTAAATCTCCTCTGAACTTTTTCCAAAACTTCCACATCCTTCCTATAATGCGGTGACCAGAACTGCTGGCAATACTCCAGGTGCGGCCTTACCAGTGCCTTATACAGCTGAAGCATGACCTCATGGCTCTGAATCTCAATATCCCCTACCAATAAATGCCAGCAGACCGTATGCCTTCTTAACAACCCTATCAACCGGGGTGGCAACTTTCAGGGATTTATGCACCTGGACACCGAGATCTCTCTGTTCATCTACACTGCCAAGAATTTTACCATTAGCCCAGTACTCTACATTCCTGCTACTTCTTCCAAAGTGAACTACCTCACACTTTTCCACATTAATCTCCACTTGCCACCTCTCAGTCCAGCTCTGTATCTTATCTATGCCCCTTGTAACCCACAACATCCTTCAGCACTATCCATATATCCACCAGCCTTACTGTTATCTGTTAACTCATCCTTCTATGCCCACAACCAGATCATTTATAAAAATGACAAACAGCAGTGACCCCAAAATAGATCTTTGCAGCACACCACAGGTAACTGAACTCCAGGATGAACATTAACCACCACCCTCTGTCTTCTTTCAGCTCGCCAATTTCTGATCCAAACTGCTAAATCACCCACAATCACAAAACTCTGAATTTTGTGCAAATAACGCTAGCTTTCAGTCTCGATATTTAGATTTTCAAATTTCACTACTTGCAATGATGGGATACAAATGCATGCCCCAGAACATTAGCCTGGATCCATGGATTACGAGTCCAGTGACAATACTGGTCAGCCACAACTTCCAGAAGAAAGATATCTACAATTTATACAGAGGAAGTGATGCTGCATGTCTGCAGATTATTGGTCAGATCACATTTGGAGTATTGTATTCAGTTCTGGGCACCTTGTCTATTAAAGCCCAGGACAGAATGCAAAGGAGATTTACTAGAATGAAGGGGTTTAGATATAAGGAAACATTAGAGAGATTGGGTCCATTCTCGTTGGAGCAGACAAGATTAAGAGGTGACCTTATTGAGGTGCTCAAAATTGTGAACAATTTTGACAGGGTAAAGAAGGATATTCTGTTTCCAATGGTTAGTATGGAGACAGACTCCACAGGAGGTTTCAAATGAGCGCTGGAAGTATATTTGAAAGGGATGATGTTGGAGAGTGATGGCGATAGGGCTGGAGAGGGAGACTAAGCTGGGTGGTCTTTCAGGAGCCAGAACAGACATAATGGGTTGAATGCCTTTTGTACGGTAAAATTCCATGAAATATTCACCACAGTTTTTTTTGAAAAGTAAGTATACCACTCAAGAATAAGCTTTATTTCTCGTCATAACCCGGCCTTTGGTTTAAAATTGAATAACATACAGGTTTATAAAATTCTTGTTGAATCTGGCCAAACACAATTAAAAATCAGATACAAAATGCCTTTTGTTATAAACAGACTAATCTGACACTTCTGTAATTGCCCTGTATAACAGGTGAGGATTCTAATGGTTTACTCATGGAATAAAATCCTTTGACAATTATTTAGAAACTTTGCTGAGAGGTGATGACATCTTCCATCTTAATGAAGCCTCTCCACTTGGATATCTTTTCCACTACTTGCCCTGTCAAGAATATCACAGTGCTGGGGCACTGATGATCATTTAATCACACTCTTGCCTGACTCCCTATTATTTGCCTTCCAATGTATGACTAAAGATGTTTTCCTCGAAATATCTTCATTGCTGACTTTCTTCAGCCTCTGCCTCAAACCACTTTTCATCATCACAGATTTCTCTCTCTTCTGCATTCACTGCCTTCTTATCCTCCCATAATCTCTCCCTCCAGATAAATTCCTTTCCCATATTCACAGCCATCCAATTGAGCCTGCTATTTACATGGTCTTGCTGGTGCCATCATATCAACCACAAATTAAACTATTTTTGATTATTGCCATATACTCCCCTTGACTGCATTCCCATTAAACTGTTGATTACCCAACTTCCCCTCCCCATCCTCATGTTAGCAAATATCATTACCATCATCATTTCTCAAAAATCAAATCTTTGACACCAGTGTTAATGTAAACAATCTCCTCACTCTATGATCCTTGAAAATGTTATAACCCACCAGATTTATACCCAGTTTTCTGAGGATGCCACATTAAATATCTTCAATGATGTTTTTGTCCTTATTACAGATTGAAACAGCACATATCAAAGCCACAATGGATTTTCTTTGTGACAATGCTAAAGATAATCTACCCCTTGATGTCCTTCTTCATAGTGAGCCATTAATGATGTTGACATCACACCATCATCTTTCATTACCTCTCCACCATTTACTGGCGAGGCTTGATCTGTGCTTAGCTGGTTCACTTCTTGTTCATCCAATCACAGCCAGAGTATCACCTACAAAGGTTTCTCTTCCCATTCATGCTTAGTTATTTCTGATGTTCCTCAAAGATCTATCTCTAGCCTCCTCCTATATCTAGTCTACATGATGCCTGTGGCAATATCATCAAAAAGCACTGTAATATCGTCCATATGCACACTCCCAACACCTAGCTCGATTTCACAACCTCCTCTCAACTCGTCCACTGGTCCTAAAATATCAATTTGCTCATCCAAAATCCAGGGCTGGATGAGCAGAAATTTCTGTCAACTATTTGACGGATTGAAGCCATTGTCATCAAACATGCTCCAAATTTTGTTCCCTTGCTACTGACTCCATTCTTCTCCCTGGAGACAATGAGTCAAAAAGTCAATTTGCAATGTTTATGTAATTGTTGTCCCCAGGATGAGCTCCTGACAACATATTCACATCATCCTCAAGACAGCCTCTGGCTTTTCTCCAGCTCAGCTCATCTGCTGCTAAAACCCTTGGCTATGCTCTATTGTTATCCAGGGATTTGTTTATTTCAATGCATTTTTGCCTGGCCTCCAGAAACGTAAACTGAGTTGAAACTCTTCTTGCACTAGGTCTTGTTCACCTGTCATGCAATTCTTGACTGAGTATTTTAATTGTTCTACCACTGGTGTCTATGCCTTCAGATGTTCTGGAATTCTGTCCCTAAGACATTAATTAAAATCCTACCTCTTTGACCAAGCTTCTGGTCAACTGACTTAAAATCTCCTAATGTGGTTCAGTTGCATTTTATAATTTTATAACCCTCCTGTGTAGCATGTATGGATGTTTTACTGCATTACAGGTGCGGCACAAATATAAGAACTTGTTTGACATTAGCCAATTGGTGGAAGTTTCTTCTTAGTGGTGGAAATTGAATAAATTTTCACTATGTCTCACACCTGCACACACAAAACATGGGCGCTGGGGAAAATATAAGCATGACCGCAGTTAGGCTGCAGTGTGGGGGTTTTTAGATAAAAGAAGAATTTTAAAAAAGGAGTTATTATTTCCTTAAAGATGATAGAGGTGTAAGATATCAAAGCTGGTCTGAAATCCATCACCATTTTTTAAAATGCTAAGCTCTGATCCATTGTCCAAACACTTTGGTGCATTACTTCGTGACAATAATTGCTTTTTGACAATAATTATAATCCACATGGGACAAAGCCACTGACCCAGCACACAAAATCAAAAACCTGACCATGTATATTAACTGCTCTGAAATTCTTGTAATTTGATTGCAATTGATTGTTCATTG
The DNA here is from genome assembly GCF_020745735.1 of Hemiscyllium ocellatum. Classification (NCBI taxonomy): domain Eukaryota; kingdom Metazoa; phylum Chordata; class Chondrichthyes; order Orectolobiformes; family Hemiscylliidae; genus Hemiscyllium; species Hemiscyllium ocellatum. The sequence continues at coordinate 152,831,881 of NC_083402.1, read as the reverse complement.
CTGATTCGCAAGAATACAGTATTTTTTTACATTTTGTGGTACTTTACCCTAATAGCCATTTGTTGGGTTTACTATTAATCTTAACATTGGTTTTGAAGCTTGGGGAAATTATTGCAGAGAGTGATCCTGTCCTCATCCTGTGCTTAACTGGGATGGCTGAGTTTGTGGTGTAGAGAGAAACCAATAACATGGACTTAATTCCAGAAGCTGCCAAGGTGTTACCTTCTCAGCCTCATCCCTTGCTGAAGGACTGGTGATCCTCGGGTTAAATACACCGCCAGCTGTTTCTCTCTAATGAGAGCAATTCAGCCTGTGCCCTTGCTCTCTGGGACTATGTTGACTTTTACTTCTCTGTTCGTTGGATAGAATTTAATCTGACCTCTGGGAGAGGGCTCCTGCTCTCAGCTAGAATTGAAAACATTAATCAAGTTTGCTTCCAACTTCCGGCCTTCTCTCACCTTCAGCTGCTCCATCTGAGTCTTCCCTTCTCTTCGTTTACTTCTCTGTTTCCATTTCTGGGAACAGGCTGTCCACAAATATCCATTACAAGCCTACCAACTCCCACAGTTACCCAGACTACCCTTCCTCACACCCTAACCCCTACAAGCTCTCTGTTCCAATCTCCTAGTATCTCTGTCTGCTGCAACGATGCTACCTTCTGGATGCACCTGAAGTGACTTCCTTTTTGCTCAAGGATTCCATTCCCCTCATTTGTGATAGACAGGGCTCTCAGTCGGGTCTGACCTATTTTCCACACTTCTGCCCTCACCCCTTCCTTTCAGAACGACAAAAGGCTTCCCCTTGTCCTCACTCTTCATTTCAGTTGTCTCCACATTAAAAGTTTCTCAACAGGATACCATCACCAAATACATCTTACCTTCCCTTCCATTGTGAGCATTTGGCAGGGTCTGTTTCCTTTGTGTCACCCTGGTCCAGTCTTCAATCATTCCCAACTCACCTACGAAATCTTAGCCTGCATCTTCTCAACTCAAAGGACAAAAATAGCAGATACATGGGACTACTGCCATCTAGAAATTCACCTACAAATTGCACACCACCCTAACTTGGAACTATATTGATGGCCCCTCATTATCACTGGGTCAGAATCCTGGAGCTCCCTTCCTCACATCATTCTGGGTATCCCCACACCACAAGCACAGCAGTGGTTTAAGAAGGCAGCTCACCATAACTTTCTCCAGATCAGTTAGGAATGGGCAATAAACACTGGCCCAGCCAGCAATGTAGACATCTGTTTTTCTGGCCATTGTTAGGACCACCGCCATTGAGATTTGGTCCCATATGTGTTCATATGTACTTGCAGCAACACAGACTGGATATAGTGTGAATGGATGAGCAATTTTAGCTGTGTTCCTTTGGTGTGCGTTATTAATTTAGGTAAGACCAGGAATCTGGAACTTCCCTGGCCTGTTCAGCTGTGTTGGTGGAAACACTTGCTGAGTTGTTAGGAAGGCATTATAAGCTAAAAACACAATGAACTGTAGAAAGCTCTGGAGGAAAAATCAACTTCACAATTAAAATTCATTTAACTTTGCACCCCTGCAGGTTTACCGAGCAATGGAACACGCTCAAGTAAAAATAATTATTTAGAAGTTATTCACTGCAGGTAAAGAGCTTTAGAGTGTTTTTGAGACAGTAGGAAAACTCATTTTTATCACGAGAAATTAATTTGGCAGAGCAGATCACCTGATCATTATAGAATTTGCCTGATATTTATTTGAACAGGTTGAAAATTATGCATCATCTTTCTTTTCATCACTTTGTGATTTTTTTTAGTCCTGAACAAACGAAAAGGACCAGGAGTAGGTCATTTGGATCTTTAAGTTTAATCCAATCTTCAACAAAGTCATCAGCAGTTCCAGAACATCTGTGGAGACAGAAAGAGAGCTAACATTTTGAGTCCGGTATAACTCTTCAGGACAAGAACAGACAAGACCAGCTGCGAAGTGTTAATTCTGTTTCTCGTCCCACAGATGCTGCTGAACCTGCCGAGTGTTTCCAGCACGCCTTTTTTCATTTCCGATTTCCAGCAGCTCATGCATTTTGCTTTGATTCAACAAGATTGGTTGCTGATCTTTAAATTCAAAATCCCTTCCCACATTATCTATCTACCCCTTAATTAAATAATATCCTAAAATCTATCAATTTGGATTAATGACTCTCTGGGATAGAGAATTTTAAAGGTCCATTACCCTTTGAGTGAACAGCATATTGTAGAGAACAAGTAGATTGTTAGGGTGCATTCCTTCCTTGAGTTCAGTGTTTGTCATAGTGAGTAGCTGTAGACAATTTTATATATCATCTTTACTAACTGACAATGTGATATTTATGGAATATCCTTTCCTTTCTCCACTACACAGATATCTGAATTTCTCTGGCAGGCGATTTTTGCTCATCAACATGAAAAATATTTCACAGCTGAGAACCTGCCATACAAATCCTCCTATTCTGTACTTTCTCCAGAAATACTTTATTCATTGGGTCAGTCATCCGTGGAAAGGATGGCAACTGACAATAGCATGAACAGTGAAGGCAGTGTTGGATAATAATTACAATCATGTTTGCTGTTTTGCACAGAGTAAACAACCCTAATCTCCACACTCAATGAATGCTAGAGTTTAAAGTACTTTTCTCAATATGCAAGACATTTAAAATATTTCCATACACCAGTGGAATGCAGTGTGCTACTGAAGTATCAAAGTGAACAGGGTTTTGCAACATTAACTGTCATTTGCTGAGTTATGATTGCTGCAGGGAAAGGAACTTAAAAGCTTGTGTTCTTTGATACTATCTCTAGCTACATATTGTAATTAATCTATGTAACCAACAAGACAAAAATTGGAGGGTTTGTTTCAACACTTTTTCATACATCTTTTGTATTCCACATATTTTAGGATAGAATTTCTGCTGAGTTTCCAGATCTCATCACCTTATTGAGAATGCTGTAGAATCAATGTAAACTGTTTCCACCACCTTCACTGCCAAACGTATGGTTTAATGGAAATTTTTGGTGTAGTTCAGGGAATATTGGAGAAAAGTGACAAATTGAGGCTGAATTTCCAATCTGCACAATAGTTGTGTCAAAATTTGCAACAGATTTCAGTGTTACAGTCCCTTACCACAATATAGCAGACAGAAACTCAATGGGATCTCCACCCATTCATTGTCTGTGTTACTGAACTTAGACTGTTTTCCTGGGGCAAGGTATTTCAGATGTAAACCTATTCTCTTATAGCATTTATACAAATGCTCCCCTTACGTGAGGGGGGGAAACAAAGAGAATAAAACTGCAAGAGTGCATTGACACAGATCATCTTGATGGTATTGGCATCTGAAGATAAATACTTTAACGTTATTCAACATTTCAATTTTCTCCTTTAAAGAAGACAATGCATTGAAATCAATTGATAGGTGTTGCATATTGAATCTTAAAATTGGAATTCTCTCTCTCACACCTCCTTCAGGCAAACAGCTGCAACTTTTCACAATTCACCACCGTATAAGGTGTGCAGATGTTCCAATACTGAATATTTTTAACTTCAGAGTAGATTGATTTTCAATCTTTTAATGAATCAAGGATTATGGAAACTGGCCGGGACTGTGGAATTTGAGGTCAACGACTGGTCATAGTACATGATGCAGCAAGCTCAAGAGTCCTGCGTAGTCTATCCCATCTCCTGTTTTTCGTGTCCTGCTAAAGGCAATGCTGTATGCCAGCAATGCACTCAGACCTTAAATGCTCAATACACCAAGGTGCAAATTCCAAAAATGTGTTGTATGATGCCACCCTGTGCAGACTTCCATGAGTGGCTGATATACCCCTACATCATTGCTGCTGGGAGAAGTCCTGTTAAACTGTGGGAACTTGGGCAACATTTGGTCTCTGCCCAACCGGGTTAAGTCAATTCACTGCCATAACTGATCACGAAAAAATACTGATCAGGAACTGTACTGAAGCAAAGTACATTGTGATGTTCCCCAGGGATCAGTATTGAGGCTGCTGTTTTTGAGATGTATTAATGACCTGAACTTCAGCTATATTTCATAGCTTACAGTTGAGGCAAAACTCAGGAAAGTAGTAACTAGTGAGAAACACAGTAACAGACTGATCAACACAGGTGTAATGCATTTTTATGGGAAGAATGAGAATGAGACGAGGAAGTGCTGGATATCTTGAAACGCATGAAGGTGAATAAATCCCCAGGACCTGATCAGGTGTACCCGAGAACTCTGTGGTAAGCTAGAGAAGTGATTGCTGGGCCATTTGCTGAGATATTTGTATCATCGATAGTCACAGGTGAGGTGCCGGAAGATTGGAGGTTGGCTAACATGGTGCCACTGTTTAAGAAGGGTGGTGAAGACAAGACAGGGAACTATAGACTGGTGAGCCTGACCTGGGTGGTGGGCAAATTGTTGGAGGGAATCCTGAGGGACAGGATATACATGTATTTGGAAAGGCAAGGACTGATTAGGGATAGTCAACATGGCTTTGTGCGTGGGAAATCATGTCTCACAAACTTGATTGAGTTTCTTGAAGAAATAACAAAGAGGATTGATGAGGGAAGAGCAGTAGATGTGATCTATATGGACTTCAGTAAGGCGTTTGACAAGGTTCCCCATGGGAGACTGATTAGCAAGGTTAGAGCTCATTGAATACAGGGAGAACTAGCCATTTGGATACAGAACTGGCTCAAAGGTAGAAGACAGAGTGTGGTGGTGGAGGGTTGTTTTTTCAGACTGGAGGCCTGTGACCAGTGGAGTACCACAAGGATCGGCGCTGGGTCCTCCATTTTTTGTCATTTATATAAATGATTTGGATGCAAGCATAAGAGGTAGAGTTAGTAAGTTTGCAGATGACACCAAAATTGGAGGTGCAGTGGACAGCGAAGAGGGTTACCTCAGATTACAACAGGATCTTGATCAGATGGGCCAATGGGCTGAGAAGTGGCAGATGGAGTTTAATTCAGATAAATGCGAGATGCTGCATTTTGGGAAAGCAAATCTTAGCAGGACTTATACACTTAATGGTAGGGTCCTGGGGAGTGTTGCTGAAGAAAGAGACCTTGGAGTGCAGGTTCATAGCTCCTTGAAAGTGGAGTCGTAGGTGGATAGGATAGTGAAGGAGGTGTTTAGTATGCTTTCCTTTATTGGTCAGAGTATTGAGTACAGGAGTTGGGACATCATGTTGTGGCTGTACAGGACATTGGTTAGGCCACTGTTGGAATATTGTGTGCAATTCTGGTCTCCTTCCTATCGGAAGGATGTTGTGAAACTTGAAAGGGTTCAGAAAAGATTTACAAAGATGTTGCCAGGGTTGGAGGATTTGAGCTATAGGGAAAGACTGAACAGGCTGGGGCTGTTTTCCCGGAGCATCAGAGGCTGAGGGGTGACCTTATAGGGGTTTACAAAATTATGAGGGGCATGAAGAGGATAAATAGACAAAGTCTTTTCCCTGGGGTGGGGGAGTCCAGGACTAGAGGACATAGGTTTAGGGTGAGAGGGGAAAGATATAAAAGAAACCTAAGGGGCAACTTTATCACGCAGAGGGTGGTACGTGTATGGAATGAGCTGCCAGAGGAAGTGATGGAGGCTGGTACAATTGCAACATTTAAGAGGCATTTGGATGGGTATATGAATAGGAAGGGTTTGGAGGGATACGGGCCGGGAGCTGGCAGGTGAGACTAGGTTGGGTTGGGATATCTGGTCGGCATGACGGGTTGAACCGAAGGGTCTGTTTCCGTGCTGTACATCTCTATGACTCAATATAAACCGAGATACAATTTTAAAGTGACATAGCACACTGAGAAAGTTGTTAAGAAAAAAGTCCCACCACTTGTGTGTCAGTGCTTCATGAATTTACTAGTCCATGTGACTAAAAACTGCCTACCCTTTTTGCTTTCTGGGACTCCAATGCCCAGTTTTCAGAAAGTAAATATGCAGACCGCCCATGAGCCAGGTATTGTGTATGCACAGCTCTGTACGTGCTTTTGTAGTCAATCATTTTCACCATTTGTAGAAATCACCAATGTCAATACTCTTTGGGAGCACATCCGCAACAAATGGTGGGATCTTGCTATAGGACATCCCTGCAATGGGATTAAGGAAGCAACAGAGTACAAGCGAGGGAAGGAAGCTAAACCTTGTCAATGATAGCACAACATTGCAAAAGGGATATTGAAAGATTAGGTGAATGGGCAAAACTGTGACAGACAAAGGTCAGTTAACGGCAGTGTGAAGTTCTCCATTTTTGACTGATTAGGGTCCTTCTAGATGGTATAAAGTTAAATACAGTGGATGTCTAAAGGGCCTTGAGGGTTCAGGTGCACATTTCTTTAAAATGTCATGAACAGATGCAGAAAATAATCAAGATGACTAATGAAATGTTGGCCTTCATCTCGAGAGGACTAGAGTAGAAGGATACAGAAATTATGTTGCAGATATGTTGGAGGGAGTACAATGTAAGCTTACAGGAATGATACCTGGACTTCAGGAGTTAATTTATGGTAGAAAACATACAAATTAGACTTGTTTTCTCCAGAATGTAGAAATTTAAGGGGTGATCTAATCAAAGTCTCCGTGATATTAACAGGAAAAGACAGAGTAGATAAAGATAAACTACTTCCACTGGCTGGGCATTCTAGAACTAGGGGCATCGTCTGAGGATTAGGGCCAACCATTCAGGAGAGATGTTGGGCAGCACTTCTACAGACAAAGGGTGGGAGAGATTTGGTCATTAAATGGTCATGGATGCTGGGTCTATTGTTAATGTTAAATCTGAGATAAATACATGTTTTTTGAACAAAGGTATTAAGGGATATTGACCAAAGACATATATATGGAATTAAGTCACAGATCATCCATGATCTCAATGAATATTGGACTGGGGTAGACAAAGCCAGATGTCACATTACACCAGTCACAAGTCACATGATACATGACACCACCTCTTTCTCAACTAGTTTGACAGGGGGGTGGAAACCAGAGATACACTTTTGAGAGGTGGGGTAGGCGTAGATGGGGCAGTGACAGGATGTAGTGAATCTATCAAGGAGGTGTTTCATGTGATTAAATGAAGGGATTGGTTAAAGTGTGTCTGCTTTAACGCAAGGAGTGTCAGAAATAAGTGTGCTGAATTTAGAGCATGGATCAGCACTTGGGCCTATGATGTTGTGGCCATAACAGAGACGTGGGTTTCACTGGGGCAGGAATGGTTGCTAGATGTTCCAGGGTTTAGAATATTTAAAAAGAACAGGGAGGGTGGAAAAAGAGGAGGGGGTGGAGCATTGCTAATCAGAGAGTGCATTACAGCTATAGAAACAAAGGCTGTCAAGGAAGGTTTGTCTACTGAGTCAGTATGGGTGGAAGGTAGAAACAGCAAGGGAACAGACACCTCATAAGAGGCTTTCTACTGACCCCCTAATAGCAGTAGAGGGATCAAAGAACTCACCGGCCGGCAGATTCTGGAATAATGCAGATGTAGCAGGGTTGTTGATATGGGTGACTTCAACTTTCCCAACATTGACTGAAATCTCCTTAGTATAGATAGTTTGGATGGTGCCGTTTTTGTCAGATGTGTTCAGGAGGGTTTCCTTACTTAGTACGTAGACAGACTGATGAGGGGAGAGGACATCTTGGATTTGGTGCTTGGCAATGAGCCAGGACAGGTGTCAGATCTCACGGTGAGAGAACACTTTGGTGACAGTGATCATAACTGCCTCACATTTACCATAGCCTTGGGGAGGGAAAGGAACAGTTATCATGAGCAGATATTTAATTGGGGAAAAGGAAATTATAACACTATCAGACAGGACATGGGAAGTACAGATTGGGAGCAATTATTCCACAGAAAGGACTCAACAGACATGTGGCAACTATTTAAGGAGCAGTTGTTGTGAATGATGCATAAATTTGTTCCCCTGAGACAGGCAAGAATGGCTGAGATTAAAGAGCCGTGGATGATGAGAACAAAGGAGTTTCTCCTCAAAAGGAAAAAGGCAACTTACATAAGGTGGAGGAAGCAAGGGTCCAGCACAGCTTTGGAGGATTACAGCTGAAAATGTGTTGCTGGAAAAGCTCAGCAGGTAAGGCAGCATCCAAGGAACAGGAAATTCGACGTTTCCGGCATAAGCCCTTCATCAGGAATGAGGAAAGTGTGTCCAGCAGGCTAAGATAAAAGGTAGGGAGGAGGGACTTGGGGGAGGGGTGATGGAGATGTGATAGGTGGAAAGAGGTCAAGGTGAGGGTGAAAGGCCGGAGTGGGGTGGGGGCGGAGAGGTCAGGAAGAAGATTGCAGGTTAGGAAGGCGGTGCTGAGTTCAAGGGATTCGACTGAGACAAGGTGGGGGAAGGGGAAATGTGGAAACTGGAGAAATCTGAGTTCATCCCTTGTGGTTGGAGGGTTCCCAGGCGGAAGATGAGGCAGTCTTTGTCCAACTGTCGTGTTGTTATGGTCTGGCGGTGGAGGAGTCCAAGGACCTGCATGTCCTTGGTGGAATGGGAGGGGGAATTAAAGTGTTGAGCCACAGGGTGGTTGGGTTGGTTGGTCCGGGTGTCCCAGAGGTGTTCTCTGAAACGTTCCGCAAGTAGGCGGCCTGTCTCCCCAATATAGAGGAGGCCACATCGGATGCAGCAGATGCAATAGATGATGTGTGTGGAGGTACAGGTGAATTTGTGGCGGATATGGAAGGATCCCTTGGGGCCTTGGAGGGAAGTAAGGGAGGAGGTGTGGGTGCAAATTTTGCATTTCTTGCGGTTGCAGGGGAAAGTTGCATTTCTTGCGGTTGCAGGGGAAGGTAATCCTTTGGAAGATTACAGGCTTGCTAGGAAGGAGCTCAAAAATGGACTGAGGAGAGCCAGGAAGGGGCACAAGAAAGGCTTGGCCGGAAGGATTAGGGAGAACCCAAAGGCATTTTACTCATATGTGAGGAATAAGAGAATGGTCAGGGACAAGGTAGGGACGATCAGGGATGGCATAGGGAACTTGTGCGTGGAGTCTGAGCAAATAGGGGAAGCCCTAAATGAGTTTTTTGCTTTGGTTTTCACTAAGGAAAGGGAGCTTGTTGTAAATGAGAACTTTGATGAGCTTCGAAATAGGCTTGAACAGATCAGGATTGATGAAGTTGATGTGCTGGAAATTTTGGCAAACACTAAGATTGATAAGTCCCCAGGGCCAGACCAGATGTATCCCAGGTTGCTCTGAAAAGCGAGACAGGAGGTTGCGAAGCGCTGGTGAAGATCTTTGCTTCCTCACTCTCCACAGGAGTTGTACCGGAGGATTGGAGGGAGGCGAATGTTGTCTCTCTTTTCAAGAAAGGTAACAGGGAAATCCCTGTCAATTACAGACCATTCAGTCTCACATTTGTGGTCACTTTGCCTGATGAAGGAACAGTGATCTGGAACTTGTGATCTCAAATAAACCTGTTGAACTATAACCTGGTGTCATATGACTTCGGGGAGAAAGTGAGGACTGCAGATGCTGGAGATCAGAGTTGAAAATGTGTTGCTGGAAAAGCGCAGCAGGTCAGGCAGCATCCAAGGAGCAGGAGAATCAATGTTTTGGGCATGAGCCCTTCTTCAGGAATGAGGAAAGTGTGCCAAGCAGGCTAAGGTAAAAGGTAGGGAGGAGGGACTTGGGGGAGGGGCATTGGAAATGCGATAGGTGGAAGGAGGTCAAGGTGAGGGTGATAGGCCGGAGTGGGGGTGGGGGCGGAGAGGTCAGGAAGAAGTGTGCAGGTTCGAGGGTTGGGACTGAGACAAGGTGGGGGGAAGGGAAATGAGGAAACTGGAGAAATCTGAGTTCATCCCTTGTGGTTGGAGGGTTACTTGCGCCCACACCTCCCCCTCACTTCCCTCCAAGGCCCCAAGGGATCCTTCCATATCCGCCACAAATTCACCTGCACCTCCACACACATCATTTACTGCATCCGTTGCACCTGATGACCTCCTCTATATTGGGGAGACAGGCTGCCTACTTGCGGAATGTTTCAGAGAACACCTCTGGGACACCCAGACAAACCAACCCAACCACCCCGTGGCTCAACACTTCAACTGCTCCTCCCACTCCACCAAACACATGCAAGTCCTTGGACTCCTCCATCGCCAGACCATAGCAACACAACGGCTGGAGGAAGAGCGCCTTATCTTCCGCCTAGGAACCCTCCAACCACAAGGGATGAACTCAGATTTCTCCAGTTTCCTCATTTCCCCTCCCCCCACCTTGTCTCAGTTCCAACCCTTGAACTCAGCAGCACCTTTCTAACCTGCAATCTTCTTCCTGATCTCTCCGCCCCCATCCCCACTCCAGCCTATCACCCTCACCTGATCACCTTCACCGTAACCTCCTTCCACCTATCGCATTTCCAACACCCCTCCCCCAAGTCCCTCCTCCCTACCTTTTACCTTAGCCTGCTGGACACACTTTCCTTATTCCTGAAGAAGGGCTCATGCCCGAAATGTCGATTCTCCTGCTCCTTGGATGCTGCCTGACCTGCTGCGCTTTTCCAGCAACACATTTTCAGGTCATATGACTTCTAAAAGGGTCCTTAAGCAAAGGAGACAGTGTTAAAGTAAATAATAAAAGAGCCAGAGCCAAGTGATGAGTTTTGTTTTAACATAACATCAACAAATATGTGTATTTATATTGTGTCTTTAGATAGGTTAGATAACATTATACAACTTGCCAAAATGCTTCACATGAGCATTATGAAACAAAACCATTGAAGGAGGGACAGACTTGGTGTCTCCCAATTCAGATGGAATGGAGTCAGGAAAAAGTATAAATATCTTTAGAATTTTTGACTCCCAATTATATCCTTTTGTTCCATGTGTGTCACTTTTGCACATCAGGAAGGTCTCCGTATGAACTCTACAAGCACATCTGCCAAGGACCGACTGTCAGTGTGAAGGACACAGGAAATGTATATTTCTTTTGTCATGTTATAAAGCCAAAAAAAATTCACCTGGTGTGACAGTTCATGACCCCAGGGGAACCCTGCTGAGGTGCCTGGAACATTGAAAAAGGCAAATGTTAAGTATGTTAAACACCTTCAAATGTCACTGTTAGATGCTGTGTTGTAATGTAGATGTACTCTTCATGCAATGATACTGCAGGACAGAGCCCTATGAAGTTGGCTCTTACATTGACCACCTTCGCATACGTGTTTCGGTGTATTACAGTAATTTTGCAATCGGAAAAAGTGAAAATACATTCAAAACTATAGAGAAGGTGCTGGTAAATTCTCCCGCCATGTTTCAGACTGAGGCTAAATCTCTGGAAACTTTAGTTTTTAAAAAAAATGTACCTGTTGAGTGTAATGGCTTAGATCATGGCTTAGAAAGCATGGCTTAGAAAGGCTGGGCGCTGGGAATTTGTTTCCGTTGGGTGGGGATATAGGGCACAGTCTTAGAATTAAAGGGGGTCAAATTAAAAAGGAAATGAGGAGACATTTCTTCAGCCAGAGAGTGGTGGGCCTGTGGAATTCATTGCCACGGAGCACAGTGGAGGTCGGGACATTAAATTCACCAAGGCAGAGATTGATACATTCTTAATCTCACGAGGAATTAAGAGATATGGGGAGAACGTGGGGTAAGTGGCGTTGAAATGTCCATCAGCCATGATTGAATGGCGGAGTGGATTCGATGGGCCGAATGGCCTTACTGCCACTCCTATGTCTTATGGTCTTAAAACCAAAATCCAAGCACCTACTACACTTTACCAAACTGCTTTGAAACTTGATTTTATTTATTGTCACAAAGAAAATAAAGAACATAGAATAAAAAGGCAGAAGAATAAAGAAATAAAGAGGTGTTCACCGTCACGGTTCCTCTTGTTAAGTGCTCTACCACAGACCACGGGCCTTGTCGCTGCAGCAGGAACAAAAGTCACCACTTTTCAGCTCCATCTTGCCTCCACCAACGCCCTTGCCACTAGGATCCTTCACTGGAACTCACCAACCGATCGCTGCCGATACTGAAGGATCTTGTACTTGCATCTGCTACTGTCTCCATGAATCTGTGGTGGATGCAGATGCCACCAGGATGCCAAACCCATCTCTGCCATAGCAGCCCTGAGTCAGCGTTAGGACCACCTCGACAATGCAGAAGCTGCTGGGAACTCAGTCTCGCCTCTGATGCTGCATGAGTTTACAGTCGGGGAGAAAGTGAGGACTGCAGATGCTGGAGATCAGAGCTGAAAATGTGTTGCTGGAAAAGCGCTGCAGGTCAGGCAGCATCCAAGGAACAGGAGAGTCGATGTTTCGGGCATAAGCCCTGCGATAGGGTTAGGCAGGGCTTATGCCCGAAACGTCGAATCTCCTGTTCCTTGGATGCTGCCTGACCTGCTGCTCTTTTCCAGCAACACATTTTCAGCTCTGAGTTTACAGTCAGCCCACTCGAGTCCTCTCTGCTTTCACCGAGACTGAGCTCTTCAACAAGTGGTAAGGAAAATAAAAGAAAATAAAAGAAAAAATGGAAAAAGAAATGAAAAGCAGAAGGAGTGGGCTAGCCCTGGGCTCAGATTCTTGATGAAGGGCTTATGCCCGAAATGTCGATGCTCCTGCTCCTTGGATGTTGCCTGACCTGCTGTGCTTTTCCAGCACCACATTCTCAACTCAGAAGCCCCTCTGTATTGCCATCATAGTGAAAAGGGAATAAACACTATTTGCAGCCTCATTATGAAGGGTCTTTGAAAATAACAGCTCCATAAGACAGTGAGTTTATTTGGAACCTTCATGTCAAAGATATCTCTTAGTCTACCCATAATGAATCATGGACAAGTAGCTAGGAAGCATACATGGAGGGGCAGGGGTGGCCGAATGGAGTGTGACAGTGGGGGAGCATTTAGAAATGTATGGTCACGTTCACAGGAAGGAGCATGGGAGTCTGAAGGAGCATGAAAAGGGTTGGTGACAATGTGAGGGCTACAGGGAGTAAGGGCTATTTTTGGAAGTTGAGCTGATATTGCAGAAAACCTAAATGGGCCTTCAAACCAGTCTACTTCACGCCTGCATCCTCCCAACAATGTGCAAAGAATTGGAAAAGCTGAGCCCCAGCCCACAGGTGAAAGTATTACGGTACCGAATGTACGGGCACTGATGTCAGGCTTCAGTTTCCAAACTCAGGAAATGGCCCAACTTATACTTCCTGAGCCCAACATGAAAATCCAGCCCATTAGTTCAGATGACTGAAAATATGACCAAAGAGGAAAGATTGAAGAAGTAGGTTAAAGGAGGAAAATGAGGTCCATCCAGACAGTGCGATGTGTAGGGAGGGGCAGTTTCAAAGCCAATGGCACAGGTAACTGAGGGCACATTCCCCAATAACATTCAACAATGTTAGTGGGGAATGCACACAAGGGACAGACTTAGAGGAATGCAGATAATTCCAAAGACTGGGGAGCTGCAAGAGATCTCAGAGATATAGAGAGGCACGGCCATGGAGGAACTTCAAAAAGAACAAGGATGAGTATTTTAAAAGCAAAATATTTCTTGACCAGGAGCCAGTGTATGTCAGAAAAACGGGGACAATAGAAAAGGAGGAAATTGCTGTGATTTAAGATATGGGCAGCAGAGTTTTGGACAATGTCAAGGAAGGGAAGGTATGGAAGAATCACAATGGTTGAGTCTAGAAACAATGAAAGCACGAATGAGAGTTGAAGCAGCAAATGAGCTGAGATAGAGCTGAAATTGAACCATGTCAAGGAAATGGAAATAGGAGCTCTTAGTGATCCATGTATGAGGCTTGAAAACTCAAATTTGGATGAAATGTGACACCATGGCTATGAACACATGTTGTCAGGGAATAGGGAGGAGTTGACAATTTGGTATCTTAATTCTTTCTCTTTACCTTCTAATTGTTTTGTTTTGACTTAATTCCTAATGTTTTTGCATTCTATTCCATCCTGTAATTTTTTTTCTCTGCTTGCAGGACAAGGTAGCACTGAATAGAAGGGAGCTTAGTTGTGTCGAAGGAATATCCCACTATTTTAGGTCTTTGAGTCCCTTTACAGAAGCCAGACATATTTACTGGAATCACTTGTTGCTGTGCAAGTACCTACAAGTTCTGGCTATGACTGGGGCCATTCACTAGATGAACTTATGCAGTTGTGCAGGAGGTATTTTGGCCACACAGTTTACCTATGACAGATAACAATACAGGAATCTACAGTAAGGTTCAGTAGCAAAGGACCAAAGCACAATAGGTATATTCCTCCTGAAGACTTATACAAGTCTTGGGTTAAAATTTCCAGTATGTGATCTTCATAACCACAATAAACAAAATGAATAGAATGTGTCATGACACAGGATTTACATGGAACATGGAACATAGAATATAGAAAAGTACAGCACAGAACAGGCCCTTAGGCCCACGACGTTATGCTGAGAGTTACTCCTAATGTAAAACAAAATAACCTAACCTACACACTCCTCAACTCACTGCTATCCATGTGCATGTCCAGCAGACACTTAAATGTCTTTAATGACTCTGCTTCCACCACCACCGCTGGCAACGCATTCCATACATTCACAACTCTCTGCGTAAAGAACCTACCTCTGACATCTCCTTTATAGCTTTCTCCTAATAACTTAAAACGATGACCCCTCGTGTTAGTCAATCCTGCCGCAGGGAAAAGTCTCTGGCTATTGACTCTATCTGTTCCTCTCATTCTCATTTCTGCCACCACTCTGCTCCTGTATATGTAAGATATATCTTACTGAACAAGCTGAGGGAAGTCACCAAAGTGTGGTGTTTACTGCAGTGTGGACACGCTGGATCATTCCATGAGTGCGCCTGTCAGTTAAAAGTTATTCTACCATGTAAGGATCATGTCCTGTTATTTTCGTACTTGTAAAATTGTGCATTGAAATGAGAATGAACTTTCTGTCAACCTGGTTCTGAAACCAGACAAATTGGGGAATATTGTGTATTTATTTAAAATCTTTAACTTTTGTGACATTCCCAGGAATAGCAGGGCTAGATTTCCAGCACGCCTCGTGACATCCATTAAAGTGGGTGACGTAGGACAGACAGTCCCCAGATTGGGAAATTGTTCCATTCTTGAGACCATTTGCAAGTCAATTTGCACACAAGTTGGAACACCATGCAGGACAGTGGAAAGCAGCCAATTGTGAGGACAGAAAATGTTTGCATGTCAGGTCTTTAAAATTATACCCTAGTATGGGATCTCATTCGTAAGTTCGATGTTCATAAATCAGGCACCCCCTGCGCTGTCAATAATGTTGTTTAAGTAGCCTATGAAAGATACAATCAAAATAATTGCTACTATCATTAATATGGGAATTATTAACATAGACGAAATTCAGACACCCTGACTTTTCCAAGATTTGGCAGTTTGGAGGCCAGATATTGTCAGCCTGGTTCATTTGTAGAGCACTTGCATCTGTGGCAGGCAGTTGTGGCTTCAAGCCTCAGCTTAGTTTGATGGCATAATCTTAACTGATACTTCTGTTGAAGAATTGCTGCCCTGCAACACTATTATTGCAGGTGTAGGATTTGTATGAGATGTTAACTGGGGCCCTGTCTGTTTTTTCAGGTGGAGCTATAAGATCCCATGATAAAATTTGAAAAGGAGGAGTTTCTCCAATGTTCTGCCAACAATTATCCCTCAGCTATCACCTCCCAAATTTTATTTGAGAAATTATTTACTTTTCTGACCTTTGATGTTTCAATGAAATGCCTGAATCAATGATAGAGACAGAATGTCTGTCCTGAACTGTTATCTTGGCATAAGGGTGGAATTAAAACTGGTCTTCATTATTCCCTTGTTCATTCAGTTCAAGTTTTTTTGGACAATGATAACCATAACTTTCTTCCTTCAAAATCTAAATGCATATTGGTGACTGCATAATAAATTCTTGGAAATGGAAGGACTCTGCATCTAGATTTAAGTTTAACAACTCTGATGCCTTTCTGCTTTTTCAGAGTTTATTGTGACTAAGTTTTAACACACTCAGTTCTCAGCAGGTCTTTAGTAGACACAGAAAAGCATAAGCTGGCATGATATACAGAGGATCAAGACAATTAGACACCCCTGCCAGGCAACAGAGAGGGTTCGAGCACTTTAAACAGAGTGGGACATTGAATAGGACAGTTTGAATCTTGTCATCAATATTGGTAATTCTCAAAACAATGTCTTTAAGTTGTACTGAATCCCTCAATGAGAAATCCATTCATGGAAATGTAGAACTACTTATTCCTTAGGCAATGAGCATGGAATGAGGAATAGCAGTTACGCTTGGTTAGCAGCACCACATCAGATTTATTGACATTTCCAGATACTAATGAAGGAGGCAAGGAAGAAATAAAGGTAACTAATGACTTTATTATCAGGGAATAGCTAAGTAGTAACAAGTTTCATTCTTCCAAAGAGAAAAATGCACCTGGAAAAATGGCCTTTTCTCTGGAGAATTAAGATGAGATTTCTTGGCTGTTTTGAAAGTTCTTAGGAATTAATAACCAGCTGTATCAATAGCAGTGATCACATACCTTGTCCGTTCTCACGTTTATCTGCTGTTGCAATGATTGTCAGACAATAAAGCAGTACACCGCTCATGACTGCCCCCTCAGACATTTTTCAGATGTTTATTATAAGTATAGGACTGGCTGAATCTCTTTTGATACTGAGTTGATGGATGTCTCAGTTTGTACCAGTGGGTGATGGTGTTTATTATGTGAGAACTGTCACATCACTCGACTGGCAACTGTTTTGGCTGTACACAAAAAGCCAGTCAGCAGCAAAGTCATTTGGCACAATAGATGGACTTCATTACCCAAAGAATTACAGATAGTTAGCTCAGCTGTATAAGTTTGATTGTTAGTCTCCATGACCAGTCCATTGCTGAAGATTCTGCTATCATCACTGTGGCCAGGTTATCTGTGTGAACTTCTGTTTTATGGTGACTATATTAACACACTATTCACCATCACCTTGTCAAGGGCAACCAGAGACAGGCAATAAATGCTGGCCAGCCAGTGATGCCTATATCCCATGAGTGATAAAAAGAACATAACTGCTGATGTTTGCTTTGTTTTTAAAAGTATTTCAGTAGCATATGGGCACATCACGTCAAATTGCATTTTTAATGGCCATGCTTGTATAACGCTATAATCTTTCAATATTGCTTTCCCAATTTCCATTCTATAAATCCAGATTTTCGGCAACTTAAATTCAATTGACTACTCTAAATTTTCCACTTAAAAAAAACAGATGTGTTTTTTAATACAATTAATCTATGCTCGTTCATTACATTCCAGGCAGAAATCATGTTAAATAACACTGTCTGCTATTTTAACCAATCCTGTGCAGTCACTACTATTTTCGCTGTTCACGAGCTGTTGCATCAGCAAGAGGCTCAATATTGTAAGTAGCCACTGCAAACATAAGGAACAGGAGTAGGTATAGAGATTCAACCCTTTCAGCCTGCCTTTTATTCAATAAGAATTGGTCTGATTGTGACCATAGTTCTACTTCCATGTCTGATCCTGATAATCCTCAATTCTCTTGTAGATTAAAAGTCTGTATAATTCAACTTTAAGTCTATTCAATGACTCAGCCTCAACTGCTCTCTAGGGTAGAGAATTCTGAAGATTTATAATCCTCAGGGAATAAATTCCTCCTCATCTCCATGTTAAATGACAGATCTCTTATTCTGAAATGGTGCCCTGTTGCTTCCAACTTTTAAGGGAAGGTAGTGGGAGTTTTTTTGAAAAATTAATTTAGATTGATAGTTTGCAGGAACATGTGAAAATGTGAACATTAAGGTTTTCAGGAAATGCATTGGAGGCCCTTGTACAACAGCTGCAGAAAAGGAGAGACATCCTGTGTCAGTATGAGTTGGGGTAGAGGTGGGGTTCTGTAGGTAAACCTCGAGTTAAATGATCAGGATGCAGTGGGGAGAAGTTGCAGTGCTCGCCATAATAAGTATTCATCCAAGGTCATGGATGCAGCGCAAGATACAGTTTAATGATTTGACAAGTTTCCAAAGTTAATGAGTAAAATGATTTGTGCCATTTTGACACAGAGATAAGCTAACGACTACATATTTATGCCAAGACTGAGGTGACTGAGTCTACCTCTTTAACATTGACAATGTCTGAGTCTTTGTTCATTCACTACTGAAACCTTCATCTCTGCCTTTACCATCTCTATAACTGCCTATTCTAATGCAGTACTGGCTGGCTTCCAACATTTTATCTTCCTAAACCTGAGGTCATTCGAAACACTGCAGCCTGCATCCTTTGGCTGTAGTCCCATTCATCAGAACGTCTGTGTTTGCTAAACTGCATCAGTTCACAGTTAAATCAGAGATTTGATTTTATGGTTTTTGTTGCAAGTTAAGTTTTGCTTCATACAAGTGCTGGCTATGACCACCTCCAGAAGGGGAGAATATAATCATTGCTCTGTGATATGCATTTGCAGGCATCACCATCATTGAATTTCAACAGCCTGGGAATTACCACTGACCCAAAAAGAACTGGTACAGCCACAGAAACATGATGGCTATGAGAGAAGGTAAGAGGGTCAGAATTCTGCATGGTGTAATTCACTTCTTATCTCCCCAGTGCTTGTCCACCATCTACAAGGCACAAGTCAGAAGTTTGATGGAATACTCCTTATTCACCTGGATGAGTGCAGCTCCAACAACACTGAAGGAGCATGACATCATCAAGGTCAAAGCAGCCTTTTGATTGGTACCGTATCCACTACCTTCAATATTCACTCTCTTCACCACCAACGCACCATGGCTACAGTGTGTACTATTTACGAATTGCACTGTAACAGCGCAACTGCACCTTCCAAACTCGGGACCTCTACCATTGAGAAAGAGAAAGTTACCAGATACAGAGGAACAACACTACCTGCAAGTTCCTCTCCAAGCTACACACTATACTAACTTAGAAATTTATCATCGTTCCTTCAGTGTTGCTGGATACAATATTGCAACTCCTTTCCATAACACTGTGGGTGCTTCTACATCACTTGGACTGCAGAGGTACAAGATGGCAATTCACGACCCCTCAAGGCAATTAGGGATAGACCAGCCAGTGATGCCTACATCCCATCAATGAATAAAAAACGCATTCTGATTTATTAAACTGAAATACACCATTCAGACAAATTTAAAGCTTTATTTTCTTGGTTTCTTTTATTCAGTTGTGGGATGTGGGTGTCCATGTGCAGTCGGTGGACCCACAATGCCATTAGGGAGGGAATTCCAGCAACTTGACAAAACAACACTGAAGGAATGGCAATACATTTCCAAGTCAGGATGGTGTGTGGCTTGGAGGGGTATACTTATTTAAATATATCAAAAACTAATTAGTTTTTAACAATTTCTCAATTCATCGTTTAAAAAAAACACATTCATAATAATTATAACAAGATCTAAGTTGTTAGTTGGCTGTGCAGTGATATTGAAAACAGCTTCCACTTTTGTTCTGCAGATCACCAAGTTAGCAACCAGAGTAATTGAAATCAAAACAGACACCGATTCATTTTTTCACGATTGTTCATGTGTGTAACTCCTACCCACAGGAGCAATTGTGGGTGACTGAAACAATTATTATAAAAATAAAAGTGAGGAGATGGATGGTTTAAATGGCTTACGTTGTGCAGGAAAAGGACCCCATTATTTTTGCATGGGATTGTACACAGTTTAGATCAAAACAAATGGAGATTTTTCACTGGTGATCATATGAATTTTAAGCTAGTGGTCTACATAAGGTCTGAACACAAATCTGCTCCACTAGGAATATTGAACCAGTATTCCAAAATACACAGATTTGTAATACATTGACTGACTGATAATTTAACTCTGCTTCACAGAGACAACTCCTTGATTAATTTGGAATGACTGCACACTAGCTGTCTATACATGCTGCATGTTCGCAGCACAGTTTGTACCTTGTACCCTTTTATTCAGTTCAATGTTTCAGCTGTGGTTTTGTATCATGGGAAACCACTGACACCACACTACAATTATTCCAGGCCTGATCTCTGCTCAGAGAACATTCATTCCTTCAATACTAAAAGAGAGATGTTATAGCTTGGTATACGAACATTCAGTTTGCTGAACCCACGCAAGAATGGCCATTGGTAGATGGGCAGGTTGAAGTGACTGGATATCATTTCCTTCCTTCCTTTACTACCTTTTCTTGCTAGAAATAGTTTCAAATGAAGAATTTACCAGACAGGAAAAGACAGGCATGAATCTGTGTCATAGCACTCTTAGCTCTCCACTTCAGGGAAACAAGTGGTTTGGCACTGCACTATTCTTAAAGAAAGGCACTACTTTTCAAATTTCAAATACCAAGCATCTCTTAACTATTTAAAATATCAGGAAAGGACTTGACTCAGTAACAAAATATTGAAAATAAATTGTTATATGTGTTCATATGTATGTTTGTGGCAGGTTTAAGACAGGTGGGTAAGAATAGATTGTGATTATTGACAATAAGAACATAAGACAGGAGCAGAAATTAGGTCAGTCAGTCCATTGAGTCTGCTCCACCATTCAATCATGACTGATATGTTTCCCAACCCTATTCTCCTGTCTTCCGCCGTATGGAGGATACAAAACTAGTACGGGGGTGAGAGCTCAGGTTGGAGTTAAATAGACTGGGAACACACAGCATCAACCAGGGTCAGTGATCAATGAGAAGTGGCAGGAGGGAACTTGACAGCATGGAAGCCGAGTGCATTGAAGATTTCCAATAGTGAAGCAAATGGATAGTGGGTGCACAGGCCAGAGTTTGAAGAAGAAGACTGCAGCTCCAGAACAGGTTCAAGGATGTTAGGGGTAGATTCTTTACACAGCGGGTTGTGAGTTCATGGAATGCCCTGCCAGTAGCAGTGGTGAACTCTCCTTCTTTATGGTCATTTAAGCGGGCATTGGATAGGCATTTGGAAGTTATTGGGCTAGTGTAGGTTAGGTAGGATTTGGTCGGCGCAACATCGAGGGCCGAAGGGCCTGTACTGCGCTGTATCTTTCTATGTTCTATGTTCTAAGGGAAAGGAGCAAAAACAGAAATTCTAGCAAAACTCAAGGGGTCTGGCAGCACTTGGGGCAGAAAGCAGAGTTAACATTTCGAGTCCAATGACTCTTCATCAGAACTTCATCAGAGAAGAGATTTAAACACAAGGAACAGAATATGACACTTAATTGCCAGCTATCTGGTTGAGTTGAATACAATGTTGAAATTATGAGATTTCAGAATTAATAATGAGGCTGTGCCAGGTGTAGGAGTCCTTGTCCAATGTATCGAGGCCATAATCCTATTTCTTTGAAAATTTACAGGACAAGAACCTATGCTTAATTTGATGGACCTTAATTCTTCAGAAACATACTTTGAAAATAGTTCATTTACCTGGAAAAGAAAATTTCATCACTTTTGCATGTGTACTTTCAACAAAGCAGGAGTCTCTGTGATAGGTAAAAACAATTGCTATGTAACTCAGTGAGCAATTCATTTTAACACATAATTAATATAAGACCATAAGACCATCAGACATAGGAGGAGAAATTAGGTCATTCAGCCCATCAAGTCTGCTCTGCCATTCAATCATGGCTGATAAGATTCTCAATCCCATTCTCCTGCTTTCTCCCTGTAACCCTTGATCCCCTTGATACTCAAGAACCTATCTATCTCAGTCTTAAACATACTCAATGACCTGGCCCCCACGGCCTTCTGTGGCAATGTATTCCATAGATTCCCCACTCTCTGGTTGAAGACGTTTTTCTTTATTTCTGTTCCAAAAGGTCTTCCCTTCACTCTAAAGCTGTGCCCTCGTGTCTTAGTCTCTCCTACCAATGGAACATCTTCCTAACATCCATTTTGTCCAGGCTATCCAGTATTCTATGTTGCAGACTTAATGGCAAAATGTAAACTCAGCTGAAATTGTGTTGCTGGAAAAGCGCAGCAGGTCAGGCAGCATCCAAGGAGCAGGAGAATCGACGTTTCGGGCATGAGCCCTTCTTCAGGAAATGAAAAAGGGCTCATGCCCGAAACGTTGATTCTCCTGCTCCTTGGATGCTGCCTGACCTGCTGCGCTTTTCCAGCAACACAATTTCAGCTCTGATCTCCAGCATCTGCAGTACTCACTTTCTCCTCGAAAATGTAAACTCAGACTTTGTATGAGTAATTGCTAAGTTAGCTGCTGCAAGCTTGGATTTCTTGGTTTAGTTAGTAACTGGTGGGTTTTCTGTGTGTCCAAAATTAATAATTAACTTGTACGTATTTCTTTTATCAGGGTGATTTTATTTAAAAACAGCTTTTGATGCTGTGGATTGGATGAGCTTTGTGTACGAATGGTCTTTTGTTTAGATTGGTTTAAATAATGGGGCCTCAAAGGTCTATAGAGTGTTCTAGAATTTTTTTTAAAACTTCCGGGGTGCCATTAGCTAAGTGAGAGAAAACTTTGTTTCATTTTTAATCCTGTGAAGACCTTGGAACAGGACGCTCCTGATAAGAGAAGGACAGTGACAGTCAGTTTGTTAGAATTTGTGCTGGTTCCAGATTAGAGAAAACCCAGAAGCAGTTATTTAAACTCACTGCAGTGAAGCCTAAGTGAATGATAGCTCCAGGAAGAAGCTATCACAGTTTGAATTGAAAAACTGAAGTCCCAAGTGATTTAAACTGCCAAAGGTTTGTTTAGATAGAGGGAAACTGGTGTGAAAGTTACTTTGGGTACTGAGTTACATAGCAATTGTTTTTACCTATCATGGAGACTCTTGCATGTGTACTTTCAACAAAGCAGAAGTAATGACATTTTCTTTTCCAGGTAAATGAACTGCACCAGGACTGGTTTGAGCACCACACAAAAACTTCTTTTCAAATTATAAAGCAATGTTTTGGGATTAACGGAATTATACTTCTATTGTATGTTTAAAATCATTGAATTTGTATTATAAATAGATTAGATTATTCTTTTTGTCCTTTTTGTGATAATTTTGTAGCATTTAGTGTTTATGTATCAGTGAGACACCCTTAAGATCTATCAAGCCAACACCTGTCTGGGACCTGAGCTGTTCAGTAATAACAGGATCACATCAAGGTCCCTGATTGCTGTTTCATTCGGGTTTACTCATAACCCACCTGACAGCCTGAGATCCTTAACACTGTGATCAGGCAGGGTCACGGCCCAGTTTATTTTAATAAACTTTGAGATAAAATAGCCTGAACCATCCGGTAAGCCTCAAACTTGCACTGACAATGCCTGCTCACATCCATATTTAATATCAGGAAAAGAACAAAGCTTGCTCAGTAATTGGCTGCATTTGGGAAGTTTCATGGAGGGTTTCTCTTTGTGAGCTCCAGTGAGTTTTCTTGCACAACTTAATGCTCCTCACTTCAGGAAGTGTGCACAGTGCCTCCACAGCACTGCTCTTGCTCAGTTTTGCTCTTACCAGCAGCACAATTGTTCAGTACTGCTGTCATTTACTGGTACTCCTGCAGCCAGTGCCACATTTAAACCCCAGCTGTGCAACAAACAAATACAGCCAGCATCACCACTGCAGGCCTCGTTCATCTCACTCAATCCCTGTCCTTTTCTCATTCCAGGAGAAAATGACCCACAATATGGCAGAAAGATGGGTAGTGGAGTGCCCAACACAAATCAGATTACCCACTATGGGGAGAACATCCTTGCCTTAGTGAGTGAGGACTGTAACCATTCACATAGTAACGCTGAGAAACCAAGAAAGATTCATTGTCAAATGCTGCACTGCTCTCCTATTGCCACCAGTGTGAATTTATTCTTAACGCTCTCATACTTCCATTTCTATTTCATTCATTGCCTTGCTTGTCTTCTGTAGCCAGAAGGGACATTCACACGGTCTTCACCTTCTGGACATCACTTTCCCCTCCACCTCTGAGAAACAAGTCATGGATTCCTCAGAGAAAGCAACAGTTAGACAGCCTCCTCCATCTCTCTCTAGCTAAGGTACTGACACCTCAATGAAACTAGTCAGGTAACGACTCTTTTGTGTTAGGATCTGGTAGTCTAGTTTCTCAGTGTCATTTGGGAAAATAGCAATGTGGATATAAATGATGTAGGATTAGGTGATGGTAATTCATGTAAATAGGTCCCTCACTGCTTAAGGCTCTCCTCTAGGCTGTCAAATCTTTAACAGAAGATCAGACTTTTCTTTCTTGACATCTAGAAGCCACTCTTCCATTCTCAGTGTAGTTCCCAACTGTTGCTGACATTCAGAGGCTGGGAAAATTCTACCTTTGTCTTTCTCTTTAAGCAGACATTGAAATACATCTTGTAGCTGCTTTTCCAAACAGAGCTGTTGGTGAATTTCATCCTGGCTAGTGAGGTATTAAATACCTCCAGCAGGACCCCAGCAAGCTCCTCCCTGCCAATTCCATTTGCTATTCTGTCTAATTTACCAGCTGATCAATATCAGACTGTAGCCTGAGACCATCCTCCTCACTATCAGCCACATAACCAAGTTTTGGTTCATCTCCAAACTTACTAATTGTACCTTCGACATTCAGATCCAAGTTGTTAATGTAAATAACAACCAACAAGGGTCCCAATACCAAACCCTTTGGTCGACTGCTGGTCATAGCTTCCACTTACAAAAACAACCCTCCACCATCACCTTTTGGATCTTGTTTGCCAACTTGCCTTGGATCCCATGTGCTCTTTCCTTTTGGACTAGCCTGCTATATGGGACCTTGTCAAAGGCCTTACTGAAGTCCACATAAACTACATCAACTGCTCTTCCCTCATCAATATATTTAATCACCTTTCAACAACCTCAATTAATTAGTCAGACAGGATCTTCTTTGAACAAATTTGTGCTGACTGTCTCTAATCAATGACTTTCCACATATTGATTAACCCTGCCTGTCAGAATATTTTATAAATAATTTCCCCGCCACTGACATTAGACTAACTGGTCTGCAATTACCTGGCCTATACCTTCTTGAATAAAGGAATCACATTATCTATCCTCCAGTCATCTGGCACTATATCGGTGGCCAGCAAGGTGATAAATATCTCCATGAGGTCACAACAATCTCCTCCCTTGCCTCCCAGAGCAGTCTGAGATACATCCCATCAGGCCCTCAGGATTTATGTAGCTATATGCTCGTTAAAACCTCATTATTAATCTTAACATATTCTATAACCTCACCATCCCAACTAAAATCCCCAGCTTCAATGTCTTTCTCCTCTGTGGATACAGATCCGAAATATTCATTTGCGACCTCACCCACATCACTGGTTCCACATACAGATTGCTAACAGGTCCCACCCTGTCCTTGGTTATCTTCTGACTCTTACAAAGCCTTAGGGCTTTCCTTTTGCTTTTCCATCAGCCAAAGACATTGCGTGGCCTCTCTTCATCCTTCTAATTTTCCTTTCAAAGAACCTCCTAGACTCTCGAAAGGACCTACCCTGTTTTAATGCTCTGAACCTGACATATGCTTCCTTTATTTTATTTATCATGTTCTCCAGATCCTTGACATCCAGATTCCCTTGATCTGGTGCCTTTGCTGTTCACTTTTAGAGGGACACACTGACCCTGAATTCACACTACACTACGGTTTAACAACTCTCACTTTCCAAATGTAGACTTACCTGCAAGAAGCTGCTCCCAGTCAATGTTTGCCAGATCCTAATGATATTGAAAGTGGCCTTCTCCCAATTTAAATATTTAATTTCTGCATAATCCTTTATCCCTTTCCACAATGACTTGAAATTTACAGAGTTATTGTCACTGTCCCCAAAATGTTCACCCACTGACACTACACAACTTGTCCTGCTTCACTCTCCAGGATTAGATCTAGCGCTACCCCCCTCTCTAACCTGACTATCTATGTAATGCACAGAAAGTTTTCCTGGATGCAATTTAAAAATTCCACCCCATGCAATCCTTCCATAGTAAGGCCATCCCAGTTAAAGTTCCCAAATTTGAAGTCCCTACAACCATAACTCTGTTTCTGTCACACCTCTTTGTGATTTGCCTTCATATCTTTTTCACTATCTGCCTCTGACTGTTGGAAGGGCTGTATTATAATCCCAGAAAGGTAATCACTGCTTTTTATTTCTAAGCTCTACTGCACTTTTGAAGACCCTTCTAGGGCATCTCCCTCATTATTGCAGTGCTAGTCGCCTTTATTAATAACCTCTCTTAATTCCATTCCCCACCCCCATCACGTCTGAAACTTCCAAACCTTGGATTGTTGAGCTTCCAGTCCTGTCCTCTCTTCTACCATGTCTCTGCAACAACATCATATCCCTTGTGCTGATCAGTGCTCTAAGTCAGGCTCCTTGCATAAAGTAGATGTAATTTAGCTTTCCAGTTCTCCCATGTACCTTTTCATACCCTTGGCTTCTCCACCTACTGGACTGTCCTAGCATTCCTCCTAATCTGATTGGACATTGCTCTCAAATTTAAATCTACTCTGTGCCACATCCCTTTCCAAATTAGTTCAGAACCTTCCAAATAGCATAAACAAACCTCTCAGGAAGGATATTTGACCCATCCTGTTCAGAGGCAACCTCGTATCGGTCCCACCTACCTCAGAAACCGTCTCCAATGATCCAAAAATCTAAAGCTCTTCCTTCTGTACTATGCCATTAGCCATATGTTCATCTGATCTATCTTCCTATTCCTATACACAGTAACATGTAGCACTAAGGTAATTGAAGTTTACAACCCCAGTCGACTTCCTCTTTAACTTACTATCTAACTCTAAACTCTGGCTGCATTTTTTTACCTGTAGTGTTGGTCCTGACATGGACGACACCTGCTGGCTGTTCACCCTCCCCCTTTAAATGCCTTGCAGCCACTCTGAGACATCTTTGACTCTGGCACCAGGGGGCAACATACCATTTGAGAGTCTTGTTTGCTGCCTCAAAATTCCTTCTTAGTTCTCCTTACAATCGAGTCCCCTGTTACTGGGAAATCATGCTTGACTAATCTTTTGGAATTTTTTGAGGATGTAACTCTGAAGATGGACGAGGGAGATCCAGTAGATGTAGTGTACCTGGACTTTCAGAAAGTTTTTGATAAAGTCCCACATAGGAGGTTAGTGAGCAAAATTAGGGCGCATGATATTGGGGGCAAAGTACTAACTTGAATTGAAAGTTGGTTGGCTGATAGAAAACAAAGAGTAGTGATAAACGGCTCCATTTCGGAATAGCAGGCAGTGACCAGTGGGGTACCGCAGGGATCAGTACTAGGACCGCAGTTTTTTGCAATATATGTTAATGATATAGAAGATGGTATTAGTAATAACATTAGCAAATTTGCTGATGATACTAAGCTGGGTGGCAGGGTGAAATGTGAGGAGGATGTTAGGAGATTACAGGGTGACCTGGACAGGTTAGGTGAGCAGTCAGATGCATGGCAGATGCAGTTTAATGTGGATAAATGTATGGTTATCCACTTTGGTGGCAAGAACAGGAAGGCAGATTACTACCTCAATGGAATCAATTTAGGTAAAGGGGCAGTACGAAGAGATCTGGGTGTTCTTGTACACCAGTCAATGAAGGTAAGCATGCAGGTACAGCAGGTAGTGAAGAAGGCTAATAGTATGCTGGCCTTCATAACAAGAGGAATTGAGTATAGAAGCAAAGAGGTTCTTCTACAGCTATGCAGGGCCCTGGTGAGACCACACATGGAGTACTGTGTGCAGTTCTGGACTCCAAATTTGAGGAAAGATATTTTGGCTATTGAGGGAGTGCAGCGTAGATTCACGAGGTCAATTCCTGGAATGGCGGGATTACCTTACACTGAAAGACTGGAGCGACTGGGCTTGTATACCCTTGAGTTTAAAAGACTGAGAGGGGATCTGACTGAGATATATAACATTATTAAAGGATTAGACACTCTGGAGGCAGGAAACATGTTTCAGCTGATGGGTGAGTGCCATCCAGAGAGTGGTGGCTGTGTGGAATGCTCTGCCCCAGAGGGCAGTGGAGGCCCAGTCTCTGGATTAATTTAAGAAAGAGTTGGATAGAGCTCTCAAGGATAGTGGAATCAAGGGTTATAGAGATAAGGCAGGAACAGGATACTGATTGAGGATGATCAGCCGTGATCATATTGAATGGTGGTGCAGGCTCGAAGGGCAGAATGGCCTACTCCTGCACCTATTGTCTATTGTCTACTGAAAGTCTCCCAGCTCCCCTGCCCCTTCCTGCTGTGCAGCAGAGCCATGTACTTGGCTGTTGTTGCTCTCCCCTAAGAGGCCATTCCACCCACAATAGTATCCATACCGGTATAGCTGTGTGAGAGGGGAATGACCACAGGGGATGCTTGCAATACCTGGTCACATATACTAGTCTTCCTGGTGGTCACCCAACTCTTCTCTGTGCAGCCCTTACATAATGTAACCAACTCACTAAATGTGCTACCCATGACATTCTCAGTGAGTTCATCCGCAGGTCCAGGAACTCCATGTGGTAAATCAGGAGGTGCAGCTGAACGCACTTCCTGTCCCTGATTTCCCACATACTGCAGGAGGCGCATTCCATGGAACTGAGTTCTCCTGCCATTGTAGTTTTTACTAACTATGAACAGTAAACTAGCAACCAATTATTCAACTTTACCCAGTACTCACCAAATCAGATTTCTCTCTCTCTCTATTCCTAGCAAACTACAAATATGGTCTTGTTATGGGATTCTTCTGCAGTTTTGAAAGTTGTGAGAAGAATCAAAGTAAATTCATGAACTTCTAATTTAATAGTGAGGTCTGATTTTTTTTCACATCCTATAATGCACAATCATCTTAAGCATCAATTCATTAATTCTGTCCTGATAAGGACATGTCACAATGAAAGACAATCATTCAAATCATTCCAACTCATGTTTCTGATGTTAGCTGAGTTGTCAGCTTTGTGGTGATTTTGTAAATAGCTGAAGGAATGAATTTCAGTGTTCTTTGTTTGGGTGGCAACCTGAGAGACTGGATTACTTGATCACTGTTGATCCCATCTGATCTTCATCCCATCAATTTCTAAAGCAGACAAATTATTCCTCTGCTAATCACCGCCTGGTTGAAGACTCAATTGCTACCAGCGAGCGTGTTAGATTGCGATATGGATGACCAGGAATTAAAGGAGATTTGCAATCATTTGATTTTACAACTGTATTGTCCAAAATATGCCAGAATTCTCAAAAAGGTCGTGAAAATTCATAATTACATTTGACCCTTTAATTGGGTGGGTGGAAACTGAACCAGCGGCAATACATGTTCTTATAAATAGTTTATTTTCTCAGCTATTCTTCAGTAATAACTAAGCAGCCAATCTGCACCCTAGTTATGAACTTACTTAAAGTAACTTGTCAATTAGCATGATTTGGAGATGCCGGTGTTGGACTGTACAAAGTTAAAAATCACACAACACCAGGTTATATAGTCCAACAGGTTTAATTGGAAGCACACTAGCTTTCGGAGCGACGCTCCTTCATCAGGTGGTAGTGGAGGGCTCGATCGTAACACAGAATTTATAGCAAAAATTTGCAGTGTGATGTAACTGAAATTATACATTGAAAAATTGATTATGTGTTAAGCTTTTCATCTGTTAGAATACAGTGATAGTTTCACCTCTTTCATGTGTAAATCACAAAACCTATTTTTTAAAGTTGCATTCTTGGGTTAGCTGTTAACAATGGTGATAGCTAGACAATATGTTGAAGGTGTTAGCCCCCTGTGTTCTCTGTCTATGACCTGATGTTTAGATTGATTCTAATCTATAAAGTGAGATAACAGTGTTTTACATAAATTCATGCAGTTTTTGAGCTCAGAGTTCTACATGAATGTATGCAGCTTTTGAGCAAAGTGCAATGTAACTCTGCAAGTACAAATTCACCCCACACAATATATGTGTGCATGTGGGTCTGTGTGTGTGTGTCAGTCTGGAGTGGGGGTTGTGGGGGTTGTGAGTGTGTGTGTGTGTGTGTGTGTGTGTGTGTGTGTGTGTGTGTGTGTGCGCGTGCGCATGCAGTGGGTGCAGAGTGCCTTAAGTCTGTGACAGGGTGCATGTGGGAGTGTGGGAGTGTATGTGTCTATAAGAGTGTGTGTGTGTCTGTGTGCATGTCTGTGTGTACCTGTGTCCGTGTGTGTGTGTAGGAATATCTGTGTGTGTGTAGTACAATGATGGTCACCTGTAATGTGACATGACCCAAGGTCCCGGTTGAGGCCCTCCCTATGGGTACCGAACTTAGCTATCAGCCTCTGCTCGGCCACTTTCCTCTGCTGCCTGTCCCGAAGTCCACCTTGGGTCACCGAAGGTCCGAGGCTGAAAGTCCATCCTCCAAGGTGGACTTCGGGACAGGCAGCAGAGGAAAGTGGCCAGGCAGAGGCTGATAGCTAAGTTCGGTACCCATAGGAGGGCCTCAACTGGGACCTTGGGTTCATGTCACATTACAGGTGATCACCATTGTACTACACACACACATACATACATGCACACACACACACTCCCACACTCACACATGCACCCCCTCACAGACTTAAGACACTCTGCACACACTACATACATACATACATACATACACACACACACACACACACACAAAGACCCACATACACACATATATTGTGTGGGGTGAATTTGTACTTGCAGAGTTACATTGCACTTTGCTCAAAAACTGCATACATTCATGTAGAACTCAGCTCAAAAACTGCAAAAAATTTATGTAAAACACTGTTATCTGACTTTTTAGATTAGAATCAATCTAAACATCAGGTCATAAACAGAGAACGCAGGGGTCCAACACCTTCAACATATTGTCTAGCTATCATCATTGTTAACAGCTAACCCGAGAATGCAACTATAAAAAGAAGGGTTTTGTGATTTGCACATGAAAGAAGTAAAACTATCACTGTATTCTAACAGATGAAAGGCTTAACAGACAATCAATTTTTCAATGTATAATTTCAGTTACATCACACTGTAAATTTTTGCTGTAAATTCTGTGTTACGATTGAGCCCTCCACAATCACCTGATGAAGGAGCGTTGCTCCGAAAGCTAGTGTGCTTCCAATTAAACCTGTTGGACTATAACCTGGTGTTGTGTGATTTTTAACTTTATCAATTAGCAGTAATAGATAAGCTGAAAAGAGAAATGAGAAACTAGAACAGATGAAATGTATTTGTACATCGCAAATTTGGATCCAGTTAAGTTGGATTTTCTTATTTATATTTTATGTAAGGCTATGTAATTTTTTATTATACATTAATAACGTTAGTTGATAAGCAACCTCTAAATCAGGCAGTAAATACTTTTGCATTACTTCATATATGCCCTAAAAAATGATTTCTGACTAATATTATCTTGCAAGTTTCGATTTCAGAATAACGTGTAAAAAAAGTTTGTTTCCAAACCTCCTCCACACATAGCACCGCAATCTTCCCAACCAGAGTGAGTCCACATAAAGAGAGGAGCATTGGCCTTTGCACTATGATTTCCTGGACCTGGCTCGATTGGAATTGTGTATTCATAGTGAATGCCATAATTCTGGTCATTAAAGAGTAGCACCTGCAAATTAATAACAAAAGCAAAGTCAAATAAATGCCACAGGATAAAATACATTACACGATACATTGGAGTTAATTACATTGTCCATGCACAGTGACGTTTCAGGCAATAAAGCAAATAAATTATACGCTTAATAAATAAATACCAATTTAGAGGTTGGAAGATTATGTTCTTTTACTTTCCAATTTTCTACTGCTTTCTTCTTTACAATGAAACATTGTTCTAGACATTCTGGCAACTTTTCATTGCCTCATTGATGTAGCCATTCCTCATGAATAAACTTAGTTAGGGCGTCTTAGCACTGTGGCACAGCAAATATCATAATTCTTTCATCATGATCTGATACACCTGCATTTCCTATCCTATACCAGTACATGGGTGAATAAATATCATAAAATCGAACATTATTTTATTTAAGACCTAAGACATAGGAGTGGAAGTAAGGCCATTTGGCCCATTGAGTCCACTCTGCCATTCAATCATGGCTGATGGGCATTTCAACTCCACTTACCCGCATTTTCCCCGTAGCCCTTAATTCCTCGAGACATCAAGAATCTATCAATCTCTGCCTTGAAGACATTTAAAATCTGGCCTCCACTGCACTCTGTGGCAATGAATTCTACAGGCCCACCACTCTTTGGCTGAAGAAATGTCTCCGCATTTCTGTCTGAATTGACCCCCTCTAATTTTAAGGCTGTGTCCATGGGTCCTAGTCTCAAATTATTTACTTAATAACTTACTTACCAGTAGCTCAGTTTGAAACTGAAATACATACAAAACATTGCTCAATGGGAAAAGACCATGTAGCTTGCCTTTTGCAATTCTGGTAGATGGAACATACAAAGGGAGTGGAACTGTCAATAAACCATACTGATCAGTCTCCATCTATTAGTCAGGACACCCAGTGTAGTGACTGTAATGAGGGCAGCCAGGTTGATGTCATAGAATATGGGTTCCCTGACTGGGGCTGTTAACCTGGTCCAGTCAGGGAGCCCTGGCTGATAGATATAAACAGGCGTGTCAGAGGTTCTGCTCACTCTAGGATGTGGTTCTGATGGAGCTGGATCAGTATCAGGGATCCTCCATGTATAAACAAAGGGTGACTTGGTGATGGGATACCAGCCTCTGTGGAACTTATTTCACCCAGAAATGAGGCATGGTATACCTCAATGGGCTTTGGATACAATTGATTAAAAATTATGTGCTGCTTCTAAGTACATTCAGTACAAGTCTTGTCCCAAATTATCATTTTTTGAAAGGAATTCTCACCAATTTGTACTTGAATGACAACAAGATCTGTTTCCATCATCTTTTGAAGGAACCTATGTTGCTGAAGGTTATAGGAGTTCAAATAGTTTTAAAAGTATCTAGATATGTACTTGAGAGTTTGTGCCTCTATTACCCTTTCAGGCAGCTAGGTTCAGATGTCTACTACCCTTCAGGTGAACAAATCTTTCCTCATATCCCCAATAATCCTTCCACAAGCCACTTGCAATCAGGGGCCCTAAAAATTGGTGGCTCTGCTGAGTCCTTCCCATTCATCTTTATACTGATATCTCACAAGCTGCACATCTTCATCAAACCTTTCCTTAGCATGCCCTGATCCAAGGAGAATAGCTCCAGCCTAAGCTATGTATCCTCATTGCAGCAGTTCTCCAGCATGGGCAGCATCCTGGTGAATCTCCTGTGTACCTTCTCTAATGCAATTACATCTTTGTTATAATCAGGTAATCAGAACCCCCATATATTTCTTATGCTGTGGCCTATAATAGTTTACATTGTTCCAGCATTACCTCTCTGCATTCCCTGGTTAATAAAGTTAATAAAAGCTCCATATCCCTTTTCAACCACATTAGCAACCTCTCATCCAGCCTTCAGGGAGCTGTGTACTGACTCCAAACTCCATCACTCCCACTGCAACTCTCAGTATTCTCCCAGTCATTGTGAAACCTTATGATTTGCTTGACCACCTCTCACTTCTTTGAGTTCAATTCCATTTGTTCTTCTCTGCCATCTCAGCAGTCCGTTTATACCTTTCTGCCTCATTACCAATCACATGACCCAATTTTAATGTCAAATGTCTTGGTCACACTTCCAACCTTTAAGTCCAAATCATTACTATATACCATAAGCAGCGATGGACCTAGAATTGTGTCCTGTGGAACTTAGAGTCATAGAGATGTACAGCATGGAAAGAGACCCTTCGGTCCAACCCGTCTATGCTGACGAGATATCCCAACCCAATCTAGTTCCACCTGTCAGCACCCGGCCCATATCGCTCCAAACCCTTCCTATTCATATACCCATCCAAGTGTCTCTTAAATGGTGCAATTGTGCCAGTCTGCACCACTTCCTCTGGCAGTTCATTCCATACATGAACCACCCTCTGTGTGAAAAAGTTGCCCCTTAGGTCCCTTTTATATCTTTCCCCTTTCACCCGAAACCCATGCCCCCTCGTTCAGGACACCCTGACTCAAGGGAAAAGACTTGTCTATTTATCCTATCCATGCCCTTCATAATTTTGTAAACCTCTATAATGTCACCCCTCAGCCTCCACACTCTAGGGAAAACAGCCCCAGCCTGTTCAGCCTCTCCCTATAGCTCAAATCCTCCAAACCTGGCAACATCCTTGTAAATCTTTTCTGAACCCTTTCAAGGACAGCGAAGAGGGTTACCTCAGATTACAACAGGATCTTGACCAGATGGGCCAAGGGCTGAGAAATGGCAGATGAAGTTTAATTCAGATAAATGAGAGGTGCTGCATTTTGGGAAAGCAAATCTTAGCAGGACTTATGCACTTAATGGTAAGGTCCGAGAGAGTGTTGCTGAACAAAGAAATCTTAGAGTGCAGATTCATAGCTCCTTGAAAGTGGAGTCGCAGATAGATAGGATAGTGAAGGTGGTGTTTGGTATGCTTTCCTTTATTGGTCAGAGTATGGAGTACAGGAGTTGGGAGGTCATGTTGTGGCTGTACAGGACATTGGTTAGGCCACTGTTGGAATATGGCGTGCAATTCTTGTCTCTTTCCTATCGGAAAGATGTTGTGAAACTTGAAAGGGTTCAGAAAAGATTTACAAAGATGTTGCCAGGGTTGGAGGATCTGAGCTACAGGGAGAGGCTGAACAGGCTGGGGCTGTTTTCCCTGGAGCATCGGTGGCTGAGAGGTGACTTTATAGAAGTTTACAAAATTATGAGGCGCATGGATAGGATAAATAGACAAGTCTTTTCCCTGGGGTCGGGGAGTCCAGAACTAGAAGACGTAGGTTTAGGATGAGAGGGAAATGATATAAAAGAGACCTAAGGGGCAACTTTTTCACGCAGAGGGTGGTACGTGTATGGAATGAGCTGCCAATGGAAGTGGTGGAGGCTGGTACAATTGCAACATTTAAGAGGCATTTGGATGTGTATATGAATAGGAAGGGTTTGGAGGGATATGGGCTGGGTGCTGGCAGGTGGAACTAGATTGGGTTGGGATATCTGGTCGACATGGATGGGTTGGACCAAAGGGCCTGTTTTCATGCTGTACATCTCTATGACTCTAAGTTTCACAACATCTTTCTGATAGTGTGAGAAACAAAGCCCACTGCCAAATAATTTTAGTCTGAGTCAAATTCCGAAGCAGTCTTTATTCATACGTTCTTGTAAGAGTGGGTGTCCACAAAGTAGGCACACTGCTGAACAATATCATCGCATTTTTATACAGTCTCTGAGAGTCTCTCGGTACTTCCCCTTTCACCTCATTGGTCGATTTTGCTAATTTGCGTAGCCTATCACAAGCCCTAGCTTCATTCCGCCTCTGTTTGCTTTTCCCCATACTCTAATTCTATTGGCCCCCTACCCATGTTTATTTCTTGCCTTATTTGGTTATCTTTATCCTATCCAGTTCCTTGTACCTGACAGTTGCAGTTGCTCTGTGCAGCTGCTAATCTAATCACATCCACATCTGTCTGTGGTCTATTGTTAAC
The DNA here is from genome assembly GCF_020745735.1 of Hemiscyllium ocellatum. NCBI lineage: Eukaryota > Metazoa > Chordata > Chondrichthyes > Orectolobiformes > Hemiscylliidae > Hemiscyllium > Hemiscyllium ocellatum. Next base: position 152,796,379 of record NC_083402.1, on the reverse strand, counting down.
GTGCACCCCCGTCCCTGTTAGTTGAGTCATATGACTTCTGCTGAAGCAACACTGAGTCTTATGACTTCTGAGTATGTGACTACTGCAGAAGCAACACTTCCACACATTTTCCAATAGGGAGGAGACCAGAATTGCACACAATATTCCAACAGTGGCCTAACCAATGTCCTGTACAGCCGCAACATGACCTCCCAACTCCTGTACTCAATACTTTGACCAATAAAAGAAAGCATACCAAACGCCTTCTTCACTTTCCTATCTACCTGTGACTCCACTTTCAAGGAGCGATGAACCTGCACTCCAAGGTCTCTTTGTTCAGCAACACTCCCTAGGACCTTACCATTAAGTGTATAAGTCCTGCTAAGATTTGCTTTCCCAAAATGCAGCAACTCGCATTTATCGGAATTAATCTCCAATTCCCTGGAATCAGCATTATAAAACAACTGCTGACCATTTCTTCTTGCTTGCTGTAGCTGAGGAAGCTTTGCATTCACTTTTTGTACATTACCTTGGATTCTATAGACTTTCTTTCTAAACCAGTCTGCATGTGGGACCTTGTCAAAAGCCTTACTAACACCTACATAACCAGGCCAACTGCACTCTCGTCATCAATCCTCTTCGTTATCTCGGAAGGATATTCAATCAAATCTCACCTGACACAATCTTCGCTAAAAAGTACAGGCTGACTTCCTTCATTACTCCCAATCTTTTTAGGGACAGTTATTTTCTTCTCTCAGAATTGATTCCTATAATTTGCCATGCAATTATTCAGTCTCTCAGTCTAACCTGAGAGGTTGGACTGAGAGACTGAATAATTGCAAGCCAAACTCTCATTTCATTTTTCAAACAAAAATACATTAGTAACCTTGCAATCCTGCATCACCACAACTACGTCCAGTGAGGATTGGAAATTGTAGTGAGAGCGTCCACTATTTCCTCCCAAGCTTCTTTTAACACTCTGGGACACATTTAATCCAGGTCAGGTGTTTTATCCACTTTCAGGAAAATGAATCCTCCTACTACTTATTTCCATTTGTTTATCACATCTGCTCTTTCACACTCCTCTTAATCCACCACTTTGTCTATGTTGATTTGAAGATGCCGGTGTTAGACTGGGGTGTACAAAGTTAAAAATCACATAACACCAGTTTACAGTCCAACAGGTTTATTTGGAAGCATTAGCTTTCAAGGTGCTGCCTCTTCATCAACCAACACCTGATGACGGAGCAGCGCTGTGAAAGCTAGTGCTTCCAATTAAATCTGTTGGACTATAACCTGGTGCTGTGAGGTTTTAAAACTTTGTCTACACTGGACATCTTTTGTAAAGACAGGCGCAAGGTATTCTTTAAGAACCAAATCTAAACCTTTCCACGACACCTTATGTTTTTGGTCTTTTAAGGGCCCCACTTGCTTTAGTTATCCTTTTACTTTGAGTGTATTGATTGAACATGTTCGGGTTCTCTGTGCTTGTTAATACTCTTCCTTGCCTGCTCTTTGCTTTGCTCATCATTTTTTGATTTCATTCCTGCACTGTCTATATTCTTCTTTATTTTCTGCAGTAATGGGTTCTCCTTGTCTAACATAAGCTTCACTTTTCAGCCTTTTTTAAACTGTTCTTTCCCTGACATCCAAGAGGTTTGGGGTTGGCTGTCCAACCCTTCCTCTTTATGGGGACATGTTTCCTCTCAACCCATAATGTTCCCCATCGAATGCGCAGAACATCACTTTCACATAACTTATCCAAGTTGACTCTTGTTAAATCATTTCTCAGTTTTGTAAAATTGGTCTTTAAAATATTTTTAAAAACTTTAACTCCTATTCTATCTTTGACCTATTCCTTGATCATGGCCCAATAAACTGAATTATGATCATTATCACCAAAATGCTCTCCTACTGCCACTCCTTCCACCTGCCCAACTTTTTTTCCTTAAATTAAGTCCAGAATTGCACCCTACTTTGTTGGACTTGTTACATACTGTTGTATTATGCCTCAGGGTTAGTACATCTTTAGGAGACATGCTCATGATATTATCATTGCATCATAGCATGCAATGTAAGGTACAAAGATCTCATATTCTGTCCTACCGTAGATCAACTAAAGTTTGACATCATAATGTTAGCCCAAGCTCTTTTGTGCCTCATGAATATTATGTTTGTAGAGAATAGTTAGTTACAATACATATCTGTTGAATTATTCAATATCACGTTATTCACTCCCAGTTACTTATGTTACGCGAAATAATATAAGCATTAATGCATCAGTAAAAGGTCTGCCACTTTGCCTACACTTAGCATGCCGACACAGAACACAGAAAATCCAGCCTGTCCAAACCATACAAGAAACACCCAAAAAGCCTCAGCATTTACTGAACAGACTGACAAGGAAACCAGACATGACCATAGTCACTTGCAGACCAGGAAATACACTTCCCAAGACAAACTAACACTAAAATCTGATTGAAGATTTGTAGCTCGGGTATCCGTTGTTGTGGTTCTGCTCGCCGAGCTGGAAGTTTTTGCTGTAAACGTTTCGTTCCCTGGCTAGGGAACATCATCAGTGCTGTTGGAGCCTCGTGTGAAGCGCTGCTTTGATGTTTCTTCCGGTATTTATATTGGTTTGTTCTTGCCGCTTCCGGGTGTCAGTTTCAGCTGTAGTGGTTTGTATATGGTGTCCAGGTCAATGTGTCTGTTGATGGAGTTTGGGGATGAATGCCATGCTTCTAGGAATTCTCTGGCTGTTCTCTGTCTGGCTTGTCCTATGATAGTGGTGTTTTCCCAGTCAAATTCATGTTGCTGGTTGTCTGAGTGTATGGCTACTAGAGATAGCTGGTCGTGTCGTTTTGTGGCTAGCTGATGTTCATGGATGCGGATTGTTAGCTGTCTTCCTGTTTGTCCTATATAGTGTTTTGTGCAGTCCTTGCATGGTATTTTGTAAACATGTAGGACAATATATAGGACAAACAGGAAGACAGCTAACAATCCGCATCCATGAACATCAGCTAGCCACAAAACAACACGACCAGCTATCCCTAGTAGCCATACACTCAGACAACCAGCAACATGAATTTGACTGGGAAAACACCACTATCATAGGACAAGCCAGACAGAGAACAGCCAGAGAATTCCTAGAAGCATGGCATTCATCCCCAAACTCCATCAACAGACACATTGACCTGGACACCATATACAAACCACTACAGCTGAAACTGACACCCGGAAACGGCAAGAACATCCATCAACAGACACATTGACCTGGACCCCACATACAAATCACTGCAGCTGAAACTGACACCCGGAAGCGGCAAGAACAAACCAATATAAATACCGGAAGAAACATCAAAGCAGCGCTTCACACGAGGCTCCAACAGCACTGATGATGTTCCCTAGCCAGGGAACGAAACGTTTGCAGCAAAAACTTCCAGCTCGGCGAGCAGAACCACAACAAACTAACACTAAGCTTCCTGGACCCAATCAACATAGCTGTCCCAAAGCCCTAAGGGCAGTCTCGTACCCCAGTGATACCAAAGCCACACAAAGGACAGGCCAGACAGAGAGGCAGCAGAATACCTTGCTCACAGGAAAGAAACAATGGAAATACCTTACTGCTTCAACAGGGACATTCTCACCTACCTTTGAAGAGAGCTGAAATCTCCTGATCCCATCAAGAACTGTTCCATGCTGCCAGGATGTTACATTGGATTGACAATCAGGACATTCTTCTGATAACTACTTTGCGATTATCACCATTATAACTGGATTACTTAATTTTCAAATACATTGCGTTTTCCCCATTTTAGTCAACCTAATTGCACAAGATTCCTATAAATCCTGGCTTGATTTTCAGCTTGAGGAAGGGAGATTCAGCCACCTGGACAGACTGTCTGCACTATTTCAGCTTAGGAGAAAGTGAGGTCTGCAGATGCTGGAGATCAGAGCTGAAAATGTGTTGCCAGAAAAGCGCAGCAGGTCAGGCAGCATCCAAGGAACAAGAGAATCAACGTTTCGGGCATGAGCCTTTCTTCAGGAATGAGGAGAGTGTGCCAAGCAGGCTAAGGTAAAAGGTAGGGAGGAGGGACTTGGGGGAGGGGCGTTGGAAATGTGATAGGTGGAAGGAGGTTAAGGTGAGGGTGATAGGCCGGAGTGGGGGTGGGGGTGGAGAGGTCAGGAAGAAGATTGCAGGTTAGGAAGGTGGTGCTGAGTTCGAGAGCTGCTCCTTGGATGCTGCCTGACCTGCTGCACTGTTCCAGCAACACATTTTCAGCACTATTTCAGCTTAGTCAATTTCTCTTCCGCAATAGCACTGTGTTAATAAACTGTTCGTTAATTTCGCTTCAATCTGTATTTTATGATCTCTGCTTTATTGGGCTAATTTCTCTGACAATCAGATAAACCACACTGTTGTAAACTAACTCACACCATGTACACGTTCTCCTTATAAAACATGTTCTCCAGAATGTACTTTCAGAATTCTGCTCACTCCATTCCATTTATAGTAAAGCTATCCGAGTTAATATTGGGATGATTAAATCTCCTATGATTCATTTCTTATTGCTTTAGTATTTTCCAGAGGTTCACTTGTACATTTGCTCTTCTATCTCCCCACAACTGTTGTGTGATCTATAGTACTGTCCTAATGCATGACACCTCTTAGGTTCCTTAAATTAATCCATATGGCCTCACTTGATGATCTTTCTATTATATCACAGAAACTTCAGCCAAGACTGATGATGCTAGTCCATTAGAGTGACTTGGGAAAGGTTGGTATGAAGTAAAACTTACAAAGGAAAGTCCTGTGGCCGGAGATAGAGAAACCTGTGGAACTGTTTGTTGAAACAGGTCCTGGATACCAACTTGAGAGTTCATTGAATACACCAGAAGCTGTATGCAGCACATAGTTAATAACAGGATCACAGGAGAATGTCGTGGTTATCCTCTTACACCCAGTTCCTTCAGGAAAGTCCATACTAGTGATGATTGACTACTATAATTAATATCATGAGTATGTGATAATTAAGTTTTTAGGCAGATAAAATGGTGCTTACACTGTTTACAGTATTTGCAAGGCATGGTCTAACAGTCACTTGGTATTCAGGCAGTCAGACATAATTCATGTTGTAGATCTAACATGCAAGTCATTGACATTCATTGCAGAGAAATCCTTAAATGGTTATAAGCAAATAGGAAGGTGAAACATCAAAACAAGTTATTCGAGAATGATTGAAGGTTGTGTGGGCTAACACCACAAATTGCAAGGTGTTACATGTGGCCATGTATAGAGCAGGTTCACATACCACAATAGAAAACAGCCTCACTGAATACATGAAAAATATCAGAGCCGACAGACACTAGTGTTAACCAGAAAATTCAAAATCATAATGCTGAGAAAAAAGGTGCTGCAAAGTTTTATGCAGGCCACAAAGCAGGAGCTCAACAACCTGACGTGATATTCCGTGATAAATGTTTGCTGAGGCAAGAGATTCCGAACATGTTGGATTCATCATCTTACCACAAGCCATATGTTGTCATTGCCAAATAGTAAACAGGAACACTGTCCGACAGATCATCTTCATGTGTCAAACTATATGGTGACAGAGGCAAAGCAGATGATGAACCAGATGTAGGTTCCTATGATCCAGATGTTCAAGTCAGTATGATGTTGATAGCCAGCAGGCATCTTTCAACACCAAGGGAAATACATTGGTTCCACAGCGATGATGAGAATGTGATGACCAAAATTCTTGAGACCGTAAGCAAATCATGGTGTGAGGCGCAACCACCGAAGTGATATGAAGATGCTGTGTAGTAATCATGTGCAATACTAAAAGCATATGTACCAAATACTACCCTGGAAAGCAAATGTATTGTAAAAAAAAAGTCTAACACTGAACAAAAGGCTGAAGATATAAAGAGTTGCATTTCACTGAAGTTACTTGAAGTTCATAATTGATGGAATTTATCTACCCATTGAGTAAGGAAATTAATGATTTGTAAAGTTTGTTTGTAAAACATATTGCAGTATGGTTTTAAATATGAAATAGAATCATCGTGAAGTTGTATAGCACGGAAACAGACGATTCAGTCCAACCCGTCCATGCCGACCAGATATCCCAGTCCAATCTAGTCCCATTTGCCAACACTTGGCCCATATTCCTCCAAACCCTTCCTATTCATATACCCATCCAAATGCTTCTTAAATGTTGCAATTGTGCTAGCCTGCATCACTTCCTCTGGCAGCTCATTCCGTACACGTACCACTCTCTGCATGAAAAAGTTGCCCCTTAGGTCTATTTTATATCTTTCCCCTCTCACTCTAAACCTATGCCCTCTAGTTCCGGACTCCCCTACCCCAGTGAAGAGACTTTTTCTATACATCCTATCCATGCCCTTCATGATTTTATAAACCTCTATAAGGTTACCCCTCAGCCTCTGACGCTCCAGGGAAAGCATCCCTAGCCCAATCAATCTCTCCCTATAGCTCAAATCCTCCAACCCTGGCAACATCTTTGTAAATCTTTTCTGAACCCTTTCAAGTTTCACAACATCTTTCCGATAGGCAGGAGACCAGAATTGCACACAATATTCCAACAGTGGTCAAACCAATGTCCTGTACAGTTGCAACATGACCTTCCAACTTCTGTACTCAATACTCTGACCAATAAAGGACCAAGAAATGCCTTCTTCATTATCCTATCTACCTGTGACTCTACTTTCAAGGAGCTATGAACCTACACCACACACCTGAGGACCTTACCATTAAATGTACAGGTCCTGCTAAAATTTGCTTTCCCAAAATGCAACAAATCGCATTTACCTAAACTAAACACCATCTGCCACGCCTAGCCTATTGGCCCATCTGGTCCAGATCCCATTGTAATCTGAGGTAACCCTCTTCGCTGTCCACTATACCTCCAATTTTGTACATTGCTGTACATCTCTATGACTCTATTTGGAATTTTTTGAAGATGTGCCCAATAGACTGGACGAGGGTGAATCAGTAGATGTTGAGTATCTGAATTTTCAAAAAAGCTTTTGACAAGGTTCCACACAAGAAATTAGTAAGGAACATTAAAGCTCATAGTATCAGCGGGAGTATATTGACATTGATAGGGAACTGGTTAGCAGACAGGAAGCAGGCCCTTTTCAGAGTGGCAGACAGTGACGAGTGGGGTACCACAGGGTTCAGTGCTGGGACCCCAGCTCTTCACAATATACATGAACAATTTGGATGAAGGAATTGAATGCAATATCTCCAAATTTGAAGATGGCACTAAGCTGTACATGCTGTGAGGAGAATGCTAAGAGGCTGCAAGTCACTTGGATAGACTGGTTGAGTGGGCAAATACTTGGTAAATGTAATAAAATGTGGCTAAATGCAAGGTTATCCACTTTGGTCACAAAGACAGGAAGGCAGATTTTTATCTGAATGGTGGTAGTTTAGGAAATAGTGAGCTCAACAAGACCTGGATGTCATGGTGGAACAGTCACTGAAGGTTGACATGGCAGTGAGGAAAGCTAATGGCATGCTGGCCTTCCTAGCGAGAGTATTGGAGTAAGGATGGCTTAATGCAGTTATGATTTGGAGACGTCGATGTTGGACTGGGGTGGACAAAGTTAAAAATCATACAACATCAGGTTATAGTCCAACAGGTTTATTTGGAAGCACTAGCTTTCAGAGCGCTGCTCTTTCTAGAAATTCTGTGTCTTACAATCTTATTCTCCACAAAAGCCTGATGAAAGAGCAGTGCTCTGAAAGCTAGTGTTTCCAAATAAACTTGTTGGACTATAACCTGGAGTTGTTTGATTTTAAATTTTGCTGTAGTTATACAGGAACTTGGTGAGGCCAAACCTTGCAGTCTTGGTCTCCTAGTCTGAGGGAGGACATTCTTATTATTGAGGGAGTCCAGAGAAAGTTCACCGGTCTGACCAGCTGGCCTTATACAGGTTGGAATTCAGAAGAATGACTGGCAGACCTCATAGAAACATATAAACTCCTGGGCAGGCTACATGCAGGAACAATGTTTCCAATGTTGGGGAATCCAGAACTAGGGGTCACAGTCTAAGAATAAGGGGTAAGCTATTCGGGGCTGAGATGAGGAAGAACTTCTTCAGTCGGAGAGTTGTGAATCTGTGAAATTCTCTCCCACAGGAAGCTGTTGGGACCAGTTCATTAGATAGATTCAAGAGGGAGCTGGATGTGGCTCTTGTGCCTAAAGGGATCAGGGGTATGGAGGGAAGATGGGAATGGGATACTGAGATTGCATGGTCAGCCATGATCATGTTGAATGGTGGTCCAGGCTCAAATGGCCATCTGGTCTACTCCTGCACTTGTTTTCTATGTTTCTCTGTTTCTAAGAAACTGAAATTACACAGGTGCCCACACAGAAAGGTCAGATGGCACATAGAGAGCAATGAGAAACAGACACCATTAAAGTTTTGATAACTGTTAAAAATAATGTCAAGTTAAACCTAGTCCAGTTCTTAAGCTTGAGATATAATCCAGTCAACCTTGATTTCCATCTTCCTTGTGCATTGCATTGTACAATCTAATGTTTTAAAAATCAGGCAGTCATTATCGAACTCAATGCTTTCTATGCACAGTGTCACTTGCCCTGACAGCCCTGGATTTACTTGTTCCCCTGTCACCATTACACAGTGATCTCAATCAGTCTTCCTGAGAGTAAACCCAAGGAAAATGGTGGGGGGTCCAGATGGAGTCTCTGGTTGTACATTTAGATCTTCTGTGGGCCAGCTGGTGGAGGTATTTGCTCACGTCTTCAACCTGTCTTTGCTACAATCTGAAGTCTCCATCTCCTTCAAGAAGACTCCCATTATTCCAGTACACATACAACGTGCCTCAACAGCTACCATCCAGTGGCTCTTCCATCATCATGAAGTGCTTCGAGAGACTGGACATGACCCACATCAACTCCAGTCTCCCAACCTGCCTTGATCCCCCTCAATTTGCCTACTGATGTAACAGGTCCACAGTGGATGCCATATCCTTAGCCATACACTCAACCCTGGAACATCTGGATAACAAGGACACCTATGACAGGCTCCTACTCCTCTGCTACAGCTCTGCCTTCAACAACAAAAGCCCCTCCAGACATATCGGAAAACTCTGAAACCTAGGTCTCGACTCTGCCTTCTGCAACTAAATCCTCAGCTTTTTGACCCACAGACCGCAACCAGTGAAGATTGATAACTGCTTATCCTCCACAATAACACTCAACACTGAAGCCACTCTAGGAAGAGTTCTCAGCCCCCTACTGTACTCCTCTATATGAACAGCATCTACAAGTTCACTGATGACACATCCATGGTAGGACCGATATCAAACAATGATGATTTAGAATATAGGGAAGAGATACAGTGATTGGTGTCATTGTGCAATATCAACAACCTCTCTCTCAATGTTGGCAGAAAAGAACTGATCATTGACTTCAGGAATGTTACAACACAGGCTAAACCCCCTCGCTAATTTAAACCAGCAATACAGAAAAGATTTACCTCCTGTGGTAATTTGTGAAAATTCGAGAGGCAAAGAACTATCCCAAAAGTCACTATTTAAAGTAAAAAGTAACAACTTCATTTTTTAAAGTCTAACAGAGAATAATTAACTAACAACTATTTACATTCCCTTTCTCTAATCTATCTTTTACTTTCCCTTCTGCAATATTGGTCCAATAAAAATCCTGATTATGATTTACAAAAAAAATTCAAATTTCAAAACCAGCCAGCAGTCAAATCTTGTTTTTATACCTTCCTCTGTAGATTTGCTCTCAGGTCAGTGTTGGTGTTTTTCTCTGTGCAAACTCCTTCTCTAGACTGGTCACTCTCAGAGAGTTTTGACTAGCACTACATTTGTTGGTCTTTTGGCAGTTCTCTCTCAATTGTTCAATATTTTTTGTTTTATACTCTAAAGCATGTTTCATTGGTTTTAATATTATCAAAATACCAAATTAAAATTTGATTGAAGTTTGGTATCATGGGGCATAAATTAAACTGATAGCCCGAATTTGAATTTATTTTCATCTCATAGCAACCCAGCCATGCTAGCTGTTCAGACCTAGTGTTACATTGTTACCTTGTCCCGGATTCTCTAAGTCCTTGCTAGCTTTCAACTCTCTTAAAGGTACAGTACCCCTTACACCTTCATAACAGGAAAAAAGGAGGAGAACATGCCCCCACTGACATCAATGGAGCTGAAGTGGAGAGGGTTGAGAGCATTAAGTTCTTAAGAGTGGCGATAATCAACAATCTATCTTGGACCTCCCTTGTTGATGCGATGGTCAAGAAGGCACAACAAAGCCTCTTCTTCCTCAGGCATCTCAGGAAATTCTGCATGTTCGTAACAACCCTCACCAACTTTTACAGATGCACCACAGAAAGCATTTTATTTGGGTGCATAACGGCTTGGTACGGCAACTGCTCTGCCCAGGACTGTAAGGAACTACAGGAAGTTGTATGCACAGCCTAGACCATCACAGAAGGCAGCCTCTCATTCATGGATTCCATTTATACTTCTTGTTGCGGCGGAAACACTGCCAACATCATCAAAGACCCCTCCTACCCCAGTAATACTCTCTTTTAACCTCTTCCATCAGAGAGAAGATACATAAACTTGAACAAACATACCAACAGGTTTGAGAACACTTCTTCCCGGCCATTATTAGATTGCTGAATGGACCTCTCAAACTTCAAATAATGTTAGAAGTCACATAACGCTAGGTTATAATCCAACAGGAGTATTTGAACCCCTTCGGAGTGCTGCTCCTTTGTCAGATAAATCACATCACCTGGTGAAGGGGCAACACTCCGAAACCTTGTGATTTCAAATAAACCTGTTGGACTACAACCTGGTGTCATGTGACTTCTGACTTTGCCCATCCCAGTCTAACACTGGCACCTTCACATCCAACAGTGTTGATCTTGCTTTGTGCATGTTCTATGTAGTGTAACCTGTGTACCTCATTCTGTCTAAACGCCCTATGGTCTATGTGTCCTTGTTTGTTATGATCTGTCTGTACTGCTCACATTGCAAAACTTTCCACTGTATTTACGCACGTGTGTATACAATAATTCAAATCAAATCAAAGTCAATTTATTCACACCTCCCCAACAGAATGTAGAGAGGCACCTGCAATATACTACCTATTAATATATATCATCCTGCTCCCAAAGTTTCAGCAGCATGGCTGTCTAACCCAGTTCACTTCCTCAAAATGGTTTGTGATAGTTCTTGCCTTATATGTTAATTCAGATGTTTCATATTCCGAAGTTCATCCAGCGTTGTCAGCCTATTTGATTCTTACATTTGTCTTCTATTGAATTGATAGCCTCATGAGTAATTGGTGGATTATCCTGCCTGCTACTATTTATAGCTGATTCTGGCTCGATCAGGTGATCTGTGGTATAATGAGATGGTGTGGAGGTAATTTATTGAGTGCCTGCTCTCTATACAGAATTGTATTAGATGGGAATGCAGATCACAGACAGAACTATAACACTGTCAGTTGATTACTTGTGTTCCTGCCTTGAGTCCCTGTACTGAAATAAAAGACTTATTGCAGGGCTTGCTCTTAGAAGTTCACTCTTTATTCTGTCATTTCCACTGACTCGGAAGGTGGAAGAAATAACATATTAAGAAATTAGCTAGATTTTCCACTCATACAGTGAACGTGCGTACAGTTAGCCAGGCTGGAAAACTGCATTCAACATTTAGCTGGATTTGACAGGAATAGTCCTTCACTATTCCACTAAGTACTTTACTGCTGTTTATGATCCTGTAGAGGCTGTAACAACATTTGCAATATATACAGAATAAAATGTTTCACATTTTCAGATTGTTACATTCTGTCCAGCTGGTAAGTGAACCAGCTACCTGCTTTATTAAGCATAAAGCCAGTTTGAACCACTTCTGAGTCAGAGTTTTGAACGTTGTGTAATTAGTAAGAAGTGGGAAAAACTTATTGTTTATGATTTGGGTGGGTAGAGAGTACAGGATAGTTGATACCCTTAAGACCTTAAGTTATTGGAACAAAAATAGGCCTTTTGGCCCATTAATTCTGCATTATAATTCAATGAGGTCATAGCTAATTTGATAATCCTAAACTCCATTTTCCTGCCTTTGCTCCTGAACTCTTGATTCCCTTACTGATTAAAGATCTGTCTATCTCAGCCTCAAATATACCTAATACCCAGTCTCAAAAGACCTCTTGTGGTAAAGAATTTCAAAGATATACTACCTTCTGAAAAAAAAACTCCGCCTCATCTCTGTCTTAAACAGACCCCTTACTCTGAGATTATGCACTGTGTATCCCCTAATGGGAGATTAGATTAGATTAGATTCTCTACAATGTGGAAACAGGCCCTTCAGCCCAACAAGTCCCATCGACCCTTTGAAGAGTTACCCACACAGACCCATTCCCCTCTGACTAATGCACCTAACACTATGGACAATTTAGCATGGCCAATTCACCTGACCTGCACATTTTTGGACTGTGGGAGGAAACTGGAGCACCCAGAGGAAACCCACGCAGACAAGGGGAAAATGTGCAAACTCCACACAGTCATCCACACAGAGGCTAGAATTGAACCTGGGACCCTGGTGCTGTGATCTAGGACCAATCTCCATCTATCTTACAATACAAAATTCTTCAAGTCAAAATGTTTCCCACAATGTGGCTAACACTACAAATATTTCACACATGACTATGATCAAGTTGCCACAGTTTTGTGGAGCTTCAGAATTTCACTTCTGGCAGTTGATGAAAAGACAGTCATTTAAAATAAATAAGAAATGGGCTGTTCTAGTTTGCAGTTCTGATGTAAGGCTGGATTCATTATGTCCAGCAGATATTAATGAGAAGATTCTAAGTTTAAAATAAATTCTCAGTGCTTGGGACTGGCTGTGGTGTTGCTGTGTGATGGCTATACAAGCTGCTTCCTGAAGGAATCATCAGTGACATCAGGCAACGTCCTTTTGTCAAATGGCAAATTTAAAACAGCAATTGGGAATCAGTTTGATCTTTCTATTGCACAGGCCACACTTTAATATGGACAGAACATTACTGGAGGTGTATTAAGTAATCTGCTTTAATAAGAAAAGAACATTTGACATAAATTGCAAAGAAAACCGGCAATCTAATCAGGCACATTGTCTCAATATTTCCAAAATATTCCAAAATATCTTTTGAAACATAATCTTGGATGTCACTCTCCAAGTGGGTGTCCCTGCACCCTGTGGATTGCAGCTGTTCAAGGTGGAAACTCACCATCACCTTCTCCAGAGCTACCACAGGTGAACAATAAATACGAGCCGAGGCAGCGCTGCCCCACTCCTTGAATGAATTTTTCAGAGTCATACAGCTTTGCTGGAAACTTTCCAATTTTAAATTGATATTATTTAAGCAAAGGTTTTGAAAGTAAGTGCCTCACAGCAGAAGTGTACGGGGGCTGTACTACTGGCAAAAGAGCAATCCCCCAATTTTGTCAGTGCTTTGGATCAAGAGCTATGCAAGTGTCAAAGAAACAGTGCTGCATTAGACGGATTAATTGTTGCAATCAATACACTATTGAAAAGAACTTCAGGAAAAATAATTCTTCCACTGCTTTAATTGCCCAGTTACATACACAGAACCAATACTCATGAATGCGTAGCTATAATAGGAGAAATTACAATCTCTCCTTAAGAATTCACACACAGGAGCTTTTAAACATGCTCCCACAAACCATGCAATTTATCCTGTGAATGTAATTGCCATGATAAGCAGGCTATACTTATTGTAAATAATCTGGATGTGGGCGTAGGACAGGTTGGTACAGATGACACTAAGGTTGGTACAGTTGTGGATAGTGATGAAGGAATGTTGAGAGTTACAGAAGGACACAGATAAGATGCAGAGCTGGGCTGAGAAGTGGCAAATAGAGTTTAATGTGGAAAAGTGTGAGGTAGTTCACTTTGGAAGAAGTAACAGGAATGCAGAGTACTGGGCAGTGAGTAAAATTCTTGGCACTGTAGATGAACAGAGAGATCTCAGTGTATAGGTGCATAAATTCATTGAAGTTGCCACCCAGGTTGATAGGGCTGTTAAGAAGGGCACGTGGTATGTTGGCGTTTATTGGTAGGGGGGGATTGAGTTTTGGAGCCACGAGGTCATGCTGCAGCTGTACAAGACACTGGTGCGGCCACACCTGGAGTATTGGGTACAGTGCTGGTCACTGCATTACAGGAAGGATGTGGAAGCTTTGGAAAGGATTCAGAGGAGATTTACTCGGATGTTCCCTGGTATGGAGCGAAGGTCTTACGAGGCTGTTTTCGTTGGAGAAAAGGTTGAGAGATGACATAATTGAGACATATAAGATAATCAGAGGGTTAGATAGGATGGACAGTGAGATCTTTCTTCCTAGGATGGTGAAGGCTAACACAAGGGGACATAGCTTTAAATTGAGGAGTGATAGATATAGGACAGAGATCAGGGGTAGTGTCTTTACTCAGAGAGTAGAAGGGGTGTGGAACCCCTAGTAGTAGACTCGTCGACATTCAGAGCATTTAAATGGGCATTGGACATACATATGGATAATAATGGAATGGTGTAGGTTAGATGGGCATCAGATTAATTTCACAGGTCGGTGCAATTTTATTACTTTAACTCAAGTAAACTTACAGCAGTATCTTGCAAAAATATAAGCAGCATTTTGTTTAAGCTAAAATGGGCGGAATGGTGGCACAGCAGTTAGCACTGCTGCCTTACAGAGCCAGAGACCTGGGTTCAATTCCTCCCTCAGGCAACTGTCTGTGTGGAGTTTGCACATTCTCCCTGTGTCTGTGCGGGTTTCCTCCGGGTGCTCTGGTTTCCTCTCACAGTCCAAAGATGTGCAGGTTAGGTGACTTAGCCATGCTAAATTATCCGTAGTGTTAGGCGAACGGGTAAATGTAGGAAAATGAGTCTGGGTGGGTTGCTCTTCAGAGGGTCGGTGTGGACATGTTGGGCTGAAGGGCCTGTTTCCACACTGTAAGTAATCTAATCTAAAAGCTTTGCTGCTGGTTATTTTTAAATTGAATGATTTGCAAATTAAAAGGAATTGTGTATACGCACACACACAGACACTCTCACATATACACACACACATTCTCTGTCTCTCTCTCTCTTTGCTGGAAGATCCCTTTGAGGAAGTGCCTTCTATGTGGTCGTGTCATTACATTTCATGTTACAGAAGCAGCAGCTCTGGAATTCCTAATCACTTTCCATTCAGCTTTTGGGCAACAGAATAATGAAGTACTTCATAAACATTGTGTTTTTAACTAATTCACCAATATTAGTGCTACATTTTTATCAGTGTATCTAACAATGGCAACTAATTGAGTGGACTAAAAGGTTTGTAGTTTTTTTTTCTTTTTCTGTTATTGAATACCATTTGGAAATACCTAAACTTGTTGCAGAGTTAAATGTTTGTGGAAATGCTTCTATGCATGAGTGGCCAAGAAGAAAGAGGAAATAAAAGTATATCTATCCATCAGCACTGTAATTATTTAATTATCATTTCACCATTTACAAGTATATTCAGAACTTGTGTCTGAAATTACAAACCCAAACAACATGCAGAAATGTTGGCGTCTTATAAATAACAAGGCTTGTCATTTTGTGATATAATAGTCTCAAAATTAATAAGTCAACTTTCCAAATGTGATTGTCCACATCTTGAACCTATCGAGACAATTAACTATTTGAAACATTTCTTCCTCTTAAATATTTGTGACAATGGAGCTATTTGTTCAAGTGGAATTGCATTGGTTCTTTGAATACTTCTGTTCATTTATGCTACGCATAAAGGAGGCAATTTTCAATTTAGGAATGAGTATAAAATTGATTACTTCTCATGAGAGGTCATCAAGCTGAAATGCCAGTTGTTTCCCTCCCCACAAAATCTGTCGGATTTGCTGAGTATTTCAAGTTATTTTTGTTTCTCTTTCAGATTTTCAGCATCAACTGTCTTTGCATTAATAATATAAAAATGGTTGGGACTGGATTGCCCTTTTGCCTGTGATTGACTGCCATTGCCAGATTAGACAACAGAAGGTGTGGCTGGAAGTGTGTTGTTTGTGTTAGTTTCATGCTTTGACAGGCAGTTACACCAACTTTGGAATCAGAGATGGCTATAAAGGAGAGCTGGTGGCCACATTTTCCATCTCAATGGAAAGTTCATGATTTTAATATTAAATACAGTATGACCTGCAAGCAATATGACAAAAAGTTAAATGAACTCATGTGAGTGCTCAAAGTCAGAGAAGGCCCCTTCATAGGGCATCCCCTGCCGTTGCAGTAGCAACACTTTGCTTAATGCACCATATCCCTATAACCCATGTATTAGCAAGGCTTAGGTATAACTTCCAGCTGGTCCACCTCAGCCTCAGGCACCTTCCAATAAGCCCAGCATCACATTCACGTCTTCTTGTCTCACTTCCAGCTATTTGAATATTGTAGCAAAATCACCAAAACAAAAGTCCATCAAAATAAAATGACATGCTTCCCTCTGGCCCGTAGCCCTTGGAACAGAGTAGAATGGTGGAGACTAGGAAACCTGAATTTCCCAGCAGGAAGGAGGAGATGGTTTTCTGAATTACGCAGTGAACTGGAAAAGGGTCCATGGCATCTGGCTAAGAGATTTTGTGATTATATATTTCTGCATTACTCTCAATTTCAACTCTCAGCTGATCTTCATCCAACTACATGATATAATAGGCAAAGTGCTAATAGTACATGCAACTGGTGCTTTCTTTCCCACTAGCTCCCTTCACACCAACCTTCCCCTTTTTGATTTCTGTTCTAAGTCACCTGGCAGAGAACACACAGGAAGATAAAAAGGTACCAGTTATAGCACTGATGAACAGGTTCCTGTGCCATCAGGTCAGGTGTTGGTATTGCTCAGACCTTAGTGGTTATACATAGCATCAGAAACTACTCAGCACAAAAGGTCCATTTTGTTTGAAGGGCAGGATACTTTGTGCCCTTTTTGTGTGTGTGTGTGTGTGTGTGTGTGTGTGTGTGTGTGTGTGGATACAGGAGTGGAGGGGGTGTGAGGTGGGGTGTGAAGTGGGCTTGTGACTTGCAATGTTGCACGCCCACATGAAATCTCCAGCTTTTGTTGAGGCAGCTCCAATGGTACTACAAAGCCACATTTTACAGCTTTTGTATTTTAATTACATTTCATATCATTTAAACCATGAAATATTTCTTTTACCACTTGAGTAGGAATTTTGGTGGCCTCCTCAGGATTCTTGCCAGTGTGGAGGAACAGTGGGATCTTGGTGGACAGGTACATAGATCCCTTAAAACTGCCACCCAAGTGGACAGGATTGTTAAGAAAGTATATGGTGTTTTGGCTTTCATTAACAGGGGGATTGAGTTTAAGAGCCGTGAGATCTTGTTGCAGCTCTATAAAACTTTGGTTAGACCGCACTTGGAATACTGCCCTATTATAGGACAGATGTGAATGCTTTGGAGAGGGTTCAGAGGAGATTTACCGGGATGCTGCCTGGAATGGAGGGCTTATCTTACGAAGAGAGGTTGACTGAGCTTGGATGTTTTTCATTGGAAAAAAGAAGGAAAAGAGGGGACCTAATTGAGGTGTACAAGATAATGAGAGGCATAGATAGAGTTGATAGCCAGAGACTTTATCCCAGGGCAGAAATTGTTAAAACGATGGGTCATAGTTTTAAGCTGTTTGGTGGAAAGTATAGAGGGGATGTCAGAGGCGGGTTCTTTACACAGAGAGTTGTGGGAGCATGGAATGCGTTGCCAGCAGCAGTTGTGGAAGCGCGGTCAATGGGGATATTTAAGAGACTGCTGGACATGCATATGGTCACAGAAATTTGAGGGTTCATACATTAGGTTTACCTTACGTGAGGATCAATGGTCGGCACAACATCGTGGGCTGAAGGGCCTGTTCTATGCTGTACTGTTCTATGTTCCTCCAAAGCTGCTTAATCAATCCTTAGCTGTAAGAGAAACCCAGGGTAACGAAGCACCTCTATACACGTGTCCTATACCTGCTCTGATCAAGTACTTGCCATTTTGCAAAAACTATAAGAATTTTTGTTGTCAGCTTTAATTTATCTCATTTTTTTGTTGGCTGACCTTGGTTTCAAATTAAATAAAGATGTAATTGCAATTTGAAAATAATAAGATGACTTGGACAACTCATGCCAATGCATGAATTTTATTTCAATAAATTCTGTTCATGTCTGCAATGTACTAACTGCTGCTTTGTTAAGATTCCTATTGTGAAGACAAAAGAAAGCATAGAACAAAAAGCGATATTTGAGACATTAAGTCAGTCTCTCCACAGACTCTCATACAACTCACTGTCATGTAGACTGTACCAATATATTGAAGACCCCAGGGAAAGACTCCATATCTTTTTCCCAAGTTCATATTTAGCAACTTTCATTGTAATTTTAATTCACATTATACACTATTGGCTTGTTCTCTTCAGTACATGACATTTTCATGATCCAGCAGCTTAGTAACTAGTATGTGCCATACAGTATTCAACTAACAGTATCTGCACTTATATCGATAATAAAGTATATTTTTCAAACTGGAGCTAAGTATACAATAGTGCCCCCGGATACTCGAGGCAATACTTTTTGACATTTGTCAATTCCCTGAATTGGGGTGTAAGAGGACAATTTTAAAAATCAAAGACAATGCAGAACTCAGCCTGAAAGGATGGCAGAAGCAGATTCAACAACAAATTTCAAAATGGAAGTGGATAAATCACTGAAGACGATTTTGCAGAATTGATGAGTATCAGACTATTCTTTGAGAGGTCTGGAATGGGTACAATGATCTGAAGGGCTTGTTTTCATGATGCATGTTTAAAATAACTTTGTTTTGCTCAATAAGTTATTGAAAATGCATCAAAACACTCAATATGCTTCAGTAAACTCCTGACAAATCCACCCAGACAGAATTATCTCTGAGATACAGCGCACACCTTCTTCTTATTGGGACAGGTTTGCCGATTGAAACCCAGACAGTTAAGGCATTTGGGATTTCACCGTCTGCACTGAAGTATTTTCTGAAGTACTCCCCCCATCCTGCTGACCACTAGCCATTCACCCCACTCCGGGCCCACTGACCATCCCATTCTGGGCCTTCAGCTGCTGCAACATTCCAATGTTATCACCACTGCTCTCTCCCTCACTGGCCATCCATGACTGCTTGTTCTGAGTGAAGACCTCCTCCTACTACTCTTGTTTCTCTCCCTCACAGTCTTTAGCTTCATCACTAGGTCTAGGTCTGAAAACTGGGGAATAGGCCAGTGGCTGTACAATAAGAACTTTGTGATTCTGTACTGTACTTTCACAACTGTGTTAAATAAGCTACAGTAAAGGCAAATAGAGTGAGCTGAAATCAGACATGCACTTGAGTTGTCCCACCCCTGTGATTGCTGGCTTCCAAAATCACTTCCACAGAAATTAAATGGTGGACCCTTTAATCCTGGAGCTCATTTCTGCTTCCTCCATGGGTGGGTTCGAAACTAACTTCCATTTCTCACCTCTGCAATGAAAATCCAGACTTTGACTTGTCCTTATGACACTATCCAATATATCCAACTATAAAGTTAATGTTTCAGTCAAATCAGTCCTCAGTCTGTCTTGTTTTCTGGAAAGAGATCAATTCCCTTCTGGTATCTGATAAAGACAATCAATGAAATAGAAGAAGATGAAACATTCTAAGGCCCTACCAGTAAATGCAGAGGAGATGTGGTTGGACCTTTTGCAGAAATCTTTTCCCAGAATCCTCTTCTTACATAATGGACTGTTGTTCCAGCAATGTTAAATGCTCCTGGATGTTCAATCTTCCAGTCACTATTAATAGAATGTTTGCTGGCATCTCGGAGAGCTGCAAGTATTAACATTTTAGAGATAAACATTCAGAAACAGGAAAATGAAAGCACTTAGAACAACAGAACCATGATTTGATGTGATTAACTAAGAGCACTGATTTGTTAATATTGGTAAAGCAACTAATGTGGGACGAGAACAAATAGGTTCTTCAAAACAGCTATAGCATTGGGAAGGGAATTAGGAACTTCTTTTCTTTCTGACCATTTCTACGTTTATAACTTGAAAGCAATACATGAGTTGAGATTGAAGTTGAAAGGAATAAAAATGGGCAGATGTTAGATGGAGTGCTGACTTGATATTGTCACCCAAACCTGAAATCTACCACTAAGTGTTTCACTAATTATGAAACTGCTCATGAACTGTTACTCATAAATGCACGTGAAGTAGTAAACTTCTTAATATCATAAATTTATACATTGCCAAGCTAAGTTCTTTTCAACTAACTTTATTTCCTGTATTACTATAAAATAATGCTATGATTAGATTACTTACAGTGTGGAAACAGGCCCTTTGGCCCAACCTGACCCTCCAAAGAGTAACCCACTCAGACCCATTTCCCACTGACTAATGCACCTAACACTACGGACAATTTAGCACGACCAATTCACCTAAGCTGCACAGCTTTGGATTGTGGGAGGAAACTGGAGCACCTGGAGGAAACCCACACAGACAAAGAGAATGTGCAAACTCC
Organism: Hemiscyllium ocellatum; assembly: GCF_020745735.1. Classification (NCBI taxonomy): domain Eukaryota; kingdom Metazoa; phylum Chordata; class Chondrichthyes; order Orectolobiformes; family Hemiscylliidae; genus Hemiscyllium; species Hemiscyllium ocellatum. Next base: position 152,775,770 of record NC_083402.1, on the reverse strand, counting down.
ACACAGACAGTCGCCCAAGGCTGGAATCGAACCTAGGACCCTGTTGCTGTGAGGCAGCAGTGCTAACCACTGAGCCACTGTGCCACCCAAAAAGGTATTGATTAATTCTCAAATTTGAATCAGTAAAAATAAAGTGGTCCACATTTAACATTGAGGAAATATACTTTGTCCAAACCTGAATAAAATAAATTCATATATTCCATTCTTTAAGATAAAGTTTCAAAAGAAAGGATCCTTCTTAAAAATTTAAATGTTGGTTTCCAATCACTATTTAATGGAAATGTTTTAGTTTCCTGTACATGCTGTGAAGAGGGGCTACTTGACAATAAATGAGTTTTGAACTCCAAGTCTAGTACCTCTGTGTCTGTTCTCTCCTTCTGTACATCAATGTTATAATTTTTTAAAAAAAACTCAGATTCATAACTTCCAAAATAAAGAGATTGTCTGAGCATTGCAATCATAATGTTAGGATAGAGGACATCAGATTTAGAGCATGTTGCAGAAGCCTGACTGCATTTACAGTATAAACGGAAAATTAAACACAAGGTCTTTGTGATTTTGCCAGATGGTTGTTTGACCTTCTGGGTAGAGGTTTTCTATTTGATTTAGTCCATTTTGTCAACCAGTGGTCCTGAGTATGTACAAATTGGGATACTCATTTACCATGTCATGCTGATACTTGAGGAGTTGAACTTTGCACGTGATCATCACTAGCTGATTGTAAAATTAGTACCTTTACTAAACTTGAATTTGCACTTCCAGACGGGAGCCTTCAGATTACTGATTTTAAGCATGAGAAAAGTCACTTTATCCTGTGCCAGTTCCAGATTTTAAATACTGTGCTCCATGTAAAACTCCCCAAATGCACTGTACACATTTAATTATATCCACTTTAATCAAAGCCTCACTTTACTGACTTACATGAAACAAAAACCACGCAGCATTAATAAAGATTTGTATATTACTGAAAATACTGACAGAATGTTGAGCCTCCTCAGTAAATGCTCTTGGCTCCTTTTTTTTATTTGATCCCATTTTCTGGATATAATTAAAAAGAGGTTCCTGACAAGGTTATGTTCATTGGAATTTAGGGATGACCAAGAAGAAATAGCAAGCAATAAAATAAAATATAAAATGCAGACTTGGGTAGATAAAAAAATTGTACAACAGTTGACTCATAACCTCCCCACTACCTAACAGGAAAATTAAGAAGTTTTAAGTATTTGGATCTAACTTCAATACCACTATGTGGAGTTGATAGAATCTTATATCAACAAGCTTAAATGTCATGTTTGTGACTTTTTGTTTATGCTAATCTGAGCACAATAACTAGAATGAAATGTTACATGCTACAAATCTTGCTTGAAACTGCATACCTCAAATCAAATCTGAACAGCCTACTATTAACTGAATGGTAAATTGTAGCCCCTCCTCCAGTTTGTTATTCATTCCTTTGTAAAATGCTATATGCGATTGCAAAGAAAGAACAAATGGTTTTAATGGACTATCTTACCACCAAAAAAAAACTAAGTTAACTAAACTTCCTGTGAAAGATTATTGGCATTACCAAAATGTGGTGCCAAATGGAATTTGTCCCAGTCACGGGACAGGCAACAGGCATTTGGGAGTGTAGAACATGGGAGGCGTGCTCGGAGTACATGGAAACAGTTAAGCAGAGAGACACATCGGAGAGATGAGCTGAGACATGCAGAATTGGTTATGAAGATGGAAAAAAGCAACCTGAGTGATGGTGCAGACATATGGTCTAGACTCAGTCTGAAGTTCACTGCAGGATGACATGTGACACAAAGGTCGAGAAGAGCTTGCTTCATTATCAGTTCCCAGGAATAGTGATGGGATCGGATGTAGGAACATAGGTACAGAAGGCCATTCAGCCCCTCCAGCCTGTACCTTCATTCAATGAGATCACGATTAAAATGTGGCCTAACTCCACATATCTGCCTTTGGTTCATATCCCTTAGTACTTCTGCTTAACCAAAAATATCTATCACAGATTTAAAATTAACAATTGATCCTGCATCCACAGTCATCTGAGGAAGTGAGTTCCAAACCTTTTCCATTCTTCGTGTGTAGATGTGCTTCCTAACGTCTCTCCTGAATAGTCTGATCTTCATTGTTAGGAAGCAGAGTTTGTGGCAGGGACTGATAATACTGGCTTCAAGGCTGCTCAATATTTCATTGCCAGAAATTTCTGTTGATCCAGTACTAATATTAGACAAGCAATCTAATACTTTAGAAATATTGGAAAGACCTAGAGAGCTGGTTGTGGTGAAGAGTTGGGTGACATCATCATACATAGAGTCATAGAGATGTACAGCACAGAAACAGACCCTTCAGTCCAACACGTCTGTGCCGGCCAGATATCCCAACCCAGTCTAGTCCCACCTGCTAGCACCTGGCCGATATCCCTCCAAACCCTTCCTATTCATATATCCATCCAGATGCCTTTTAAATGTTGCAATCATACCAGCCTCCACCACATCCTCTGGCAGCTCATTCCATACACATACCACACTCTTTTATATATTTACCCTCTCACCCTAAACCTATGCCCTCTAGTTCTGGACTCCCCACCCCAGGGAAAAGACTTTGTCTATTTATCCTATCTCTGCCCCTCTATAAGGTCACCCCTCAGACTCCGACATCCCATAGCTCAAATCCTCCAACCCTGGCAACATCCTTGTAAATCTTTTCTGAACCCTTTCAAGTTTCACAGCATCTTTCTGATAGGAGGAAGACCAGAATTGCATGCAATATTCCAACAGTGGCCTAACCAATGTCCTGTACAGCCGCAACATGACCTCATAACAATAAAGGAAAGCATACCAACTGCCTTCTTCACTGTCCTATCTACTTGCGACTCCACTTTCAAGGAGATATGAACTCCAAAGTCTCTTTGTTCAGCAACACACCCGAGGATCTTACCATTAAGTGTGTAAGTCCTGCTAAGATTTGCTTTCCCAAAGTGCAGCACCTTGCATTTATCTAGATTAAACTCCATCTGCCACTTCTCAGCCCATTGGCCCATCTGGTCCAGATTCTGTTGTAATATGTGGTAACCCTCTTCGTTGTCCTCTACACCTCCAATTTTGGTGTCATCTGCAAACTTACTAACTACACCTCTTATGCTCACATTCAAATCATTTACATAAATGATGAAAAGTAGAGGACCCAGCACCGACCCTTATTGCACTCCACTGGTCACAGGCCTCCAGTCTGAAAAACAACCCTCCACGACCACCCTGTCTTCTACCTTTGAGCCAGTTCTGTATCCAAATGGCTAGTTCTCCCTGTATTCCATGAGATCTAACCTTGTCCACCAGTCTCCCATGGGAAACCTTGTTGAATGCCTTACTGAAGTCCATAAATGGAGGTGGTGGTAGATTGTACAGTCTCCCACAGGGTGTTGTTTCAGCAGAGATAGGTGTTGAATGGCTGGTCCATCTCATTCCTGCCTCCCACCCCCTTCGGGTTTACCCTCACATTATGCTAGGTAGTGGGGGTGACTGAAATCAACAGGCTTCCCACTGTACTGAAATAATTAAACAAAGGTTGATTGAGTTTTTTTTAGAAAGCCAGCTGAGTAGGATAATTAGCTGCCAATGCCAACATGGGTTGCTAAGGACAGGCAGGAGTGGAAGAGTGCTTTCCTTGTGGCCTGAACTTGCAAAGTTGGGAATGAAGATGGGGGTCAGCTCATGAGTGCCCTGTGTACACTGGAGCACTTCCTCCTTCTGTCCTCACTGCCTGTTCTTTAAAAACTGACCACTCACTCCATTTCCAGGGCTTTTGGATCTCCACTTACCTAAAAGGCCAGAGAGTGAACTTTCTGTGGCAGCCATTGATCTCCTTCCTCTGCTCTCTCCCACAGCCCCAACAGCTCCCACTGTGAAGTTGGGGCTCCTACAATCCAGGCTGGTTGAGAGTCCTCCAAGAAAGGGCTGTGCCTGTGTGTGTGTGTGTGTGTGTGTGTGTGTGTGTGGTGGTGGTTATCCCATTCTCCTCAGATGCTGCCTGAACTGCTGTGCTTTACCAGCACCACTCTAATCAGCACCACTCTAATCAGCACCACTCTAACCAGCACCACTCTAACCAGCACCACTCTAACCAGCACCACTCTAATCAGCACCACTCTAATCAGCACCACTCTAATCCAGAATCTGGTTTCCAGCATCTGCAGTCATTGTTTTTACCTCGTTGATTTTAACTCTACTGCGAATCCTCTTGCAAGGATGCCTGCCTTGAAGAAGTTTTCCTTCTCTCTCTACTCCTCGGGTGCTGTCTGAACTGCTGTGCTTTTCCACCACTCTAATCCAGAATCCCATTCTCATTGGCTTTAGCCTGTGAGTGTGCTATGGCTCTGGGCTTGGGACTTCTCTGTTGGCCAATTTTCATCTGGTGTAGGAGTGTCAGGCAGTCTGTCCATCCACACAACGCTGCCTAGCCTTTTTGTGCTGGGGTGGGAGGTAGCATGGAATTGAGAATGGGACGTGCCCAAGAATAGGTTCTTGGGGAACACCAGAGCCAGGAGCAAACAACAGCTCAATAATATTTGCATCAAATTCATAAAGGTGAAGTGAAGTCCAGGAAATCGTATTTTTCTTGAAATGCTGCCTCAAAGTATTCCATCTGAAACATCATCCATCTAAGAGGAGGTCATTTAAAGTGATGGAGAAAATCCACAAATATAGACACTGAAGGAACCTTTGTAGTAATGTAGCTGAAGAGTGTGGTGCTGGAAAAGCACAACTGTTCAGGCAGCATCCAAACAGCAGGACAGTCAACATTTCAGGCATAAGCCCTTCATCAGAAATGTCTAAAACATTGATTCTCCTGCTCCTCGGATTCTGCTTGACTGGCTGTGCTTTTCCAGCACCACACTTTTCGACACTGATATCCAGCATCTGCAGTCCTCACTTTCTCCTTTATAATAATGTACTTCTCTTAGACTTTCCTTCTTTGTAACAGTCACAACGTAAGCAGGTAAGCCCCTGGCAACAATGAATTACCAAGGTAACTGTGTGCTGGTTTCTCTTCAACAACTCGTATCCTCCTTGCTCCTGCAGGTATCACCAGAGCTTCCACGTAGCCTGTAACAATAATAAAAAATAGTGAATTGTCTAGCTATATATCAATAAACTGAGCTGGATATGGCGAGTCTTTGGCTCTGTCTGGAATACAGATTTCAGGAAGACATAGATAGAGGAATGAAATGTGCAGACACATGGTGGTTTAAATTTAATGCTGAGAAGTCAGGAATTAAAGAACAGAGAAGGTATATTATTTCATAGATTTTAAAGGCCACTCAAACTTTAGGTAGTGATAACAGGACTAGCCAGTTATCCTAATATAAACTGGAATAGTGGTCTTAGAAAGTGAGCCACATTATCAGTGGGCTTGCAGTTATGACTCACTTATCCATGCTAGATGCCACACATTCGAGGTTCTATCCTTTGCAAAGAGAAAGAGTATGTTCTTGCATTGTACTCTTTACAACTGAACAAAAACCTGGGGGAGGCTTTTCCCTGGTGCGTTCCCATGGCAAAACTTTGACCAATCAAGACTCGATTTGGTTGTTTTGAGTTTCACCAAAACTTGGAAGTTAAATATTTCCTAGTGCAATTTTAATAGCAATCCATCTACCAATTAGAGCTCACTTGCCAATCTGCACCGTCTTCTATGGAATGTAATTTGTTGCTTCCTTTGAGATTTGGATTATGTGATGGTACCATCATGAGTGCAAGAAAAAAGCTTTTACAACATGTCGCCTAAAAAAGCAGTTCTGCACCACTAAATGATTATCCATTCCCACAGAGTTTTTTCTGACAACAATACCAATATCAATTTCTTTGAGTACAGTATCAGTGGAACCCTGCTTCCATTGATTAGGCTGCACCTGGAGTACTGTGGTGCAGGTTTAGTCGTGTAATCTCAGAAAGGGTGTTATTGCCATCGAGAGAGTGTTCGTCAGACGTAATCCTGGGATGGCAGGACTGTTCTGTGGAGAGAGATTGGGGAAAACTGGGCCTGTGTTCTTTAGAGTTTTGAAAAACAAGAGGTAATCTCGTGGCAATTTACAAAATACGTGAAGGAAAAGACAGGTAAATGCGGGTGAAAGGCTTTTCCTGATTAGGGACTCCAGAATCAGGGGCACAATTTAAAAATAAGGGAGATGCCATTGAGGACCAAGATGAGGACAACCTTTTTTCTACTCACAGAATATTGGGGCTCAGTTTTTGATTATCAATCGTGTCAAGTGTCGCAGTGGTAATGTGGGTAAAGACACTGAACTGTTGGATCAGCCATGGTTATCTTAAAGACCAGAGCAGGTGTGATGGACTGACTAGCCTAGTCCTGTTACTAATAATTTCCCCACTACTGAAGTGAGGCTAACTGTCCTTTAATTTCTTGGTCTATCCTTTTCTCCCTTGCTGATAGACAAGGTATTATCATCAGTTTCTGAATAGCTTTGGGCAAGAACAAGAAAAATAAAATGTGAAAATAGTGTTGGAAGGCTAATTTCAAAGAGTTAAAGTGGGTTCTGACCACAATAGATTGGACTCAAAGATTAGGAGGTAGATCATTAAAGAGCAAGAGGCTTTCAAAGGTACAATACTTCAGCTGCAGACTTGGCACATTCCTATGATGGGAGAAGGTAGATAATCCAAAGCCCAAGATACCTGGATGACTAAAGACGTAGCAATCAAAATGAAACAGAAAGACACTTATGATGAACAACTGATTCATACATAACATAAACATAAATCAGACATGCAGAGGAAACCTGTACAAAACTCAAAGAACACTGAGCTACTTTAATTCTTATTAAATCAGCCTGCTGCACTCTAAGGCAAAAGTGGACTTCACCAGTTTCCTCATTTCCCCTCCCTCCACCTTACCCCAGTTCCAACCTTCCAGCTCAGCACCATCCTCATGGCTGGTCCTTTCCACCGATCCGCTCCACCCTCCTCTCTGACCTATCACCTCCATCCCCACAACCATCCACCCATTGTATTCTTTGTAACCTTCTCCCCAGCCCCACCCCCTCCCATTTATCTCTCCACCCTGGAGGCTCCCTGCCTTCATTCATGATGAAGGGCTTTTGCCTGAAATGTCGATTTTCCTGCTCCTCGGATGCTGCCTGACCTGCTGTGCTTTTCCAGCACTATTCTAATCGAGAGTGCTGCACTCTAACCTGAGTTTTGGTGTGTTCAGATTGTATTAATCTTCCTATTCAGGACAAAGAAATCGCACAGCCTCATGTGACTATATTCCTGAAAAGTGGATTCCTGTGGATTCTCTGATCCCTGGATATCACTACACTTAAATATTAAACAGATGAGATTATTTGTGACCATCCTCCAAGGTGGGCTTCGGGAAAGGCAGCAGAGGAAAGTGGCCGAGCAGAGGCTGATAGCTAAGTTCGGTACCCATAGGGAGGGCCTCAACCGGGACTTTGGGTTCATGTCACACTACAGGTGATCACCATTGCACTGTACACACACAGATATTCCTACACACACACACACACACACACACACACTCTCACATACACATGGACACAGGTAAACATAGACGTGCACACAGACACCCACACACACTCCCACACTCACACATGCACCCTCTCAGACTTAAGACACTCTGCACTCACTACACACACACACACACACACCCTCACATACACATGGACACAGGTAAACATAGACGTGCACACAGACACCCACACACACTCCCACACGCACCCTCTCAGACTTAAGACACTCTGCACTCACTACACACACACACACAAAGACCCACGTGCACACACATATTTTGTGGGGTGAATTTGTACTTTGCTCAAAAACTGCATGCATTCATGTAGAACTCTGAGCTCAAAAACTGCATGAATTTATGTAAAACTCTGTTATCTCACTTTTTAGATTAGAATCAATCTAAACATCAGGTCATAGACAGAGAACACAGGGGGCTAACATCTTCAACATATTGTCTAGCTATCATCATTGTTAACAGCTAACCCGAGAATGCAACTTTTTAAATAAAAGTGTTTTGTGATTTACACATGAAAGAAGTGAAACTATCACTGTATTCTAACAGATGAAAGGCTTAACAGACAATCAATTTTTCAATACATAATTTCAGTTACATCACACTGCAAATTTTTGCTATAAATTCAGTGTTAAGATTGAGCCCTCCACAATCCCCTGATGAAGGAGCGTCACTCCGAATTGGAGCTAGTGTGCTTCCAATTAAACCTGTTAGAATATAACCTGATGTTGTGTGATTTTTAACTTTGAGATTATTTGTGGTGTGCAGCATGTGATCTTAGTATACCGGACTGGCACTTTAAACCAAAAAAAAGAGTTGGTTTAAATTCCAGAAATGTAATGGTGATTCCCCTCACAAGTAATGAACAAAATCGTTCTGGAGACAATAACACTACTATTATAGGACAAGCCAAACAGAGAACAGCCAGGGAATTCCTAAAGGCATGGCACTCATCCACTGATTCTATCAACAAGCACATCGACCTGGACCCAATATACCGGCCACTGCAGCGGACAGCAACTGACAACCGAAGCGGCAGAGACAAACCACTATAAATGCCGGAGGAAACATGACAGAAGCGCTTCACAGGAGGCTCTCAAGCACTGAGGATGTCACCTAGACAGGGGACGAAACGTTTGCAACAAAAACTCCCAGCTCAGCGAACAGAACCACAACAGGCAATAGTATTAATTCACTGCAGCTTGATAATATAACAACGTAATGGAAGTCAAGAATGAGGACATGTCACAGGATCCTCTGAAGCTTATTCCTCCAGTACCCTAAATAACCCATTGTGTAAAATGCAGGTGGATGCTTCAACATTAATGTTTTTTGATCTAACTCGATAGATTACATCTCTCCACCCCTGTACCCCATAATTCAGTGCAACATCAAAGGAACTTGGAGCACACTCTATTGTGCTGTGCCATAATTCACTAGTTGTCCTGTTCAGACTATTCCATAAATAGTTGTAGGACCTGCTCCAGCCAGAATTCACCTCCCCTTTATTACATGCAGGCTGGTTGAAGAAATGTGGGCTAGTTTTATTTGGTGCTAAACACACTCAAGCCTGGGCTTAGGCTAGCACTGGTTTTTTGCAGCAACCAGCAACAAATTAGACAGCTTAAAATTGATGGGTGCTGCCTGAATTGAAGACAAAGTCAGAAATCAAATGACACCAGGTTATAGTCCAATAGGTTTAATTGAAATCACAAGCTTTTTGAGCGCCGCTCTTTCATCGGGTGAAGATGTCACCTTATGACAACTTCACTTAATGAAGGAGCAGCACTCTGAAAGCTTGTGATTTCAAATAAACCTGTTGGACCATAACCCGGTGTTGTACGATTTCTGACTTTGTTCACCCCAGGCCAGCACCGGTAACTCCACATCATGAATTGAAGACATCATGGATAAGTTAATGACGCACAGAAATCCCTATATCCATTTAGAATGGTTGTTGAATTCTGTTGCCAGTCAGTTCTTTAAGACATTCACAAGGACATCAGATGATAACTTGGATAGCAATAGTGTGCAGTGACATGTAAAAAAGGCAGGAGATAGGCACAATGGAATAGAATTGGTGATGGCCTCATTCTGCACGGTGATAAATCTGTGATTCTGTCAGGTTTTAATGTGGGATCAGTGTGTTGAGGACACCATGGTGAACTCCCTTGTTCCCTTTTTATAGTTCTTCATCAGGATGAAGAACTGATGAACATTCCTGATGAAGGGCTTATGCCCGAAACATCGAATTTCCTGTTCCTTGGATGCTGCCTGACCTGCTGTGCTTTTCCAGCAACACATTTTCAGCTCTGATCTCCAGCATCTGAAGACCTCACTTTCTCCTCCCTTTTTATCGTGTCAAGCGACCTTATATGTCTAGCTAGGCTGGCAGATAATGCCTTGAGTTAATAGCTCAGTTGAAGCACCACACTCTGACAATGCTCCACCACTACCTTAGCACTGGAACATTAACCTAGATTACAGGATCAAGAATCTGGAGCGTCGCCTGACCTTTCAACATTCTGAATTAAATACAGCATTAATTAAAACATGTTTTAACATATCCTGCTATATATAAAAATCTAAATAAACCAAATCATATCATTGCATAAACTTATTAACCTAAAACTTGATGTCGTACAAATAATGCTGACAAGTAATCCATAAATTATAGCATACTATCTGTAATTACATTACTTATCCACTTAACAACAATATAAACATCTATTACATGAATATGTTATGAAATACAAATGAATGAAATATTTTACTGAAAGTTTACCTTTTTAAATATTAATTCCCATGTGCTTTCAATGTAGACAATAGACAATAGGTGCAGGAGTAGGCCGTTCTGCCCTTTGAGCCTGCACCGTCATTCAATATGATCATGGCTGATCATTCCTAATTAGTATCCTCTTCTGCCTTATCTCCATAACCCTTGACTCCACTATCCTTGAGAGCTCTATCCAACTCTTTCTTAAATGAATCCAGAGACTGGGCCTCCACTGCCCTCTGGGGCAAAGCATTCCACACAGCCACCACTCTCTGGGTGAAGAAGTTTCTCCTCATCTCTGTCCTAAATGGTCTACCCCGTATTTTTAAACTGTGTCCTCTGGTTCGGCACTCACCCATCAGCGGAAACATGTTTCCTGCTGCCAGAGTGTCCAATCCTTTCATAATGTAGGAAGGTGTAAGGTCAAAACATTGAAAATCAGAACAGCAGGAAGCCATATAGCCATTCTCTGTCATTCAATATGATCATGGCTGACCATCCAATTCAATAATCTGTTTACACTTTTTCCCCATACCATTTGATCCTGTTTAACCCTAAGAGCTATATCTAACTCATTGTTGAAACATTCAATGTTCGGGTCTCAACTGTTTTCTGTACCAGAGAATTCCACGGGCTCACCACTTTCTGGGTGAAGAAATTTTTCCTTATCTCAGTCATAAATGGTTTGTTCATAGTCTTAGGCTGTGAACCTTGGTTCTGGACTCCTGGTCATTGGGAACATCCTGTGTTTATCTTGACTAGTCTTGTTGGAATTTTATATGTTTCCATGAAATCCCTCTTTAGTTTTCTAAACGCCAGTGATGGTTTGAGTTGAATACAGAATGATAGAATATGTTACTGCCTTTTGATTGTGGCAGTACCTACACATTGGAAGGAGAGTAAAAACACAGTGTAAACCTAATAAAGCTGTTTGAACAGAAACAATACCTATACTTAAGTATCCAACTAACCTAACAGCTTTGTCCATATTTTTAGCAATTTATTTAATGTTTGTGAAGGGTCAGTAATCTCACATCTCTTGAATTCTTTTTGAATCTTTAACATACCATTTACTTTATTTTTTAAAAGAAATTGTCAAATTTCCCTTCTTTTTCTTTGCAATATCTCAGTAATTCATTTTGAAACTATTTCCATTTGAAACATTCAATGTATCAGACTTGAGGATTGTTCACTTAGTTTGTACTTATTTTTCTTGGTCACATGTTTATTTTAAATATACAAAAATTTACAATTTTAAACATGTCCAATTTTCCTTGCCTGAAATATCTTTCATCAGCACCTCCCATTCAATCTCTTTTATTCCATTCTTTTGACAAATAGGTTTTACAATAGACCGCAGGGAAGATTTTCCTCATTTATCGGAGTAAAGCAGGCATAACTATTGGAAAGTGGGCAGGCACAGATTTCTGTACATTTAGCTTCGATGTTCTGTATACCTTTTGTACTTGGTGCCAGGACCACATATGACTATGGGTTAACTATATCATAACTCCTCATTGCATATGCAAAGTTAGTTCTCAGAGATCAATCTGTCACAAATATAGAAATGAATGTAAATGACTGAGTTTTTATGGCATGCATTTAAAACAGCTTTGTTTCAGGTTGTTGAAGGGTCTAGAATGAATGGCTACAGATTAAGTGAAATTTAAATAAGACAGCAAGAGAAACTTCCTTTCACAGAACGTAGCAAGACCTGAGAAATCAGTTCCTGGGTTATCTTTGGGCAAAAAGTTAAACAATGAGTTTGTGGGCATGATCTCCCACACCTGATGATCTCCCACTCCTTGTTCAGAAAGTGCATTGGATCCCAATGTTGAATTTGGCAAAATAAATGATACAACCCATGTTGGGCATGCAGAGCTCTCTCATCTGGGCATTTCAACTTATCATGTGCTTGTGGGTGGTATTTTGTTATGTTTTCTCGCCCTAACTTTTTAATTCCATGTAGACAACATAGACTTCAATTAGATATTATGATAGGTCACATATTATGCACCTGTTAAGATGCTAAGAGCCCATGGGATCCAAAATTAGCTCAGTGGTAGGAAGCAGAGGGTGATGGTCGATGAGTATTTTCATGACTGGAAACCTGTATCCAATGGCCTCCCACAGGGTTCAATGCTGGGTACCTTGCGGTTTTGGGGATTAATGATCGAGATAGAACTGTTGGAGGTATGACAGATGATGAGAAAATTGGCAATGTGGTAAGTAGCAAGGAGGAAAGCCTTAGATTACAGTACAATATAGATGGGCTCATCTGAATGGCTGAGCAGTGGCCAATGGAATTTGATCCTGAAATGTGATTGATGATTTGGGAAGGCTAACAAGCAAGGGAGTACACATTGAATGGTAGGATTTTAGGAAATGCAAAGGATCAAAGGGATCATGTCTATAGATCCTTGAAGACAGCAGGAAAGACAGACATTCCCTCTTTGTGGACAGCTCATTAATCAGAGGCACTGTTTTAAAGGTCAAAAGCAGGAGGTTTAGAGTTGATCTGAGAAAAAGGAGACGGTGGTATCTAGAACTCACTGCCTGTAAGGATGGTAGTGACAGGAACATTAAAGGCCATTTAAGAAGCATTTAGGTGAACACTTGAAATTCCATTGCATACGTGGCTGGAACATGGGAGGATAATAGATTAATCCTTGATGACCAGTATGGATATAATGGGCCAAATGGCCTTTATCTGTGCTACAAAGATTCTACAGATCGATGACATTTTCCTCATGCACCTGGCACCCTACACACTTGGCATCATTCTCTGGCAGATTGTCCTCACCTAGAAGACATTTTACTTACCTGGCACTCTGACCCTACCTAGCAGGCATTTTACCCTTAAGACATCCTCATATCACACTGACATTTTAGCAGTATCTGTCAAATGTTGGGAGGGGGGGACGAAACAGAGCTTTGACAAGGCTGCCTTGTATACCTCCATGCAGCTCAGATACAGTTGCCTTGGGAGGAACTGCAGACACAGAGACGGTAGGTGCTCAATTTGGAAAACACCCCATCAGTTAGCTGAAGGAGAAATGGCCCAGGCTGCTGACACTCAGAGATGATGTCTTTGAGCTATCAGCAATCGGACATTTCACCCAAATGCAGAGGGTGGAGCAGCAGTGATAGACAGGCATATGGCATGCAATGCACCACATCATCCAGGAGCTGCAGCAGTGCAGCAGATCATGTGATTATCTGATTGTCTCAGTGGAGAGTTGGTGTTTGCCATGGTGAGCCTCGGAGGTTGCTGTACTCCATCAGCACAGCCACTGGTCCTCAGGACTAAAAGCACAATGACCTGGTGTGTTACTGCACTGATTGGCAAGACAAGTGAGTCAGGGAAGCTATGAGCATGCAGGGAGGTGAAGTGAAGGAATGCTGGGAAAGCAGACAAGCAGCTCTGAGATGTGGCCGGCCTGTGATTGTCTGTCTGTGGTGCTGCCTTTCTGTGGTGCGACAGGGAGTATGGAGTAAAATGGAAAGATAAGCAACAGGATAGCAAATGTGCAGGCGGATTTAAACTCGAGGCAGACTGGGAATGCAGCAAAAAGGAAGGATAACTTAGGACATCTTATGACTTCCAATATCTCTAATGATAATGTTAGCATTAAGGCACTTTACCTGAATGCTCGTAGCATTCGTAACAAAGCAGATGAACTAATGGCACAGATCATTGTGAATGATTATGATGTGGTAGGCATCACAGAGACGTGGTTGCAGGGGAGTCATGACTGGCAGTTAAACCTTCAAGGATTTTCAACTTATCGAAAAGACAGGGAGGTGGGCAGAGGGGGTGGGGTTGCCTTGTTAGTTAAGAACAAAATTAAATCTATGGCACTGAATGACATAGCGTCGGATGATGTGGAGTCTGTGTGGGTGGAATTGAGGAATCACAAAGGCAAAAAAACCATAATGGGAGTTATGTACAGACCTGCTAACAGTGGTCAGGACCAGGGGCGCAACATATACCGGGAAATAGAGAAGGCATGTCAGAAAGGCAAGGTCACAGTGATCATGGGAGACTTCAATATGCAGGTGGACTGGGTAAATAATGTTGCCAGTGGATCCAAAGAAAGGGAATTCATGGAATGCTTACAGGATGGCTTTTTGGAACAGCTTGTCATGGAGTCCACAAGGGAGCAGGCTATTCTGGACCTCATGCTATGTAATGAACCAGACTTTATAAAAAAATCTTAAAGTAAGGGAACCCTTAGGAAGCAGCGATCATAATATGGTAGAGTTCAGTCTGCAGTTTGAAAGACAGAAGGCAAAATCGGATGTAATGGTGTCACAGTTAAATAAAGGTAATTATGAGGGCATGAGAGAGGAACTGACAAAAATAGACTGGAAGCAGAGCCTAGTGGGGAAGACAATAGAGCAAAAATGGTTGGAGTTTGTGAATATAATTAAGGACACTGTACAGAGGTTCATCCCCAAGAAAAGAAAGATTATCCAGGGAGGGATTAGACAGCCATGGCTGACAAAGGAAGTCAGGAAATGTACTAAAGAAAAAGAGAGATCCTATAAAGTGGCCAAGAGCAGTGGGAAATCAGAAGATTGGGAAGGCTACAAAAACAAACAGAGGATAACAAAGAGAGAAATAAGGAAGGAGAGGATCAAATGTGAAGGTAGGCTAGCCAGTAATATTGGAAATGATAGTAAAAGTTTCTTTCAATACATAAGAAACAAACAACAGGCAAAAGTAGACATTGGGCCCCTTCAAACTGATGCTGGAAGCCTAGTGATTAGATTAGATTACTTAGATTAGATTACTTACAGTGTGGAAACAGGCCCTTCGGCCCAACAAGTCCACACCGACCCGCCGAAGCGCAACCCACCCATACCTCTACATTTACCCCTTACCTAACACTACGGGCAATTTAGCATGGCCAATTCACCTGACCCGCACATCTTTGGACTGTGGGAGGAAACCGGAGCACCCGGAGGAAACCCACGCAGACACGGGGAGAACGTGCAAACTCCACACAGTCAGTCGCCTGAGTCGGGAATTGAACCCGGTCTCAGGCGCTGTGAGGCAGCAGTGCTAACCACTGTGCCACCGTGCCGCCCCTACTCTCTGCCTGGGAGATAAGGAAATAACAGGAGAACTTAATAAGTACTTTGCATCAGTCTTCACAGTGGAAGACATGAGTAATATCTCAACAATTAAAGGGAGTCAGGTGGATGAGTTGAGTATGGTTGCCATGACAAAGAGAAAGTGCTAGAAAAGCTAAAAGGTCTTAAAATTGATAAATCTCCTGGTCCCGATGGGATACATCCTAGAGTTCTGAGAGAGGTGGCTGAGGAAATAGCGGAGGCATTGGTTGAGATCTTTCAAAAGTCACTGGAGTCAGGGAAAGTCCCGGATGATTGGAAGATCGCTGTTGTAGCCCCCTTGTTCAAGAAAGGATCAAGACAAAAGATGGAAAATTATAGGCCAATTAGCCTAACCTCGGTTGTTGGTAAAATTCTAGAATCCATCATTAAGGATGAGGTTTCTAAATTCTTGGAAGAGCAGAGTCTGATTAGAACAAGTCAACATGGATTTAGTAAGGAGAGGTCATGTCTGACAAACCTGTTGGAATTCTTTGAAGAGGTGGCAAGTAGGTTAGACCAGGGAAATGCAGTGGATGTGGTCTATCTAGACTTCCAAAAGGCCTTTAATAAGGTGCCACACGGGAGGCTGCTGAGCAAGGTTAGGGCCCATGGTGTTTGAGGTGAGCTACTGGTATGGATTGAGGATTGGCTGTCTGACAGAAGGCAGAGAGTTGGGATAAAAGGATCTTTTTCGGAATGGCAGCTGGTGATGAGCAGTGCCCCGCAGGGTTCAGTGTTGGGGCCGCAGCTGTTCATGTTATATATTAATGATCTGGATGAAGGGACTGGGAGCATTCTAGTGAAGTTTGCCGATGATACGAAGTTAGGGGGACAGGCAGATAGTACTGAGGAAGTGGAGAGGCTGCAGAAGGATCTAGACAGTTTGGGAGAGTAGTCCAAGAAATGGCTGATAGAATTCAATGTGAGCAAATGCGAGGTCTTGTACTTTGGAAAAAAGAATAAAAGCAAAGACTACTTTCTAAACGGTGAGAAAATTCGTAAAGCCAAAGTACAAAGGGATCTGGGAGTGCTAGTCGAGGATTCTCTAAAGGTAAACATGCAGGTTGAGTCGGTGATTAAGAAAGCGAATGCAATATTGTCATTTATCTCAAGAGGGTTGGAATACTGTTGTGCTACTGAGACTTTATAAAGCTCTGGTTAGGCCCCATTTGGAGTACTGTGTCCAGTTTTGGTCCCCACACCTCAGGAAGGACATACTGGCACTGGAACGTGTCCAGCAGAGATTCACACGGATGATCCCTGGAATAGTTGGTCTAACATACGAGTAATGGCTGAGAATCCTGGGATTGTATTCATTGGAGTTTAGAAGATTAAGGGGAGACTTAATAGAAACTTATAAGATAATATATGGCTTGGAAAGGGTGGACGCTAGGAAATTGTTTCTGTTAGGCGAGGAGACTAGGACCCATGGTGACAGCCTTAGAATTAGAGGGGGTCAATTCAGAACAGAAATGCGGAGACATTTCTTCAGCCAGAGAGTGGTGGGCCTGTGGAATTCATTGCCGCAGAGTGTAGCAGAGGCCGGGACGCTAAATGTCTTCAAGGCAGAGATTGATAAATTCTTGATGTCACGAGGAATTAAGGGCTACGGGGAGAATGCTGGTAGGTGGAGTTGAAATGCCCATCAGCCATGATTGAATGGCGGAGTGGACTCGATGGGCCGAATGGCCTTACTTCCACTCCTATGTCTTATGGTCTTTCAATGCCAGTTTCTGGTACACTCTACAATGCAAGTCTGTACTTCCTGATTTCACTTATGATTTGATTTGATTTGTTGTTGTGCTGAGATAGAGTGAAAGGTATTATTTTATGTGCTATCCAGACAAATCATACTTTACAGAAGAAGATCAGGAACATAGAACAAAATGCAGAAGAAGGTGCAGAGAAAGATCAACTCTAATATATGAGAGGTCTGTTCATAAGTCTGATAACAGCGGGGAAGAAGCTGTCTTGAATCTGTTGGAATATATTTTCAAACTTTTATATTTTTTTGCCTGATGGCAAAGGGTGAAAGAGCATATAACTGGGGTGTGAGGGGGTCTTTGATTATGTTAGCTGTTTTCTTGAGGCAGCATTTAGTGTGTACAGAGTCAATGGATGGAAGGCTGGTTTTCATGATGGACTGGGCTGTGTTCAAAACTCTCTGTAATTTCTTGCAGTCTCTGGCAGAGCAGTTGCTGTACCAAGCTGTCATCACCCAGCTTCTGTATTCAGGATCACACTCCCAGTGCATGGTGCAAGGGTCAGGATGGTTGCTAGGTTGGCTTGTTCCAGATGCCAAAGTCCATGGAGAAAGAGTATGTTAGGCTGCTGTCCATGTATCTCATCTTGAGATGATGTTACGTTATTCAGAGCAAGTAGCAAGTTGAGTCCACCAGGTACACGGTTTCCTTGCTGAGTTTTCCTGATGTCTAGCCTGTTTGGCAAGTTTGACAAGCTAGCAGTCTGAATACTAATAAGGCAAGGTGTAGCACTGACAATGTGTTTAACAAGCAGTAATGTCAATTGGCATTGCACCTTACTGTTATGTAAAGCATAAACAGTGGACGGAGATGATCCCGACATTGAAATGGACCTCTCTGCATTCATTGCCCAGATTCCACTAGTTGACCTTGACTCTGATTTCTGGATGTGTTGCCAGTAGGTCAATTTACAGTCAAGAGTGATGTCAAGGTATCTTGATGTGGGTCATGGGTGAGTGATTGACAATAGACTGGACATGAAGCTGTTTTCTGGATTTATGGACCAGACCAAACCCCCTCAAAATATATTAAGAAAATGGGCTGAACCATAAATATTTCTTATTTCAAAAGCAAGTTGCATCCCGGATGCAATTTGATTTGTCAGACCGCAAGTCTTAAAGAAAACCCATTTTATTCATCATTTGGAGGTGCTGGTGTTGGTCGGGGATGTACAAAGTTAAAAATCACACAATGCCAAGTAATCTTCCAACAAGTTTATTTGGAAACACTAGCTTTATGAGCATTGCTCCTTCATCAGGTGGTTGTGGAATATAAGATCATCGGACACAGAACTTACAGCAAAAGTTCAGAGTGACTGCAATTACATGTTGAAGACGACCTGGATTGTTTAAGGCTCTCATCTTTTAGAATGGGTATGTCGGTTTCAATTCTTTCATGTGTAAATTCCAGAACTTCCTTAAAGTTACATTCTCAAGTGAACTTGAACAATAGGTGTCACATTGGCCCAGATAATGCATTAAAGGTGTGAGGTGTCCTGTGTGAGGCTGTCTGTGCCCCAATGGTCAGACTGATTCTAATCTAAAAAAGGGATTTACAGAATCTTACATAGATTCATGCAGTTGTTGAGCAAAATGAAATGTAGTCTGCAAGAACAAATTTACCCCACAAACTTATATGTGGGTGTGTGTGTGCATGTGTGTATTGTGTGCGTGTGGGTGTGTGTGTGGGGTGTGTATGAGTGTCTGTGAGAGCATGTGTATATGTGTATGTGTGTGAGAGTGTAAATAGGTACCCTACCACCCTCTCACAGACCTATACTCCTTTACACTCACACTCACACATAAACACGCTCTCTCACACTTATACCCCCCACACGCACACACCCACGTGCACACACACACACATATAAGTTTGTGGGGTGAATTTATACTTGCAGAATTACATTTCATTTTGTTCAAAAACTGCATGAATCCACATAAGATTCTGTAAATCCCTTTTTTAGATTAGAATCAGTCTGACCATTGGGTACAGACAGCCTCACACAGGGCACCTCACACCTTTGATGCATTATCTGGGCCAACATGACACCTATTGTTAAAGTTCACTTGAGAATGTAACTTTAAGAAAGCTCGGGATTTTACATATGAAAGAACTGAAACCGACATGCCCATTCTAAAAGATGAGATACTTCGACAATCCAGATCTTTGTCAATATATAATTTTAGTTACATCACACTGTAAACTTTGTTATAAATTCTGTGTCCGATGATCTTATACTCCACAACCATCTGATGAAGGAGCAGCGCTCCGAAAGCTAGTGCTTCCAAATAAACCTGTCGGACTGTAACCTGCTGTTGTGTGATTTTTAACATTTTATTCATACATTATCGTTAGGATACAACAAAAGAAAGCTGAAACGGAACATTGGCTTTCATTGTTAGAGGGTCTGAATTTAAGAACAGCGAGATTATGATGTAATTGTACAAGGCATTGGTGAGGCTGCACCTGAAGTTTCGTGCACAGTTCTGGTAGTTCTGGTCTCCTTGCTTGAGGAAGGATATACTGGCTTTGGTAACGGTGCTGAAGAGGTTAATCAGGTAGATTCTGTTACACCATGAGGGGAGGTTGCGCTGCCTGGGACAGTACTCGCTAGAATTTAGAAGAATGAGAGGGGATCTTATGGAAACATATAAAATTATGAAAGTGTTAGAGAAGACAGAGGCAGGCAAGCTGTTTCCACTGGTGGGTAAAACAAGGACTGTGGGGACTGGGGGATTAGATTGAAGACAGAGATGAGGCAGAACTGCTTTTTCCAGAGAGTAGTGAATCAATGGAATTCTCTGACCAAGGAAGCAGTAGAGGCAGCTTTATTAAATATATTGAAGACATAGTTGGCTGGATTTTTGCATGATGGGGGATTAAGGGTTATAGGGATAATGCAGGTAAGAGGTGGTGAGACAATAGATAGATCAGACATGATCTTAATGAATGGTGGAACAGGCTCGATGGGCTAAATGGTCTACTCCTGCTTCTATCACTACGAAATTATGAAATTAGAATCTCTTGACTCTAAGAAAACTTAACAGAATATTAGATTATTTAACTACTAAACAGTAACTGTTCCAAACTAGTAACATCCCATAAACACATCCTCGGCAAAGGCAAATTCAGTAAAATAGATTGTCTCACATGCAATTCCAGCAGCAGAAAGAGAATCCCAGCTTTTAGCTATAACAGCAAGAGGAAACCATGATGTGGAGTGCCAGGGTTGGACAGGGGTGGACAAAATCAGAAGTCACATGACAGCAGGTTATAGCGCTGCTCCTTCCTCAGGTGAACACTTCACTCTGAAAGCTTGTCATAGCATCACAGAGTCATAGAAATGTACAACACGGAAACAGACCCTTCGGTCCAACCTGTCCATGCTGACCAGATATCCCAACCCAATCTAGTACCACCTGCCAGCACCCGGCCCATATCCCTCCAAACCATTCCTATTCATATACCCATCCAGATGCCTCTTAAATGTTGCAATTGTACCAGCCTCCACCACATCCTCTGGCAGCTCATTCCATACACGTACCACCCTCTGTGTGAAAAAGTTGCCCCTTAGGTCTCTTTTATATCTTTCCCCTCTCACCCTAAACCTATGCTCTCTAGTTCTGGACTCCCCGATCCCAGGGAAAAGACTTTGTCTATTTATCCTATCCATGCCCCCCATAATTTTATAAACCTCTATAAGGTCACCCCTCAGCCTCCGACGCTCCAGGGAAAACAGCCCCAGCCTGTTCAACCTCTCCCTATACTCAATCCTCCAACCCTGGCAATATCCTTGTAAATCTTTTCTGAACCTTTTCAAGTTTTACAACATCTTTCCGATAGGAAGGAGACCAGAATTGCACACAATACTCCAACAGTGGCCTAACCAATGTCCTGTACAGCTGCAACATAACCTCCCAACTCCTGTACTCAATACTCTGACCAATAAAGGAAAGCATACCAAACGCCTTCTTCACTATCCTATCTACCTGTGACTCCACTTTCAAGGAGCTATGAACCTGCACTCCAAGGTCTCTTTGCTTAGCAACACTCCCTAGGACCTTACCATTAAATGTATAACTCCAGGTAGAAGGTCTACGCCCCCCTACAACCCACCCTCCCGTCCTGGCACCTTCCCCTGCCACCGCAGGAACTGTAAAACCTGCGCCCAATCCTCCTCCCTCACCTCTATCCAAGGCCCTAAAGGAGCCTTCCACATACATCAAAGGTTTACCTGCACATCCACCCAATATCATTCATTATATCCGTTGCTCCCGATACGGTCTCCTGTACATTGGGGAGACTGGACGCCTTCTCGCAGAATGCTTTAGGGAACATCTCCGGGATACCTGCGCCAAATCAACCCCATCGCCCTGTGGCCCAACATTTCAACTCCTTCTCCCACTCTGCCGAGGACATGGAACATAGAACATAGAACATAGAACATAGAAGGATACAGCGCAGTACAGGCCCTTCGGCCCTCGATGTTGCGCCGACCGAATCCTACCTAACCTATACTAGCCCAATAACTTCCAAATGCCTATCCAATGCCCGCTTAAATGGCCATAAAGAAGGAGAGTTCACCACTGATACGGGCAGGGCATTCCATGAACTCACAACCCGCTGTGTGAAGAATCTACCCCTAACATCTGTCCTATACCTACCACCCCTTAATTTAAAGCTATGTCCCCTAGTAACACCTGACTCCATTAGCGGTAAAAGGTTCTTAGTATCTACCCTATCTAAACCCCTAATCATCTTATACACTTCTATCAGATCTCCCCTAAACCTTCTCTTCTCCAATGAGAACAGCCCCAAGTGCCTCAGCCTTTCCTCATAAGATTTTCCTACCATTCCAGGCAACATCCTGGTAAACCTCCTCTGCACTCGTTCTAAAGCTTCCACATCCTTCCTATAGTATGGCGACCAAAACTGCACACAATACTCCAGATGAGGCCTCACCAGAGTCTTATACAACTGCAACATGACCTCAGGACTCCGGAACTCAATTCCTCTGCCAATAAAGCCCAGTACACCATATGCCTTCCTAAAGGTCCTGGGCCTCCTCCACCGCCGCTCCCTCACCACCCGATGCCTGGAGGAAGAACACCTCATCTTCTGCCTCGGAACACTTCAACCCCAGGGCATCAATGTGGACTTCACCAGTTTCCTCATTTCCCTTTTCTCCACCTCACCTAAGTTCCAACCTTCCAGCTCAGCACTGTCCCCATGACCTGTCCCATCTGCCAATCTTCCTTTCCATCTATCCACTCCACCCTCCTCTCTGACCTATCACCTCCATCCCCACCCCTATTTACCTATTGTGCTCTATGCTACTTTCTCCCCACCCCCACCCTCCTCTCATTTATCTCTCCACTCTGCAGGCACCTGCCTCTATTCCTGATGAAGAACTTTTGCCCGAAACATCGATTTTCCTGCACCTCGGATGCTGCCTGACCTGCTGTGCTTTTCCAAGACCATTCTAATTTAGACTCTAGTCAAGATCCTGTTGTAATCTGAGGTAACCTTCTTCGCTGTCCACTACACCTCCAATTTTGTTGTCATCTGCAAACTTACTAACTATATCTCATATGCTCACATCCAAATCAATTATATAAATGATGACAAGTTTAAAGTCTGGTTGAAGATTTGTAGCTCGGGTGTCCGTTGTTGTGGTTCTGTTCGCCGAGTTGGAAGTTTTTGCTGCAAAGAATGAAACCTGAAAGCAACACCACCCCCAGATTCTACGGACTACCCAAAGTACACAAACCAGACATCCCACTCAGACCCATAGTATCACTACCAGGGACACCAGCATACAAACTGGCCAAAGAACTACAACAAAAACTGAAACACCTAGTCAGCGGATCCAAACACTCCGTACAAGCAACACAGGAATTCTTGGACATCATCAGGAATACACACATAGACAAAGAAGAAACCATGGTATCATTCAACGTGACGGCACTGTTCACATCAATTGACAAAACCCTAGCCAGAGAAACAATAGCCAACCTACTGGACATACATAACAGAACACAGGAGGCCGAACCTATCAACAAGGACGGCATACTTAAACTACTAGACCTGTGCCTCACCACACACTTTACATTCAACAATCAGATATACGAACAAATCAATGGAACACCCATGGGATCACCAATCTCGGGACTCAGAGCAGAGGCAGTTATGCAAAGGTTAGAACATACAGCCCTACCACAAATCCAACCCAAACTCTGGATCAGATACGTCGATGACACCTTTGTAATCATCAAAAACACAGAAATAGAAAAAAACACACCGAATCATCAATGCCACACTCACAGGAATACGATTCACGAGAGAAGAGGAAAAGGATAGCCAACTCCCATTCCTAGACGTGTTAGTAGAGAGAACACCCAACGGAGAATTCACCACAAGGGTACACAGGAAACCAACACACACAGACCAAGTCTTAAACTATGAAAGTAACCACCCCAACACACACAAACGAAGCTGCATCAGGACACTATTCAAAAGAGCCACAACACACTGCAGTACACCAGACCTGCAAAAAGAGGAAGAGGAAGACCTATACAAGGTATTCGCCAAAAACGGATACCCACGTAACTTTATCACCAGATGCCTAAGAGATAGACCACGGAACGAGGACATGCCACAACCAAAAGGACTAGCCACACTACCATACGTCAGGAGCGTCTCAGAACTGACAGCCAGACTACTGCAACCCTTAGGACTCATAACAGCACACAAGCCAACTTCCACACTCAGACAACAACTCACTAGAACAAAGGACCCAATAGCCAGCACGAGCCAAACTAACGTAGTTTACAAAATACCATGCAAGGACTGCACAAAACACTATATAGGACAAACAGGAAGACAGCTAACAATCCGCATCCATGAACATCAGCTAGCCACAAAATGACACGACCAGCTATCCCTAGTAGCCATACACTCAGACAACCAGGAACATGAATTTGACTGGGAAAACACTACCATCATAGGACAAGCCAGACAGAGAACAGCCAGGGAATTCCTAGAGGCATGGCACTCATCCACAAACTTCATTAACAGACACATAGACCTGGACCCCATATACAAACCACTACAGCTGAAACTGACACCCGGAAACGGCAAGAACATCCATCAACAGACTCATCAACCTGGACCCCACATACAAACTACTACAGCTGAAACTGACACCCGGAAGCGGCAAGAACAAACCACTATAAATACCGGAAGAAACATCAAAGCAGCGCTTCACAGGAGGCTCCAATAGCACTGATGATGTTCCCTAGCCAGGGAACGAAACGTTTGCAGCAAAAACTTCCAGCTTGGCGAACAGAACCACAACAATGATGACAAGTAGTGGACCCAGCACCAATCCTTGTGGCACTCCACTGGTCACAGGCCTCCAGTCTGAAAAAACAACCCTCCACCACCACCCTCTGTCTTCTACCTTTGAGCCAGTTCTGTATCTAAAATGGCTAATTCTCCCTGTATTCCGTATGATTCAAATAAAACTGTTGGACTATAACCTGGTGTCGTGTGACTTCTGTTGTTCCATCTTTGGAAAGAAGACCCAAGGCCTCACAAGTTGTTGATTTTAGAGGCTTTGAAGTACCTTGGCACCTCTGTCTCAACCTTTCTTCTTTATAAAAAAGGACCAAGTACACCACCTTATTGTCACACAGGCCTTTGGACTATTCCAGAGGAAGGCTGGAACAACAGTCTGAGCAGTTTTTGATCAAAGTCTCTGTTTTTTTAAGTTAGCTTCACTCTTCACCTCCAAAACCCTGAAATGATGGGGAGCATTCTCGGAAACAACGACAGAAGACTTGTCTGCGCACACCCTGAGGCAAACATGAGCCCAGTTCATTTGAACTGTAGATCTCTCTTAAAATTAAATCTACTTTGTAGTGCCAAGAAGGAAACTGGTAATTAGCACATAGTTGCTTTGCAGGTGCCATCATGACAGGATTTTCTTTCAGCTGAAATTTGATATAGATCACCAACACTTTGGACACTTAAACAAAGGGCAAATGATGATAGGGAAGCTCCTCTTTCTTTGAAGTTCTGTGCAAACATCCTGCAATTGAATTTCACAGACATCCATCAAACATTCCTGTAAATAAGGTTTATCAGTCCAGTAAAATGAAAACAACCGAATCCAGGGATCAGCCTGTGTGGGCAGCTGCAAGTACCTGCCAGAAAGTGTTTCATGTTAATTGGTCATCGGTTCAGGAATAAACTTTTTATTTTCATAAATGTTTCCTCAAATTGATTTATACATAGTTTGATGCTTGTTACAACAGGGAAAATATCACATTTATAGGGAAATGTCCTGAAGTAAGTCTAAGTTCTCATCACACCAGGTAGCAGTGTCAACTGATCTTGTATGAGTTAAATGCTACGTGCAAATATATCCACAAACGTGTTCTGATTCCCAACATAAAATTCATCACACTGATGAACAAAAACTCATGTTTACAACCAAAAGATCTTGTTTTATTCAATTACTTTGCTGAATGAGCACAGTAAAACTATTATGCTATGGAATTCTACGAAGATACAAAATAAGTAGCTTTCTATTTATTTTTCAGTCCTTGTGAATAGATAAGAAGCTTTTAATAGGTTCATGTTCATCCACAAAACTGTATACTAATTTCTAATTCTAACTTGTTTTAAACAAAAAGTACAGGCAAACTATACAGGCAGGCTGGAAAATTTACTGCAATTATTTTTCACATTGGCAGTTATAAATTTCCAGCAGCCTAGAAGTTTTCCAAAGAAGCACCCAATAAGTAAATAATGTTGTCGAAAATTCCGAAGGAAATACTGTAAAAATAAAACATTAACACACAGGCACTGTTTTTCAGGAAGCTAAATCAAGCAGCTCTAGAATTAGAATCTCTACAGTGTGGAAACAGGCCCTTCGGCCCAACACGTCCACACAGGCCCTCTGAAGAGTAACCCACCCAGACACATTCTCCTACATTTTACTCCTGACTAATGCACCTAACCTCCACATCCCTGAACACTATGGACAATTTAGCCTGGCCAATTCACCTAACCTGCACATCTCTGGACTGTGGGAGGAAACCCACGCAGACACAGGGTGAATGCATAAACTCCACACAGACAGTGACCCAAGGCAGGCATCGAACCAGGTTCCTGGTGCTGTGAGGCACCAGTGAACCACCATGGCATCCTCTATTTAAAATGTCTTCCTTTGTGCTTTAACCTCCATTTATTAACTATGATAGACAAATTCTGACAAAATATCAGACTTGAGTCTTTAGGAATGATAACGAGAGGGATATTTTAATTAGTTGTCTTGGGAAATAATGTATAAAGAGAAAAAGTAGAGGCCATAGGTTTAGGGTGAGAGGAGAAAGATTTAAAAGAGACCTAAGGGGCAACTCTTTCACTCAGAGGGTGGTACTTGTATGGAATGAGCTGCCAGAGGAAGTGGTGGAAGCTGGTACAATTACAACATTTAAGAGGCATTTGGATGGATATATGAATAGAATGGGTTTAGAGGGATATTGGCCAAATCCTGGAAAGTGGGATATATTTATATAGGATATCTGGTCAGCATGATCAAGTTGCACTGAAGGCTCTGTTTCCATGCTGTGTATCTCTATAAGTCTAACTGCTCGGATAGGTTTGCAAGGTAAAAACGTGGACTGCACCAGTTTCCTCATTTCCCCTCCCCCCACATTACCCCGGTTCCAACCTTCCAGCTCAGCACTATCCCCATGACCTGTCCTACCTGCCTATCTTCCTTTCCACCTATCCATTCCCCCTTCCCCTATTACCTATCACCTTCATCCCCACCCCCATTCACCCATTGTACTCTTTGCTACCTTCCCCCACCCTCTCCTCTGACCTATCACCTCCATCCCCACCCCCATTCACCTATTGTACTCTATGCTACTTTCTCCCCACCCTCACCCTCCTCTCATTTATCTCTCCACCCTGCAGGCACTCTGCCTCTATTCCAGATGAAGGGCTTTTGCTCGAAACATCAATTTTTCTGCTCCTCGAATGCTGCCTGACCTGCTGTGCTTTTCCAGCACCGCTCTAATTCAAACTCGGATAAATTTGCAGATGATATAAAGATAGGTGAAGGGGCTGGTTGTGGAAGTGGGGAGCTGCAGAAGGACTTGGACAATCTAGGAGAGTGAGCAAAGAAGTGAAAAATGGTACATAATGTGGGAAACTGATGTTATGCATTTGGTAGGAATACACTGCTTTCTAAATGGGGAAGGGCTTCGGAAATTTGAGTACAAAATGATTTAGGAAGCCTAGTTCAGGATTCTTGTAGGATGAACATGCAGGTTCAGTTGGCAATAAGGAAAGCAAATGCAATGTTAGCATTCATTTTGAGAGACTAGAATACAAGAGCAGGAATGTACGGCTGAAGCTGTATAAGGCTCTGGTCAGGCTGCATTTGGAAGGAAGGATGCGCTGGCATTGGAGAGGATCCAGAGGATGTTTGCAATTGTGATCCCAGGGATGAGGAACTTGTCTTATGAGGAGTGGTTGAGGAATGTGGGTGGGTACTCAATGGAAATTGGAAGGATGAGTGTGGATCTGATCAATACTTACAAAATACTGAGAGGCCTGGATAGAGTGGATGTGGAGATGTTTCCACTAAGTGGATAAAACTAGGGCCTGAGGGCACAGCCTCAGAATGAAGGGACAACTCTTTATAGCTGAGACTAAGAGTAATTTCTTCATCCAGAAGGTGGTGAAACTGTGGAGCTCATTGCTGCAGGAAGTTGTGGGTGACAAGTTATTGAGTGCCTTTAAGACAGAGCCGAAAAGTTCTTGATTAGTAAGTGAATCAAGAGTTACAGGAAAATGGTGTTGACAAACATATCAGCCATGATTGAAAGAGCTCCGTCCTGTTCTCCAAATTCCTCTGCCTCTGCTCGGATGAGGAGACATTCTACTCACGAGCATCCCAGGTGTCCATCTAATTTAATCAACGTGCTTTTCCTCCCTCTGTCATCCAGACAGCCTTCGACCTCACTGCCTCCATTCCCTGTTCCATCACTCTAAACCCCCCTCTCACAATCAAGACAGGGTCCCCCTTGTCCTCACCTACCACCCCACCAGTTTTCGCGTCCAACACATCATCCTCAAACACTTCCACCAACTCCAAATAGACCCCCATCACCAGGAACATCTCCCCCTCCTACCCGTCTTTGCCTTCCGCAAGGACCATTCCCTCGTACAGTCCTTGGTTTGCTCCACCCCCACCACCTTCCCCTGCAACTGGAAAAGATGCAAAACCTGCTGGTACACCAACCCTCGTCACAACCATCCAGGGCCTCAAACAGTCCTTCCAGATGTGACAGAGGTTACCTGCCTTTCTTCCAAACTAGTTTACTGCATCAGGTGCTCTCAACGTGGTTTTCTCTATATCAGGGAGACCGAATATAAACTTAGGGAATGGTTCACTAAGCATCATAGCCGGGCACACAGGGGCTGACCAGACCTCTCAGTCACCACCCATTTCAATTCCCCCAACCATTCCCTTTCTGACATGACCATCCTTGGCCTTGTCCATTGCCAAATCAAACCACAGTGCCTATTGGGGGAACAATACCTTATCTTCCACCTGGGCAGTCTACACCTCGGAAGACTCAACATTAAGTTCTCCAAACTCAAATAACCTCCCTCCACATCCCCTGATTCCCTTCCCAGCCCCTCCCCCTCCTTTCTAATGTTCTCTGCCACCAAACAGATTTATTCCTTCCCTGGCCAACCTTTAGCTGTCCCCACCTATCCCCACTTCACCACCCTGCCCCCACCTCCTCCTTTATCTGCAGCTCCCCTCACACCTACCCCCCAGTCCTGAAGAAAGGTTACAGCCAAAATGTCGACTTGTCTACCTCCTGATGCTGCCTGGCCTGCTGCGGTCTTCCAGTCTCCTGCCTGTCTACCTTGGATTGAATGATGGAGCAGACTCGATGGGTTGAATGGCCTAACTTTGCTCCTTTGTCTTATGGTTTCAGATTGTGACAACAGAAATGGATCTGTATGGTGTGTTTTAATGAAAGTATGGGTATACAATCCTTTATCCGAAATTCCAAAATCTGAAAAGACCCGAAATCTGAAGGTTTTTGTTAATTATTTTTCTGTATAATCAGGTTGTTTGACGTGTGAACAGGTGACCCAACTCCACACCCATTCGACCCAGGTAACTCAGACGCAATGTGGCGGCATGGCCTAGCATTGGCAGGCATCAACTGTAACTCAGCGCTGGTACTAGTCACACGTCTGCTCTTCAATAAGATTCTTTTATTTCACTGTGACAGTATCATTTATTCTGAAATCCGAAAATTCAAAATTCTGAAAAACAACTGGCCCCAAGGATTTCAGATAAAGGATTGTGTATCTGTAATATGGTGATTATGTGCAAATATTTGGCATTTATAAGGTATTACATCTCAGTTCAAGAATGAAAGAACCATTTGTGCCAACCTCCATAAAGTCCACTGCTCTTTTCCTTTTGTGCAAGTCTTCTCAGCATAAACTAGATGTGATGTAGCTGTGGTGAGCATCAATGCACTTAGTCAATGCACTTCTATGAACTATAACAATTTATTTCACCTATCACATGCAAAATTTATTTTTGCTTATGTTATGTTAACGTCATTGTATTAACTACCTACAGACACTTTTATATATTTTGAAATTTAAATGATAACTCTTCTATCTCAGCAGATTTAATTCCCACTTCTGTCAAGTGCACTTTACTACACCAGCTCACAATTTAAAATCTAAAAAATGCTTTAATTCCCAGTTATGGTTACTTTTCAAATAACTCACGTTTGCATTATGCATCAAGTTGGCAATTATTCTGCTGGGAATCAAGCATTAAAGATCAGACTCATGTACACAGTGGTTATAACCTGAAGTCTACCCAAGCCAGAAAGCAACAATGAAACATCCCATCTGTGTTACATTATGAAGCATATACCCTAAAGATTAATTTCTTACTGAGACCTGAGGTTAGATTGCATATGGTCCATTTAATCATGATTTGACTAGTTTGCTGTAATATATCACTGGAAATTTTAATTGATTAACATATACTTCAATATTCAAACCATTTAGTATTTAATGAATAGTCTGCCCATTTGCTACCACATAAATTCAAGCAGGGCTAGTGAAGCATATTAGAACACAAATATCCAGTCTGCTCATTGAACTGAGTTTCTGAACAACTTGCATTTTTACAGTTATTCCTCATGTAACACTCTTGATGTGTTTTAAACCAAGGGGCTGCTAAATGGAAGTGTGTTAACCAATAATCAGTTTCCCATCCGGAATACAGAACAAGATTAAGCCAAGTCGCTAAACTGTAATTTTAACATTCAAAGCCTTTATATTCCTGAAACAACTTGCCCCATACTTTTACCAACACCTACTACTTATTTCCCACCTGTTGCTAGTCACCTTCCCACTTCCTTTTCTGACCGTGACCCTCACTAACTCTGTCTGTGACCCTCAGGTTCACTGACGTGCTCTTCCTGACTCTTGCACTCATCAACTTCAACTCTGACTCTGTACTCACTAATTCCCCCCATGACCCTTGTGCCTGTCAACTCCCTAATGCTTAACTCCCACCATAACCCTCACAGTAACTGGGGAGGAGGCTTGTCTGCCACATAAACACAGTGGCAACAAGAGCAGGTTAGAGGCTGGGAATACTGCAGTGAGTAACTCATTTTCTGACTCCCCAAAGCCTGTCCACTATCTGCAAGGCTCAAGTCAGGAGTGTAATGCCCCAATAACACTCAATAACATCCAGGACAAAGCAGCCCACTTGGTTGGCACCACATCCACAAGCATCCACTCCCTCCACCACCGTGCTCAGTAGCAGCAGTGTGTACTATCTACAAGATATACTGCAGAAATTCAACAAAGATCCTCAAGACAGCACCTTCCAAACCGACAATCACTTCCATCTAGAAAGATACATGGGAACACCAAGGCACTTACCATCCTGCTTTGGAAATATATCTGTGTTCCTTCAATGTTGCTGAGTCAAAATCCTGGCATTCCCTCCCTAAGGGCATTGTGGGTCAACCCACAGCAGGTGGACTGCAGTGGTTCAAGAAGCCAGCTCACCCCCACCTTCTCAAGGGGCAACCAGGGACGGGCAATAAATACTGGTCCAGCCAGTGATGCCCACATCGCACAAATGTTTTAAAGAGGCAAATTTTATTGAATTCAAATTCAACCATATGACATCGTGTGATTTGAACCTGGATCATAGAATATTATTAGCTTCATGATAATACCACTCGATCATCCCCTCAAAGTGTTTTGGTCATTATGGTGATCTGCTGTGTTCCCATAACACATCCTGCAGAGAATTGTGGACATTAAGGATAGCGAGACTCTGAGAGAAGATTGCTCATTGGAGGAAGAGGAGGTTCAGGAGGTGAGGGAGCAGAAGGAACTGGAGGTTGAGTGAGAGAATGTAAGGTGCTCCAACTGCTCAGGGAGATGCCAGTCATAATCTATGGCCATGGAGATTTTGTCATCTTACCATGATCGTCAGGGATCATTTAATTCAGTTCAGCATAGCTCCTCTGAGCCAGGGTGAAAGATATAGTCTTGATGCAAGTCTGAGGTGCTTGAGCTAACACATCCAGCACAGCCTGAAATATCGAATCACTTATCAATGACAAGTGATATACACCTGACCAGAGCTTGTGTCCTCACAATGGAGAGATCCTTGATTTTGTTCAACAACTTATACCACTTTCCTTATTCTGTCAGCAATAAAACCAGTGTCATGTATGTGGTTTCAAATGTCACTTGCCATAAAATGTAAAGAATGGACCTTGTTGTCAATGATGGTGTGAAGGGACGCCTGTGACACACAGTGCTTCTTGCAATGTGAGAGTCTCTGCTCATACTCACTCATAAACCCTGTGATCTCAGAGGAGGTGGAAACATGCCATTCACTTGACATTTCGTTTACATGAAGTTAATCCTCATCCTGGGGATACCCACAGGGACATCTCTAAAGACTTCTGGACTGCATCATATTTGATGTTGTTGCAAAGATTCCCACTATCAGAGGAATTAAATAAACTGATGATAATAGTGGAAGTCATGAGGAGACAACCTCAGCCCATGCCTGGTTCCTGGGCTGTCTGGCGGGATACATTATTTGGGATGTCTACTCAAACATCTCTCTATCACAATACAATTATCGGCTCCAAGCCTCACAATATCATATGCTGATCACCTGCATTTTCAATGATTAACAAACAGCTGACAGGTGAAATGTCAATGTCAGGGATCTCTCCCTGAAGAGTACTACAACAAAAAACTGCTCAAATTCCTTTCCATGCTTCCTTGACATATTGTGTAGTATTTAGTTTAAAAAAATTCTGTTAAAGTAACAGTAATATGCTTATCACTGACATCATTGAAATGTCAGTTAGAGTCATAGAGTCACAGAGATGTACAGCATTGAAACAGACCTTTCGGTCCAACCCGTCCATGCTGATCAGATATCCCAGCCCAATCTAGTCCTACCTGTCAGCACCCGGCCCATGTCCCTCCAAACCCTTCCTATTCACATACCCATCCAAATGCCTTTTAAATGTTGCTATTGTACCAGTCTCCACCACTCCCTCTGGCAGCTCATTCCATACACGTAACTCTATCTGAGTGAAAAAGTTGCCCCTTAGGTCTCTTTTATATCTTTCCCCTCTCACCCTAAACCTATACCCTCTAGTTCTGGACTCCCCGATCCCAGGGAAAAGACTTGTCTACTTAAAGTAAAAAATGAGGTCTGCAGATGCTGGAGATCACAGTTGAAAATGTGTTGCTGGTTAAAGCACAGCAGGTTAGGCAGCATCCAAGGAATAGGAAATTCGACGTTTCGGGCATAAGCCCTTCTTCAGGAATGAGGAGAGAGTGCCAAGCAGGCTAAGATAAAAGGTAGGGAGGAGGGACTTGGGGGAGGGGCGATGGAGATGTGATAGGTGGAAGGAGGTCAAGGTGAGGGTGATAGGCCGGAGTGGGGTGGGCGCGGAGAGGTCAGGAAGAAGATTGCAGGTTAGGAGGGCGGTGCTGAGTTGAGGGAACCGACTGAGACAAGGTGGGGGGAGGGGAAATGAGGAAACTGGAGAAATCTGAGTTCATCCCTTGTGGTTGGAGGGTTCCCAGGCGGAAGATGAGGCGCTCCTCCTCCAGCCGTCGTGTTGTTATGTTCTGCCGGTGGAGGAGTCCAAGGACCTGCACGTCCTCGGTGAAGTGGGAGGGAGAGTTAAAGTGTTGAGCCACGGGGTGGTTGGGTTGGTTGGTCCGGGTGTCCCTGAGGTGTTCTCTGAAGCGTTCCGCAAGTAAGCGGCCCGTCTCCCCAATATAGAGGAGGCCACATCGGGTGCAGCGGATGCAATAGATGATGTGTGTGGAGGTACAGGTGAACTTGTGGCGGATATGGAAGGATCCCTTGGGGCTTTGGAGGGAAGTGAGGGAGGAGGTGTGGGCGCAAGTTTTACATTTCCTGCGGTTGCAGGGGAAGGTGCCGGGAGTGGAGGTTGGGTTGGTGGGGGGTGTGGACCTGACGAGGGAGTCACGAAGGGAGTGGTCTTTGCGGAACGCTGATAGGGGAGGGGAGGGAAATATATCCCTGGTGGTGGGGTCCGTTTGGAGGTGGCGGAAATGACGGTGGATGATACGTTGTATACGGAGGTTGGTGGGGTGGTAGGTGAGAACCAGTGGGGTTCTGTCTTGGTGGCGGTTGGAGGAGCGGGGCTCAAGGGCGGAGGAGCGGGAAGTGGAGGAGATGCGGTGGAGGGCATCGTCAATCACGTTTGGGGGGAATCTGCGGTCCTTGAAGAAGGAGGCCATCTGGGCTGTGCGGTGTTGGAACTGGTCCTCCTGGGAGCAGATGCGGCGGAGACGAAGGAATTGGGAATATGGGATGGAGTTTTTACAGGGGCAGGGTGGGAGGAGGTGTAGTCCAGATAGCTGTGGGAGTCAGTCGGTTTATAATAGATGTCTGTGTTGAGTCGGTCGCCCGAGATAGAAATGGAAAGGTCTAGGAAGGGGAGGGAGGAGTCTGAGACAGTCCAGGTGAATTTGAGGTCGGGATGGAAGGTGTTAGTAAAGTTGATGAACTGTTCAACCTCCTTGTGGGAGCACGAGGCAGCGCTGATACAGTCATTGATGTAGCGGAGGAGAAGGTGGGGGGTGGTGCCAGTGTAGTTGCGGAAGATGGACTGTTCCACATATCCTACGAAGAGACAGGCATAGCTGGGGCCCATGCGGGTGCCCATGGCAACTCCTTTAGTTTGGAGGAAGTGGGAGGATTGAAAAGAGAAGTTATTCAGGGTGAGGACCAGTTCAGTCAGTCGAAGGAGGGTGTCAGTGGAAGGGTACTGGTTGGTGCGGCGGGAAAGGAAGAAGCGGAGGGCTTTGAGTCCTTCGTGATGGGGGATGGAGGTGTACAGGGACTGGATGTCCATCGTGAAAATAAGGCGTTGGGGACCGGGGAAGCGAAAATCCTGGAGGAGGTGGAGGGCGTGGGTGGTGTCCCGAACGTAGGTGGGGAGTTCTTGGACTAAAGGGGACAGAACCGTGTCAAGGTATGCGGATCTCCGCATCTCCGCATACCTTGACACGGTCCTGTCCCCTTTAGTCCAAGAACTCCCCACCTACGTTTGGGACACCACCCACGCCCTCCACCTCATCCAGGATTTTCGCTTCCCCGGTCCCCAACGCCTTATTTTCACGATGGACATCCAGTCCCTGTACACCTCCATCCCCCATCACGAAGGACTCAAAGCCCTCCGTTTCTTCCTTTCCCGCCGCACCAACCAGTACCCTTCCACTGACACCCTCCTTCGACTGACTGAACTGGTCCTCACCCTGAATAACTTCTCTTTTCAATCCTCCCACTTCCTCCAAACTAAAGGAGTTGCCATGGGCACCCGCATGGGCCCCAGCTATGCCTGTCTCTTCGTAGGATATGTGGAACAGTCCATCTTTCGCAACTACACTGGCACCACCCCCCACCTTCTCCTCCGCTACATCAATGACTGTATTGGCGCTGCCTCGTGCTCCCACAAGGAGGTTGAACAGTTCATCAACTTTACTAACACCTTCCATCCCGACCTGAAATTCACCTGGACTGTCTCAGACTCCTCCCTCCCCTTCCTAGACCTTTCCATCTCTATCTCGGGCGACCGACTCAACACAGACATCTACTATAAACCGACTGACTCCCACAGCTACCTGGACGACACCTCCTCCCACCCTGCCCCCTGTAAAAACTCCATCCCATATTCCCAATTCCTTCGTCTCCGCCACATCTGCTCCCAGGAGGACCAGTTCCAACACCGCACAGCCCAGATGGCCTCCTTCTTCAAGGACCGCAGATTCCCCCCAAACGTGATTGACGATGCCCTCCACCGCATCTCCTCCACTTCCCGCTCCTCCGCCCTTGAGCCCCGCTCCTCCAACCGCCACCAAGACAGAACCCCACTGGTTCTCACCTACCACCCCACCAACCTCCGTATACAACGTATCATCCGCCGTCATTTCCGCCACCTCCAAACGGACCCCACCACCAGGGATATATTTCCCTCCCCTCCCCTATCAGCGTTCCGCAAGGACCACTCCCTTCGTGACTCCCTCGTCAGGTCCACACCCCCCACCAACCCAACCTCCACTCCCGGCACCTTCCCCTGCAACCGCAGGAAATGTAAAACTTGCGCCCACACCTCCTCCCTCACTTCCCTCCAAGGCCCCAAGGGATCCTTCCATATCCGCCACAAGTTCACCTGTACCTCCACACACATCATCTATTGCATCCGCTGCACCCGATGTGGCCTCCTCTATATTGGGGAGACGGGCCACTTACTTGCGGAACGCTTCAGCGAACACCTCAGGGACGCCTGTACCAACCAACCCAACCACCCCGTGGCTCAACACTTTAACTCTCCCTCCCACTCCACCGAGGACATGCAGGTCCTTGGACTCCTCCATCGCCAGACCATAGCAAAAAGACGGCTGGAGGAAGAGCGCCTCATCTTCCGCCTGGGAACCCTCCAACCACAAGGGATGAACTCAGATTTCTCCAGTTTCCTCATTTCCCCTCCCCCCACCTTGTCTCAGTCGGTTCCCTCAACTCAGCACCGCCCTCCTAACCTGCAATCTTCTTCCTAACCTCTCCGCCCCCACCCCACTCCGGCCTATCACCCTCACCTTGACCTCCTTCCAACTATCACATCTCCATCGCCCCTCCCCCAAGTCCTTCCTTCCTACCTTTTATCTTAGCCTGCTTGGCACATTCTCCTCATTCCTGATGAAGGGCTTATGCCCGAAACGTCGAATTTCCTATTCCTTGGATGTTGCCTAACC
Source organism: Hemiscyllium ocellatum (assembly GCF_020745735.1). NCBI lineage: Eukaryota > Metazoa > Chordata > Chondrichthyes > Orectolobiformes > Hemiscylliidae > Hemiscyllium > Hemiscyllium ocellatum. The sequence continues at coordinate 152,739,128 of NC_083402.1, read as the reverse complement.
TGCTGTGCTTTAACCAGCAACACATTTTCGACTTGTCTACTTACCCTATCCAGGCGCCTCATAATTTTGTAAACCTCTATAAGGTCACTCCTCAGCCTCCGACGCTCCAGGGAAAACAGCCCCAGCCTGTTCAGCTTTTCCCTGTAGCTCAAATCTTCCAACCCTGGCAACATCTTTGTAAATCTTTTTTGAACCCTTTCAAGTTTCACAACATCTTTCCGATAGGAAGGAGACCAGAATTGCATGCAATATTCCAACAGTGCCCTAACCAATGTCCTGTACTCAATACTCTGACCAATAAAGGAAAGCATACCAAATGTCTTCTTCACTATCCTATCTACCGGCAACTCCACTTTCAAGGAGCTATGAAACTGCACTACTTGGTCTCTTTGTTCAGTAACACTCCCTAGGACCTTACCATTAAGTATGTAAGTCCTGCTAAGATTTGCTTTCCCAAAATGTAGCACCTCGCATTTATTTGAAATTATCCTCCAATAAAATAGAAAGAGGATCCATGTTTCACTGAGAAAAATTCTTCTTTCAAAACAGAATCTAACAGACAATTCTAAATTAATTAGATTAATAAATACTTACTGATATAAAATGGTTTTCCAAAACAAACCACTGAAATAGATACACAGCCTACAAGGGGATGGTAACATTACTCACCAAGACAACAAATTGACCTACACTTTAGAATAACTGCATCATAGATCCTGAATTTGGCAGTGGAAGGTTTTGTAAGTTGCTCTGGGGTGAGGGGGTTGGGAGTAGCGAAGAGTGGCTATGTTTGGATTTTCCCACACATTGGCCTGACATGATAGATGTAATTCCAGGTGAACGAGGAAGACTCTGGGGCAGGAAGTAGGAAGAGATAGGCAGCTGCTACCAGAAGCATGGAAGGGGTTTTGATCCCAATCTCCAGCAGAGGGTTATTCAGATCTGAGAAAGTAGGGTTGCAATTCAACCTCATGGAGCATTCTGATTTGTTGACACCAGAGCTTGATGGGCCTGACCCCAGAATACCGACACAAGGTGGTCTTTCTGTTTGATTCTAACCCTGCCCACCTGTATCAGCTGATCTCCTCCTGTCACAAAGCGGGTATATTTACTGCACTTGGCCCACAAGCAGTGCTGTAAAAAAACTGACCATTTCCCTGAGGCATCTCTCATCTCCCTCAGTGAGTTCTGAAAAAGGGTCACTGGACCCGAAACGTTCGCTCTGTTTCTCTTTCCACAAATGGTACCTGATTTGCTGAGTTTTCCCAGCAAATTCCCATCCTCCACCTCCCCTCATGTTTGGGGTTTCCAGACACCTGGAAAACAACCACTCTAGGTGAAGAACCTGGAGGCTGCCTGCCTCATTCAGATAATTAAGTGCCAAGCCACCTCCTGAAGACAGGTTGGCTACATGCCCCTATTCAGCATGGCAATGGGTTTGTAGTGGCAATGGAGTCAGGTTTGATTCTGAAAATTTTAGCAACACCCCAATTCTCAGCCACTGGTTTTTGGGAGTTCACATCCAATTTATATTCTTGATGCTGGTCAGTGACTGATCCCTATGTGGCCAGTGACTGCAATCCAACACTGCCAGCATAATTATAATATTGGGTGGTATCGCAGTGTACATCCCATTTCCACAGCCAGGATGAGGTGTTTTTTCTTGCACATCTGCACTGTTGTGCAGAACACTGCTACAGAAATCAATCAACTTTAATGAGCCTGAGTGACAGTACTCCCTTTCTCTGACTTTTAAAAGGATTTCATATTAAGTTTAAGACCTTCCCAAGAAATCCATCCAATCATCCAGGTACTTGTAAATGTGACTTTGCCTGGAGTTGGAAATATATTAACAATGATGCAAGATTATGTACTAAAGACTGTCTCGTTCTTCACAATTTCAATCTAGTCCAAAATCAATTTCCTCACTCCACCTCCTAAATCACACTGCCACTACCATACTGATTTACATCCAAACTTGCCTCACATTAATACAAAGATGGTGGGTAAAATTAGCCTGGATTACTTATTAATTCAAGACTTAGTATCAATGTTATAAAAAAAACTCATTTGGATTAAAAAATAGTGCATCACAAAAATATACTGGAGCAGACTTTCTAAGCATAATAACTGAAATGGTTAAGCCAGGTTCCCTTCCAGGTACACACTCTTCACACCAATATTTCCTGTAATTGCTGTGCCTTGGAGCAGAACAATCTGTCCCAAAATCTTTACTAGCAACTTTGCACAATTTAATGAAGTATATTCTTTGCAAGTTAAAAGAATTGTTCAGTGAAATGTAGCAATCCACATTAACAAATACAGGAGGGTAAGTGCTGCAATGTTTGAAATGTCAATAATCAAGTAATTATTGAATCTAGTCTAATAGTTTCTCTGACCTAGCATTTTATCCATTATTACAGAAGACCACAGCATTTCAGATAAAAATCATAACAAGCCATCATTTTGACAGCATGCTGCAATTGAAAAGCATGACATGAAGTAATGAATTTGAGTTACTCATTAAACAAATGACCCTGGAGAACCTGATTCATGCATTGTGGGGAATGGATGTAAATCAAAAGTGTCATACAGTTCAAATAGAATGTCAAGTTAAACCTGCTTGGAAAAGTATAGCATTAAACACTCAGATGAAAGAGGATTCAATAAGTTGAACTTCATAGGAACTTTTTTTATGAGAAAGCTTTCTCACTTTCTCTTATGCAGGTATAAATGTAGAACATATGTATATATGAATGGTAAGTATTTAATACCAGGGAACAAAATGATAAAGTCTACTGCCTACATGTAACATCATCAACTCAGCTTCCCAACATCTATGAGTTTGTACAATTGAAGAATGAGTTAATTAGAGATGGGAATGTATTAGGAATAAGAGATCCAAAACTGACTAGGAGAAGCCAAATCTGCATTCAGAAGAGCAATGGACCTGCTGAAATGTTGAAGTTGTGAATCCACAGGTTGAGTATATTCATAGTGGACTGATCCAGGTCTTGCATAGTGCTGACAATTATGCTCGGCACCCAAGGCATAACAATCACGCACAATGGGGAAGGATGCAATTACTGCAGAAAACAACAGTGCAAAACAAAAGGCATATTCAGTATGGGGAAACAAATGTTTTTACAATTCATTGAATCATTTTGCACACAAGTGCATAGCTACAAAGAATCATGATAGACAGGTAAGGTGGACTCTGGAGATACTGCAACTGAAGATTCTGATGAATGACAAGGTTAAGATGTCTTGAAGGAGAATATAATCTCCAAATAGATGATAATGCAAGATTAGTTCAGCATCAACTGAGGAGAGTTCCAGCTGACCATGGGGTCAGCCTGAAAGACGAGAGAGAATAACTGGAAAACAAACAGAGCAATCAAGAACGTGACAATTCCTATAGAATGGATCAACAGCATGGTCACAGGGTAACAAACTGGAAACCTGAGAGTATGCATTGAGCAATAGAATATCAATAAAGCCTTAAATAGGTCGCATTACCCTATGCAAAACACTGAAGGAATTTTTGGCTCAATTTGAAAAGGCAAAAATCTTTACCATTGAAGATGTAAAGGATATTTACTGCCAAGTGTGGCTAGATTAAAGCAACAACCTTTTATCTACATTTTGGATGCTCTTCAGGAAGTACAGATAGTTGTATATAGCAACTGGCATTTCCACCGGTCCACAGCTTATCCATGTCAACAACACAAGACTGTTTGCGATCTTTCTGGATTGGAGGTAGTGGATGATCTGCTAGTTTTTGAATGTAGAAATACAATGGACAAAGCCATTGCTGATCACAATCAAAATCTACTAAGACTGCTTGACAGATCTCACCAGGTGAACTTGAAGTCGAAGAAGAAAAAACTGTAAATGAGGATGCCAAGTACAAAGGAGGGCATTTACTAACAGCAAATGGTCTTGCTAGTCTCTCCCGTAATGGTGAGAACAGTAATAGTGATGCAGCGATGAACAGATGTAAAAGCTGTGCCATGATTTGTTGAATTTGTTAACTATTTGTCAACATTGTTGCCAAACTTCTCATTGGAGTGTGAACTGTTACGCCAAATAATGGCCAATGACATTCAATGGTTACAGAATAAGGAACAGCATTCAATATATGCAGCAAGTCGTGATGGAGTCGTCAGGGCTGAAATGCCACAATGTAAATGAAGAAGTTAGCCTGCAGGGTGACACTAGCAAGACCAGCCTTGAAGCAACCCTATTGCAGCAAACTCAACTGGTTTCACCTGCATTCATGGTACTAACACAAACACAAAGCTCGGGATGAGAACAGCACTTGGCCATTGATTTTGCTTGTGAACGTTTTCATTAACAGTGATCTGGAAGAGGTGAAGTGATAGTTGAGTCTGATGACAAGCTGTTGCAATCTGATCAAAAGCATCTGCAAAGAATTTTACTTCACTTCAAGAGATATCATCTGGATGTTACAAGCAAGGGGAGCAGATGCATATTGCAGATATACTGTCAAGAGCAACATCCAACATTGGACTCATGTCTTGGGCTGAAAACATTAGTTCACACCACCTCAGAGTATAAATCTATCAACTTCCTATTTACTTCATCACAAAGTTTGCCAACTTGTCCCTCTTTAACATGACTCACCTCTGCTCTGCATCAATCCATTTGCTTTTGAAACTCTCCCCCCACCTCCCACTGCTCTCCTTTCTACAAAATCCATTATAGCTTTGATTTTAAAATGTTCATCCTAGTGTTCACATTTCTTCACAGCTTTGCCCTTCTTTACCTCAGTAGCCTCTTCTACCCTCTGAGAACATTACATTCCTCCAACACTTGCCTCCTTCCTGCCTGCTTCTCATCTTCACTGGGCCATGTTTTCGGTTTTCCTGGGCTGTAAGCTCCTGAATTTCCTCCCTGTTCCTCCCTGACTCTGTCTCTTAAGAGAGTTATTGAAACGTACATCCGACCACTTTCTAAAGTCCTTTTTTGCTAGATTACACTCCTGTGAAGCACTTTGGGTCATGTTACAATAGGGAGGCTCTATAGAAATGCAGGCTCTTGTTATTAGTGATGGAGACCTGAAAAATTGACAGTACATTGTTGATACACAGTTTCAGAATTTGCTCCAATAATTGTGCAGAGATCTTACACACAATGTGTATACACAGCAGTAGTAAATCATTCGACAGTCCGCAAAACATGTTACATTCACAGAACAAGATAACATACCTGCCCCTCTCGTGTGATTAAAGTCTCCTTTTATAACTTTACATGATTTTCCATTCCCGTTGCACACTCCACAATGATCTTCTCTGGCTGAGGAATCTAACATGCCATCACAGCCAATTTTCTATGGAAAATTAAACAAGTTTGTTTTACTGAAATACCTTCACCCATTTCATTATGGTAATTACATATCAGTTTATTGAGAATATTTAAGGAGGAACTTAACATTGATGACCAGTTGAACCAATTGGGCAAGTAGTTAAAATTGCCATCTACCATCTATGAGGTACAACTCAGGAATATTTCCCACTTACCTGGTTGACTGCTGCTCTAACAACACTCAAGTAGCTTAACATCACTCAGAACAAAGCATCCCATCCACATTAAAGCTCATTCCCTACATCACTAACTCACAGTGGCAGCAGTATGTACCACTATAAGATGTGCTCCAAGAACTCACCAAGGCTCCTTCCAAACTCAGGTTCAACCATCTAGAAGGACGAGGGCAGCAGATGAATTGTGAAATCACATTTGCAAATTCCTCTCCAAGCCACATACCATCCTGGCTTAGAACCTCCTCCACATTCCCTGTGTTACCAGTTCAAAATTCTCAAACTCCCTTCCTACCAGCATTGTAATGCTATGTACTCCCTGTGGACTGCAGTCAGTGTTCAGGCCAGTGACTCACTACTACTGGACCATCATAAGGGCAATTAGGGATGGGAAATAAATGTTGGCCCATCCAGTGACATCCACATCCTGTGGAAAAATAATTATAAAAGGAATGGACACTATGATTTTGTGGTCATGCATCTGATTGGTAGGGTGATGAGATCTTTATGTTTATCATGTTACTGCATACTTCCTTTAGCTGTGAAGTGAGCCTGAGGAAAGGGATGCTAATTTCCTAGTACTTCCAAGGCCACCTGTAATCTATTTGCTCAAACTGGTAAGTGTTCTGTGGGAGCTTTGCCCAGATTTATGATAATTGGTCTTGCACTATACACCCTCTTATTGCTTAAATCCTGAACGATTCGGCTTGCAAGCTGTGAGATTCCTTATTCTATTGACAGCAATCAATGTTGGCAAGTCAGGTCTGGAGATACGACTCCCACAGCCTCTAGATTCTGCTTCCAAACTGCACTTCGAGCATATGTATATCACTGTAACATTTCTCCAACTTGTCTCATAACGATCAGCTGCAAGGGCAAAGTGAGACCTGCACAAACATTAATTAGTTCAAAATACAAACCAAAATCTATTTATGTACAACAAAATGCAAAATCTGCTCATAAGGGAATAGAAGTAGCTAGACACCTTTGGTTAAAAATTTCCCTTTTGGTGCCATTGGCAATATGAGTCCAGATGCAACCTAAAGCATTAGTTTTCCAAAACAAAGTTATTGCTCAAGTTTTTACTGCAATTCATTTGTTTAATTACAATTGTAAACTTTTCCATATGACAGCAACAAAAAACAATGTTTTAGAATGTAAATATTTTCCTTTGTTTTCTTGTGAAATAACTCCACACAGGCTGGAACAGAACCCCTGACACTCCTGTTTATATCTGTTAGCCAGGATTCCCTGATTGGATCAGATTAACAGCCCCAGTCAGGGAACTCATTTTCCATGAGGTCCATCTGGCTGACTTCGTTACAATCATTACACCTTGGATTGAAAAATCGTCTTTGCCTTAACAGAAGTAACATGTTGCAGCTTTATTTATACAGATGAAATATATTTATCACATTAAATAAGAGCTTTTCATAAATGTTTAATCCATCAACTGTAATCAGTTTGATGGACTGCCAATAGGAGGCAAGAGTCATCCATTAATGAGATGGCTTATGATGTCCATCAGCCATCCTTGCTCTCAATCAAAGAGAGATAGAATATGAGCCCTGCCTGCAAGGCAACCAGAGATAGAACCCCAGGTGTCTGTCCAATATGAGATTTTGTTATTTTGACCACTTTGCTGGCACCTTGCAATATAGCCCAGATTATATCTTCGGAATGATTGGTTTGTGCTGTATAGATTGGCCTTGCAGAGAGAGACCTTATGGGTGATGACATGGAGGACCACCTTGCATGCTCAGTTGATGAGTCCACTAATGACCCAGAGAAGACAAGACATTGGTCATGACCACAGGGTGACCTGCAGAGTCTGGGTAGCAAGAAGACAAGAGAAGCCTTCCCATATCCCCAGCACTACCTCTCCCTGCACAAATGTTTGGGTCATTTGCAAACTTGGCAACAATGCCCTCAGTTTCTTCGTCCAAATTATTCAGAGCATCTTCTGCCAGTGCAGGTGATGAACAGCAGCTGTCTGCATCTGAGGGCTTTGCTTGAGGCTGACTGCCCCTCCCCTCTGCCAGTTTCACCTGCACTGGCAGAGGAGGCTCTGAAAAATGACCCAAACATTTGGGCAAGCTCTCTCTCTGCAAGACCAATCTATACAGCACAAACCAAGTGGAGTTCAGTTGGCTGCCCCTGCTTGCTGGAGAGGTGAATGAGGAACTGATAGGTTGAGCTGTCGCCTTGCCAACCTCTTGTCCTGATAATGTCTATTTGTGGTGATTGACATTACAAGGGTTTGTAAATCTGAACCCCTATTTCAAATCTCTGGATTGGGTCACATTCTCCATTAGAATCATCAGTCTACCATGGAGCATGGTGCAAGTTAAGACGAGAGCATTGTGGTCTGGATGAACTCTTCCAATGCCCTTGCAAGTTTCACATAGTCGTTGGGATCTCCCCCAAATTTCTGCACATCCACTCAGCACTTCTAGATGAAGACTGTTGCAAAAGCTTTGCCATTGTCATTTTTAGGAGAAAGTGAGGACTACAGATGCTGGAGATCAGAGCTGAAAATGTGTTGCTGGAAAAGTGCAGCAGGTCAGGCAGCATCCAAGGAGCAGAAGAATCGACGTTTCGGGCATGAGCCTTCCTGAAGAAGGGTTTATGCCCGAAACGTCGAATCTCCTGTTCCTTGCATGCTGCCTGACCTGCTGCACTTTTCCAGCAACACATTTTCAGCATTGTCATTTTTACCAATGAATTGGGCTCCTCCACTATTGATGAAGAGAATATCCATGGAGCATTCTCTTCCAGTGGAGTGTTTAATTGTCCGGTGCCATCCATGACTACACGGGGCAGGACTGCAGAGTTGAGATTTGATCTGCTGTTGAATTTGCCCCCGTCAATGCCTCTGAGCCTGCTCAGTGAATCTCTGCTGCTGAGGTTGGCAGCTATTCATTGGTCAGCCAGCACTGAATTGAAACAGGAATTTGGGGCCAGGTGGGAGCAGAAAATGTGCCCAGCTTCCCCCTGTGTCACTCGTTCACTTTCTGTTAAACTCAGGCCTGTGGCTGCCTTATAAATACATGCTCAATGTTTGTACCATGTAAAGGTCCTGTAAATTATAACATTAGAAAAATATTCTGAAACGTTTATCAGAAATTCTGAGTTAAAGTTTGCACTTTATGACATACCTGACTTACATATTTGAATAGGAATGCAGATTCTATTACAGTATTTAAGAAAGTAGAATATTGTTACCTATATATACCTTCTTTATTGCCTTGTTGAAACATGTTATATACAACACAGGTTAGAGCAGTGAACAAAATTTCTTTTTTTTTATGAAGCACTGTTGTTCAATGTACTCCATTTACTTTTGGTAATCTCATACATTTATCTCGAATAATCCTCTGTACTAAGAGGAAGTAATACTATCTACTTAACTTTTATCTAATTGTCCCGAACACACTGAACACTTTTTTTTAGTTCTGCTAGTATCTTTATGACATCATCTGTTAACATTTTTAAATACTTCTAAACTTCAAACATTTGCAGTTTTGTGGCTTTTCAAATTGTACTCTAGCATTTATCATCTTACACAAAGACCTTTTCTAAACCAAATCATTTCAGAAAATCAAAGTCAACATAAACATTTTAAAATTGGATGTGTAAATCTAAAGATCTAAAGGGTATTTTACTGCTACATTTAACTTGTAAATATAATTTGGTTGTTCTTTGATTGAGAATTTTAACATGTAAAAAGGACATAAAAAGGGGAAAAAAAAAGCAATCGAAAGCTTGACAACAGCCAAGACAGAAGGAAGGAAAAAGTTAAGGATGAAGTTCGACTGAAGTAACATCTTAGTGAAGGTACTGTGGAGGGAAATGTAACAGCAGAAGCCAAGCTTCTCTCAATCTGCCCAATAAAGATTTGCTACAATACTCACTCTCCAAAATAACCCTCCTCAAAGGGAAGAGTTTAAACTACAGTTAGTTCTCGGACCACAACATAACTTGTTCTCCAGTACGTTGATGATATTATTGGTACTACTTCCCTCTTTTGTCCAGAATTGAAAACATTAGTCAATTTCGTTTCCAATTTCTACCCTTCCCTCACCTTCACCTGGTTCATCTCTGACTCCTCTCTTCCTTTCCTTTATAGTTTGGCTTCCATCTCTGGAGATAGGCTAACCATCATAAGACTATTACCTATAGGAGCAGAATTAGGTAATGTGGCCCATCAACACTGCTCTCCTAATCAATTAGGGCTGATATGTTTTTCAACCCCATTCTCCTGCTTTATCCTTTATCTCTATTCAAGAACTTACCTATCCCTGTCTTAAATACTTTCAATGACTTGGTCTCCACAGCCCTCTGCAGCATTGCATTCCACAGACTCGCTCCCCAACCCCCCCCCCCCCCCCCCCCCCCCCCCCGGCTGAGGCAAGTCCGCCTCATGTCACTGATATCTATTACAAACCCACCGAATCCCACAGTTACTTCAACCATACATTCTCACACACTGCTACCTGTAAGGACTGCATCTTATTCTTCCAGTTTCTCCATCTCTGTCATATCTGTTTTGAAGATACCACTTTCCACAGGGGACTTCAAAAATTTCCACCATATTCCTCAACCGAGGATTTGCCACAACTGTGGTTGACAGGGCCCTCAGCTGTGTCCGGCCCATCTTTTGCACCTCTGCCCTTACCCCTTCCCCTTCCTCCCACAACACCGATGGGGTTCCCCAGGTCCTCACTTACCATCCCAACAGCACCTGCATCCAAAGCATTGCAAGCCACTATTTCTACCATCTCAAATGGGATGTCACCACCAGACACATCATCATCACCCCTCTTCTGTTAGCTTTTCACAGGAACTGTTCCCTCTGGGAGACATTGGTCCACTCCTCCTCCATTCCCAACACCTAAAAATAGCCCTACAGCACCTCCCCCAGCAATTACAAATTGTTTAATAATATGGACCAGATCAAACCCCCTCAAAATGTATTAGGAAAATAGCCTAGACCCTAACGTTTTCTTATTTTAAAAGTAAGTGTAAGACATTGTGTTCCAGCTGTAATTTGATTGGTCGAACGACTCAACCTTACGCAAAACACACTTTATTTTCACACAACAATTAAAATACAGAAAAAGTAAAAATAAAAAAGAAAATTGACTTAATTATAATTCTATGGAAATGCATAACAAAATAATACATATATTAACTACTTTTAATTAACTGTTCCAATATAGCAACATTCCATCAACACATCCTTAGCAAAGGCAAGTTCAGTAAAATAAATTGTCTCGCATACAATTTTAGCAGCAGGAAGAGAACCCCAGCTTTTAGCTGTAACAGAGAAAGGAATAAGAGCTTCCACATCCAGTTTCAAGATCTCAGCAACTGCTGAAAACTAAAACTAAAAATCCTTGTTCTGTGGGAGCTGACCCCACCCATTCAGGCTGCTTCTATTGCTCCAACTTCAAAAAAGGACTCAAGGCCTCACAAGCTGTTTACTTTATTGGTTTTGAGCAGACTGCTTGGTGTCTCCGTCTCAAGCTTTCTTCATTGAAAAAACAGGATGAATACATAAATCCATAGTAATGTCACAATAACACCCGCCCATTTACCTCTTCTCTCCTCATTATCCAAGGCCCCAGACACCTTCCACATGAAGCAACACTTACCTGCACTTCACTCAATCTAGGCTACTGTATTCCCTGCTCACATTGTCATCTCCTCTCCACTGGGGAGAGGAAGCTCAGACTCTATGACCATTTTATAAAACAGCTATGTTCTGTCCATAAAAATGACCCTGAGCTTCCAGTCACCTGCCACTTCAACAAACCACCATGTTTACATTGCCAACATCTCTGTCTCAGCCCTGCTGCAGTGTTCCAGCGAAGTTCAGCACAAGCTCAAAGAATAGCATTTCATTTTCCACTTGGGATCCCTGCAGCTTTCAGGACTCAACACTAAGAGGTTGGACACCATCCAAGATAAAGCACCTGGTTTGATTGGCACTACATCCACAAGTATCCATTCCCTCCACCAGCGATACTCAGTGGCAGCAGGGTGTGCTATCCACAAGATGCACTGGAAATTCACCAAAAATCCCCAGATCTTCCGTACCTATTATCACTTCCACCTTGAGAGACAAGGGCAGTAGATCTATGGGAACATCAGCACTTGCAAATTCTGCTCCAAATCACTCATCATTCTGACTTGGAAATGGATTGATGTCCCTTTGCTGTTGCTGGGGCAAAATCCTTGTATTACCTTCCTAAGCACATTATGGGTCAACCCACACCTGTGGACTACAGATGCTCAAGAAGGAAGCTCACCATTACCTTCGCAAGGACAACTAGAGATGGGCAATAAATACTGGCCAGCCAACGACACGAGTAAATAAAAGAATATCAAACCTCTTTCATTCTGTTAGAATTTTACAGGTTTCTATGAGATTCCCCCTCATTTTTCTAAATGCCAGTGAATACAATCCTGAGCAACTCAGTCTCTCCTTGTACGTTAGTCCTGCATCAGAGGAATCATCTGGTAAACCTTTGCTGCACTCTTTCTGTTACAAGAAAATCCTTCCTCAGATAAGGGGACCAAAACTGTACACAATATTCTAGACATGGTGCTGTCTCGCCAATGCTCTGTATACTTACAGCAAGACATCCTCGTTCCTGTACTCAAATCCTCTCACTATGAAGGACAATGTACAGTGTGCCTTCTTTATTGTCTGCTGTACTTGCACGCTTACTTTCAGCAACTGGTGCATAAGGTCTCATAGAAAATGCTCAACTTACAGACATTCATAACATAATCTGGCTTCCTATTTTTGCACCAGGGCCAATAACTTCGTTCTTATCCACATTACACTACACCTGCCGTGCATTTGCCCATTCCCTCAGCTTGTCCAGTTCACACTGCAACCTCCTCACAGTTCACCCTTCCATCCAGCTTTGTGACAATTGCAATATTTCAGGTATCACAATTAGTTGGCTCATCTAAATCATAGCTAGGATCCTAGTACCGATCCCTGTGGTACCCCACTAGTCACTTCTGAGCCATTCAGAAAAAGACCCATTTATTCTTTTTCTTATTTTTCTTTTATCTTCCTTTTTTCCCCCATACACTATCCTCTAATCTCTGCACTTCAATTTTACACAATAAACTCTTCTGTAGGACTTTGTTGAAAGCCTTCTGAAAGTCCAAACTTTCTCACTATCCTCCTCAGTACTATTTAATTTCATAATTAAACAATCCTTATAATCAGGCCAGAATTACACCACATATTGGCTCTTGGATTTTACTCCATAGTGCACTTCAATTGCCTCACACAAGCCAGTGAGACGATTCTGCTTGGTTTCCTTTCTCACTTTCCTAGATGGCCCTGGGGTATTTTATGAATAGGGATAAGGAAGGAGGACATCTAATCTCATCCTAATTTGTTGCTTTATTTCTAATTTATTGAAGGAATAGATTTCAGTAACAAGAATGCTCTGGAATTAATGAAATGTGAACTCAATTTATTTGCATTCCTGAATTTAATTCAGCCTGTTTTTGCTTTATTGGGGAAATTCTTCACATAAATTAATTTGAGTTGCTAAGTAGATTTGGCCCCGCACAAAGTAAATGAGGGAAAATGAAATAACAAGAACACAGCTGAATCCCAGAGGTGAAGTGAGGGTGACAGCCTTTCACACCAAGATGACCTTTGACTGCGTGGAAAGAAGGAACTCTGGTAAACTTAATGTAAAGCAGGGAGAACCTTCCCCCTAGTTGGAGTGATCCCTAACACAAAGCAAGATGATTATGGCTGTTGGACACTGAAGATTTCAGCTGAACAGACATAATGTGGTCTCCTCTGCATTGATTTGGAGGAGCCAAATCTAATAATAGGTGTCACCTCAGCTCAGACAATGCATTAAAAGTGTGAAGGTAAAGTCTGTACCAGTGTTGAGTCAATTCTATTTCTAAAGTGGGGCTTACAGAATCTTACATGGATTTATGCAGTTTCTGAGCAAAATAAAATGTACTTCTGCAAATACAAATTTACCCCATAAACTTTTATGTGCGTGCATGCAGGAGAGACAGAGTGAGTGTATGTATGTGAGTGTGCGCATGTGGGTGTGATTACATGTGAAAGAATGTGTGTGTGTGTGTGTGTGTGTGTGTGTGTGTGTGTGTGAGCTTGATCAAGTATGTGCATGAATGTGATGGGCCTGTGAGAGGTGTGTGTGGAGGTGAGTGCAGAGGGTACATGTGTGTGTATATGAGAGAGAGTTTGTGTATGAGAGAGGGTCTGTGTGCGTGCGTGCATGTATGTATGTGTTGCGTGTGAGAGAGAGAGAGAGAGAGTGCATAGCGCAATGGTGGTCACCTGTAGCATGACCTGAACCCAAGGTCCCGGTTGAGGCCATCCCCATGGATACTGAACTTGGCGACCAGCGTCTGCTCAGCCACTTTGCGTTGTTGCTTATCCCGAAATCCATCTTGGAGGATGGTCACATGGCGGTCCAAGGCTGAATGTCCTGGACTGCTGAAGTGTTCCCTGATTGGGAGGGAACACTCTTGTCAGGTGATCGTTGCACAGTGTTCATTTATTCGTTGTCGTAGCATCTGTTCAGTTTCACCAAGATACCAGGCCTCTCATTTTGGAAATAGAATTACACTTTAGAAACAGAATTGACTCAACATTGGTACAAACTTTACCTTAACACATTTAATGTATTGTCAGAGATGAGATGACACCTATTATTAGATAAGCTGATGCCACCTTGAGAATGTAATTCTGGGATTTACAAATTAAAGAACCTAAAACACAATATCCCATCCATTCCATCCCACCATAACACATTGAGTTAGTCCCCATCTAAAACTGCCTGAGAAAAAAAACAGGAAATGACATCACCACAGGAAATAACATCACCAACCCAAAGAAACCCAAACATATAAATAGAAAGCAGGAATCATGTACACTGCTTCGCCTGAGGCCGACTGAAGACGTTACCTAGTATGGTGACAAACGTCTGGAAATGAACCTCCCAGCTCAGTGAGCAAACCTACATCCCGAACCTCAACCTGAGCTACAAATCTTCTCAAAATCCGCTAATATCCCATTCTAAAAAAAGAACTAAGAAAAGTTACAGCCCAGGAATAGGCCCTTTGGCCCTCCATGCCTGAGCTGACCTAAATCCACTGTCTAAACATATCACCCAATTCCTAAGGATCTGTATCCCTCTGCTCCCCACCTACTCATGCATCTGTCCTGATGCACCTTAAATGAATGTACCGTGCCTGCCTCTACTACCTCTGTTGGCAATGCATTCCAGGTATCTACCACCCTCTGTGAAAAGTACTTTCTGCATGTATCCCCCTCAAACTTTTCACCTCTCACCTTGAACGTGTGACCTCTTGTTATTGAATCCTTCACCCTGGGAAAAAGTCTGTCTCTATCTACCCTGTCTATACCCTTCATGATTTTGTAAACCTCAATCAGGTCTCCCCTTTTTTCTAAATAAAACAATTCTAACCTACTCAACCTCTCTTCATAGCTAGCACCTTCCATACCAGGCAACATCCTCATAAACCTTCTCTGCACCCTCTCCAAAGCGTCTACATCCTTTTGGTAATGTGGTGACCAGAACTGTACACAGTATTGTAAATGCGGTCGAACCAATTTCTTATACAATTTTAACATGACCTGCCACCTCTTATATTCAATACCCTGTCCAATAAAGGCAAGCATAGTATATGCCTTCTTGACCACTCTATCTGCCTGTGCAGGAACCTTCAGGGTACAATGGACCTGCACTCCCAGATCTCTCTGCCCATCAACTTTTCCCAAGGCTCTTCCAGTTACAGTATAGTTGGCTCTAGAATTAGACTTTCCATAAATGCATCACCTCACATTTGCCTGGATTGAACTCCATCTGCCACTACTCTGCCCAATTCTCCAGTCAATCTATATGCTCCTGTATTCTTTGACAGGAAGATTACAGGAAAATATAGAATTGGTGGAGAATATGCTTTCTAATAATCCACCAATTTTTGTGTTATCTGCAAACTTACTGATCAGACCAACAGTGCCCTCCTTCAGATCATTTATGTATATTACAAACAACAGTGGCCCCAATACTGACCCCTGTGGAACACCACTGGTCACCTTTCTCCATTTCGAGAAACTCCTTTCAACTACCACTCTCTGTCTCCTGTTGCTCAACCAGTCCTTTATCCACCTAGCTAGAACACCCTGCACACCATGTGACTTCACTTTTTCCATGAGTCTACCATGGGGAACCGTATCAAATGCCTTACTAAAGTCCATGTATATGACATCAAAAGCCCTTCCTTCACCTATCAACTTCCTTGAAGAACTCTTACATTGGTAAGGCATGATCTCCCCTGCACAAAACCATGTTGTCTATCACTGATAAGCCCATTCTTTTCCAAATATAAATAGATTTTATCCCTCAGTACCTTCTCCAGCAAACTTCCCACCACTGACGTCAGGCTCATTAGTCTGTAGTTACCTGGAATATCCCTACTACCCTTCTTGCACAGGGGGACAACATGAGCAACCCTCCAGTCCTCCGGTACCTCATCTGTGTTTAAGGATGCTACAAAAATATCTGTCAGGGCCCCAGCTATTTCCTCTCTCGCCTCCCTCAGCAACCTGGGATAGATCCCATCCAATCCTGGGGATTAGTCCATCTTAATATCCTTTAGCCTACCCAACACATCTTCCCTCTTTATGTCAACGTGATCCAGAGTAAACAAACTTCTATCTCTAATCTCAACATTCATCATATCCCTCTCTTAAGTGGAACACTGATGCAAAGTAATCAAATAGAATCTCACCCATTTCTCAGATTCGACACACAACCGTCCTTCCTTATCCTTTAGTAAACCAACCCTTTCTCTTGTTACCCTCTTGCTTCATACCTATGAATAAAAGGCCTTGGGATTCTCCTTAATTCTGCTCACTAAAGTTATTTCATGACCCCTTTTAGCCCCCTTGATTCCTCATTTCAGATTGCTCCTACTCCCACGAAAAGATGAAAGCCTTAATCTAAATTTGTTTAAGAACTATAACCTGGTGTTGTGTGATTTTTAACTAAAGCTGTTTAATATATCATTACAACTCCATGACACTGTAACCCTTTTGCTACAAATTCTGTGTCGTATGGTCACGTTCCACAAATACCTGATGAAGAGGCAACACTCCGAAAGCTAGTGCTTCCAAATAACCCTGCTGGACCATAACCTGCACTTGTGTGATTTTTAACTTTGTCCTCTACATTCGGGAGAGGAAGTGCAGACTCAGTGACCACTTTATGGAACACCTATGTTCTATCCATAAAAATGACCCTGAGCTTCCAGTCCCCTGCCACTTTAACACACCGATGTATTCCCATTGCCAACATCTCTGTCTCAGGCTTGCTGCAGTGTTCCAGTGAAGTTCGACACAAGCTCAAAGAACAGCATCTCATTTTCCATTTGGGAACCCTGCAGCTTTACGACTCAATACTAAGAAACTGGACAACAATCAGGACAAAGGAGCTGATTTGATTGGCACTACATCCACTAGCATTCATTTCCTCTACCACTAATGCAGCAGTGTGTACTAGCGACTAGATGAACTACAGAAATTCATCAAAGATCCTTTGTCAGCAGGATAGAGTCCTAGGCTGAACCATCTTCAGCTACTTTACTAAACAGCCTTCCCTCCATTAGAAGTTCAGAAGTGATTGTGAACGATTGTATTGCACTATGGTCCCTGTGCAGTTTCATAAACCAAAATAAACTAGCTTTTCCAAATTACCATTAAATTTCACTTCTTGTATGTTTGACATAAACAGGAATCAATCTAATTAAACATGAATTAACATGCATATCACAGTCAACACAAATGATAAATTCAACATGAAATAGACAATACAACAAATAACATTTTGTAGCATTATTAGGCAGCCCAATCTACTTGTGGGCCCAGTTTCATTCACATGGTCATTTGAAGTTAATTTCCACTCCTTTTCCTTCAAGGATTGAGATGATTCACTGTAATATGCAGCCTCAACATAAACAGCCTTCTGCACATGTACTTTTCCTTTTTTTGGGCACTTCTTTCTAGAACATTCTCAACTCTCATCTGTCATCAGTTGTGATAGAGTGAATCCACAAGAACTCCTTTGCTTCAACTCTCTCCTTTATTGGTTTTGCCTTTACATTTTTAAACTTCCTTCCTGTTTGTACTGCTTCCAGGTCAGGCATTAGCAGCTCCAATGAGCTAATATTTCTTCCTCTCCAAAACTAACAACCGAACCCTTCAATTCTCAACTCTTACAAGTTATTTCAGATATTTTTAAAAACAATTACATTTCCCAACCATTTCATAGTAACTACAAATATTGCTATGGTTTTTGTTTCCGGGGCATGACTAGTACAAGTGTTCAGTACAACTTGCAACTCCATGCCAGAAGTTCTGGATAACATTCAAGCTTAACTGGTAAGTCTAAAGTAAGATTTGGATCCCAACAGAGTCAGGCAACTACAGAATAAGCTCTAGTTGCCCTTCAGCAGTATTATCATCACAATCACACTACAACATCTTGTGGGTTACCATTATCTGAAAACATAACTATACCCGTCATATAAACAACACATCAATAACAGTAGGCCTGAGGATAGGTATTCTATGGTGAGTAACTCATCTTCCCAAAGCCTGTCCAACATTTAAAAGACACAAGTCAAAAGTGCAATAGAATTCTTGCCTGGCTGAATGGAGGAATGAAGAAGCCTTCTAGCATACCTTTAACAGACCATCTCAAGCCTGTGACCTCCACCACCAGGGACATTTGCAAGTTTCCCTCTAAGTCACACAGATTCATGGCTAGGAGATTTATCACAATTCCTTCATTGTGGGTGGTCAAATTCCTGGAACACCATTCACAGCAGCATTCTTGGAGTAATTTCACCACATGGAGTCCAGTTGTTCACTCAGCTCACTCATCACCATCTTCTCATGGATGATTAAAAAGAAGTAACAAATTCTGGCCTTGTCGAGAAGCCAAGGGTGTCGGAGTACAGACAGGGAAGTGGAGCTGAGAACACAATCAGATCAGCCATGATTATACTGAATGACGGAACAGGGTTGAAGGGCTGAATGGCCTACTTCTTCCTTCTATTCTCTTTTACTTGACAGTGTAGCCTACAACCAATGAAGAAAAAATAAAACTTCTCCTGTCAAAATAAATGCATTAAAAAGTCATTGGGGTATTATCAGAATTCCTGATAAAAACATTATTTACAGGTGAAGAAAGCATTGAAGACGAAAGAAACTTGTCTTTTTTTTAAACTGTGGTCAAAGTACAAAGTAGCACAGTAGGTGAAAGAGTTAATCCCTGACCAATTTAGCATGGCAGCCAGATGACATGAATGGATCAGTTTGAAAGCAGAGTTTCCTGACTGAGCCAGTGTCTGTTCTCCTGTGTAATTGCTGAACAATTATCCAGAGTGAGTTTGTGTGGGAATAATGTTGTGAATACTGAGCAAATGAAATAACCTCAAGATGAAAGTAAGGATCTCATAAAAGATAGTACTGATAGTTAGTGCAAAAACCATAAATGCATCCTTTACACTTCTTGCTTTGACACAGATTTCAGCTGCTGTGTAATTTAAGTGATATATATTTACAACAATTAGTATGTGATGTATATTATGTGATATATGTTTACAACAATTAGTATGTGATATTGTGATATATATTTACAATTATTGCAATATTTGCTTTAAAATGTAAGCTTTTCAACACAGTTAACTTAGCTATATAAAGAGAATTCTCTTTAGTAAGAACAGACTTATAATATTTTTTCACAGGTCTCATTTGTTAAGAAGATTGAATCATCTTGAGAAAGCATTTGACTTGATAGGGGCCAATTTTAGGGACATCTAACATGTGGTTGTTACAGCAATCAGCCATAAAATTCCTAATAAATTTGTTTGGACAATGTTTTGAAACATTATTATTTCTGAAATTACAGTGAATGTTATCATTGCCTTCTTGTTGAACGTAACTGAATTGACCTTTTAAAGCTGTCAATTTCTATCACAGATGAAAATACACGAGCATTTTTTCAAAGATTTTGTTAAACATTTGACTATCCATATACCAAATGGTTTTAATTAAATTTAAATCCAACTGTACTATCTGTTGATTTATGATGCTTGTTTAAAAAAACTGTTTGTTCAATCAGTTGGTGTAATGTAACCAATCTGAATTTGATTTTGTCTCTTCGGATTTGATTTTAGGTCCTTAACATTTTGGAGAGAGATGAGTTACGTCATTTACTTATCGTTGATTTAAAATTCCAGGTTGGCTAATATTTGTGTGTGTTTCCCAGTTAAAGTTTACTGTTCTGATCTTGTGCTCTTAGCAGGGTGTTTTACTCACTGGGAATATTCTTGTACATCAGAAATGTTGTGAATGTTACATGTGGTTTGTGGGCATTTAAACAACTGATTGGAAAACCATGTGCTGTTCAGGTCTTCATTCCGGCCTGGCATTCTGATGGACACATCTCCTGCTGGAAGCATTAAGTTGGAAGATAATTCCTATAATTCCTGACCAGATTGAATTTTTTTTGACATTATACTAGAATTACTGCCTCTCCTTAAATTCTTTCTCAAAGTTTTACAGAATTTCTTTAAGATATCATACGTTTTTGTGATGTTAGTGAAGGTACATTTATATGATGCTATTCAGTTTGTTGATAATTTGGTGCATACTTGGTCAACATTAGATAATTCACAGTTTCATAGCAATAGAAGCAGGAGTAGGGTATTTGGCCCATTGAGCCTGTTCCACCATTCATTAAGATCATGGCTGATCTATCCATTGTCTCAGCTCCTCCTACCTGCATTATCCCTATAACAATTAATTCCCTACCACACAAAGAAAACATCCAACTGTGCCTTCAATATGTTTAATGAAGCTGCCTCTGCTGCCTCCTTGGCAGATATTCCCATAAATTCACTACTCTCTGGGAAAAGTAGTTCCACCTCATCTCTGTCCCAAATCAAACCTCCCCCCTACCCCCACCTCCCCCTCCCCTCCACCAATCTTGAGGCTACGTCCCCTAGTCATAGTCTCACTCACCAGTGGAAACAACTTGCCTGCTCCTGTCTTCTCTGTCCCTTTCATAATTTTACATGTTTCCATAAGACCCCTCCCAATCTTTTAAATTCTAGTGACACTGCCCCCAGGCAGCACCACCTCTCCTCATAAGGTAAACCCCTCATCTCCAGAATCTACCTGGTGAACCTCCTCTGCACTGTCATCAAAGCCAGTATATTCTTCCTCAAGTAAGGAGACCAAAACTGCACACAATACTCCAGGCCTCACCAACACCTTGTACAATTAGAGCAGAACCTTCCTGTTTCTTAAATTCAATCCCTCTAGCAATGAAAGCTAATATTCCATTTGCCTTCCTCATTACCTGTTGCACCCTCAAATCAACTTTTAGCGATTCATGTTCAAGCACTAAGTCCCTCTACACAACAGCATGCTGCAATCTTTCAGTATTGAAATAATACTCTGACCTACTAGTTTTACTTTCAAAGTGGAACCTCACACTTACCTACATTGTACTCCATCTGCCCACTTACTAAACCTAGCGAAATCTCTCTGCAGACCCTCCATATCCTCTGCACAGTTTACCTTTCCACTCAATTTAGTGTCATCAGCAAACTTGGATAGGTTACACTCGGTCTCCTCTTCCTAATCATTTATACATATATCATGAGCAGCCCTATACCGACCCCTGCGGTACTCCACTCACCACTGATCTCCAAGCAGAGAAACACCCATTTATCCCAACTCTCTGCTTCCTATTGGTTAACCAGTTCCCTATCCATGCTAGTACATTTCCCACAACTCCATGCATTCGTATCTTACGGATGAGCCTTTTATATTACACCTTATCGAATACCTTCTGGAAATCCAAATATACCACATCCACCTGTTCCCCCCCCACTCACTGTGCTTGTTACATCCTTAAAGAACTCCAGTATGTTTATCAAACATGACCCTACCTTCCTGAATCCATGCTGCGTCTCCCTAATGGAACCCTTTCCATACAAATGTCTCATTATTTCTTCTTTAAGAATAGCCTCCAGCAATTTCCTGTTTACAGATGTTAAGCTAACTGGCCTATAGTTACCTGCCTTCTGCCTACACCCTTTTTTAAAAGTGTGTGACATTTACTGTCTTCCAATCTGCCAGGATCTGCCCGGAATCCAGTGAATTTTGGTAAATTACCATTAACACATCTACTATTACTTCCGCCATTTCTTTCAGCACCCTGGGATGCATTCCATCAGGACCAGGCGGCTTATCTACCTTTAGATCCTCAAGTTTGCTCAACACTACCCCTCGAGTGGTAATAATTGAATTGAAGTCCTCACCTCCCATTGTATCTTTAACATCATTCTTTGGCACGTTAGACACACCTTCCACTGTGAACACTAACACAAAACAGTTATTCAAGGCCTCGGCCGGTTCAGAATTATCCAATATTAATTCCCCTTTCTCATCCTGCAAGGGACATATGTCCACTTTAGCCACTGTTTTCTATTATATATTTATATTTTTTATGTTTTTATATTCTGTGCTAGTTTGCATTCATAATCTATCTTTCTGTCCTTTATTTCTTGCTTTGTTGCTTTTCAAAGGTTTCCCAATCTTCCTGTTTCCCACTACTCTTGGCTACTTTGCAAGTCTGAGCTTTAAATTGGATGCCTTCCTTTATTTGATTGGCTATCCAAGGCTGGCTCCTCCCACCCCTGCTTTCCTTGTTTTTGTTTTTGACCGGAATATACTTTCCTTCAGCGCTGTGGAAGTCCTCAGCTGTTGCACAATATAACGTGTGCTCTCAGTCTAATATAACGTGTGTTCTCAGTCTAATTAAGCCAACTCCTTCCTCATCCCATTACAGTCTCCCTGGTTTAAGCATAACACCCTGGTTTTAGATGACACTATTTCACCCAACATTTGTATCTGAAATTTGATCAAACTGTGACCACTTTCCGAGAGGACCCTTAACTATGAAATCATTAATTTTACCTGTCTCATTACACAGGACCACATCTAAGATTGCATGCTCCCTTGTATGTTCGGTATCATGCTGTTCAAGAAAGTTGTCTTGGATGAGTTCTATGTACTCCTCTTCAAGACTGCCTCTACTGACTTGACTTGGCCAATCAATGTGCTTGTTAAAGTCCCAGTGACGAATGCTGTTCCATTCTTATATGTGTCAGATATTTCTTGATTGATTGACTGTGACATTGTAGCATTATTATTGGGTGGCCTATAGACTACTCCCACCAGTGACTTCTACCCTTACTATTTCTGATCTCCACCCAAACAGATTCAACATTTTGCTCCTTAGATCCTATATTATGTCTCCCTATTGCCCTAATCTCATTGTTAATTAATGAAGATTGTACCGCAATTTGATCTTCTGTGCCCTGTCTTATAGATGAGAGAGAGAGAGGTGAATTGAGTTCTTTTTTACTGTTTCCTTTTTTTGTATGTGACAGAGGAGCTATTTAATTTGCTCTTCCTTGCTTAAAAAAAAAGGCTGGGTTGTGTTTCCACAAACCCCTTTGTAAAATTCTGACTAAAACAATTAGGATTTATCACAGCATTCAAAACCTGGTTAAATGGTTCAAACCACTATCCAATAAAGAAAGGAAAAGTCAGTATGCATTGGATATTTTTTCAGTGGCTGGGACTCAGATGTGATTAAGTTAATTGGTGAAGTGCTGGAGTTACAAACTGGGGATTGGATCAGTTTACAGGCAAACTACAGGATTCTTTCCAGAACCAAGGTTTTTGAGAAGAATTAAGAACAGAGACCAATGTTAACTACAACTTGAGCCACTTAAAATACTGCCGTTACAAGCAGACAGAGGAAATTAGTCAAAAACAGCAAAAGGTGGTTCAAATAAGACAACAACTTCAGTCAAGTGACTAGGAGTCCCAATTTATCCAATCATCTGATAAAATGGCCTTTGTTTACCTGGCCAAAACATATTTGATGGGATCAGAGTAATGCAGGATTTAACAAATTTTGGGGCAGAATTAGATAGAAGTCTGAAAAGGCCTACCTTAGCATTGGGAGCATCTCACTGGGAGCATCTCATTGGGAGCATCTCATGCCAACTTTACTGCTTTTGACAAGCGGCATGGCAAGGTTCTTGGGAGGTGGTGCGTTGGTGTTAGGTGGTGTGTTGGTGTTAGGCGGTGCGTTGGTGTTAGGTGGTGCGTTGGTGTTAGGTGGTGCGTTGGTGTTAGGCGGTGCGTTGGTGTTAGGCGGTGCGTTGGTGTTAGGCGGTGCGTTGGTGTTAGGCGGTGCGTTGGTGTTAGGTGGTGCGTTGGTGGTAGGTGGTGCGTTGGTGGTAGGTGGTGCGTTGGTGTTAGGTGGTGTGTTGGTGTTAGGCGGTGCGTTGGTGTTAGGTGGTGCGTTGGTGTTAGGTGGTGCGTTGGTGGTAGGTGGTGCGTTGGTGTTAGGTGGTGCGTTGGTGTTAGGCGGTGCATTGGTGTTAGGCGGTGCATTGGTGTTAGGCGGTGCGTTGGTCTTAGGTGGTGCATTGGTGTTAGGTGGTGCATTGGTCTTAGGTGGTGCGTTGGTGTTAGGTGGTGCATTGGTGTTAGGCGGTGCGTTGGTCTTAGGTGGTGCATTGCGAATTAAAGGGGATTATGGCTTTCCAAACCAGCTTGTTAATTTCCCAACACTCCTCATTAAAATTCACCTTCCTTTTATACCAACACATCAAACCAACTCTTCCTTAGAAATCTCAACATTGGTGCAGGACCTAGCAACATCAGTTTGTTACTTGCTCGAAGCTCCGTCTTGTTGGACACCAGGACATGCTCCATGGGCATTGGCCACACATAGCCCATGTCCATGGACATTGACATTCAACATGTGCGAGCCTCCAAGGGCACTCAGTGTATAACTCCGAGGATGCTTCTGTGTATTGGGTTGCACTGGTAACCAACATTGTAACGCTGCAGCAAGGACACATACCCAGCTCACCGACTCAACCAGAGGGCTGTATGCCCAGGATCCTCACTCCCAGACGCTCACTCACTTTGCACAAACCTGAGTGCTTGCAGCATCCCAAGATGCATTGCCTTGTCTTTGAATTCTTTGCCTTCTTAACCAAAGTAATCAGGCTCATATCACTCTTGTCTTGTCTCTCTGATTAGTGTAGACAGACATACAGACAGAAAGCTTGTCCTGGTTGATAGCGGTATTCAGTCATGAATAGGGATAGTCTTTACTCAGGGAGTCCTGGCAGAATAAGTCTATGGCAGCCGCCAATATCAGTCCAAGGGGCTTAGACAAAAAAGCCACTCAGGGTGGCCAGATTCGGGAATTCTTTCCAGATTAGGGGTAAAGAGCCAAATGTTGTGCAGCCCACTATCCGTCTTAATACAGTCTACTTTTATTAGACCGAGCGGTAACTGACCAGGTTGGATAGGTCTCCTGCTTTTTGTGTATAGGACATACCACATTGTCAGGAGATGCCAGTGTTGGAACTGTATTGGAAGAGCTTGGCTAGGGGAACAGCAAGTTCTGGAGCACATGTCTTTAGTACTATTGCCGGAATGTTATCAGGGCCCATTGTCTTTGCAGTATCCAGTGCCTCCAGCCTTTTCTTGATATGACATGGAATGAATCAAATTGGCTGAAGACTGGTACCTTTGATGCTGGGAACCTTTGGAGGAGCCCGAGATGGCCCTTCTGACTGAAGATTGTTGCGAATTCATCACCTTTATCTTTTGTGCTGATGTGCTGGGCTACTCCAGCATTAAGGATGAGGATATTTGTGGAGCCTCTTCCTCCAGTGATTTGTTTAATTGTCCACCACCATTCACCACTGGATGTGGAAGGACTGCAGAGCTTAGATCTGATCTGTTGGTTATGCGATCGCTCAGCTCTGTCTATCACTTGCTGTTTATGCCATTTGGCACAAAGGTAGTCCTGTTTGGTAGCTTCACCAGGTTGACACCTCATTTTTAGGTGTGCCTGGTGCTGCTCCTGGCATTCCCTCCTGCACTCTCCATTGAACCAGGGTTGACCCCCTGGCTTGATGGTAATGATTGAGCGGGGGATATACCAGGCCATGAGGTTACAGATTGTGCTGGAGTACAGTTCTGGTGTTGTTGATGACCCACAGCACCTCATGGATGCCCAGCCTAGAACTGCAAGGTCAGTTTGAAGTCTGTCCCATTTAGCACGGTGATAGTGCCACATACCACAATGGAGGTTATTCTCAATGTGAAGGCGGGACTTCATCTCCACAAAGACAATGCGATGGTCACTTTTACCAACATTGTCATAGACAGATACATCTGCAGCCAGCAGATTAGTAAGGATGAGGTCAAGTATGCTTTTTCCTCTTGTTGGTTCCTTCACCACCTGCTGCAGGCCCAGTCCAGCAGTTATATCCTTTAGGACCCGACCAGCTCGGTCAGCAGTGCTGCTGGCAAGCCCCTCCTGGTGGTGGATAGTGAAATCCCTCACCCAGAGTACATTTGGCACCCTTGCCACCCTCAGTGCTTCCTCCAAGTGTTATTCAACATGGAGGAGTACTGATTCATCAGCCAAAGGGGGAATGGGACATGGTAACCAGGAAGAGGTTTCCTTGCCCATGTTTAACCTGAAGCCATGAGACTTCATGGGGTCTGCAGTTGATGTCAGGCAACTCTCTCCTGACTGTATTCCTCTATGCCACCACCACTGCTGGGTCGGTCCTGCCAGTGGGCCAGGACATGTCCAGAGATGGTAATGGCGGTGTCTGGGGTGTTATCTGTAAAGTATGATTCTGCAAGAATTACTATGTCAGGCTGTTGCTTGACTAGTCTGTGAGACAGCTCTCCCAAGTTCGGCACTAGCCCCCAGGTGTTAGTAAGAAGGACTTTGCATGGTTGACAGGGCTTTTTGGGTTTTTGCCATTCAATATAGGATTATGGTTATAGTACCATTAGCAACAGGAAATCTTACACTAACCTTTTGAAGTTTGCAAGCCTAATTTATAAGTTTAATGTCATTCATTACAAAATGGATTTTAGACAGTTTGTAACAGTCCATTTAAAGACATAAAACCGAAGATGAAAGGAGAAGAGTAAAATTGGAGCTATGTCATTATCTGGGCACTTTCTAAGGCAGAATGGATGATCCGTGAATTGAACCTTGTTTTTTCTCTCTCTTGATTTCATTTCTAATTTTGAAATTTCAATGACTTAGCAACTGGAAGGACCAAATATATCCACAAGCTCATATTTAACTGGGTACTCTGCCACCATAAAATCACCTTTTAGGTTGAATATTTGTTGCTTTTTCTGACTCAGGAAGAAATGCGATTTGCCTCTGGAACTAGGGCTGCTGTCGATATTTTTCTAACTTGTAAACACAAGAACAAAAAAGGAAGAGTAGCAATGACTTTTTTTGTTAAAAGATCATACCAAAGTTCCGAACAGGGACAATTATCTATTTGTACCATTAATATAAGTTATCTTTGTTCAAACAGTTGCACATACCTGACATGTACCATTCGCACAGATGTCTGCCTCATGTGGACCACATGGTGTTCCATCAAGCACTTTCTCTGAGATCAGCGTTGGTTGATCTTTCCCCAGGGGAGAACAAAACAGTGTACAAGGCTTTTCTGAACAGGAAATCAAACAACATGAAACACATCATACATTAGTCTAGTTTCTATCTTACAATCAAACCTTATGTATAGAACTATTTTCTGATCATTCAACTTGACAGTTCTGTGTGTTGGTTTCAATTGAACCCCCAGGATTTACAATATACCTTTTTACCAGCACACATAATCTCTAAAAAAATCCATTTTGAAGAAGTGAACATCATTGGAAAATGAAAATCGAATTTCTAAAATGACATTCTTTTTCAAGTCAAGGTATCAACAGTTTGTAACTTATTTCTGTAGGGCTGGTATTTCCATAACAGTTGCAAATGAAAAGATTGCACCATTTATTATTAATTCCAGATTTCACAGCTGACCTATTTCAGTCTTGCAAATCTATCTTCAAATGCAAGTGCCACAAGACTGCTTGCGCTCATACAATAAACTGTTAAAAATACTGAGTTCCTAGACCCCTTTATTGTCTCCTTGGTGAGTTTAAAAGGGCTTTATTGGTTTTGTTGCAATTCCTGTTTCCTCCCCCATTGGCCCTTTCAAAATTCTGAATTGTCTCAGAGAGAATGAAATCCTAAGATCAATTGCTCTCAGCCGCTCCCTTTGCATGAGGTGTGGTGACCCTCAGGTTAAACTATTACCAGTCGTCTCACTCGAAGGAGAAAGCAGCGCTATGGTCTTTGAGACTTGCCCCAGTTTAGCACTATAGGCTGAAATTATGTTCCTGGTTCATTGTTGGCATTCATACATTTTTATTGCAATAATGTGCGCTCCTGGACTCATTTATTGGTTTTTTGCTCCACCTCAATTTTAATGTAATTTATTTACTCCTAGGATGATAAAGAAATACATTGGGCATATTGAGGACAGGATTTCTTTACCAGAGACAGATACTCTGGTGTGGATTCAAGCTTTTCTTAATGACAGGAAAGTTTAAAATTGTGCATTTTCTGATGTGGCAGGAGACCAATAATATCCAGTGGACAGCAGGAACACCTGTCAAGTACGGTCTTTTGATCACAAATGAAACAGAGTTAATGTGATCCAGGTTTGCCAATCTCCCTGTACGTGGTGAGCACTTGAATCTCTGGCATGGAGGAGAACAATTGTAATTCCACATTGAAATTAGAGATGACTGATGTGGGAAATTGAAATTCATCCTGCCACAGGCTAAATACTTAGATTAAATTGTCAAGTTTGTATACATGTACCAAATAGATTCAATAACAGATTCTTCCTTGCTGTTATTAGACTTTTGAATGGACTCACATTTTAAATTTAAAGTTGATCTTGCTCTCCATGCATCGTCTTTGCAGCCATAACATTGTGTCCTTTGTTCTATTCTATTACCCTAATGCACTTTGTATGGTATTGATCTGCCTGCACTGCATGCAAAACAAAACTTTTCACTGTACCTAGGTGAAGTGGTGACAATAAGTAAATCAAATCCTATTTGTACATTTGTACAACATCTAACTACACTATTCAAAAATGTCTCCAAATGCAATAAGTATAATGAATTTTATGAATGTATTGACACTGACAGAGAAAATTTTGTACTTTTAAAGATTTCACAATTAGCGATGGGATGAAGTTGACACAATTGGAGTAAGCTGTTGCGTTTGACATTTCAGCAAAAGCTTGAAAGCTGATTTGAATGATTTGATGCAGCTAATGAGTACAAAAAGTAGGAAATGTAAATCGTAAATAAAACCAGAAATAGGTGGAAAAGGCCAGCATGCCTGACAGCATCAGTGGGGAGAAAGCAGAGTTAACGTTGGTCCAGTGACACTTCTTCAGATCTCCAACTTCTACTTCAGAATTCAACATTTCAAAATCAAAAGAATGCAAAATGACTACAATTTGAGTTCTGAAGAAGTAATTAATTCCAGCTCTCCCTCTCTCCACAGAACTGCTAAGTTTTTCAAGCATTTTCTTTTCCGACAGTTCACTTTCAGAAATTGAAATAATATTGTTCCATTTTTCTTTAAGATCTCCAAGTTCTTACACTGCTACAACGCAACTAAAACCATAATCAGACAGAGCCCATCAAATACAAAGCATGCTGTCATGTTTTTCTTGGATTTTCTTAAATTAAACTAAATTTTCTGTTGCACTAAAGTGTATTGACACTGAAATTAAATATTCTTGTATTTGGATCTATGCTAACTTCAGAAAATCAATATCAGATAGGTACTTTTCTGTTTTGTGGTCATAACACCAACGATCTGAAACTAAAAATGTAGTAATATTAATATTTTGGACTAATTTATTTATATGTCATTGCACCAAAGCATAATCTGGATGGACTTCTAAAATTAATCATCAGTTGCAATGTTATTTTTGCATTATTAAACTTTCATGAAACAATTTTGAAGAATGTTTAGAGGCTTCTTCGTCTCAAAAGATACTTGAGAAGTTTTATTGAGGAAACCATTTATTATTGAGCTAATTTGGACTTCTGCTTTGTCAAAGACTAATCATTTAGTATGCAGTATGAATAGACATGTTTAGGCATCAGAACAATCCTTGAGTGAGAGTTTTGATCCCTATAAGTTACTCAACAGTAATGCTGATTAGAAAATGGTATTTGCTTCTCAAAAATGCAGAAATGTCATATTATCAAAGCAAGAGTTAGTCCTAGCTGTCTCAGTAGCAGGGTGTAATACAATACAATGGAAAGGGGGCACCAGTAGATTTACTGTTAATTGACTATAAATTCCAAAAATAAAATAAATCAGCAAAACATTGAAAACAAGTAGCATGATAAAAAAGTGATTATTTTATAATACAATCTAATGAAACAAACAAATATTTTTACGCAATTCAGCTAAACATAAAATAAACACATTTATTTAAAATAATTAAAATGTAGAAAACACTGAAACAAAGAAGTGGAAAAGAAGAGCTCAAGTTCTGTGGTATGTTAGCATATTTAAGATGCTGATTTAAACTGTTATTTACTCCTGGTGGGGAGACTACATTAAGGGAAGAAAGTCAAATGTCATTCTGAGCTAAAATTGTATATTAGTTGGGGTCAAGGTACAGGGTGTACTAAAGATGTGTCTTAGATGTCTTATTTTAAATGAATGCCTGATTTTTTGACACATGGCCAAATTTGCAAGTTAGCATGGCTGGCTGGCAGCTTTTCTGCCTGGCTGTCCAAAGCTGGAAATCACAATTTCCTGAAATTGGAAAATCATTCATTAAAATCTCCCTTTAATACTGTTCCGGGTCTTCATCTTCATCTGAAAGACCTACCTGGAAGTGAGAGGCTAGGTCTTGTACCCCAATGCAGCAAAATTCAACTTAGCACAATGTTGATGCTGAGTTTAATAGAAACTGATGTCCAAGATATAGCATGCCAGAAAGTATTAGGAACAATTACATGAGTCACAGATCCAGTAATTCACATGATATCTGATAATAACTGTGCTTGATCGAGGACATAATGACAGGGTAGATAACAACAGCTGAAGTGATTTGTAATGATGGTTTCATGACCCTCTCTTGCTAACACTGGCCTTTGAAGTTCCGACACGGATGGTGTTATGCTGCCAGGCTTTAGGTGCATTCGCTAATGGTTTCAAAGGCTTCTGAATGTCAAAATTATGTAATAACAGAAAAAATATTTTGATTGGCTTTTACAAATCCTCTGGGTATAGGCTAGGTAGTAGGGGGGAGCCTGGAAAACAGCAAAGGGAGATAGAAGGTGATGAGCCTGTCACCTTACATGAGAACATAAGAACTTGGAGCAGGAGTGGGCCATCTGGCCCTTCGAGCCTGCTCTCCCATTCAATAAAGTCATGGCTGATCTTTTCAGCTCCACTTACTTGCCCATTCACCACAACTTTTCATTCTTTTACTGTTCAAAAATCTATTTAACTTTGCCTTAAAAACATTCAACATACAAAGGTAGATAGATTTTTGCGCAGCAAAGGAATTAAGGGTTATGCTGAGCAGTAAGGCTGATTAAGCCTTCACACTATTGTGGAAGAGGTAGACTATTGCCCTCACACCCTCAGGGACCAAATCGTTATTCAAGTGGCCAACTGAGGATCTCTTTGCACCGCTGTTGGAATCTTGTCAGGAATGATTGGGTTCTCCATTTTCTTTGAACTTACTGGTGAATCCTAGTCACCTCCATGTGTAGCCTCAATGATTGCTAGGGATTCCTGATTCTGCTTCCCTGATTGGGAGACTGGAGAATGGAATCATTTGCATGGCATCCTTACCTTCACCAATCTGATTGCTAATCCTGTGATTTGGCAAGCAGCAGGATTGGTATCTGTGTTTTTTCAAAAGGATAGCAGCCAGTGGCAACTAGTGAGTTGCCTGATCTGCACAAAATGCAGATTGTACTACTGACCACGTTGGGGTTGCTCAGATACTTTCCAGCAAGTATAACATTTTGCTCTCTGAATGTCTCTTATTTCAAGGCATCCACTGGCGCATTGAAGGGACCCAAATTGCTGTTTTGGGCAAACCAGATGTTTCTATGGAATGAACTCTGTCACTTTAAGTATGTGGTTTTATTTGTTCTTGGCTGCAGTTTTAAAGCAGGACCATACGCTGTGGTTTTTAAGTCATGCCAATGTTCCCAAAAAGTCAGCCTTAGAGTTCATAATATTTTTATTTGAAAAAGTCACAAACTTGATTAAGAATGAAAGATTCCTGTGCTGATTCA
Organism: Hemiscyllium ocellatum; assembly: GCF_020745735.1. Classification (NCBI taxonomy): domain Eukaryota; kingdom Metazoa; phylum Chordata; class Chondrichthyes; order Orectolobiformes; family Hemiscylliidae; genus Hemiscyllium; species Hemiscyllium ocellatum. Next base: position 152,707,166 of record NC_083402.1, on the reverse strand, counting down.
AGTGTTTGGCAGTAACTAAGGAGAATAAATTCTTGACGCTAAGCACAGATAAGCTTGAGGGACAGAGTTGGATAAGCTCAAAGTGACTGCAGTTGTGTGTAGGACCAGCTTGTTACACACAATGCCCTCAAGACAACAGCTGTGACTTTTCTCCACTTGGAACAAATGTAAGAATAAATTGGCTTTCCAGAAGAATACATTAGTTTGTTTATAAATAGATGATAGGGATAGTACTATAACCAATGGAAATGTGCAACATTTGGATTATTTCAGCAGCTGGACAAACCAATTCAACTTTTGATAACTGTGACTTAAAGCTTCAGGCACAGCAACTTGATTTAACAAGGATCCAATCTTTTTTTTCCAACATTAAAATATATTCAGTCATTATCCCCATGGGTGTTTAAGCCTCAAAAAGGTAAGTCATGAGCAGTAGCTTTTCACTGACCCATATAACCAATTATGTGCATAATATTTATACAGGAGAACTCGGAGCAGGAGTAGGCCATCCAGCCCTCCAAACCTGCTCCGTCATTCAATAAGATCATGGCTGATCTTTCTGTAGACTCAGATCAACTTACCTGCGCTCTCGCCGTTTCCCTTAATTCCTTTATTGTTCAAAAAATATCTTAGCTTTAAAAACATTTATGGAAGTTGTATCAACTACTTCATGGGCAGAGAAGTCCATAGATTTACAACTCTCTGGGGGAAGAAATTTCTTCTCAACTCAGTCCTAATTCTGCTCCCTCTAATTTTGAGGCTATGCCCTTTTGTCCCAGTTTCACCTGCCAGTAGAAACACCCTCCAATGAATATAATCCTCATAAGGCATCCCCACCCCCATTCACCCGTTGTACTCTTTGCTACTTCCCCCACCCTCCTCCCTGACCTAGCACCTCAATCCCCACCCCCATTCACCTATCGTACTCTATGCTACTTTCTCCCCACCCCCACCCTCCTCTCATTTATCTCTCCACCCTGCAGGCACTCTGATGAAGGGTTTTTGCCCAAAACGTTGATTTTCCTGCTCCTCGGATGCTGCCTGAACTGCTGTGCTTTTCCAGCATCACTTTAAGTGAGAATCTGGTTTCCAGCATCTGCAGTCATTGTTTTTACCCTCTCCTCATAAAACAACCCCCTCAACTCCGGAATCAATCTAGTGAACCTACTCTGCATCCCTCTAGTGCCAGTACATCCTTTCCCAAGAAAGGAGACCAAGACTGCACACAGTACTTCAGGTGTGGCCTCACCAGCGCCCTGTACAGCTGCAACATAACCTTTCTGCTTTTAAACTCAATCACTTTAGCAATGAAGGACAAGATTTCATCTGCCTTCCTAATTCCCTGTTGTACCTGCAGACCAACCCTCTGTGATTCACACACAAGGACACCCAGGTCCCTCTGCACAGCAGCGTGCTGCAATTTTTTTTATCATTCAAGTAATAATCCTTTTTACTTTACTCCTATCAAAATGGATGACTTCACATTCATCTACTAGACCTTTGCCCACTCATTCGAAGTATCTATGTTCCTCTGCAAAGTTTCCCAGTCCTCTGCACATTTTGCTCTGTCACTCATCTTTGACACACTAGAATACAGAGCATAGAACATTCCAGAACAGTACAGGTCCTTCAACCTCAGTGTTGCGCCATCCTGTGGAACTAATTCTGAAGCCTATCTAATCTACACCATTCCATTCTCTACCATATACCCATCCATGACTATTTAAATGCCCTTAAAGTTGGCAAGTCTATTACTGTTGCAGGCAGTGCATTTCACGCTCCTACTACTCTGAGTAACTACCTCTGATATCTGTCCTATACCTATCACCCCTCAATTAAAAGCTATGTCCCCTCGTGCTAGCCATCATCATACTTTGAAAAAGACTCTCCCTGTCCACCCTATCTAATCCTCTGATTATCTTATATATCTCTATTAAGTCACCTCTCAACCTTTTCGTCTCCAACGAAAACAGCCTCAAGTCCCTCAGCCTTTCCTCGTAAGACCTTTCCTCCATACCAGGCAGCATTCTAGTAAATCTCCTCTTATTCCTTTCCAAAGCTTCCACATCCTTCCGGTAATGTGGTGACCAGACACTCCAACTGTGGCCGCACCAGAGTTTTTACAGCTGCAGCATGATCTCATGGTTTTGAAATTGAATCCCTCTACCAATAAAAGCTAAAATACTGTACACCTTCTCAACGGCTCTATCAACCGGGTGGCAACTTTCAAGGATTTGGGGCGGCACGGTGGCACAGTGGTTAGCACTGCTGCCTCACAGCGTCAGGGACCTGGGTTCAATTCCCGCCTCAGGCGACTGACTGTGTGGAGTTTGCACGTTCTCCCCATGTCTGCGTGGGTTTCCTCCGGGTGCTCCGGTTTCCTCCCACAGTCCAAAGATGTGCGGGTCAGGTGAATTGGCCATGCTAAATTGCCCGTAGTGTTAGGTAAGGGGTATATGTAGGGGTATGGGTGGGTTGCGCTTCGGCGGGTCGGTGTGGACTTGTTGGGCCGAAGGGCCTGTTTCCACACTGTAAGTAATCTAATCTAATCTAAAAAAAAATTTATGTACCTGGACATGGAGACCTCTCTGCTCATCTACACTACCAAGGATCTTACCATTTAGCCCAGTACTCTGTATGAAAATGTGTTGCTGGAAAAGCGCAGCAGGTCCAAGGAGCAGGAGAATCGACGTTTCGGGCATGAGCCCTTCTTCAGGAATGAGGAAAGTGTGTCCAGCAGGCTAAGATAAAAGGTAGGGAGGAGGGACTTGGGGAACGTTTCAGTGAACACCTCTGGGACACCCGGACCAACCAACCCAACCATCCTATGGCTCAACACTTCAACTCCCCCTCCCGCTCCACCAAGGACATGCAGGTCTTTGGCCTCCTCCATCGCCAGACCATAGCAACACGACGGCAGGAGGAAGAGCGCTTCATCTTCCACCTCGGAACCCTCCAAACACAAGGGATGAACTCAGATTTCTCCAGTTTCCTCATTTCCCCTCCCCCCACCTTGTCTCAGTCAAATCCCTCGAACTCAGCACCGCCTTCCTAACTTGCAATCTTCTTCCTGACCTCTCCGCCCCCACCCCACTCTGGCCTTTCACCCTCACACCTTGACCTTCTTCCACCTATCGCATTTCCAACGCCCCTCCCCCAATTCCCTCCTCCCTACCTTTTACCTTAGCCTGCTGGACACACTTTCCTCATTCCTGAAGAAGGGCTCATGCCCGAAACGTTGATTCTGCTGTTCCTTGGATGCTGCCTGACCTGCTGCGCTTTTCCACACTTTCAGCTCTGGTCTCCAGCATCTGCAGCCCTCACTTTCTCCGGTGCTCTGTATTCCTGTTACTCTGACCTAGGTGAAGTAACTCACAGTTGTCTGCATCAAACTCCATTTGCCCCCTCTCAGCCTACCTCTACAGCTTATCTATGCCTCTCAGTAACTTACAATATTCTTCGTCACTATCCACAACTTCACCTTAGTGTCTTATAAAAATGACAAACAGTGGACCCAAAACAAATCATTGCGGTACCCCACTAGTAACTGAACTCCAAGACGAATATTTTCCATCAATCACCACTCTCTGTCTTCTTACAGCCAGCCAATTTCTGATCGAAACCGCTAAATCACCCTCAATCCCATGCCTCCATATTTTCTGCAATAGCCTACTGTGGGGAACCTTATCAAACGCTTTATTGAAATCCATATACACCACATCAACTGCTTTACCCTCATCCACCTGTTTGGTCATTTTCTCAAAGAACTCAATAGGGTTTCTGAGGCACCATCTACCCTTCACAAAACCGTGTTGACTATCCATAATCAACGTATTCCTCTTTAGTTGACTATAAATTCTATTTCTTATAACCTTTTCCAACACTTTACCCACAACCGAAGTTGGGCTCACAGGTCTATAATTTCCAGGGTTGCCTCTGCTCCCCTTCTTGGACGAGGGAACATTTGCTATCCTCCAGTCTTCTGGCACTATTCCTGTAGATAATGACAACATAAATGTCAAAGCCAAAGGCTTGGCAATGTCCTCCCTGGCTTTCACTATATGTGGTCCCCAACTCCAACTCACCTATATAAATTGTGAATAATTGCAATTTATACACCGATCCCTAAGGCACACCACTAGTCACTGATTGCCAGACAGAATTGCACTCATTTATCCTCACTCTTAGCTTCCTGTCAGTCAACCAATCTCTATCCTTGCTAATCCTTTACCCATAACGCCATGCATCCTTATCTTAAGCAGCAGCCTCTTGTGCGGCACCTTGTTGAAGGCTTTTTAGAAATCTAGGTACACTACATCCACTGGGTCCCCATTGTTCACCGTGTTCGCAATACCTTCTCAGAATTGTAAATGATTTGTTAAGCATGACCAGCCCTTCATGAATCCATGTTGCGTCTGCCCAAGGGGACATTTTCTATAAACATGCCTCACTATTTAGAGTCATAGAGATGTATAGCATGGAAACAGACCTGTCGGTCTAACTCATCCATGCCAACCAGGTATCCCAATCCAATCTTGTCCCATTTGCCAGCAGTTGACCCCTATCCCTCCAAACCCTTTATATTCATATACCCATTCCAAATACCTTTTAAATGTTGTCATTGTACCAGCCTCCACCACTTCCTTTGGCAGCTCATTCCATACATGTACCACCCTCTGCGTGAAAAAGTTGCCCCTTTGGTCCCTTTTATATCTTTCCCCTCTCACCCTAAACCTATGCCCTCTAGTTCTGGACTCCCCAGCCCAGGGAAAAGACTTTGTCTATTTATTCCCTTCATGATTTTTTTAAAAACACTATGAGGTCCGTTAGCCTCTGATGCTCCATTTCTTCCTTGGTAATATATTTGAGCATCTTCCCCTCTACAGAGCTGAAGCTAACTGGTCTATAAATCCCCATTTTTTGTCTACCTCCCTTTTTAAATAGTAGGATCACATTTGCTGTTTTCCAATCTGCTGAGACTGCCCCAGAGTCCAGAAAAATTTGGGAAATTACCACTAGTGCACTTGCTATTTCTCCCACAATCGCTTTTAGTACCCTGGGATGCATTCCATCAGGGCTAGGAGACTTACCTATCCTTAGCTCCATTAGCTTACCCAACATTACGTCTTCCGTGATAATGATTATTTCCAGGTCCTTACCTGCCTTCATCTCTTTGTCAATCACTGGCATGTTTTTAGTGTCCTCGAGTGTGAAGATCGACATAAAGTACCTGTTCAATTCCTTGGCCATTTCATCATATCCTGGAACTAAATGCACCCTCAAATCCTCCAAAGGACCAATTTCTACTTTAGCCACTTATTTTTGTTTTATATATTTATAGAATATATGTTCTTATTTTCTCATCTAATTGAAACTTTTTAAAAAGCCTGCATGTAATGGTTAGAGTTGAAAAACAGTCTGTTGCAGCAGTTATAGGAGCTATCTGTTCATATTATCACAAGGACTACCATTTTATCACTATTAATGGTCAATTGACTACCACAATCTACAATTAAGAGTCAAAAACTGTAGCGCTGGAAAAGCACAGCAGGTCAGGCAGCATCAGAGGTGAAGGAGAGTCAATATTTCGGGCATAAGATCTACATCAAGAATACGGGGGAGGGAAGGGGGCTGAGAGATAAATAGGAGGATGGTGCTGGGGGGGAAGGCGATAGGTAAATGCAGGTGGGGGGGTGATGGTGATTGGTTGGAGCAGAAGGTAGAACAGATTGGTGGGAAGGAGGATGGCATTGGAGAAGTGGGAGGGGGAGGTGAAGTGGTTGGCCACAGGATGGTGGGGCTGTTGGGTGTGTGTGTCCCACATGTTCCCAAGTTCTGCAAGTTGATGTCCTGTGTCTCCAGTGTAGAAGAGACCACATCGGGAGCAACGGATACAGTAGATGAGGTGCTTGGATGTGCAGGAAAATCTCTGCTGGATGTGGAAGGATCGCTTAGGGCCTTGGATAGATGTGCGGGGGGAGGTGTGGGCACATGTTTTACAATTTTTGTGCTGGCAAGGGAAGGTGCTGGGAGTGAAGGGTGCATGTGGGAAGTGAGGGCAACATGCCCCCACATGGTCAACAATGCCTCCTGTAAAAAAAGCTATCACTTACTCCCAATTCCTCCGCCTCTGCATCTGCTCCCAGGAGGTGCAATTCCACTCCAGAACATCCCAGGTGGTCTGCTGCTTCAAGGACTGCAATTTCCCCTCCCACATGGTCAACAATACCCTCCAGCTCATCTCCTTCACTTCCCACATCTCCACCCCTGAACCCCACCACTCAACCGCAACAAGGTTAGGACCTGCCTGGTTCACACTTACCACCCGACCAATCTTCAGATACAATGCATTATCCTTCGCCATTTCCACCACCTACAGTCAGACCCCACCACCAGAGATATATTTCCCTCCCCAACCTATCAGCATTCCACAGAGACCATTCCCTCCGTGAAACCTTTTTTATGTCCATGCACCCCCACCCCCACCACCAACTCACCCAACACTACTGGCAGCTTCCCTCACCACCACAAGGCATAGAGTCATAGAGATGTAAAGCATGGAAACAGACCCTTCGGTCCAACCTGTCCATGCCGACCAGATATCCCAACACAATCTAGTCCCACCCGCCAGCACCCGGCCCATACCCCTCCAAACCCTTCCTATTCATATACCCATCCAAATGACTCTTAAATGTTGCAATTGTACCAGCATCCACCACATCCTCTGGCAGCTCATTCCATACACATACCACCCTCTGTGTGAAAAAGTTGCCCCTTTGGTCTCTTTTATATCATTTCCCCTCTCACCCTAAACCTATGCCCACTAGTCCTGGACTCCCCAACCCCAGGGAAAATACTTTGCCCATTTACCCTATCCATGCCCCTCAATTTTGTAAACCTCTATAAGGCCACCCCTCAGCCTCTGACGCTCCAAGGAAAACAGCCCCAGCCTGTTCAGCCTCTCCCTGTAGCTCAAATCCTCCAAACCTGGCAAGATCCTTGTAAATCTTTTCTGAGCCCTTTCAAGTTTCACAACATACTTCCAATAGAAAGGAAACCAGAATTGCACACAATATTCCAACAGTGGCCTAACCAACGTCCTGTACAGCCGCAACATGACATCCCAACTCCTGTACTCAATACTCTGACAATAAAGGAAAACATACCAAATGTCTTCTTCACTATCCGATCTATCTACAACTCCACTTTCAAGGAGCAAGGCCCCAAAGGATGTTTCCACATCCAGCACTTCCAGATTTTCCTGCACTTCCATCCACCTCATCTGCTGTGTTCGTTGTTCCCAGTGTGGTCTCTTCTACATTGGGGAGACAGGTTCCACCTCGCACATTTCAGGGAACATCTCTGGGACACGCACCAAACAACCCCACCGCCTTGTGGCTGACTACTTCAACTGCCCCTCCCAATCTGCCAAGGACATTCAAGTCCTGAGTCTCCTCCACCGCCAAATCCCGGTAACCCGACACCAGGAGGAAGAACGCCTCATTTTTTGTCTCGACATCAACATTGACTTCATTAGTTTCCTAATCTCCCCACCTTATCCCAGATCCAACCCGCCAACTCGACACCACCCTCTTGACATGTCCAAGCCATCCATCGTCCTTCCCACCAATCCACTCCACCCTCTGTGTCGACCTATCACAATTACCCCAAATCTGTATCTACCAGTTTTCCAGTTGGAACTGGTTTTCATAACTTTGTGTGACTTTCATTACAAAGAAAATTGTAACAGACATGCAGACTGGTTAGCAAGATTAGATCTCACGGAATAAAGGGAGAACTAGAGAACTAGCCATTTGGATACAGAACTGGCTCAAAGGTAGAAGACAGAGGGTGGTGGTGGAGGGTTGTTTGTCAGACTGGAAGCCTGTGACCAGTGATGTGCCACAAGGATTAGTGTTGGGTCCTCTACTTTTTGTCATTTACATAAATGATTTGGATGCAAGCATAAGAGGTACAGTGAGTAAGTTTGCAGATGACACCAAAATTGGAGGTGGAGTGGACAGCGAAGAAGGTTACCTCAGATTACAACAGGATTCTGGTCTCCTTCCTATCGGAAAGATGTTGTGAAACTTGAAAGGGTTCAGAAAAGATTTACAAGGATGTTGCCAGGATTGGAGGATCTGAGCTATAGGGAGAGGCTGAACAGGTTGGGGCCGTTTTCCCTGGAGCATCGGAGGCTGAGGTATAATCTATAGAGGTTTACAAAATTATGAGGGGCATGGATAGGGTAAATGGGCAAAGTCTTTTCTCTGGGGTTGGGGAGTCCAGAACTGGAGGGCATAGGTTTAGGGTGAGAGGGGAAAGATATAAAAGAGACCTAAGGGGCAACCTTTTCACACAGAGGGTGGTATGTGTATGGAATGAGCTGCCAGAGGATGTGGTGGAGGCTGGTACAATTGCAACATTTAAGAGGCATTTTGATGGGTATATGAATAGGAAGGGTTTGGAGGGATATGGGCCGGGTGCTGGCAGGTGGGACTAGGTTGGGTTGGGATATCTGGTCGGCATGGACGGGTTGGACCGAAGGGTCTGTTTCCATGCTGTACATCTCTATGACTTTATAAGGGGTGAGGGCTAGCAGGTCTAATATTTAACAAATCAGTTGGGAAAAGGCCCAGAGAAAGAACAAGAGCTTTTTAAACAGACTGTCTTTGTGACTACCTCAATTTGGATTACTTATAATGGTCAATTCACCCCAAACCGGACTCATTCAAAATCAACCCATTCTGGTACTGCTTCAGGAGGTAAATGCACCAAGCCAGGAATTTTCCAACTTGAGCTACCCATCTTGGGAGCAAAGTTCTAATCCACTGTAACCTCCAAGATCAATAATTAATTCTCATTCTGATTCTTAGTTTATCTTGAGAAGGAGGTGTAACCTTATGTTTCGAATTCCATGTGATGCAGTTACTCTCACTTTATGATCAGGTAAGGAGCTCCTGAATATTGATTCTGTGACAATTAAGCAATGCAACATATGTGAGATGGTGTGTGGTCTACAGTTTCATGCTTATTCTATCCTTATCCTTCCAGGTAATGGAGGTTTGAGGTTTAGGAGCTGCTGACAAATAAGCCTTGGTGACTACCTATAGTGTGTTCTGTTCATAGTACATGTTGTATGCAATGACAGAGTGGACATTTTCAACTCTTGGATGGGGTGTCAATTGGCTGCTTGGAGGTAGATGACATTGTATTACTTCAGTGTTAATGAAGCTACACCATGATGAATGTTGAGAGTTCAGGAGAATCTGGAGAATTAACAGTTGAATCAATTGTTGCAGGATACCCAGACAACTGTAATCCAGTAATTATAACGTGTCTATGTCTGAGCCAAATACGTTTCTGGTCAACAGTGAATTCTAAGTTCTTGACATTTGGGGATTTGAGAACAGAAATTCCTTTCCATATCAAGGCGATGTCATGTTGGAGATAATTATTACTTAGTGGTAGTGTGGCATTTATTTGCCATTTTTATTCAAGCCTGGATGTTGCCCAGAATTTGGGTCATGGATTGCTTCATTTTGTGAATGGAACTGATGTTTCCACCTTTATAACAAAAGGAAATTCACAAATAATGCGTCTGAACATGGGAGGGCATCAGACTTTACCCTGTGTCTCACCTTCTTGGCTCCACATCTGTTTCTCATTTTTGTTTCACCTCTACTGGTGCAGGCAATGCTGCAATTGAAGTCATGTTTTCTATAGACTGTGCAACAGTGCATTAAGTTATGCATTAATATTAAGAAACAAATCAGTTATCAATTACCTGCTGCTTTTGTAAGATCAGATTATGGATTCTATAAAGTCATAGAGTCATAGAGATCCATTGCACACAAACAGGCTCTTCAGTCTAACTCGTCCATGCCAACCAGATAGCCTAAATTAATTTAGTCCCATTTGCCAGCATTTGCCCCATATAGAGTCATAGACTCGAGGATCCTATTTTGGAGGCAACACCAAAACAAAATCCCAAACAGCTGGCTTGTACTTCCCTCCCCATCAAGATAAACTACCGATGTTTATTGATAATGATCCATTACTAAAATTCAAAACTTTTAATCATTTAATTTCCTTCTAAAATATCCTAGTTTAATCCAGAACCAGGTGTTTAAATCAAGAAGAAAAAAAATCTATAAGTACTCCAGTTTAAAAAAGACATGATTCATATACATGAATGTAATAATAAACGATTACTGCACTGTTAGCATAATTGTTTTAACATCAAGACTATGACAAGTGCAATGCAATAAATGGATGAATTGGCAGGTTTATGGTATTTCTGCAGAATGTGCCATATCAGAACCTAGCATTCAGTGCTGCCAGCAGCTTCAAGAGTTCAATCCTGCGCAAAGCCTGCATTAAGAAAATTAAAACTGGGACCAGTTTAAATTGTAACACAAATGGAAAAGCATGTAATATTTCTAATGCATAAGTACAAAAGAAACACCAGTTGATTCATCATTAACAGTAACAAGAGTGACAGTACTCACTGTTTGTTCAAATGGACAATAACTTCCAGAATACCCAGATCTACAGTTAAATATGAATTCTAAGAGTGGTAACAGCCTGTGCTATAACAGCACCTTACCTAAGGATGTGGGTTGATGATACATACCCTGCAGTTATCCGCAAAAGAGAGCAGAAAAAGATAAGGCTGTGTGTTTCAGAACTAATAAAATCAGACTCAAACCATTCACTGCAGATACTAACAGGCTGATTTGTGCTTTTATTTTCAATTTGAAATACATCTTCAAAGTAATTTTTAAAAATTCACTCAGAGAAGAGGGTGTTGCTGGCTGGCCCAACATTTGCTGTCTGCCTCGAATTATCCTTGAGAACAGAGTGAGGAGCTACCTTCTAGAACTGTGCAACACATTTGTTGTGGGTGGACCCACAATGATTAGAGAGGAGTTTCAGGATTCTGACCGAGCAAAACTGAATGAGAAGTGACATATGTTAATGGTGTTACCATCACTGAATCTCCTGTTACCAACATCCTGGGGATTACCATTGACCAGAAACTGAACTGGACTTACCACATAAATACAGTGGCTACAAGAGCAGATCAGTGACTAAGAGAATTGCAGTGAGTCCCTCACCTCCTCATTCCCAAAGCCTGTCCACTATTGACAAGGCACAAGTCAGGAGTGTGATGGGATACTCCTCACTTGTCTGATTGGGTACAGCTCCAACAACACTCGAGAAGCTTGACACCATCCAGGACAAAGTAGCTGCTTGATTGTTTGTGGATATGGTGTCAGTCACAGGTGGTGATGTTCCCATGCATCTGCTGCCTTTGTCCTTCTTCATAGCAGCGATCATGGGTTTGGAGGGAGCTAAGGACCGTTCGTGAGTTCCTGCAATGAATCTTGTAGATGGCACACACTGCTGTTACTGAGAGTAATCAGCATGATGACTGTAGCTAGTAGAGAGTTTTCCTCTGATTCCTACTGGCTCCAGTTTTGGTAAGGTTCCTTGATGCCACACTTGGTTGAAAGCAGCCTTCGTGGCTGGACTTCAGCTCTTTTATTCATGTTTGAACCAAGGCTGTAATAAGGTGGGCGGCACGGTGGCACAGTGGTTAGCACTGCTGACTCACAGCACCAGAGACCCGGGTTCAATTCCCGACTCAGGCGACTGACTGTGTGGAGTTTGCACGTTCTCCCCGTGTCTGCGTGGGTTTCCTCCGGGTGCTCCGGTTTCCTCCCACAGTCCAAAGATGTGCGGGTCAGGTGAATTGGCCATGCTAAATTGCCCGTAGTGTTAGGTAAGGGGTAAATGTAGGGGTATGGGTGGGTTGCGCTTCGGCGGGTTGGTGTGGACTTGTTGGGCCAAAGGGCCTGTTTCCACACTGTAAGTAATCTAATCTAATCTAATCTAAGGTCTGGAGCTGAGTGGCCTGGGAGAACCCAAACTGAGTGTCACTGAGCAAGTTATTACTGAGCAGGTTACTGATGAGCAGGTTGATAGCACTGTTGATGACCCCCTCAATCACTTTAATGATGACAGAGAGTAGACAGATGATGTGGTGATTATCCAAGTTGGATTGAGCCTGCTTGGTGTACAGGTCATACCTGGATAATTTTACACATTGTCAGGTAGTTGTTAGTGTTACAGCTAACAGAAAATGCTGGAGAAACTCAGTTGGTCTTGCTAAATCTGTGGAGTGAGAGGGAGACCAAATTAATGTTTGAGTCCAGTATGACTTCTTAAGAAAGATTCTGTTTAGTTCAGACCTGTCCTCAAATGGCTGAGTCAGACACTGAATCCTGAAGTTTCAGCAACAAGAGTTCAGCAGGTGCAGCTGGAATTGTCAAGGATGGCAAGTGGAGGTGTGGATGGAAATAGCTGGAGACGTGTAGAGCAAGCGTATGGATCCTCAAACCTGGATGCTATGCACAAACAGGTTCAAGGACCTCAGGAAAGATGAACAACATTAACACTTTCAGGTGAAACCCCATTCTCCAAATGTCTTTTGTTTTAATTCAACACGATCCTCAAACCAACTCACTCTGCAGTTCAACTCATTCCTCTTTTTCCAGACATTCTCAACAGCTAACAATTACATGCAGGTTTGCACCATTCCAGACTCGTGTCTGGAATAGTCATCCTTCATAATGGTTGTTCTTCCTTCTACTTCAGAGAATTCATTTCTCATACTCACAACTTTCTGCATTCTCTTCCTGATGGAGTTAGCACAGAACTCCAGGGAGAGGAAGCGAAGCTGGAACAGGATAGAATATGTAAGGACGTTTTCACCTTAATGGCCTCTGGCAGTGGACACCCACTTGATACTCGATGGGAGTCTAAGTTCTGGAACCTGAAAATTTCAGCAACAATCTGCCATGAAAGCTTAAGTCATGAGATATTGATGCTCACACATTGAGGGAGTGGATCCTGGACTATGAGATCCCATGTTGGAGGTTTCCCATTCTTTAAGGTGGATCTCTTGTGTTGATCCCTCTAAGAGCAGTGGCATGATTTTGAGGAGACAGCAGCTGGAGTATCTGCTTGTATCCTTCACGGCTCCAAGGTAGAGCTGCATAAGCTGCTTTCAATTCTCATTAAAGACTGACACAAGGGAAGTGTGGATCAAGGTAGGTGACCTGACTTCCAAGGAAATGGAGATAACCTCGCAGGAGAACTGCTATGGAAACCAGCCTGCCATCCTGTGGTGATTCAGTTTCACAATAGATGTACTCTCTACTCCACTCTCACCTTGTTCACCCTGGAATTTCTTGGAAACTCAGAGCTGGAATGATCATGAAATGTTTACAACCCAGTATCACATTTGGACTTTTAACTTCCCACACCCCACTTGGCTAGTAAAATGCTGGCCTCTGTGGTTAAGTGAGGAGTCTTCAATGTACTTGATTAAAGAGATTCATGGTTGCTTTCCCTACCTACCCTCACCATTGGTTAAAAAATGAGGTCTGCAGATGCTGGAGATCACAGCTGAAAATCCTGATGAAGGGCTTATGCCCGAAACGTCGAATTTCCTATTCCTTGGATGCTGCCTAACCTGCTGTGCTTTAACCAGCAACACATTTTCAGCTACCCTCACCATTGGTACATCGTACAGGATGCTACATGGGATTAGACAGCAAACCTACCCACAAAAAAGTTATATATGCAGCTGGATAATGAGGAGCACAGCAACATTACCACCCACTGCAAACTCTGAAAAATGTGTTGCTGGAAAAGTGCAGCAGGTCAGGCAGCATCCAAGGAGAATTGACGTTTCGGGCATAAGCCCTTCTTCAGGAATTTATGTCAGAAATGTCGATTCTCCTGTTCCTTGGATGCTGCTTGACCTGCTGTGCTTTTCCAGCAACACATTTTCAGCTCTGATCTCCAGCATCTGCAGTCCTCACTTTCTCCCACTGCAAAATCTGAGTCAATATGTTCTTCTTTTCTTCAAAATATATCAAAGCAATGAGCATCTTAACTTTTGGATAGCGTAAAGATATTCTGGCATCCAACATTTCTTTTTGAAGTCCAAATACTTCAGCAGGAAAAAAAAGTTCTGATGTTATACATTCTGATCTTCTCAAATATTTTATTCAAGTATTATGATATAAGACCTGTTCCACAGAAGAACATTTATCCTTGTAATAGACATTGTAAGACAAACACTTTGGCTATATTCTGTCATATCAAACACAGTCTGTGGTTAATGACTTTCCAAGCCTGACTGGTTGAATGAGAGCCAAGAGAAAAGGGCTTTTATTATTCTAAAGGAAAGTACAGTGTGTTGGTGAATTGTTCAAGGTAACAGTTGTATTCTGATCGGTCATTCTCTATCAGTGTAATGCATTCGAGAGTCAATGATGTAAAGGAGAATACAATTTCACAGAGTTTTCCAAAGGAATGCAGCCATCTTCATTTAGATTACAACATAATTATTTTGTTTTGAACACAGTGAATTATACCTTGTCAATCGTGATAAAGCAATGAAAGGACAGGCATGAAATTCTTAATATGTGCGTCTTGGAAACTTCATTACTGACATTATGATACAGCTTGGTCAACTGGTCCAAACTCAACACAGCAAAATCAGTTTGCCATATTTTGGCAAAATTTCAATATTTTAACTTATGTTCACACTAAGCTGGATTTCCGTGTAATTTTGAGTTGTGTTTACTAATTTTACAGAAAGTAGTGTGGTGCCAGTTTGAACAACTCTCTCCAGATCGCCATATGAGAATGTGAGAATGTGAACTGTATTCTTACCATTCCATTCTCAGAATTAGGTTAAATAATCCTCAACTAGAATGACATATTTATTAATTTTACAATTGCCAACTGGAATAAAAAGGTCAACAGTTAGCCACATGTTTACATAAAAATCACAATCAGTGTCATTGAGAAGACAAATCTATCAAATTATGTACTGTTTCAAATTAAATATAACTATTATTCTAAATGTTACTTGCGTTCAGCAGTTCCTGTCTTCATAAAACTTTTCATGTCAATGATAACAATGGAAAGTGCCTATGTAAATGTTTATAGTGGAAATCTATATGTAAACATAAGATCATAAGAACATAAAGTATAGCAGCAGAATTAGGCCATTTGGCCCATCGTGTCTGCTCTACCACTTGATCAAGATTGATATGTTTCTCAACTCCATTCCCCTGCCTTTTCCACGTAACCCTTGATCCCATTACTATTCAAGAACCTAAGTATCTCTGTCTTAAATATACTCAATGGCTTGGCATCCACAGCCTTCTGCAGCAATCAGTTCCACATGTTAAATTTGCACATGCCTAAAAATCTGATAGCAAACAATTGACTGTTACAATGCAGTTCTAGGAATCCAGTCACTAGACAGCACATCTGTTCTACCATTCAGTTTCCCGCACTATAATAGGTGCTTGTGATCCTCTGTTCACAACTTCATGTATGATTGTTTTCAAACCATCACATTGCTGCTCTCGCTCCACTGATCCTCATGATTTAACCCATACTACTACATAGTTTTCAATCTTTCTGCCTAGCTAATGGCTGGATGCATTCCAAATGGCTACAGGCTGGTCTCAGTCACTAATTTCACACCTCTGTCCCATGGCTATGAAATATTTGAGGTGCGCTGAATTCTGGAAAAGCTCAGACCACGAGGTTATATGGTGCAAAGGAAACATCATTAATGTCCCAGCTCATATGGCTCTCTGTTGACCTTCTGCATTCTCCTTTTAGAAACATTGGCTCGTCCTCTTTGCCACCATTAGTGCTTCTCAGCTTTATCAGGAATGGAAAAATGTTTGTGTTTAACTGGCCCACGCTAACATTTATTTCTGCCGTGTTTTGCCATGTCTTTTGTTTTCTGGTGTTTCTGCTTCCACAAGGTTCTTCCTGAATCTGATTCCATATCCATGTGCATCATAATGTTCTACAACTTTTCATTTCACAAGCCCATCAAACAAAGGCCTCCCTGCAGTTCCTGCCTGCCACTCTCATGTATCTGTGCCTTCCTATGGCTCCTTCAATTGATTGTAGCAGTTGTATTTTATAAAATATCAATCACTTTAACGCACCATGAGTGATTATGCAAAAATCCAAAATGTATCGTTACAATTATTATATTCTGTCAACTGCCAATTTCCCTTGAAGAAATGCCAAGGAGCAAAAATTAATCCTTTATATACAATATGGAAATTATTTAAGATGTGCACTTTCTATTCACAGTTCTTATTTCTTGCTGTCAAGATATTGATTTTTTTTGTTAGAATTTAGCACTGTAAGTTGGTAAGGCACAATTTTCAGGCACCATATTTGTGGCTGTACTCATGTGCATGCAGTGAATCACTGCTGGAAAAACATATAGCAAGTGGCGTATAACATGGAAAGCTGACTTGACACCAATGTTGCCTTTTTGGAGCTAAACACTTTTATTAACATCTTCTGTTAACCTCAGAGATTAGAACATGCATTTAGCAAGTTTACCATCTCATCACCACCTTCTCAAGGGCAACTGAAGGTGAGCAATAAGTGCTGGCCCAACCAGAAAAGCCCTCACCCTGGGAATGAGTCACTCTGCCACTGGCATGATTTAAAGAGATCATTAATGTCTTAAAGGTATATTGCTGGTTGATTTCTTTCAGCTGTTGCTAGACTTTAGAAATGTTTCGTGCTTCATATATTTGTTTCAAATTGCAAAGGTAAATGGAGGTGCGTTGCAGGTACTGAAGGACTTCTGGCTGACCTCATGGCTTCAGTAAAAACCAGAGACTCCCTAAACATTGTGCATGAGCCACATTTCCCTTGGAATAAACCATGACAGGGAAAATAAACAGAGGAGACATGGAGCAGGGCAAGCTGCAATAAGAGAGTGAGAGAGAGAGAGACCAGGAAGTGAAGAACAGTCAGTGAGTGACAATGTAAACCTAGGATGCTTGGAGAACAAGTTTCTTATCTGAATGCCAGTGAACAGCAATGTGTCAACCTTTATTATTCACTAAAGACATTCTCTATGAACTCTGCCACCATCTGCAGTTACAATCATAAAACTCAGAGCAGGATAAGCACCACACTATCAATGGTTGTGTGACTTTATTTTTTTTTCTCTTTCTGTTAAATCCAGAAATGCTCTTACACATAACGGAACATTTCTTTTTCCCATCCCCAAATCACTGTCTCTCTGTACATTTTGCCTGGATCTTGCAGTTTGCCATTCACTATTGTATGAGGGAGACTAGTGGTTCTTTGCTCAATGAGAACTAATCACATTTCCTTCATTCTTGCTGAAGTCCAATATGTTGACTTGAGTAAACATGATTTACAAAGCTAGTACCAGGGACAGCAGGTAATCAGGAAGACTAATGGGATGTTGGCTCTTATTTCAAGGGGTTTGGAATATAAAAGTAAGGACGTCTTACTGCGAATGTGCTGGTGAGACCACATCTGGAGTACAGTGAGCACTTTTGTTTCCCTTATTGGACGAATGCTATCATTCCACTGGAGGCAGTTTACACTAGGTTCACCAGGATGGTGCTCGGTACGGGAGGATTGTCTTATGAGCAAAAGCTAAACAGATTGGGACTCTACTCACTGAAGTTTAGAAAAATGATGTGATCTCATTGAAATGTAAGATTCTTAAGGGGCTTGACAGGTTAAATGCTGAGGATGCTTCATGGGAAAGTGCAGAACCAAAGGACATAGTCTCAGATTTAAAACTGAGATGGGGAGAAATCTCCTCCTTCAGATGGTTGAGTGTCTTTAGAACACCTTGCCAGAGGGAGCTGAGGGGGCAGAATCCTTGTGTATATTTAAGGCTGAGACAGATATACTCTTGATCAGTTGGGGACACAAACCTTACAGGGAAAAGGCAGGAAAGTGGACGTAAGAAATTTTGGATCAGCCATGATACTATTGAATGGTGGAGCAGGTTTGAGGGGCTGAATGGTCTTCTCCTGTTCCCACTTCTTGTGGTCTTATGATTACCACATTTTTCATGATACCACTGATTGAAATGTATGTCATCCACAGGAAATCATGCACATCAGTTGCAGATATCTTGCCAACTATCATGATGCCTTCATTTAGTCCATGGCAAACAGGAAAGGATTACTGTGAAATAAGGACTGTCTGTGGATCACACGGCAGATGACTCTTGTGTGTGACATACACACCCATGAACAGCCAAACTGTGACACACAATCTGTGTGAGGAATGTAGCTTTCATGGTTGAATAGCTGGCAATGTACTTGGAAACTCTCAGATGGTGAGACAGTCCTGCATTTGTGTTAAGTATGTGAAGGTGTAGTGAGGTATATGAATGGCAGGTATGAGACCTGGCTGCTAGATGACTGGTTGTGATATGAATCTATGAATTGATTAGTGGCTGAGGTGTGTGATACAGTCGGTAGGATGGTGACATGTTAAGCTACATTTGCCAATTTTTACCGTCCATGTGAGGTTCTGAAACTTCTTCTAGCACTGCACTCAGGTCCTTGGGGTCCGACTTCTGGTGTTGTCCATTGTGGTTTTCTGTACCCACTGTCTTCTAACCATCTGGAGGGAGTCCTGTGGATAAAGGAAATCACTCTTCTGCTGATGGTTCCTCCATCAAAAGCTCCAATGTTATGTTTAAACTTCTTGGTGCTTGATTTCTTCCAGGTGTCATTTTCTAATGTTTCCTACATCAGAATCATTTCCTTTATCCTGCCAGGAGGATTCCACTTGAAGAGGTGCAGGCTGGCTATAAGCAATACAGGCTTGCTTTAAGTGAAGCAAGCCTCTCACATTATTGGCCCCTTGCTCATAATTCCAGCCAAACAACAGTGAAGTGAGCATTGGCTGGTCACTGAAATCATTAAAACAGATAGACAGCCTGAGGTTGGCATGCATTGAGAACCCACGTACTGTCCTTAATTTTACTTGTTGATTATAAATTTCTCTGTACACATTTAATTATATAACATAGCAAAAGGTCAAGCACAACAATCAGTCCAACCAGAGCAACAGATGTGAGCTTTCAATAATATTACATTTATCCATGTTGCCTGGAACGTGTTTTGTTTCATTTACTATTGTCCACTGAAAGCCACAATGCTTCTCATTTCAAGTGGGCTTGAAATCACTCTTGACAGCACAAACAATGTGGTCTGGACTCTAACACAACTATCATCATCTGCGGTCTGTGGAATAAACTTTGGTTGGATTTGCTCCACTAAGACAGCAAGATAGTAGAAATAGAAAATAAGAAACTTAACCAAATTGCTTTTTTTTTTAATTCTCTATTTTACAGAACTTTTTGTTTTGCCAAATGTTATTTTGCAACCACTGCCTTTTGTGTATTTCAATGGCTGGGAGCTTGCACCTCATGCAATGAGTGACCACAGCAAATATGTCAGCTATAATCGAAACAGAGTGCTGGTGAAACTCAGCAGGGCTTAATCGACCGCCGTGTCTCACTCCATGGGAGTGCACACCCTGAAGAGATTGTGCTCTTCCCTCCAACAGGATGCCTGGTTCTCTTGCTGATACCTTTCAGCCAGGATCCCCGATTGGACCAGGTTAAAAACCCCAATCAACGAATTCATATTCTATAAGGTCCACCTGGCTGACCCCCTTACAATCACTACATCCCTCCCCCTCGGAGTCCGAGGATGTAGACTGGTTCTTTCTTTTGCAGCTCCTCCTGCAGTGTTTTAGCACCTGGTCAGCTTTCTGCAAACCCTGCCTCTGATACGGGTGGTATATAATACACAGGAACTCACCCCTTACACCCAGAGCATCTCAGGAGGAAATCATTCTCCTCTCCAGGCAGGGACGGAGTCAAGGTGACAACATCTGCTGCATCCATCTCAGATTCTGAAGTATCTTCAACACTTGATGGAGAGGGAGAACCCATGGTTTTCGGAACAATTGGAACGCCAGTTGAGGAGCCGGACATGGCTCCTGTACCGTTTGTGAGTTTGCAGCTTTCATACAGTCCACAAGCTTGTTCAGGACCATCGCACTGACCTGAACTTTATACGTCCCTGGACCTGACTTTGCATCAACCATGTCCTGTACCTATGTATAGCCATTCCCATAGTTCCGACATCAAACTTCACCCCTGGATGTAAAATGTCTGTCTCCCTTAGCAGTCTTGTGTCCAGCATTAGTGTTCCTGATGCTAGTTCACCATCCCTCGCCAGCTCTGTGAAGATTAGCTTTAACCTGCTGTGGAATCTTCTTCCCAAAAAAACCTCTGCTGGAGCTATCCCTGTAGTTGTGTGAGGGGTGGTCCAGTAATCAAATAGGAACTGGGACAGTTTGATATTGAATGAAGCTACAGCCTATTTCTTTAAGCCTGTCTTCAAGGTTTGCACTGGTCTTTCTGCCAGACTACTGGATGATGGATGGTATGAAGCTGTCTTTATGTTTTGGATACCATTCAACGTTAGAAAATACTCAAATTCCCTGCTGGTAAACAAGGGCCCGTTATCTGTGACCAATAATTTCCAAACAATGTGCGCAGTTTTTCTATCACCAGCCCCAAGTTTGATGAACTCTGTGCACGTCTAGTCACTTTGAGTGGGAGTCCACAATAGCCAAGAACACTGAGCCCATGAAAAGACTTGCATAGTCAACGTGTAACTGAGTCCAGGGTTTACCCAGCCATTCCCATGAATGTGGGGGAGCAGCTGGCAGTAAGTTTGGTTCTCGTTGGCACTCTGGGCAACATCCCACCAATGCACCAAAATCAGCATCAAATACTGGCCACCAGACATAACCTCTCACCAATGTCTTCCACTTTGGAAACCCCTGGATGATCCGGGTGGAGTTCAGCCAATATCTGGTGGTGACCTTTGTTTAGAACAATCACTCATGCTCCTCATAATAATACGCTGTCCTCGACACCGATCTGGTCTCTTGGGTCCAAAAAGATTTCATTCTGGTTGTGACTGCCCTTTGGTTTCCCTCATCACCACCAGCTGGTTCAGTTTTGCCAGGACCGGATCTTTCTGCATCCAAAGTCTGAGATTGTCAGCTGTGACTGGAAGTGTGTTCAGAAAAGTTAAAACCATCTTCCAGTGGTGATATCTCCAATGGTGTATCCGCCAACGGGAGGCAGTTCAATGAATCTGCATTCATTACTTATTCTCCTGGACACTGTTACAACTTGTAATTATATGCGGGGTTGAGACTGTGGCACTGCAAAAGCACAGCCGGCCAGGCAGCATCCGAGGAGCAGAATTGACGTTTCGGGCATAAACACCTCAAAGGATGATATCTGTTTCTTCACTTCCCTGAAAGCTATGGCTTGGTCACGTAACCCTTTCTGAGGCTGACCCTTTAGGAGGTGATACAAAGATGCCAGGATGGAGCCAGGTTATGTATGAACTCTCAGTAATAATTCACCACCCAAGAAGGGAGCCTGAGAGATGTGGGAGCTCAGGTACTTTTCATTGCCCGAGAGGTGTAACCCAGTCTTATTGACTCTCTCTCACCCAAGTAGGTCACATGGGATGCCTGGAACACACACTGTTTTGCTTCTGAGGCATTTGCCCGTCTAGGAGAATTTTTCAGAACTATGTCCAAGTTCTCCAAGAGCTCCTTATTGGTCTTCCTTGTTATTAGTACATCATCTAGATAAATGACAACCTGGGATAGACCTTGTGATATGTTCTCCATTGTCCACTGGAAAATGGCACAGGCCAATGATACGCCAAATGTCAGTCTCATATATTGATACAAACCCTTAATTGCAGCATATTTCTGAGAATGTTCATCGAACCACAACTACACAAGGCTCATTTCCAGCTTTCTGAATGACAGCCCCTCAGCCAGCTTTATGTGTGAGTCCTCGATGTGAGGGATTGGGTATTTATCCAATTACAAAATGCAGTCTATCCTTTGTTTAAAATTCCCACAAAGGCGACAGACTAATCAGTCTGGCCAGTGCTAGCCATTCCGCACACTGGATGGTTTGATGATCCCGTCACTTTCCAGCCTCTTGATTTCTGCCTCTACTTTTGCCTGTATGGTAAATGGCACTGGGCGGGCCTTGCAGAATCATGGAACTGCTTCCTGGTCAATGTTCAAGGTGGCCCTGGCTCCTCTGATAGTCCCTAGACCTTCCTGAACACCTACTGGGTATTTAGTTAGGACTTCACTCAAACAGCCATTTTCTAATTGAAAAATGTTGGTCAATCAAGGTCAATCTTTCTGAACCAATGTCGCTCCATCAAGCTTGGGCCTGAGCCTTTTTACTACAATCAGTGGGAAATGAACCAGCTGCTTCTCATAAGAGACCAGAACCAAAGTTGTACCCTCAATCTGCAAAGGTTCTGCGGTATAGGTTCTCAGCCTGGGTGAGATCTGGTGAGATGTAAGGGTTGGAGTCTGGAGTGAATTTTGTTCAAGACTGGTTCTGTGATCATTGAACCAGCCGCATTGACCTCTATTAAAACCAAGAGACCATTTAACCACATGTTTATTTTGATTGGCTCTTATTTGGATGTTGCTAAGCAACTAAGTGTTCTAAATCAAATGTAGTTGGACATTCCAGGGTGCGTACCCTCCTGGAAACTGACCTAGGAGTGATCTTAAAGTCAAGTGGGACTCTTTTGCTGTCAAGTCCACATACTGACAGCAACTACAAAGGCTCACTGGACCAGATCCTGAAAAAAACTGTAACCACTTGGCTGAGTTTTGGCTCTGTTTTGGTGTTTTCCTGTGGGCTGACCTTGAGTCCCTTTGTTCAGGGTATGTCCTGAGTGAAGCTATGTTACTGCAACTCATATACTCCACTTGGCACGTTTTCCAATGACAAAGCTAGCTTGTCTGTTTGAAGTCCAGATGGGATTCATCCATAGACACTTTTGTATGGTTACATCATTGATTCCACATACCAAATGGTCTCTCAGCATGTCATTAAGGGTTTAACCACCATTACATGCCTCTGCTAGTAATCTTAATCGAGTCAAAAATCCTGATACGGATTCCCCTGGTTCATAAAACAGAATCCCTACAGTGTGGAAACAAGCCCTTCAGTCCAACAAGTCCACACTGCCCCTCCAAAGAGTAACCTCAATCCAGTCCCCCACCCCACATTTACTTCTGGCTAATGCACCTAACCTACTGTACACAATGGGCAATTTAGCATGGTCAATTCACCCACCTGAATATTTTTGGATTGTGGGAGGAAACCAGAGCACCCGGAGGAAACCATGCTGACACAGGGAGAATGTGCAAAATTCACACAGAGAGTCACCCAAGGTTGGAATTGAACCGGGTCTGTGGTACTGTGAGCTAACAGTGCTAACCACTGAGCTGCCCCACATTTCTTTAATTTCTGACTAAAAGTCATAGTTTCTCTGAATTAGAGGAGACTTGGGACCATCAACTCTTGGAAAAGCATTAGTATCTGGTGCCTCAGAAAAAGTTAGGCTCCTACTAACTGAAAAAGCTGCAGGTCCATGAGCTGTCCGGAAATTTACTTGTAGCTTTTCATCTGCCACAATGTCACTTGCCCCAAAAAATAAGATATTCTTTCCCCATACTGGGCATATTCTTTGACAGCAGAGTTGAATGAGTCAAGTTTCCCAAATAACGACATGAGTGTTACCCCACCTTGACTGAATTTCTTTAGGAATGTGCATTACTCTTGTCACCACTGGAACAACTGCACAGAGGCCAGTACTCCAACACCACGTCACCTTTTATTTACACGTGGGAAGTCCTTGATACTGGTCTAGTTCCCTCAGATCCAGCTGTCAGAGTGTCAGGATAACTGACACTGCTGTTTATATCTGTCATCCAGAGCTCCCTGATTGGATCAGATTAACAGCCCCACTCACAGAGCTCATATTTTATGAGGTCCATCTGGTTGACCTTAATACAATCACTACACTTTGCTTTCATAGAAAAGCAAGCCTGCTAATCCCATTAATTAATTTATCTTGACTTCATTGAATTTTCCCTATCATTTGTATAAATGTCATCAAGTTATGGCAATCATTATATCTAATGTTTCAGTATTTTATATGTTTGATGTCCATTCTTCCTTAATTCTAGTTCTGCTGTACAAACAACAGATATACATGAAGAAGCTTTCCATTGCAGACTTCCCCTTCAAAAATTACAGCTTTGATATCAGTGTGTTCCTCTATTTTGCTAAAGTAAACAATCCATTGTTCATTGTTGGCATGGGCTATTGCTCTTGTTTCATTTTATTTAATTTTTTTTCCTCCTGCATACTACAGTGAGAATCTGACAAATTATATTTTGAGTTTGGGGCAAGTGAAGTCACAAAGAGTTGTGCGTCATTATGTTGGTCTGAGTAACACTGAACAAGTGATGTAGCAAAATATTTTGATAAAAATTAAGATTTCACCTCTTGTATTTGTTTTCCTGATTTTTTTTCAGCACTCCCTTTAAACAAGTCATTTCTGAATAAATTTTACTGATATACAGAGTTTTAATTAAGTTAAACATACAGGATAATAATATCTGAATTATGTCATCACCTGGACTTTTTTTAATCAACTATTTCTACTTCAACTGGTATTATATGGTCTCAAAGGTGATTAGAATATTTGGAGAAATTGATGTAAAAATTCCAGCTGGCAGCTGGCAACACTCAATGTGCCTTGATTTCAGTCTTTTGCTTTAACATTCTGTGTTTTAAGTGAGGAAAGTCTGCTGGCCTTACACACTTATGTCCACATGTAAATCCAGGCCCATAACCATGTGACAGCTTCTTAACTGTTTGTTGAAATGGCATTTTACAAACCATTCGGTTATATCAACACACTATAAAACATTGAGTAAGCATAATGGCAACGATCTAGGCATGAAACACATAAAGCATTTTCAGTACAATCGAGTGCAAAGCCAGATGTGGACTTGTTCTAATAATTGAGAACACTATCCCTGAAGGTATTTTGAAACAGTTTGACAGACATGCTCATTGGATCAGACTTTACAGCCAACAGTCCAGATTCCTGTCCTCGTATCCTGGGAAGACAGATGCACCAGATAGGGTAGCCCTGGTGGAAGGAAATGACTTTGGGGGAATCCACAATATTGACTGCAGGCACCATAAGGACTCAAGGCATCAGGTTCAGCATGAGTAAGGACATTGCCTGATGACTAACACCTAACACCCTCTTTCACAGCTGTTAAATCGCACGTGCTCCTTTATCCTAACCACCACTAGGAGAAATGAGAATACATGATGTATTTTAGCCTGTTACCAGCACCGGCAATAAAGAGAGGACTGCAGATGTCGGAGGCAGAGTCGAAGAGTGTAGTGCTGGAAAAGCACAGCCGGTCAGGCAGCATCCGAGGAGCAGGAGAGTCGACGTTTTGAATAAAAGCTTTTGAGGCCTCATTCCTGATGAAGAGCTGATGCTCAAAACATCAATTCTCCTGCTCCTCGAATACTGCCTGACCGGCTGTGCTTTTCCAGCAACACACTCTTTGGCTGTTACCAACATCTGTTTGGTACCAACACAGGCTGAGCTGTCTGAGTCCTGAAGGATAAAAGTGTCAGAGTGGACCCATGTCAGATGGCAGGAGGGAAACTCCTACTCAACACATCAAGTTCCACGTTGCAGATACACCTCTCAATGACAATATTGTTATGAGGGAACACTGCACAGTCCTCAGTTGAAATGAAGAATCATTCTCACACAAAACTAAATGAATGCTAAACAGCATCAAAGCTCGATGAAGACCTCTCATATCCAAAGTTAAAAATCACACAACACCAGGTTATAGTGCAACAGGTTTAATTGGAAGCACTAGCTTTCGGAGCGCTGCTTCTTCATCAGGTGGTTGTGGAGTATAAGATAGGGTTAGGGTTAGGGTAACCCTAACTTTCCTTCCATCATTACATTATGATTATGGATACTTGTTGGTGATTGTATTAACTTTAGTTCCATATGCCACTCCACATTAAATGAAACTGTTCATACTTGCGTGTAACTAAGCCTGGACGACACTGGGCTTTGGCTGATAAGTGATAAGTAATATCGCACCAGTGCCAGGCAATGAGCATCTGCAACAAGGCAGGATCTAAACTCGTCTCCTCAACATGCAATGGTATTACCATCCAGAATCCCCACATCAACATTACACCTGGGTATGTACTATCCCACCGACAGAATAGACCCAACAGACATGGTGAACAGTGCAATACAGGTGAGAGTAAATGGTTCAGGATATCCTCAACATTGATTCTGGATGACAAAGCTTTGTGACTTCAGGTCTCATGGCAAGAGTGAGGAGATTTCTTGCTGCCCTCCACCTATCACCTTCCCTCAGCTGTTGAGTCAGTATTTCTTCATGTTGGGCTCCACTAGGAAGAAGCAGCAGAATATCTTTGCCTCAGAGTGTACTCTGTGTGGAGGTCATCAATGATCAGAATAGGAGAGAGTGAGGATTACAGATGCTGGAGATCAGAGTCAAAAAACATGGCGCTGGAAAAGTGCAGTGGGTCAGGCAGCATCTGAGGAGCAGGAGAGTCGATGTTTCGGGCATAAGCCCTTGATCAGGAAGGGCTGATGAAGGCCTTATGCCCGAAATGTTGATTCTCCTGCCCCTTAGATGTTGCCTGACCTGCTGTGCTTTTCTAGCACCACACTTTTTGACAATGATCAGAATAGTTCAGTAGCACCAATGCTAACCGAGCTGGCCAAAGCTGAGTGACTGACTCTGCAGCTGGTGCTGTGGGAGCCAAATGTGAAAGACATGCCGACTGCATCCTCACCAACCGACATGTCTCAGATGCCTGTCAATGAACTTCTTTCTCAAGTCTTTCCTAAATTAAGTTATGAAGCACAAGGCAGAGGGAGTGACACAGAGGAAAGAGAATAAAAATAAAGGAATGTACAGAAAGATAATATTCGAAAAGAATAAACATTCCAGTACCTCCAAAGATGTAATCAAGGAATTTTTTTTCTCCATCAGCCTTTGCAGAAGAGATCTCTCAGAGGCCACGCACATAGTATAAAGAGTAGGGCAGAATGTTGCAGTTTTTTGAAAAATTATTAGGCCTGAAGACTCGTTCAGCTTCAATGGAAGTTTGCAGTGTTTAGAGCTTGTTGAAAATTCATCGAGTTAGAAGCAGCCTTTTCAGCCTTCCTGGTTTGGCAACTTCCAACAGCTCCAGTTGGCTTTGTGAACAAAGAAGAGGGGAGCGAAGAGGGGAACTATTTACAGCTTTGTGGCTTGGACCTGAGGAGTGTCTTGGCCATATTTGGCTCATCCATTAAATTGTACAAATCCCTGTTCACCATGTTTTTTCACAGAGTGAGAGGATGCATGCTCTACTACATAGCCAACTCACTGTCTTATCAAATTAGCAAGGACACACATTTTGAAACATTTAGAACATATTTTGCTCAACATCAAAGTGGTTGCTGTCATGTATGATCACAATTACAACAAAAGAACAGAAAGTTTAAACTTCCATTAAATCACAAACTGATCAATGATATCACATGAAATCAGTTGTCAGCAACATGGAAAGATAATGATGAATACATAATCAATGGCTTGAGGAACATAAATACCTTCATTAATGATGGCATACCACTTCAAGGAATGCTTTTGATATGATGGCCTGTTGAATGATTGGCACTGCAAGTCCCGAAAATGTGGCACTCCAGCCGGACAAGGAGGGTTCTTGCATGTGCTGTACTGCACACGGGAGCCCTGGCAATTCTTGCCTTTAGGACCAGGCCTCAATGGGAATAAAAAAACCAAAATTACTATTGGAATGCACAACTGCATTAAGTTATATTTCTGAAAGAAAACACTATCCCTGAACTTCTAAGAGGGGTCAACGCCAATCCTGACAGAGGACAGCAGTTATCACAATATTCCACCGAGATCTAACTGAGTGAAGCCCCTGCCTCTTTGGAATGTTCTTGGTAGAACAAGGATGTCAAGATGTTGGGAGAGCTTTCCACAACACATTTTCCACAGCTCCCATCTACTTTGTGACCATCAATCTGAGCAGGAAGAAACAACAGGGGGTGATGGGAATGGGGTGGGGTGGAGGTCGGGGTTTGGCTGGGGTGACACACACACACACACACACACACACACACACACACACACACGTTGTTCTTTCTGAAAAATATACTTAATTCATAAAATTTTCAAAAAGTACATTACGACTACATTGATGCAAACCATATCAGTTTCTTCCAATAGTCTGGAAGATAGAGTGGGGAACAAGATAGGGAACAGGGTGGGGGAGCTGGGTCTGGATAGGATGCTCTTTGGAGGGTCAGTACAGACTTGATGGGCCAAAAGGCC
This sequence comes from Hemiscyllium ocellatum, assembly GCF_020745735.1. Taxonomy (NCBI): domain Eukaryota; kingdom Metazoa; phylum Chordata; class Chondrichthyes; order Orectolobiformes; family Hemiscylliidae; genus Hemiscyllium; species Hemiscyllium ocellatum. The sequence continues at coordinate 152,678,882 of NC_083402.1, read as the reverse complement.
TCTTTCTATTCTGTAGGGATTCTCTTATTGAATGACTCAATTTCTAATTTCCTCCCTCTCCGTCCGCTTGTAAATGAGGGGGATGATACCTCTCCTCATGGATTCGACATGTTACCAGTCAGATGCTTACTGTTATACACCTCCAGCAGATTCTGGTCAATCAAGTCCCAAGAAATGTATACACTGGAGGCTGATTCCTGGAATAAAGGGGTTTATGTATCAAAAATGGCTGAACAGATCAGACCTTTATGGATTAGAGGTTGGAAGAATGAGGGCGATGTTATTGACACATAGACGATTCTGAAGGGGCTTAGAGGAGCAGCACGGTAGCTCAGTGGTTAGCACTGCTGCCTCACAGCACCAGGGACGTGGTTCGATTCCAGTCTCGGGCGACTGTCTGTGTGGAGTTTGCACATTCTCCACATGCCTGTTTGGGGTTCCTCCGGATGCTCCAGTTTCCTCCCACAGTCCAAAGAGCAGTAGGGGTTGGGTCTGGTTCGGATGTCCTTTGGAGGATTGATATGGATTCGATGGGCCAAACTGCTTATTTCCACATCATAGGGATTCTATGTTGAGAAGAGGTTATCGCTTACAGAAGAGACACTCATTTAAAACTGAGATGCAAAGGAATTTGTTCTCCCAGAGGTCAGGAAATATCTGGAATTCTCTGCCACAGACAATAGTGGACACTAGATCACAAAGTAATTATAGAGGAGGTAGACAGATTTTTCAAACTTCAGCAAATTAGAACATATGAGCTGGGAGGAGGAGTAGGCCATTTGGCCCTTCAAGTCTGCTCCACCATTCAATAAGACCATGGGCTCAGCTCAATTTACCTACCTGCTCATCAATAAGAACATAAATAGAATCGACAACAGAGGAGTTGAGGCTAGGCAGGTCAGCCATGTCCCTCCTGATTGGCGCAGCAGGCTCAAGCAGCTGAATGGCCCACTCCTGGTCCTATTTCTTATATTCTTGAGTACAGACAGCCTGTCCAATAACTCATTCTTTTGGAATTCTTCAACTTCAGTAATCAGCTCCTTTTTCACCGTGACATGGGAAACAACACCTTTCTTGGTAAAGACAGATGTATTTAATGCCTCAGTTATGTCAACTGACTAATGTGATAAATCTTTATCAACTCAAATCAGTTTCTTCCCCAGTGACCTCCTCTGATTATAAACTGTAGAAGATATTCCAAATCCCTTTTGTGCTATATGTTGTTCTTTTCCATAGGCCTTCCTTGCTGCTGTTCGATCCTTTCTCATTTCCCTGAAAGGACAGGGCTTTAACACTGAGTATACAGATTCACATTCTGGTACATTTATGTCAACACAGCAAATCCAAAACCATTTGGACACAATTTGTTTTCTGGTTATTAATTTAACATCTGTAGTCAAGGTTCATTACTCAGAGAGTGGTAAGGGCGTGGAATGCCCTTCCTGCCAGTTTAGGTAACTCAGTCACATTAGGAAAATTTAAACAATCCTTAGATAAGCACATGGATGGTGATGGGATAGTATAGGGGGACGAGCTGAGAATAGTTCACAGGTTGGCGCAACATCGAGGGCTGAAGGGCCTGCGCTGTATCGTTCTATTTCCCATATTCTACGTTAAATACTGTCATACCACCACATTTAAGAAGAGTCTTATAATATTTGTTTTAAAGTATTTAGCATACACTGTTCCCCAACAGTGAAGTGTAATGGTTATTTGGATGTACATTTTCATGCAAAGAACTCAGTCATTCTCCTGTAGAAACCTGATGTGTAAAATGACAGGATACTTTGAACAACAGCAGTAAAAGTTTGATTTAGCAATATTCATTAGAATGCACCTGTTTGCTGACGGACAGATCGAGATTTTCCTGATTTGTGTGGTGAACCCACCTCATTTTCAATCTTTTGCCTTTTTCAGTCAAAGGATTTTCAAGGAAAACAGAGGGGTTCACTGCTGAGTTAATTCGAGAGAAGGCTGCCAGAGGAGAATCAGGCCAGTGGAGGATGAGGCCTGTGGAGAATGAGGCCAGTGGAGGATGAGGCCAGTGGAGGATGAGGCCTGTGGAGGATGAGGCCTGTGGAGGATGAGGCCTGTGGAGGATGAGGCCAGTGGAGGATGAGGCCAGTGGAGGATGAGGCCAGAGGAGGATGAGGCCAGAGGAGGATGAGGCCTGTGGAGAATGAGGCCAGTGGAGGATGAGGCCTGTGGAGGATGAGGCCAGAGGAGGGTGAGGCCAGTGGAGGATGAGGCCAGTGGAGGATGAGGCCAGTGGAGGATGAGGCCAGAGGAGGATGAGGCCAGAGGAGGATGAGGCCTGTGGAGGATGAGGCCAGAGGAGGATGAGGCCAGTGGAGGATGAGGCCAGTGGAGGATGAGGCCAGTGGAGGGTCAGGCCTGTGGAGGATGAGGCCTGTGGAGGATGAGGCCAGTGGAGGATGAGGCCAGTGGAGGATCAGGCCTGTGGAGGATCAGGCCTGTGGAGGATCAGGCCTGTGGAGGATCAGGCCAGAGGAGGATGAGGCCAGTGGAGGATGAGGCCAGAGGAGGATCAGGCCTGTGGAGGATCAGGCCAGAGGAGGATGAGGCCAGTGGAGGATGAGGCCAGTGGAGGATGAGGCCAGAGGAGGATGAGGCCAGAGGAGGATGAGGCCTGTGGAGGATGAGGCCTGTGGAGAATGAGGCCAGTGGAGAATGAGGCCAGTGGAGAATGAGGCCAGTGGAGGATCAGACCTGTGGAGGATCAGGCCAGTGGAGGATCAGGCCAGAGGAGGATGAGGCCAGAGGAGGATCAGGCCAGAGGAGGATCAGGCCTGTGGAGAATGAGGCCTGTGGAGGATGAGGCCTGTGGAGGATGAGGCCAGTGGAGGATGAGGCCAGTGGAGAATGAGGCCAGAGGAGGATGAGGCCTGTGGAGGATGAGGCCAGAGGAGGATGAGGCCTGTGGAGGATGAGGCCTGTGGAGGATGAGGCCAGAGGAGGATGAGGCCTGAGGAGGATGAGGCCAGAGGAGGATGAGGCCAGTGGAGGATGAGGCCAGAGGAGGATGAGGCCAGTGGAGGATGAGGCCTGTGGAGGATGAGGCCAGAGGAGGATGAGGCCAGTGGAGGATGAGGCCAGTGGAGGATGAGGCCAGTGGAGGAAGAAGCCAGTGGAGGATGAGGCCAGAGGAGGATGAGGCCTGTGGAGGATGAGGCCTGTGGAGGATGAGGCCAGTGGAGGATGAGGCCTGTGGAGGATGAGGCCTGTGGAGGATGAGGCCAGAGGAGGATGAGGCCAGTGGAGAATGAGGCCAGAGGAGGATGAGGCCAGTGGAGGATGAGGCTAGTGGAGGATGAGGCCAGTGGAGGATGAGGCCAGTGGAGAATGAGGCCTGTGGAGGATCAGGCCAGTGGAGGATTCAAATGTTGGAAGGACTCAGAACTCTTGAGGTTGTCAGTGTGAAGCAAGTTACAGAGCTGGGAAAGAAAGAGGAAAGGGTTGAAAAGGAGGATGAAAATTTTAAAAGTGATGCGTTGTTGGGAAAAGGATAGACCAGATCTAAAAGTTGAAGTTCTAAATTGGAGAAAGGCCAATTTTGACGGTATTAGGCAAGAACTTTCAAAAGCTGATTGGGGGCAGATGTTCGCAGATAAAGGGACGGCTGGAAAATGGGAAGCCTTCAGAAATGAGATAACGAGAATCCAAAGAAAGTATATTCCTGTCAGGGTGAAAGGAAAGGCTGGTAGTATGGGGAATGCTGGATGACTAAAGAAATTGAGGGTTTGGTTAAGAAAAAGAAGAAAGCATATGTCAAGTATAGACAGGATAGAGCGAATGAATCCTAAGAAGAGTATAAAGGAAGTAGGAATATACTTGAGAGGGAAATCAGGAGGACAACAATGGGACATGAGATAGCTTTGGCAAATAGAATTAAGGAGAATCCAAAGGGTTTTTACAAATACCTTAAGGACAAAAGGATAACTAGGGAGAGAATAGGGCCCCTCAAAGATCAGCAAGGTAACCTTTGTGTGGAGCCACAGAAAGTGGGGGAGATACTAAATAAATATTTTGCATCAGTATTTACTGTGGAAAAGGATATGGAAGATATAGAGTATAGGGAAATAGATGGTGACATCTTGCAAAATGTCCATATTACAGAGGAGGAAGTGCTGGTTGTCTTGAAATGCATAAAGGTGGATAAATCCCCAGCATCTGATCAGGTGTACCCTAGAACTCTGTGGGAAGCTAGAAAAGTGATTGATGGGCCTCTTACGGAGATAATTGTATCATCTATAGTCACAGGTGAGGTGCCGGAAGACTGAAGGTTGGCTAACGTGGTGCCACTGTTTAAGAAGGGCGGTAAGGACAAGCCAGGGAACTATAGACCGGTGAGCCTGACATCGGTGGTGGGCAAGTTGCTGGAGAGAATCCTGAGGGATAGGATGTACATGTATTTGGAAAGGCAAGGACTGATTAGGGATAGACAACATGGCTTTGTGCATGGGAAATCAAGTCTCACAAACTTGATTGCATTTTTTTAGGTTAGATTAGATTCCCTACAGTGTGGAAACAGGCCCTTCAGCCCAACCAGTCCACACCAACCCTCAGAAGAGTAACCCACACAGACCCATTTCCCTTTGACTAATGCACCCAACACTATAGGCAATTTAGCATGGCCAATTTACCTGACCCGCATATCTTTGGACTGTGGGAGGAAACCGGAGCATCCGGAGGAAACACACGCAGACATGGGGAGAATGTACAAACTCCACACAGACAGTCGTCTGAGGCTGGAATCGAATCTGGGACCCTGGTGCTGTGAGGCAGCAGTGCTAACTGAGCCACTGTGTCGCCCCTTTTTGAAGAAGTAACAAAGATTGATGAGGGCAGAGCAGTAGATGTGACCTATATGTACTTCAGTAAGGCATTCGACAAGGTTCCCCATGGGAGGCTGATTAGCAAGGTTAGAGCTCATGGAATACAGGGAGAACTAGCCATTTGGATCCAGAACTGGCTCAAAGGTAGAAGACAGAGGGTGGTGGTGGAGGGTTGTTTTTCAGACTGGAGGCTTGTGACCAGTGGAGTGTCACAAGGATCGGTGCTGGGCTCTCTACGCTTTGTCATTTACATAAATGATTTGGATGTGAGCAAAAGAGGTACAGTTAGTAAGTTTGCAGATGACACCAAAATTGGAGGTGTAGTGGACATCAAAGAAGGCTACCTCAGATTACAACAGGATCTGGACCAGATGGGCCAAGAAGTGGCAGATGGAGTTTAATTCAGATAAATGCGAGGTGCTGCATTTTGGGAAAGCAAATCTTAGCAGGACTTATACACTTAATGGTAAGGTCCTAGGGAGTGTTACTGAATAAAGAGACCTTGGAGTGCAGGTTCATAGCTCCTTGAAAGTGGAGTCACAGGTAGATAGGATATTGAAGAAGGCATTTGGTATGCTTTCTTTTATTGGTCAGAGTATTGAGTACAGGAGTTGGGAGGTCATGTTGCAGCTGTACAGGACATTGGTGAGGCCACTGTTGGAATATTGCGTGCAATTCTGTTCTCCCTCCTATCGGAAGGATGTTGTGAAACTTGAAAGGGTTCAGAAAAGATTTACAAGGATGTTGCCAGGGTTGGAGGATCTGAGCTATAGGGAGAGGCTGAACAGGCTGGGGCTGTTTTCCCTGAAGTGTCAGAGGTTGAGGAGTGACCTTATAAAGGTTTACAAAATTATGAGGGGCATGGATAGGGTAAATAGACAAAATTTTTTCCCTGGGGTGAGGGAGTCTAGAACTAGAGGGCATAGGTGTAGGGTGAGAGGGGAAAGATATAAAAGAGACCTAAAGTGCAACTTTTTCACACAGAGGGTGGTACATGTATGGAATGAGCTGCCAGAGGAAGTGGTGGAGGCTGGTACAATTGCAATATTTAAGAGGCATTTGGATGGGTATATGAATAGGAAGGGTTTGGAGGGTTTTGGGCCGGGTGCTGGCAGGTGGGACTAGACTGGGGTGGGATATCTGGTCGGCATGGACAGGTTGGACCGATGGGTCTGTTTCTGTGCTGCACATCTCTATGACTCTATGACCATATGTTGGAATTGGAGCCAATGTATATTAGTGAACACACTGGTTCAGCAGGTTTGGCAGCTGAGATTCCTGTGAATATTAGAATAGATTAGAAATCAAAAGCATGATCAAAGTTTCAGCAGAAAAAGATATGACACAGGGGCAGAAATGGGGGATCTTAGTTGGTCGGCATCCTTCCATCTGCCAGAGATAATGGGAACGCATCTTCAGAATTTAAGTGAGGTCAGATAAGATCATCTGTTGCACTCTGTCTGATGTTTGATGTTATAAATAGATATGAATCAAATGTAATGTTTTAAGAAGGTTCTATGGAACTACATTAAAAATAAAGGTCACTTTGCTAAGGAAAAGGCATCAGGAACATCATTAATAACACGGCACCTACAAGGAGTAGGGAGCTTGGACAGAGTCAGAGAGACTGGAGAACGTTAAGGGAGAGTCACATGGGACAAGATATTGATTTTCTGAATGCAGTCAGGAATCAAGGATTACGGAGAAGGGGCAGAAGAGTGGATATGAGGATTGTCAAATCAGCCATGATCCTATTGAATGACAGAGTGGGCTCAAGGGGCTGAATGGCCTCCTCCTGTTTCTATTTCCGATGGTCTTATGGAGGAACTTTATTCAAGATTAGTTGCAAGGTTGATTTGACTGCTGGCATCAAAGACATACTAAAAGATGTCCAGAAGAATTATGAAGAACAATACAACTCTGTAAAAATGGTTGGATTTCTGATGTGTTATGAGGGCCATTTCGATATTCTTTTATTATACAGTCAGGGGTGGTTCCTTTTGAGGACAGGGGGTAATCTGAGTTTTTTGAGGAGGGATACTACTCAAATCTTGGAATAGAATAGAAGGCCGACACAATATTGAGGGGTGAAGGGCCTGTACTGTGACTGGAGATTGTTAAGTAGCAAACTCTTACAAGAAGGGATTATATATAATATTAACTAATCTGAACAGAACTAAGGGAGGTTTGCTGCTCAGTAATTGAAGGGGTTAGAGTCAAGAGAGCTGGAGGGGAATTTCAGAGACAAGATGGTTTGGAAAAATAATGAGGGGAGATGGAAGAGAAAGATCCTTGCTCATATCTCGGTTCAGGAGAAATTCCACAGGGTGAGCAAAAGGGTGGAGAGTATTGACAGGGGTAGGCAGTAGAATCTTAGTAACTCATTGAAGTCCATGAGCTCTTCATAATTATAAGAAGTGAGGGTAGAAGCAGCAAATGTAAGAGAGTTTGGGAGCTGGTTGAAAACAAAAGAAATAAGCTAGCAACTAGTTCAGCATTTGATGCTGGAGTAATATGTTAACTTTGCAAAAGACATCAGGGCCTAATGGTGCTTGATATCATTGAGCCTCTGGTTTGACCAATTATTTAATGTCTTACATTCAGTAAAAGTGGAATTGATTATATTTATGCATTTCCACTAGCTTTGGTGCTGAAAATAAGCAATTCAAATTCTCTTAGAAAGCTTATATACACTTCATATAATGTTTCTGCCCTCCAGTAACTGACTGGATTTTGGATTGTCAGCATATTTTCACCAGCAACAAAAATAGCACAAACACAATGTCAAATGGCCTCCTTCTACGCTTAAACATCTGTTGCTTTATAGGCTATTGGGAAAATTATTCATGCAGACATTACACAGGAGGTGTCTAAAGACAGACTGAGCTCAAGAGGATGTCCTATTGATAAAACGAACAGGTGCTTAATTCCCAGAAATCGGTTTGCAGAAGAGCAACATCATTTATTATGTGTCATTACTGTGAAAAAACACAATAAGGTTGGGCACAGTGGAACCAATTTTTTGGTGGCAATGTCACCCAAGACATTATAGAAATTCTGCCCTTGTTTTATTCAAGTTGATCAGACAAGAGATTATGGAACAATATGGATACAAAATGCTGCCAAGTTGGTTACGCTGACTTACCTTGGGTTATCACATTTACGTTGGCGGAAGTGCACTCCCACATTACACGTTCGACTACAAGTACTCCATATACTCCAGATACTCCATTCTCCATCTGTGTGGTCTGGAAGAGGTGCTTTACTAACACATTCACCAACCTTACACCACTGTGAAAGAAAATAAATCCCTTTGAAGATTCATATTGGCAACAGGCACAGGGATCCACTTGTAGAACATTTAGATGCACACAACAATATCATTGATAAAGGCAGATTATCATCAGTTGTAAATTTGTAATGAAGTTAATTAATACATATAGAAAGTGTCATTTAATGACATATTGAGGAAATTATATCGGCCTTCTAACAATCTAAAATGTGAAGATTACATTTCTTTCCAAATGTAAAGGAAACTTGTTTTTCAAGCTGTAAGCTTGTTTCTTCCTCTCATTTAAATTTATTAGGTTCTTGCTCAATATTATCTTTGCACTGCACCCCCCCCCAAGCAGCAACAAGTTACAGATTGTTTGAGGCAAAGACATTATCAACATAGGAACAACTGAAGATGTAAGGAGAAAGCATTTGGGAAGATAATCTGCTGCTGATAAACTAAACGGCAAATGAGTTGTTTGTTCTGTTGTTCATTTAGAAAGGGGATAGGAGATCTGGTGACCTGCTGACCTATCTGCCAATTCACTATATTTGTTGACAGCTTGTTCAAATTATTTTTATAGAATGACTCAGGAATAATATTGCTCTTCATTCATATGTCACTGAGAGGAGGGAGAGAATGAGTGGTTTTAATTTGAGGAGTAAGCACACCAAGGACAGAGAACCTGAGGTGGAATTAGCTGCAAGGACTCCTCAGCAGAAAGAATAAAGATCAATCTGTGAACATGTTTCCGGATGAAATAAGGGCTCGAAAGGGGCAACTACAGCAATCTCAAGGCAGGAAAGTGTTTCAGGTTTCTTCAATAGAGGGAAGTGAACAAAGCAGTCAGTGTAATTCCCTTCACCCCAAGAATAGGCACACAATGCTGCAGGAGCTTCAGTCATCTCTTTAATGTTGCTGATATCAGTCTGTCAAAGTTGTTTCGATTTCAGTCTATCAAAACTGGATTCAGCAATAACTGTTTTCTTATATACTTATATCTTCGCCATCCAGGTTCACCATCCAGACAGGTGAACAGGTGGTGGTGATGAGCTGTTAGCTACAACTTTTATGGTCTATGTGGTGTAGGGACACACTGTGCTGTTGGGCAGAGATTTTCAGCATTTTAACCAAGGTACAGTGAGGGAACAGTGGTATAGTTCCACATCAGGATGGTGATTGGTTTGGGCGAATTTCCAGTGATTGTGTTCCCAAGCATCTGTTGCTTCTTTTCCAAAGGTCATAGGTTGAGAAGGTGCTGCTGAAAAAATCATAGAACCCTACAGTATGACAACAGGCCCTTCGGCCCAACAAGTCCACACCGACCCTCCGAAGAGTAGCTCACCCAGACCCATTCCCCAACTACTTTCCATTTACCTCTGACTAATGCACCTAACCTAGACATCCCTGAACACTGTGGGCAATTTAGCACGGTGAAATCACTTAATCTGCACATTTTTGGACCGTGGGAGGGAACCAGAGCACCTGGAGGAATCCCACGCAGATGCGGGGAGAATGTGCAAACTCCACATAGACAGTTGCCGGAGGTGGGAATTGAACCCGGGTCCCTGGTGCTGTGAGGCAACCGTGCTCACCACTGAGTCACCGTGCTGCCCCAAAGCCTATTCCCAGGTGGTCTCCCATCCAAGTACTAGCCAGGCCTGAGTCTGTTCAGCTTTCAAGATCAAACGAAATTGGGCGTTTTCAGACTTGTATGGCCATAGAAATAATTAGTCTTAATTAATTGCTAGGAGAAAGTGAGCACTGCAGATGCTGGAGATCAGAGCTGAAAAATGTTTTGCTGGAAAAGCGTAGCAGGTCAGGCAGCATCCAAGGAGCAGGAGAATCGACGTTCCAGGATTAAGCCTGAAGAAGGGCTTATGGCTGAAACTTCAATTCTGCTCTTTGGATGCTGCCTGACCTGCTGCGCTTAATTAGATGCTACAGTGCACCTTCTGGAGAGTACACACTGCTGCTACTGTGTAGCAGGATGGGAAGTAGTGAACACTGAAGGTGGGAGATAGGATCCCTTTCAAGTGGGTGCCTTGTCCTGGATGCTGTGGAATGTCTGAGGGGTTTTGGAGTAGTACTCTACTGGTAAGTAGAGAGTATTCCATTTTTTTCTTTATTTGTGTTCTTACTGATGGTGGACAGGCTTCATGGAGTTCGGAAGGGATTTACATGCCACAGAATTCCCAATCGCTGACTTGTTATTGTAGCTACCTTATTTAGATGGTTGGTACAGTTCTGTTTCTAGTTAATGGTAACCCAAGAATTTTGAGTGGGGGATTCAGTAATGGTAATGCCACTGAAAGTTAAACAATAATGTTTGGATTTCATCTTGTTGGAAATGGCCACTTGAGGCACGAATGCTACTTGTCACTTATCAGCTCAAACATGATGCTGTCTTATTCCATATGGACACAGAATGCTTCAGTACCTGGGGAGTCACAAATGGTGCAAATATTGTACAACCAATGGTGAGCATCCTCACTCTTGATCGTATGGTGGAGGCAAGGTCATCGATGAAGCATGACAATAAAAAGGATATTGTGACAATAAAAAAGAATATTTGAAGCAGCTGAAGATGGTTGGCTTGGGACAATAAACTGAGTAACTCCTGCAGAAATGTCCTGGAGCTGAGATAACTGACCACCAACAAATGAAACCTTTGATCTGTGCACAAAGTTAAAAATTACACGACAACCAGGTTATAGTCCAACAGGTTTATTTGGAAGCACTAGCTTTTGGAGCGCTGCTCCTTCATCACCTGATTCTCCTGCTCCCAGATGCTGCCCGACCTGCTGTGCTTTTCCAGCACCACACTCTCTACCATACTAGTCACTGCCTGTCATTCAGAAAAAGACCCATTTATTCCTTCTTGTGTCCTATCTGCTAACCAATTTTCAATCCAACTCAATGCACTATTCCCAATTCCATTTTACATATTAATCACTTGTGGGATTTGACGAAAACCTTCACAAAGTCCAAATAAACCACATCCACTGGCTTCCTCAATCAACTCTACTAGTTACATCCACAAAGAGTTCCATCAGACTTGTCAAGTATGATTTATCAGTTACTTGGCTCATTTCCAATGTTATTATTATGACTTGTACCTCCACATTGCTTCTTAAGTTACCAGGCAGGTAAGGACTTCATAAGTAGTACTTACTTCATATGTGAGAACCAACCTGAGTGTTAAATATCACCAACCCAGACAAACCCATCAGCGTCAGATCAAAGCCAATAGTTACAGTCCAACAGTACAGTCCACATGTCAATGCCACCATGGCAGTAATGAATGTTTTGTTCTCTATTCTAATCATTCTACATTGAGTCAGAGCCAAAAACTTAATTTAATTTCAACCATTTCTCTGTATAACTTTGTTGCTCTCATTTCTGTATGTAAATGCATTCCTTGTGCCTTGTTGAACTGTTTTTATGTGTGGCTTGGCCCTAACCAGAGAGACTGAGATGTGATGGATTTTGTTCACCAGTCCAATGCTCCTGAAAATGAATATGACTGGCAGTGGGTATGCTGGTGCATTGTTCCTTAACCAATATTATAAGTGCAATACATTACCTACTGCCGGCTGCTCTTCACCTCCATATTTCAGCAGCATTAATAACATGTAAAGTAAGCACAGTTGACAGATAAAAATAAACTGTTAATACTTAGTCAATGTTTGAAATGGGCAACTGGCAAAGGGATCACTTACAGCTCAAAAGTTGAAATGGAAAGTATTTAGTACGGCTGTTAATAAAATCCTCACTACGTTGTAACATTCTTTGACATGTTAAAAAAAAGCACCATAAATATTTAATTGCAAAACTGCAATTTGATTGTAAATTTTCAGCAGCTCTGGTATTTCTAAGGGACTTCAGCAATATACAGCACATTTCATTTGACAGCACTTGACATTATATTTATCTTGAGGCTGTGATCTTCAACTTAGAAAAATGTGGAATGAAAAGGAGCATTCTGATTGACAATGGAAATGCAAATTAGAAGAGGTGTTTAAGGAGTGGCTTACTCCACAATCCCCAAAATTCACTTGAAATTCTAATGATGGTATTTTGCTGCTGCTTTGAGTGTTACATTTCCACTCCATTGTCAACATTTCCTCAATTAAGAAACATAACCACTATGATCTCAGAGTTTGGAGTCCTGACTAACAAGGATTTTTTTTGGAGGGTAACTGAATTGACTTCAAATATAACAAACTCTAATCTAATCTAAAGGTAGACTTACTTTTTATTTCTAATGATTATACATACAGTCGTAAGGGTATGATTACTGACATCAAATTTCCACACTTAATGAACAATATAATTGCATTCGAATCAAGGGATTGCCTTTATGTGGAAAGATTGAACAGGTTGGTATTTATGGTCATTTAAGCGGGCATTGGATAGGCATTTGGAAGTTATTGGGCTAGTATAGGTTAGGTAGGATTCGGTCGGCGCAACATCGAGGGCCGAAGGGCCTGTACTGCGCTGTATCCTTCTATGTTCTATGTTGGCCACGTGCATTGAGGTTTCACAGGATGACGGATGATTTTATAGAAACACAGAACAAAATGAGGTTATTTTCCATTCGGCGAGAGACCACAAACAGGGGTTCACATTAAAACAAGTGATTTCGGATTAGACTAACTGTTTTTCTCTCAAGTCTATCAGTTTGAAGAATTCTCTGCCTCAGAAAGCATGCTGTGCAGATCAGGTCATTGTGTACTCTAAAATCTGAGTTACAAGGATTCTTGACTGACAAAGAAGTCAGAGGATATAAGGGGATGAAAAAAAAGTAGAGTTGAAACCATAATCAGATCACCATAATCTTATCAAATAGTAGAGCAAGTTTGAGTGGTCAAATAGTTTTCTGCAGTTCCTGAGCTGTATGCAATATGCAATTATTAAAGTATTTCTATGGGATGGAATTAAGTGACAGGTTTGACTGGGATATTTCCCCATTAATATTTACTTCTTCGTACAGGCATGTGCTTCATAGCTAATCTTGATGGTTGACATGATGTGGAGGTGCCGGTGTTTGACTGGGATGTACAAAGTTAAAAATCACACAACATTAGGTTATAGTCCAACAGAATGAGCATTAACATGTCCATTCTAAAAGATGAGAGACTTAAACAATCCAGGTCTTTTTCAATGTATAATTTCAGTTACATCACACTGTAAACTTTTGCTCTCAATTCTGTGTCCTACGATCTTATACTCCACAACTACCTGATAAAGGAGCGGCGCTTTGAAAGCTAGTGCTTCCAAATAAACCTGTTGGACTAAAACCTGGTGTTGTGCGATTTTTAAATTGATGGTTGAGTTATACAAATCATAGAGCTATACAGCATGGAATTAGATGCTACAGTCCAATTCATCCATGTCAACTAGATATCCTATATTAATCTAGTCTCATTTGCCAGCATTTGGCCCATATCCCTCCTTTTCATATACTCATCAGATGCCTTTTAAGTGTTGTAACTGTATTAGCCTCTACCATTTCCTCTGGCAGCTCATTCCATGCATGCACGACTCTCTGCGTGAAAAAGTTACCCCTTAGGTCCTTTTAACTCTATCCCCTCTCACCTTAAACATATGTCCTCGAGTTTTGGACACCCCTACCTTAGGGAAAAGACCTTGACTATATACCCTAACTATGCCCCTCATGATGTTATAAACCTCTATAAGGTCACCCCACACCCTCTGATGCTCCAGGAAAAACAGCCACAGTCTATTCAGCTCTCCCTGTAGCTCAGATCCTCCAACCCTGGCAACATCCTTGTAAATCTTTTCTGAACCCTTTCAAGTTCCAAAACATCTTTGCTAAAACAGGAAGACCAGAATTGAATGGAGATTCCAGAAGTGGCCTAACCAATGTCCTGTACAGCCGCAATATGTCATCCCAACTCCTGTACTCAATACTCTGACCAATAAAAGCAAGTGCACCAAACATCTTCTTCATTACTCTGTCTACCTGCAACTCCACTTTCAAGAGTTGAGGAAAGAAGATGTGATGATGTCTTCTTCTGGGGAAGAAAACCCAAGGATCAACCTAGGATGCATGGAATTAGATTTGGAACAAGAATGAACTTATCAACCAACTCTAGAATTTTCTTGTTGGCATCAATGATTATTTTATAACTCTCTGTCCCCAACTCGTTGAGAACTAACATGTAATGATCATGAGTGCCTATTCTCTAACCCCTGATGCCATTGATGCGTCCATAGAAGATTAATAATTAAAACATTGATTAACATTAGTTTCTGAAGCAAAAATAAAATGTGTCCTATGTAATTTATTGTTTGTCCATTTTTCAAATATTTCATGAGGTATTGACTTACATCAAATGTCAAGACCTTTTTTCCTCAAATTGGTTAAAATCTGTTTAAGTGTGATCACAACAGGATGGTAATACAGGAACTTTGTGTGCTGTTCGTCAGGTGGTGAGGACCCTGCCTTCTGTACCACCTCTTCAGACCTTCAATGCAGTAGCTCAATCATAACTAACCAGTATTATCATGGTAATGGGACATTTTCTCAAGAGCTGCTCATTTGGCCTCTTCACTTAATGTCTAAATCACAAATTGTCTGAGCAAAGCAGTACAGCAGGTTAGGCAGCATCCAAGGAACAGGAAATTCGACGTTTCGGGCCAGAGCCCTTCATCAGGAACGTCGAATTTCCTGTTCCTTGGATACTGCCTGATCTGCTGCGCTTTAACCAGCAACACATTTTCAGCTCTGATCTCCAGCATCTGCAGACCTCACTGAGCAAAGCAGTACCCTGTCCATATTTTGTTTGGTTTCAGTGACATAGAAACTACATTCTTCAGTCGAATGCACATAGATGCAGCTTGGAGATACATAACTGAATGACATTTCTGTCAACTGGTAATAAGACAGGTTCTGCTATTGTCTCTTGCCTGCAAGAAGATTTATTTCTTCCTTAGTCAACACTAACAGACAGAGGGTATCATGAGAATGACATGTTTTTCTTGTATGTGATATGGTCTGTCAGCACAAATAACTGAGCTGCACAATGAAATTTAATTACAGACCCATTGCTACGCTAATGTTTCTTGTGTCATTTCTTTAAATCAGTCCTGTATTCAAGAGTTTTAGCAAAAAGCTTCTTTGGGGATTTCCTTAACTATATGGTTATAAAGCAATGATAGAGGGTCTAACATATTGGTGCTAACTTTACAGATCTGTGACCCTTGGAATATTCATTACATCATTTCAAAGTTGAGCAGGAAGCAATTATACTGGAAGGTATCTCCCTTTGTGTTATCTTGAGATTTCCACACCCTTAAATGTCATCATTTAGTTAAAGTTGACAGCATTCTGAGCTGCAAATGTGTTGCTGGTCAAAGCACAGCAGGTTAGGCAGCATCTCAGGAATAGAGAATTCGACGTTTCGAGCATAAGCCCTTGAAGGGCTTATGCTCGAAACCTCGAATTCTCTATTCCTGAGATGCTGCCTAACCTGCTGTGCTTTGACCAGCAACACATTTGCAGCTGTGATCTCCAGCATCTGCAGACCTCATTTTTTACTCGAGCATTCTGAGCTATCAAGTTAATCTTCCTACGGATTGCTCTCCGGCATGGGCATGTGAAGAAGAAATGTTGTTAAAATTTTCATCTTCATATCTTTTTAGTGAATTTTCACTTTCTATGGACCTAATACCTTTCATTAATGAATTTCTGGAGTTATACAAGATACATGAACCTTTAAATGTTTGTTTCATCAATGTCTTGTGCAAATTCAAAACACTTTGACTCAGTTGTTTTTGAAACCAAATAGTGATTCCCATTTACATTTTTTGGCATTTTCCACCTCCTTACATGTCTGCAAAGGAAGTGAAAGGATGTGAATGGCGTCATCTTTCCAATTGTGGACATTTGTGAAAAGTCATCAGTAAAGATGCTGACAAATTGGTGTCTGTACAATACATTATCACATGTCTTCTTGGATTCTCCTGTACTGGCCAGGCGTTTGAACATTTCCCACCACTGTGGGGACATGTATTGGTTGAAAGTTGCAATACTGGCATCATCCTTCACTGTCCCTGCACAATTCATCTGGTCAACCTTCTACCTTTGTTGATAAATAACTATTCCTTCCTTCTGTTATTTGTGATAATACTCTACAGAATAGTAGGCAAATGTTCGAGTTGTGGACCATTATGTACCATTTCAGTCCAACTTCTTTCTGACCTCGATTTGTTGTTCTTTCCAATTTTAAAATGGACAGCATGATCTTTTAAATGACCAAGTAAATGCTGATTTTCTGTTCCCCCAAATAGGACACCATCTTCTCTATGTGGTTAAGGACAGGTAACTGCGTCTGTTAGTACCTGCTGCTTCTAGTTATGTATCAGTTCATCCTGTAAACAAGAGGCACATGCCAGTGACTGCAGTGTAACCAGTCTGGGTGAAAGCTGGCAGTGTGTGCAAACACAAACTGTGGCTGCAAAGCTTAAAGCAGTGTTGTGTGTGAGGAGCTAATGAAGCTGTGAATGTTAGGTGTCAGTCCTGATGTACTGTAGTGCACTGAGCAGTGTGAGAGGCTAGTGGTATAGTTGTGGGATATGGCATTTAAGAAAGTTTCACTGACCACGACCAACTGTGTGAGATCTTGGTGCTGCTTGCAGCATTATTAGGGTGGGGGAGTGGTGGATGGCAGGTGCTTGACCGCCATGGTTATACTGTCTCATTGATTTCAGAGAGTTTGGTAGGAGGATCTCCCAGCCTTTTGTGAACACAGCACACATCACTCCTTCTGTACTCCGTGACCAGAGTCTCCAGTATAGCCTGGGGAAACTTGGAACGTGCTCTCTCCCGCATTGTGCCATTCTTTTGCCTTAACGGGTCAGCAGCTGTAAAATAGCTCCCAGCAACAAATCCACTCACAATACATTTTCATGTTAAGGGATGCAGGATAACTTTGCATGTGGTGCAGGGGAACTTTAACAGATGCTAGACTCAGACTGTTTTTGGAGAAAATGAGGACTGCAGATACTGGAGATCAGAGCTGAAAATGTGTTGCTGGAAAAGCGCAGCAGGTCAGGCAGCATCCAAGGAGCAGGAGAATCGATGTATTGGGCATAAGCGCTTCTTCAGGAATGAAGGTTCCTGAAGAAGGGCATATGCCCGAAACATCAATTCTCCTGCTCCTTAGATGCTGCCTGACCTGCTGCGCTTTTCCAGCAACACATTTTCAGCTCAGACTATTCTTGGTCCTCTTTTTAAGCTGTTAACCACTCACCAGCATGCTTAGCTCTGCCTGAGTGCTGCAGCCATGTCAATGAGTGTACAGAAATTGGCAATCTGCCTGAATCAAGAGTAACAGGCACAGATTAATCCTGCACTGTGATCCACGTGCGTGCTTTCAGGGACTATCAAATTTAATCTACCCTATTTCATCAGATGGAGAGGGTGAGATGAAGTTAAACAGGAATGGAACTGGAATTTACAACATCAGTTTAATTGCTGCATATGTATATACAGGAAACTAGATCAGACAAATAATGGTTAAGAAAAAACTATTAGTTAGTAAATTATTCCCCTGTCAACAAATTTGCTGAATGTTTTGTGTTTTCCAGAAGCATTTTTCAAAAACACTGACAGCACATTCAAATCAGGAAGCAACTGAACCTTGACAAATTGCCCTAACATTTCCCTTCTGTCAAAATATATAATGAACCATATCATATTTTCAAAACATCCACTGAAGCCCAGGAATTCAGATGTAACAAATGTTTCTGTATCACTTGCATGCATAGGCATACCGAAACAGAAATACTGTATCGAGTGACATGAGGGAATTAGCCTATTTGAGAGAAAGAAAATACAGTATTTTCTCATTGTTTCAAGTTGCTCATTTCTTGTTGCCATTACACATCCAATGTCAAAAGAGAAGAAAATTAACAGAAAGTTGCTGCAGGCATCCATCCCTCTCTTTAATAACTGGATAATAAAGGACCTTTCTCAGGTGCCTTATAAATCATATCCTTCACAATCATTTCTATGACAACCAGACTGCTGGAATCCCACATGTAGTCACTATTGCTAAGGCTATGTCACTTAAATCAAATATTTACTCAAACCTGAAGACAATGCAGGTGATACATCATCCTACCTAACATCCACATTATTCTTGAGACAATTCTCATTAAACTGATGAGAACTCATTTATCTCACTAAACTTAATTCCCTCCTTAGCTCCAGTTCTAGCAGTCACTGTAAATGGTTCCCGCTTCGCTGGTATGGTCACTCACCTTTTAAACCACTTTTTAAAAGCCCAGTTTCACTTGTATGACATTGCCACATGGCATGACATCAATCTCTCTTTACTTTCCAAAATTCTTGAACCTGTTGTTGCCTACTGTCTGGGACTTAAACATCCAAGGATCTGCATCCCATCAAAAGGACAGGCAGATGGGCATGGAGTTTCTTTATAGAGTCATAGAGATGTACAGCATGGAAACAGACCCTTCGGTCCAATCCATCCATGCTGAGAAGATATCCCAACACAATCTAGTCTCACCTGCCAGCACCTGGCCCATATCCCTCCAAACCCTTCCTATTCATATACCCATCCAAATGCCTTTCAAAAGTTGCAATTGTACCAGCCTCCACCACTTCCTCTGGCAGCTCATTCCATACACGTACTACCCTCTGCATGAAAAAGTTGCCCCTTAGGTCTCTTTTACATCTGTCCCCTCTCATCCTAAAACCATGCCCTCTAGTTCTGGACTCCCTGACCCCAGGAAAAAGACTTTGTCTATTTATCCTATCCATGCCCCTCATAATTTTGTAAACCTCTATAAGGTCACCCCTCAATCTCCGACACTCCAGGGAAAACAGCCCCAGCCTGTTCAGCCTCTCCCTATAGTTCAAATCCTCCAACCCTGGCAACATCCTTGTAAATCTTTTCTGAACCCTTTCAAGTTTCACAACATCTTTCCGATAGGAAGGAGAACAGAATTGCACGCAATATTCCAACAGTGGCCTAACCAATGTCCTGTACAGCCGCAACATGACCTCCCAACTCCTGTATTCAATACACTGACCAATAAAGGAAAACATAGCAAACGTTTTCTTCACTATCCTATCTACCTGCGACTCCACTTTCAAGGAGCTATGAACCTGCACTCCAAGGTCTCTTTGTACAGCAACACTCCCTAGGACCTTACCATTAAGTGTATAAGTCCTGCTAAGATTTGCTTCCCCAAAACACAGCACCTTGCATTTATCATCTGCAAACTTACTAACTATGCCTCTTATGCTCGCATCCAAATCATTTCTATAAATGATGAAATGTAGACGACCCAGTATCTATCCTTGTGGCACTCCACTGGTCACAGGCCTCCAGTCTGAAAAACAACCCTCCACCAACACCCTCTGTCTTCAACCTTTGAGCCAGTTCTGTATCCAAATGCCAGTTCTCCCTGTATTCTATGAGATCTAACCTTGCTAACCAGTCTCCCATGGGGAACCTTGTCGAACGCCTTACTGAAGTCCATATAGATCACACCTACTGCTCTGCCCTCATCAATACTCTTTGTTACTTCTTCAAAATACTCAATTAAGTTTACGAGCCATGATTTCCCACGCACAAAGCCATGTTGACTATCTCTAATCAATCCTTGTCTTTCCAAATATATGTACATCCTGTCCCTCAGGATTCCCTCCAATAACGTGCTCACCACCGAGGTCAGGCTCACCGGTCTATAGTTCCCTGGCTTGTCCTCAGCACCTTTCTTAAACAGTGACACCATGTTTGCCAACCTCTAGTCTTCCGGCACCTCACCTGTGACTATCGATGATATAAAAATCTCAGCAAGAGGACCAGCAATCAGTTCTCTAGCTTCCCACTAGCTTCTCTAGTTCTCGGGTACACCTAATCAGGTCCTGGGGATTTATCCACCTTTATCCATTTCAAGACATCCAGCACTTCTTCCTTTACAAGATGGATATTTTTCCAAGGTGTCACCATCTATTTCCTTACATTCGATATCTTCCAAATCCTTTTCCACAGTAAATACTGATGCAAAATATTCATTTAGTATCTCCCCCATTTTCTGCAGCTCCACACAAAGGCCGCCTTGCTGATACTTGAACTGCTCCTCGGATGCTGCCTGAACTGCTGTGCTCTTCCAGCACCACTAATCCTGATCCTTGAGGGACCCTATTCTCTCCCTAGTTACCCTTTTGTCCTTAATGTATTTGTAAATACCCTTTGAATTCTCCTTAATTCTATTTACCAAAGCTATCTGATGTCCCCTTTTTGCCCTCCTGATTACCCTCTTAAGTATACTCTTACTGCCTCTTTAGTCTTCTAAGGATTCACTGAATCTCTCCTGTCTATACCGGATATATGCTTTTTTTTTCTTAACCAAACCCTCAATTTATTTAGTCATCCAGCATTCCCTATACCTACCAGCTTTTCCTTTCACCCTGACAGGAATATACTTTCTATGGATTCTCGTTATCTCTTTTCTGAAGTCTTCCCATTTTCCAGCTGTCAATTTACCTGCGAACATCTGCCCTCCCCACTCCTCTCTCTCCCCCCCCCAACCCCAATCAGCTTTTGAAAGTTCTTGCCTAATACCATCAAAATTGGCCTTTCTCCAATTTAGAACTTCAACTTTTAGATCTGGTCTATCCTTTTCCATCACTATTTTAAATCTAATGGAATTATGGTCGCTGGCCCCAATGTGCTCTCCCACTGACACCTCAGTCACCTGCCCTGCCTTATTTCCCAAGAGTAGGTCAAGTTTTCTGAATCAGAAAATTGTCTTGTACACACTTAATAAATTCCTCTCCATCTAAACCATTAACACTATGGCAGTCCCAGTCTATGTTGGGAAAGTTAAAATCCCCTACCATAACCACCCTATTATTCTTACAGATAGCTGAGATCTCCTTACATGTTTGTTGCTCAATTTCTCTTTGACTATTAGGGTGTCTATAATACAATCCCAGTATGGTGATCATTCCTTCCTTATTTCTTAGTTCCACCCAAATAACTTCCCTGGATGTATTTCCAGGAATATCCCCCCTCAGCACAGCTGTAATGCTATCCCTTATCAAAAACGCCACTCCCTCTCCTCCCTTGCCTCCCTTTCTGTCCTTCCTGTACCATTTCTACCCTGGAACATTAAGCTGCCAGTCCTGCCCATCCCTGAGCCATGTTTCTGTAATTGCTATGATATCCCAGTCCCATGTTCCTAACCAGGCCCTGAGTTCATCTGCCTTCCCTGTTAGGTCCCTTGCATTGAAATAAATGCAGTTTAATTTTAGTCCTACCTTGTCCCTGCCTGCCCTGACTGTTTGACTCACTTCTGTTCTCAGCTGTACCCGTCTCAGATTGATGTCTTTCCTCACTATCTCCCTGGGATTCCCCCCCCCCCACTTCAACCCCACCTTACTAGTTTAAATCCTCCTGAGCAGCTCTAGCAAATTTCCCTGCCAGTATATTAGTCCCCTTCCAATTTAGGTGCAATCTCTCCTCCTTCTACAGGTCACTTCTAGCCCAAAAGAAATTCCAATGATCCAAAAATGTGAATCCTTTTCCCATACATCAGCTCCTCAGTCATGTATTCATCTGCTCTATCCTCCTATTCCTGCCCTCACTAGCTCATAGCACTGAGAGTAATCCAGATATTACTGTTCTTGAGGACCTCCTTTTTAAAGTTCTGCCTAGCTCTCTGCAATCTCCCTTCAGAATCCGAACCGTTTCCCTTCCTATGTCATTGCTTCCAATGTGGACAATGACCTCTTGCTGGCCCTTCTCCCCCGTGAGAACATTCTGCACCTTCTCGGAGATATCCCTGATCCTGGCACTAGGGAAACAACACAGCTTTCTGATTTTTCACTGCTGGCCACAGCAATGTCTGTCTGTACCTTGGACTAGAGAGTTACCTAACACAATTGATCTCTTGGAACCTGACGTAACCCTCGTTGCTTTGGAGCCAGTCTCAACACCAGAAACTTGGCTGATCGTGCTACATTCCCCTGAGAATCCATCACCCCCTACATTTTCCAAAACAGCATACCTGTTGCAATCCATCTATGTGGCTGCATCTGAGACTTTCTCCCCTTCCTATAACTGCCATCATCACATACTGTTGCTGCTGCAAATTCCTCATTGCCTCTAACCGTCTCTTCAACTCTCTCTAAACTCCCACATCTGACAAGAAGGGCATATCACCGTACTAAAGGCCATTTTTGTTTCTTAACAATCTACAGACCCAGAAAATAACACCATCTTATTCCTCTACAAAACACTGCCCAGGTTAAATTAATAGTTGTGGCTTATATTTTAAATTTAATCAAGATTAGATTAGATTACTTACAGTGTGGAAACAGGCCCTTCGGCCCAACAAGTCCACGCCGACCCACTGAAGCGCAACCCACCCAGACCCATTCCCCTACATTTACCCCTTCACCTAACACTACGGGCAATTTAGCATGGCCAATTCACCTAACCTGCACATTTTTGGATTGTGAGAGGAAACCGGAGCACCTGGAGGAAACCCACGCAGACACGGGGAGAATATGCAAACTCCACACAGAGAGTCACCTGAGACGGGAATTGAACCCAGGTCTCTGGCGCTGTGAGGCAGCAGTGCTAACTACTGTGCCACTGTGCCGCCCACACGAGACATATCTCAAAAAAACATATAATCAAGAAAGAACCCACTCTATTCATTACGGCAGGCCACACTTAGAACTATTCACTTATCTGATTCTGTGCTGTGAACTTCACCCAAACAGATTCCTCCAAGATCAGTTGTGAATTTCACTGTCTGTCAATTTTCCCAGATGCACACCGATGTCCAGCTATACATGAATTCAAACAGCGAAGGTAGTAACTGTGCAGGTACACTGTGGTGTCAGTTTCTTTCTCTCTCTCTCTCTCTCTCTCTCCTGCATTGACCTCACCATGTGCTTCCTTTGTCTGTTCTTCTCCCTTTTAAAACTGCTGTTGAGTTCTAAAACCATGCAACAGCATATAAAACAGTAATTGCTGCTCCTGGAATTCAAGGAAATCACCTCCAACACCTAAAATACCTCAATAAAGGAGCAGCATGTTTCAGCCAGAAATGTTTCCCTTCCTCCATTTTGGATTACCCAGAATGCATCTGCTTTGTTAGTAAGAAATGAAATTAAATCCATTGTGAGGTGACATGAAGTCTGATGAACCGCAAAGGAGAAAAGACACTGATGGGAGTTGTGCACAGACCTCTTAGCAACAGACAGGATGTGGGAAAGAAAATAAATCAGGAAATAGAAAAGGCATGTAAGAAAGGCACTTTTCCAGTAATCATGGGGAACTTCAAAATGCAGGTGGAGTGGAAAAATCAGATCTCAAGAAAAGGAATGTGTGGAATGCTTGCCAGGTGGTTGCCTTGTTGTACAGTCCACTAGGGAAGAGGCAATTCTGGATTTGGTGATATGTAATGAAGAAGATTTGATTCAGGAGTTGAAGGTGAAGGAACTCCCAGAGGGCAGCAACCATACTATGATAGAATTCACTCTGCAATTTGACAGGGAGAAGCTGTAATCAGCTGTAACAGGATTACAACTGAGTAAAGGCACTACAAAGACATGAGGGAGAAGTTGGCCAGAGTTAACTGGAAGAGGAACCTGTCAGGGAAGACAATGGAGCAGCAGTGGCGGGAATTTCTGAGGGGAATTCGGGAAGCACAACAGAAAGTAATCCTAAGGAAGAGGAAATGCATTAAGGGGAAGACAATGCAACCATGATTCACAGGAAAGTCATGGACAGCATAACGCCAATGAAAGCATAAGACATGGTGAAGATTAGTTGGAAGCCAGAGGTCTGGGAAGCCTTTACAAACCAGCAGAGGATAAGTGAAAAAGCAATAAGTGGGGGGAGAAGATATAATATGTGAGTAAGCTAGCTAGTAATATTAAAAGATTACTTTTTTTTAGATATATAGAAGGGAAGAGAGATGCAAGAGTGGACATCGAACCACTGAAAAATGAAGCTGGAGACGTAATAATCGGGAACAAAGAAATGGCGGAGAAAACTGAATAGATACTTTGAATCAGTTTTCACAGTGAAAGACACCAGCAGCATGCCAGAACTTCAGGAAAGTCAGGAACAGGGCTGATTGCTGCCATCATGAATGAGAAGGTGCTGCAGAATCCGAAAGTTCTGAAGATGGATAAATTATCCAGACCAGGCGGATTAACGAGAAGAAAGTGAGGTCTGCAGATGCTGGAGATCAGAGCTGAAAATGTGTTGCTGGAAAAGCGCAGCAGATCAGCATACAAGGAGGAAGGGCTTATGCCCAAAACGTCGAATTTCCTGTTCCTTGGATGCTGCCTGACCTGCTGCGCTTTTCCAACAACACATTTTCAGCCCAGGCGGATTAACCCCAGGGAAAGGTAAAAATTGAGGAGGTTGCAGAGGCATTGGTGGTAATACTTCAGGAATCACTGGAGTCAGGGATAATCCTAGTGGACAGGAAAATGGCTAATGAAATTCCTGGTTTAAGAAGGGAGGGAGGCAGATGACAGGAAGGCATCTGTGAGGAAGGCATATGGTGTACTGGGCTTTATTGGCAGAGGAATTGAGTTCCGGAGTCCTGAGGTCATGTTGCAGTTGTATAAGACTCTGGTGAGGCCTCATCTGGAGTATTGTGTGCAGTTTTGGTCGCCATACTATAGGAAGGATGTGGAAGCTTTAGAACGAGTGCAGAGGAGGTTTACCAGGATGTTGCCTGGAATGGTAGGAAAATCTTATGAGGAAAGGCTGAGGCACTTGGGGCTGTTCTCATTGGAGAAGAGAAGGTTTAGGGGAGATCTGATAGAAGTGTATAAGATGATTAGGAGTTTAGATAGGGTATATACTAAGAACCTTTTACCGTTAATGGAGTCAGGTGTTACTAGGGGACATAGCTTTAAATTAAGGGGTGGTAGGTATAGGACAGATGTTAGGGGTAGATTCTTCACACAGCGGGTTGTGAGTTCATGGAATGCCCTGCCCGTATCAGTGGTGAACTCTCCTTCTTTATGTTCATTTAAGCGGGCATTGGATAGGCATTTGGAAGTTATTGGGCTAGTATAGGTTAGGTAGGACTCGGTCGGCGCAACATCGAGGGCCGAAGGGCCTGTACTGCGCTGTATCCTTCTATGTTCTATGTTCTATGAAACTACAGGCCAGTTAGCCTGACCTGGGTTGTTGGTAAGATTTGAGAGGGAGGAAGTGAGGACTACAGATGCTGGAGATCAGAGTTGAGAGTGTGGTATTGGAAAAGCACAACCGGTCAGGCAGCATCCAAGGAGCAGGAGAATCGACGTTTCAGGTATAAGCCCTTCAGAGGGAATGAGTCTTGTGGACCATGGGGGCTGAGAGATAAATGGGAAGGGGGCGTGGGACTGGGGGAAGGTAGCTGAGAATGCGATGGGTTGGTGAAAATGGTGAGAAGGACATAGGTCAGAGAGGAGTGCGGAGCGGATAGATGGAAAGGTGATGGATAGGTCATGAGGGCGGTGAAAAGTTGGAGGCTTGGGACTGGGATGAGGTGGGGTGGGGGGGGATGGGAAATGAAGAAACTGGTGAAATCCACATTAATCCTGTGTGGTTGCAGGTTCCAAGGTGGAAGATGAGGCATTCTTTCTCCAGGTGTTGGGTGGTTAGGGTTTGGCGATAGAGGAGGCCCAGGACCTGCATGTCCTTGGTGGAGTGGGAGGGGGAGTTAAAGTGTTCAGCCACGGGACAGTGGGTTTGATGGGTGCAGATGTACCGGAAATGCTCTCTGAAACCATCCACAAGTAGGCGTCCCTTCTCCGCAATGTAGAGGAGACCACATCGGGTGCAATGGATACAGTAGATGACGTGTGTGCAAGTACAGGTAAATCTCTGTTGGATATGGAAGGATCCTTTGAGACCTTGGATGGAGGTGAGGGGGGAGGTGTGGGTGCATGTTTTGCACTTCTTGCATTGGCAGGGAAAGGTGCCAGGAGTGGGGTGTGAGCTGGTGGGACAGCGTGGATCTGACGCGGAGGGAATGGTCTTTCCGAAATGCTGATGGGGTGGAGAGGGAAATATATTCCTAGTGGTGGTGGAAGTGACGGAGGATGATGCAAGGTATATGGAGGTTGGTGGGGTGAAAAGTGAGGACCGGGGTATTCTGTCCTTGTTGCATTGGGAGGGGTGGGATTCAAGGGCAGAGGTGTGGGAAGTGGAGGAGATGCGCTGAAGGGCTTGAGGGGGGAAATTGTGGTCTTTGAAGGGGGCCATCTGGGGATTTCTATGGTGGAATTGGTCATCCTGGGAACAGAGACGGTGAACGTGGAGGAATTGGGAATAAGGGATGGGGTGTTTACAGGAGGCATGGTGAGAGGAGGCGTAGAGCAGGTAGTTGTGAGAGTCGATGGGTTTGTAGTAGAAGTTCATGGTCAGTCGGTCACTGGAGATGGAGATGGAAAGGTCCAGGCAGGTGAGGGAGGTGTCCGAGCTGATCCAGGTGAATTTGTGGTCAGGGTGAAAGTTGTTAGTGAAGTTGAAGAACTGCTCAACCTTCTCGTGGGAGCATGAGGTAGCGCCATTACAGTCATCAATACAGCAGAGGAAAGGTGGGGGATGATGCCAGTGTAGCTGCAGAAGACAGACTATTTCACGTTCCCGACAAAGAGGAGGAATAGCTGGGGCCCATGGCTACCATGGTACCATTGTAAGATTTGAGAGTCCATTATTAAGGATGAGATTGCAAAGTACACGGAAGTGCATGGGAAAGTAGAGCGGAGCCTGGACAGCTTTAAGGGAGGTCACAGCTGATGAATCTGTTAGAATCCTTTGAGGAGATAATGAGCAAGTAAGACAAAGGTGACCCAGTGTACATGATCTTTTTGGATTTCCCAATGGCCTTTGACAAGCTGCCACTGAGGAGGCTGGTCAATAATGTATGTGCCCACAGTGTTTGTGGCAAGGTACTGGCAAGGACAGGGTATTGGCTGACAGGCAGAAGGCAGTGAATGGGGATAAAGGAGTCTTTTTTCAGGATGGCTGCTGGTGACAAGTGGAGCCCCACAGGGGTCAGTGTTGAGAAAACAATTATTTAAATTATTCATTAACATTCTGGACAAAGGAACTGAGGGCATTGTTGCTAAATTTGCAGATGACACAATAGAACATAGAACATAGAACATAGAAAGATACAGCGCAGTACAGGCCCTTCGGCCCTCGATGTTGCGCCGACCGAATCCTACCTAACCTACACTAGCCCAATAACTTCCAAATGCCTATCCAATGCCCGCTTAAATGACCATAAAGAAGGAGAGTTCACCACTGCTACTGGCAGGGCATTCCATGAACTCACAACCCGCTGTGTAAAGAATCTACCCCTAACATCTGTCCTATACCTACCACCCCTTAATTTAAAGCTGTGTCCCCTAGTAACACCTGACTCCATTAGCGGTAAAAGGTTCTCAGTGTCGACCCTATCTAAACCCCTAATCATCTTATACACCTCTATCAAATCTCCCCTAAACCTTCTCTTCTCCAATGAGAACAGCCCCAAGTGCCTCAGCCTTTCCTCATAAGATTTTCCTACCATTCCAGGCAACATCCTGGTAAACCTCCTCTGCACTCGTTCCAATGCCTCCACATCCTTCCTATAGTATGGCGACCAAAACTGCACACAATACTCCAGATGAGGCCGCACCAGAGTCTTATACAGTTGCAACATGACCTCAGGACTCCGGAACTCAATTCCTCTACCAATAAAGCCCAGTACACCATATGCCTTCCTCACAGCACTATTTACCTGGGTGGCAACTTTCAGAGATCTGTGTACATGGACACCAAGATCCCTCTGCTCATCCACACTACCAAGTAGCCTACCATTAGCCCAGTAATCCATCTTCTTGTTACTCCTACCAAAGTGAATGACTTCACACTTAGCTACATTGAATTCCATTTGCCACATTTCTGCCCAGCTCTGCAACCTATCTATATCCCGCTGTAACCTACCACTTCCTTCCTCACTATCCACAACTCCACTGACTTTTGTGTCATCCGCAAACTTGCTTACCCAGCTTTCAAGCCCTTCCTCTAGATCATTTATAAAGATAACAAAAAGCAATGGTCCCAAAACAGATCCTTGTGGTACACCGCTCGTAACTGCACTCCAAGATGAACATAGTCCATCAACTACTACCCTCTGTCTCCTTCCAGCCAGCCAATTCCTAATCCAAACCTCTAATGTATCCTCAATGCCATGCCTCCGAAGTTTTAGCATTAGCCTACCATGGGGAACCTTATCGAACGCCTTACTAAAATCCATATACACAACATCTACTGCTTTACCCTCGTCCACTTCCTTAGTCACCTTCTCAAAGAACTCAATAAGGTTTGTGAGGCACGACCTGCCCTTCACAAAACCATGCTGGCTATCCTTGATCACATTATTCCTATCCAGATGTTCATAAATCTTATCCCTTACCATTCTCTCTAAGACTTTGCCCACCACTGAAGTCAGACTCACTGGCCTATAGTTACTAGGGCTATCCCTACTCCCTTTCTTGAACAAGGGGACCACATTCGCTATCCTCCAGTCCTCTGGTACTATTCCCGTTGACAATGACAACATAAAAATCCAGGCCAATGGCTCTGCTATCTCCTCCCTAGCTTCCCATAGGATCCTAGGGTAAATGCCATCAGGCCCAGGAGACTTATCTATTTTCATCCTCTCCAATATTCCCAGAACCTCTTCCCTGCATATTTCCAGGCCATCCATTCTAATCATTTGTGACTCCATATTCACATCAGCAACAGTGTCCTGTTCCTGAGTGAATACTGATGAAAAGTATTGATTTAGTGTCTCTCCAATCTCCTCCGCCTCCACACACAACTTCCCACTACTATCCTTGACTGGACCGATACCTACCCTAGTCATCCTTTTATTCCTGACATACCTATAGAAAGCCTTTGGGTTTTCCCTAATCCTACCAGCTAAAGACTTTTCATGTCCCCTTCTCGCTTCTCTTAGCTCTCTCTTTAGATCCTTCCTGGCTACCTTATAACTCTCTATCGCCCCAACTGAACCTTCACGCCTCATCTTTACATATGCCGCCTTCTTCCCTTTCACAAGGGATTCCAATTCCTTACTAAACCACGGCTGCCTCACAAGGCCCTTAACACCATGCCTGACTGGTACATACTTATCGAGGACACGTAGTAGCTGCTCCTTGAACAATCCCCACATCTCATTAGTGTTCTTCTCTTGAAGCCTGTTTTTCCAATCCACACATCCTAAGTCATGCCTCACTGCATCATAATTTCCCTGCCCCCAGCTATAACTCTTGCCCTGCGGCGCACACTTATCCCCCTCCATCACTAAAGTAAAAGTCACCGAGTTGTGGTCACTGTCCCCGAAGTGCTCACCTACCTCCAAGTCTAACACCTGGCCTGGTTCATTACCTAGAACCAAATCCAGTATAGCCTCACCTCTTGTTGGCCTGTCTACATATTGTGTCAGGAAACCCTCCTGCACACCTTGGACAAACACCGACCCATCTAATGAACTCGAGCTATAGCTCTCCCAGTCAATATCTGGGAAGTTAAAGTCCCCCATAACAACCACCCTGCTACCTTCACTCTTTTCCAGAATCATCCTCGCAATATTATCCTCTACTTCTCTAGGACTATTAGGAGGCCTGTAGAAAACACCTAACAGGGTGACCTCACCTTTCCCATTTCTAACCTCAGCCCAAACTATCTCAGATGGCAAGTCCTCTTCCATCGTCCATTCCACTGCTGTAATACTATCTTTGACAAGTAATGCCACACCTCCCCCTTTTTTACCCCCATGTCTGATCCTACTAAAACATTTAAACCCTGGAACCTGCAACAGCCATTCTTGTCCCTGTTCTACCCACGTCTCTGTAATGGCCACAACATCGAAGTCCCAGGTACCAACCCACGATGCAAGTTCACCTACCTTATTTCTGAAACTTCTAGCATTGAAGTATACACACTTCAATCCACCCTTCTGTTTACAGGCACCCTCCTTCGAGATCGCTGCATTATTCATAACCTCCCTACACTCAAGGTCCTGTACCCTAAAGCTACAGTCCAGGTTCCCATGCCCCGGCAGAGTTAGTTTAAACCCTCCCAAAGAGCACTAGCAAACGTCCCCCAAAGGATACTGGTGCCCTTCAGGTTCAGGTGTAGACCATCCTTTTTATAGAGGTCCCACCTTCCCTACAAAGGTAGGTGGAGGGACAGAGCTGAAAATGTGTTGATGGAAAAGCACAGCAGGTCAGGCAGCATCCAAGGAGCAGGAGAATTGACGTTTCGACGATTCCTGAAGAAGGGCTCATGCTCGAAACATCGATTCTCCTGCTCCTTGGATGCTGCCTGACCTGCTGCACTTTTCCAACAACACATTTTCAGCTCTGATCTCCAGCATCTGCAGTCCTCACTTTTTCCAGGTGGAGGGACAGATCAGGTTGAGCAAGCTTTGGAAATCTGAAGCATGAAGGGGTTTGGGAGTCCTAGTTCAGGATTCGCATAATGTTAATATGCAATTTTAATTGAGAGTTAGGAAGGTAACTGCAATGCCAGTATTCATTTCAAGAGGGCTAGAATACAAGAACAGAGATGCACTGCTGAGGCTGTATAAAGCTCTTATCTACCTTGACATTGTGAACAGTTTTGGGCCTACATGGAGTCCTGGATCATTCACTTGATACACTGGTCCCTGTGATCTTGCGTGCTCTTCTATCTGTAGCCCTGATCTTTCACTGGCATTGCCAAGTGGGTAAACTGCTGACCTCTGACTGGCTGATACTTCTCAAATAGCCACATGTCTGTCAATGGGACGTGATTTCAGAGGAAGGTCTACTACTGCCCTCTAAACCGATTTGAAGAGGGTACAGAGTGCTTTGTTCTGAAGAGTCATGTGGATATCTACCACTTTTTATGTAAGTGAGCAAGGCAACTGATTAAAACAGTAGGTTCCACCCTGTGTCTCTTCAGAAATTCAGAGTTTGGTACCAAAAATGTTCAGGGATCTATTTTTACAAGTCCATGCTGAGTGTTTTACCACTGGAGTATAGATTAAAAATTGAACAGTAGGTACTCCATTTTCAAGGGAAACTTGCACAACAGGTTAGGATGCACTTGCAAGAAAATTGTGAATTGGTAAAGGCCAAATTATTGCTGTAATGATATCTACAGGTTGATGACTCTGTTCAAAATTCGGCTTCAGAAGATTCCAGGCTGAGATCTATCATCACAATGGCAAGGCCTTAATCTTTCTGCCATTTTTCTTACACAAAGATAATAAACTAAAACATTTGAATGCTGAACTTTCTGAAATAAAATATATCTGTTTTATGACTGCTAATTAAAACAATCATACCAGTCTCCACCATTCCCTCTGGCAGCTCATTCTGTACACACGCCATTCTCTGGGTGAAAAAGTTGCCCCTGAGGTTTCTTTTAAAATTTTCCCTACTCACCCTAAACTTACGCCCTCTTGTTCTGGACTCCCACTCAATCTACTGATGGTCTTCTGCCTTTAATTCAAACCTTAAAATGTAATGTTTTCATCACAAATGAAAGATCATTGATAAATTAAATTGTAAATAATTTGGCTCATGACCTAAAAAGAATCAGGAGATTTTTAAAAAAACATCATTATTCTGTTATGGCGTTTTGCTGAAAACATTATTTAAGTGTCAGGAATTCCCTTGCAATGCTCCCACTTGGTGCTCGGAGCTATGGTGGAAATCTCATTTATGGTAAAATAGCAAATGCAAGTCTGAATTTTTTTAGACTCAGGTATTGTTGTAATAAGGACAAGGATAATTGTAATTGTTGCTGAACAAAGAGACCTTGGAGTGCAGGTTCATAGCTCCTTGAAAGTGGAGTTGCAGGTAGATAGGATATGCTTTCCTTTATTGGTCAGAGTATTGAGTACAGGAGTTGGGAGGTTATGTTGCAGCTGTACAGGACATTGGTTAGGCCACTGTTGGAATATTGCGTGGATTTCTGGTCTCCTTCCTATCGGAAAGATGTTGTGAAACTTGAAAGGGTTCAGAAACGATTTACAAGGATGTTGCCAGGGTTGGAGGATCTGAGCTACAGGGAGAGGCTGAACAAGCTGGGGCTGTTTTCCCTGGAGCGTCGGAGGCTGAGGGGTGACCTCATAGAGGTTTATAAAATCATGAGGGGCATGGATAGGATAAATAGACAAAGTCTTTTTCCTGGGGTGGGGGAGTCCAGAACTAGAGGGGCATAGACAATAGACAATAGGTGCAGGAGTAGGCCATTCAGCCCTTCAAGCCTGCACCACTATTCAATATGATCATGGCTGATCATTCCTAATCAGTATCCTGCCTTATCTCCATAACCCTTGATTCCACTATCCTTGAGAGCTCTATCTAACTCTTTCTTAAATGAATCCAGAGACTGGGCCTCCACTGCCCTCTGGGGCAGAGCATTCCACACAGCCACCACTCTCTGGGTGAAGAAGTTTCTCCTCATCTCTGTCCTAAATGGTCTACCTCGTATTTTTAAGCTGTGTCCTCTGGTTCAGCACTCACGCATCAGCGGAAACATGTTTCCTGCTGCCAGAGTGTCCAATCCTTTCATAATCTTATATGTCTCAATCAGATCCCCTCTCAGTCTTCTAAACTCATGGGTATACAAGCCCAGTCGCTTCAGTCTTTCAGTGTAAGGTAATCCCTCCATTTCAGGAATTGACCTCGTGAACCTACAATGCACTCCCTCAATAGCCAGAATGTCTTTCCTCAAATTTGGAGACCAGAAATGCACACAGTACTCCAGGTTTGGTCTCACCAGGACCATGTACAGCTGCAGAAGAACCTCTTTGCTTCTATACTCAATCCCTCTTGTTATGAAGGCCAGCATGCTATTAGCCTTCTTCCCTACCTGCTGTACCTGCATGCTTACCTTCATTGACTGGTGTACAAGAACACCCAGATCTCTGTACTGCCCCTTTACCTAAATTAATTCCATTGAGGTAGTAATCTGCCTTCCTGTTCTTGCCACCAAAGTGGATAACCATACATTTATCCACATTAAACTGTATCTGCCATGCATCTGCCCACTCACCCAACTTGTCCAGATCACCCTGTAATCTCCTAGCATCCTCATCACATTTCACCCTGCCACCCAGCTTTGTATCATCAGCAAATTTGCTAATGTTATTGCTGATACTATCTTTTATATCATTAATATATATTGTAAAAAGCTGTGGTCCCAGCACGGATCCCTGCGGTACCCCACTGGTCACTGCCTGCCATTCCGAAATGGAGCTGTTTATCACTACCCTTTGTTTCCTATCAGCCAACCAATTTTCAATCCAATCTAGTACTTTGCCCCCAATACCATGCGCCCTAAGTTTACTCACTAACCTCCTGTGTGGGACTTTCAAAATCTTTCTGAAAGTCCAGGTACACTACATCTACTGGATCTCCCTCGTCCATCTTCAGAGTTACATCCTCAAAAAATTCCAGAAGATTAGTCAAGCATGATTTCCCCTTCATAAATCCATGCTGACTCTGTCCTATCCTGTTACTACTATCTAGATGTGCCGTAATCTCATCCTTTATAATAGACTCCAGCATCTTTCCCACCACTGAGGTCAGACTAACTGGTCTATAATTTCCTGCTTTCTCTCTCCCACCTTTCTTAAAAAGTGGTATAACATTAGCCACTCTCCAATCCTCAGGAACCGATCCCGAATCTATTGAACTCTGGAAAATAATCACCAACGCATCCACGATTTCTCGAGCCACCTCCTTCAGTACCCTGGGATGTAGACCATCAGGCCCTGGGGACTTATCAACCTTCAGACCTAACAGTCTCTCCAACACCAAATCCTGGCAAATATAGATTCCCTTAAGTTCAGGTCCTTCAGCCACTGTTACCTCAGGGAGATTGCTTGTGTCTTCCCCAGTGAACACAGATCTGAAGTACCCATTTAATTCTTCTGCCATTTCTTTGTTCCCCGTAATATATACCCCTGTTTCTGTCTTCAAGGGCCCAATTTTAGTCCTAACCATTTTTTTGCCTTGCACATACTTGAAAAAGCTTTTACTATCCTCCTTTATATTATTGGCCAGTTTACCTTCGTACCTCATTTTTCCTCTGCGTATTTCCTTCTTGGTAATCCTCTGTTGTTCTTTAAAAGCTTCCCAGTCCTCCGTTTTCCCACTTATCTTTGCTATGTTATAGTTTTTCTCTCTTAACTTTATATGTTTCTTAACTTCCCTCGTCAGCCACGGCCACCCATGCCTCCTCCTAGGATCTTTCTTCCTTTTAAGCATGAACTGATCCTGCAACTTCTGCATTATACACAGAAATATCCGCCACTGTTCCTCCACAGTCATCCCTGCTAAGGTATTGCACCATTGAACTTTGGCCAGCTCCTCCCTCATAGCTCCATAGTTCCCTTTATTCAACAGAAGTACTGTCACTTCCGACTGTACCTTCTCCCTCTCACATTGCAGATTGAAGCTTAATGTATTATGGTCACTACTTCCCAATGGCTCCTTCACTTCGAGGTCTCTGACCAATTCTGGTTCGTTACACAATACTAGATCCAGAATTGCCTTCTCCCTGGTCGGCTCCAGCACCAGCTGCTCTAAGAATCCATCTCTGAGGTACTCCACAAAGTCTCTTTCTCGAGGTCCAATACCATCCTGATTCTCCCAGTCTACCTGCATGTTAAAATCCCCCATAACAACTGTAGTAACATCTTTACCACAGGCCAATTTCAGCTCCTGATTCAACTTACATCCGACATCCAGACTACTGTTTGGGGGCCTGTAGATAACTCCCAAGAGGGTCTTTTTACCCTTAGTATTTCGCAGCTCTATCCACACTGACTCTACATCCCCTGACTCTAGGTCCCCCCGCGCAAGGGACTGAATATCCTCCCCTACCAACAAGGCCACCCCACCCCCTCTGCCCGTCAGTCTGTCCTTACGATAGCACGTGTAGCCTTGAATATTCATTTCCCAGGCCCTGTCCACTTGAAGCCACGTCTCAGTTATCCCCACAATATCGTATCTGTCAATTTCCAAAAGAGCCTCAAGCTCATCCATCTTATGTCTAATGCTTCGTGCGTTCATATACAGTATTTTTAATTTGTTACTGCTCTCACCCTTCCCATCAACCCCTATTTCACTCAACCTTACAGCATGATCCCTTAGGGTGAGAGGGGAAAGATATAAAAGAGAACTAAGGGCCATGTTTTCATGCAGAGAGTGATACATGCATGGAATGAGCTGCTAGAGGAAGTGGTGGAGGCTGATACAATTGCAACATTTAAGAGGCATTTGGATGAGTAGGTGAATAGGAAGGGTTTGGAGGGATATGAGCCAAGTGCTGCCAAATGGGACAATACTAGGTTAGGATTTCTGGTTGGCATGGTCAAGTTGGACTGAAGAGTCTGTTTCCATGCTATACATCTCTATGACTCTCTGACAGCAGGTACATGACAACACCAGCCCCTGCAAGTTCCCCTCCAAGTCTCTCACCATCCTGACTTGGAAACATTGTGAAGTTCCTTCACTATCTCTAGGTCAAAATCCTGGAACTCCTTCTTTTTAGCACCTGCTGGTTGATCTACACTTTCTCTAGGATAGACAATAAATGCTGGTCTGGCCAGCAAAGCCCACATCTCACGAATGAACCAAAAAAAATCACAAAACCATAATCAGAGAATTACACTTATCGTTAACCCAGTTTGCAATGACATTCAGTTATTGTTGAGTCAGGTGAAAAGCAAAATACTGAATACACTGAAGGTTTGCAGAAAGAAGAGAAGATGCTGGAAAATCTCAGCAAGTCTGGAAGCAGTGTTTTGAAGAACAATCATATTGGACTTGATATGGATTTCTTTCCACATGTGCTGCCAGACCTTCTGAGTTTTTCCAACACTTTGTCTTAATTATGGTTGATCGGTCCTCATTCCTGATGAAGGGCTTTTGCCCAAAATGTTGATTTTCCTGCTCCTTGAATGCTGCCTGACATGCTGTGCTTTTCCAGCACCACACTCGCGACTCTGATCTCCAGCATCTGCAATCCTCACTTTCACTTAATTACGGTTGAGTCAGGGCCTTAGTGAATCAAAAGCAAAGCAACTCAAGTGAAATTGTCTTCTTTACAATTTGCTCTGAAGTTAGGCTATAATTACAGTAAGAGACAAATTGTATGAATGCATTCATTTACGTAATCAACCATAATCATTTGTACAAGATGAATCCATGCTGAAACAATTTTAAAGTTGTAACATAAATCAATTAGAAAAGTGGAAAACATAGCCAGAATAAAAGTTTAAGTTAACAAATGACACATTGAGGTTTTGTAATATACTGGCCAGGTCTTATTTAATGCATTGTGAACAATTTTATTTCATCTGGGGCCAATGTTCACCGAACCCACTTTTGCAAAACTGCTAGGATCATTGATTTTACTCCTTGAATTTGACAGAATGCAAAAAATATTGATATTCTAAGCATAATTAAGCTCTGTAATTATTAGGAGGGAAGATAAATCAGCCAAAGACATTCAGGACAATTCAATGAGTAGATGATGCTTGACTGGGCACATTTAATTTCTAGCAAATTCAGCACTAATGCCATGATTGGGGCCTAATTTTAATTTTATTGCTGACACCAGTAAAAACTGTCAGACGCCCCAGAAGGTCAGGGCCATGCAAGGAGAAGTCAGAATTCTTAGATCCCACAGAGATAATCTGAGCCTCTGCCACACTGGATTTCTCCTATTTTCACTTGTCAAACTCACCCAAATCTCTCCTGGATTTCTGAGCACTGCTGGGTAGTAACAATCCAATTTTTTGGCCCACTTTTACCAGACAATTGGCTGGCAAAATCTTACTAAGACCTGGCCAGAAACCTCTTGCCTAGACAGGGAGTCCAACATCTCTCCTTTATTTCTACCTAGGAGTTAAAATCTCCACTATTCACTTTAAGTAACTCATCAAATCATATTTGTGAATAAATCAACTAAAAACATAGAGCTTACAATTCTGGCTTCTGTGAATTGAAGCGAATAGAAATTCCAAAAGTGTGCTAGCTTGAAATCCAAGAAGTCCAGTCACTCAATAAATTATGAGAAGTAGAAAGCTCCAAACCACGAGAGATTGGGTGGTACAACGGTTAAGAACTCGCCTTTATTTTAAAGGTTCATATTCAGATCAACTGAAAGGTTGTGTGCGCGCTGCCTGGATGGATCCTACATGTGAGGATTTGACACTGCTCACACTCCTTTCTTGGCATGAATCCATGGCACAAACATGACTAATTTAGCACTAATTGGCAATCTCACTACAAGAGGCCACAGGAAACAGAAATGTCACACTAACATTGTAAGGAGTACTCTCTAAGTATGAAGCTGACATATACAGTTCAAATAACATTGAGAATCTCCATTCTGCAACTCACTCTACCTGCCCTGGTTAGACTCAATGTTGACAATGAAGTGATGATTTTATGAATGTCTGTTCTTAGTGAAGAACCTTGTTTAAATGTAACTGGTCTTAAAAAAAGTGCAACATTAACAAGTCTGGTATGGTAATTCAGTGCCAACAGTTTAGGAGGGGCTTTTTGAACCTTATATAGAAGCTTAAGGCAGTAAAATTATAACACTGTCTGCAGCTTATTACGGTTTAGTATGTAGAAAATAAATAAGATGCAAAGAAACTAAGAAATACATGTAATTAATTTAGACTCAGACATGGCAGAGCAGGTTGTGTGTCTGAGCTGCAGTTTGCGGGAACTTGTATTCATTTGGACAGTCTCAATTCCCACATCTGTGGTTAATGTCTCAGTCTTGTATCTGTCTGGAGCTACTGAGCTGAACCAAGTGTTGCAGATATTCTGACACAAAGGAGAGGGCAGGAGTAATTTCTGGACAGTTCCTCTCGACTTTGGTTGAACCTTGTAGAATAGGTTTGATATGAATAATGGTTTACAGAATGAGTGGAATTCAGGTTTCATTTTGCATTTTCTTGTGGGTGAGAAATGGCAGGGTGGCTTTGTGGTTAGCAGGACTGCCTCGCAGTGCCAGGGACTCAGGTTCAATTCCAGCCTTGGGCGACAATCTATGTGGTGTTTGCACATTCTCCCTGTGTCTGCATAGCTTTCTGTGGGTGCTCCGGTTTCCTCTCACAGTCCAAAGATTAGATGGACTGGCCATGCTAATTGCCCCATGGTGCCGAGGAATGTGCAGGTTAGGTGGATTAGGCATGGGAAATGGATTTACAGAGATAGGAGCTGGATGAGATGCTCTTTGGACGGTTGGTGGAGACTTGACTGGCCAAATGGCCTCTTTCGGCACTGTAGGGATTCTGTGATTCTATGAACTGCCCAACAGTAGTTTCCCTTCACTATTCTCAATTTTATTCCCACTTTGTGGCCAAGGACTGTCCCATCAATGAAATGTCGACTCCGAAGAGATTTGTAGTGCTCAAAATGAGCAGATCCTAGAGGTGGATAGCATTTATCTCAGGATATTCGAAGTACCCAAGTTGAAATTGTAAAATGTTACTAATCAGAGTGTGAGTCAATCGGCATTATGTAGTGACCACTAAGTTTGAAACCTTGTGCCATATATAAAAAAATGTGGACACATTATTCAGGCAGCTATCTAACACCAATATTTAGGAAAATGATGAGCTGAATCATCAGGTGCTGCACCTGGTTCTCCAGAATGGGACAAATCATGTTCTAGATCAAAAATATCCTGTCCAATGAAGTGAAAATCATACATTAATATTTGATCGTTCATCATGAAATGCTGTCATTGAAGCTCAGATTGTGGACTTCAAAGGAAGATCTTGGACACTAAGTAGAGAATTGTTGGCAGAATAATACCCATATAGAGTGTAGAGGAGCATTACTTTGAGAAATACAACATATTCCATGTAGCGGATGCCTACTCGACCAGCTTAAGTGGTAACATTTATAATATTTTCTATGCATACTTTCAACTCGCCACAAACTCGCATGAGGAATTTTATCAATTATTTTAAAAATATCAGATTAACAGCTAAATGGTGTAACCTAGCTGTAACATCTAAACCATCCACAAACCAGTCACTGGAGAATGATTAACACATTAAAAATTACACGCCATTTTCATCTTTAGCAACTTAATGATTGAGCTGTTTTTTTTCTTTATGCTGTGCCAATAATTGTAGCCTCTATAATTTCCCCAATACACTTATGGCGTTCGTCCCTTATGGAATGTTTCCATCATTGCTGATAAAGAAACAATGCTGTTGGAACTTGTCATTTTTCAAGAACATCAACTTTCAAAGGGAACAACAATTTATATAGCAAAAGAAACAAGTGCTGACTAGTTAGTAATTAGATCCTGATTGATCAATGCACTGACATAGAGAATGCACAAGGAGATAAATGTGAAACAGATAATCATGTCGCAACAGCACAGTAGCAGCAGGAAATACCTAGGTTCACCTGTTGCTCAAAGTTTACACTTCTATCTTTCTTTACTAATATGGAGAATGGAAACCAAATAGAAAGAGATGCAATCTTTCAGATCACTTGTAACATTGATACATCTCAGAAAAAAAGCAAGGAAACAGAACCAAAGAATGTTTTAAACACAGAGAATAGAGTTCTTACCTTTTCTGTTGCACACTCTGTTCCATCTAGTGGTGGGTCTAGTTTGGTCTTGCACTCCTGCTCACCATCTACTTTGCACCAGAGCCCAGTACATATGACATGCTACAACAAAGGGTAAAAAGAGAAGAGTGACTTCTCCGAAGAAAATAATACTATATTTTACATCTTCTGGAAAATGACTGAGATCTTGGGATAGGAATAACACTGAGGCTCCAACTGTTCACCATTATCAATGAGTAAACTGAACAGCAACCTCTGGTACGTCGGAAAAGCGCAGCACGTCAGGCAGCATCCAAGGGGCAGGGGAATCGGCGTTTCGGGCATGAGCCCTTCTTCAGGCTCATGCCCGAAATGGCGATTCTCCTGCTCCTTGGATGCTGCCTGACCTGCTGTGCTTTTCCAGCAACACATTTTCAGCTCTGATTTCCAGCATCTGCAGACCTCACTTTCTCCTGGCAACCTCTGGTATCCATGCATTAGAGTTAAGGGCAGAGATCTGGTCATGGCATTCTGTATTGCAGTCCTATTTTAGTGCACTGACAAGAGTTTCACACTAAGTTATATGAAGAACATAAAGTTGTGGTACATACTCATTACAATTAAAATTAGCTTTACTATCACATGCCAGGTGAGTACATTGAAAAGTTTACAAGTTGCAACTCACTGTGCCAACTTAGGTATCAATGTAGCTAGGTAAAGATATTTAAGTACAAAGTCATAGGAATAAATTAGAAAAATAAAGAAATAAAAAGGTCAGAATAATAGAACTTCCAACCCAATTCTGGCACCTAGCCTCCAGACTGAGCCCAGCCTCATCTCAAGGACAGCAGTTACAACATTTGCTCTGAATTCACTCAAGGCTACTGCTGGGAGTCTGTGCTGAGGCTGGGAGTCCGTGCTGAGGCCGGGGGTCCGAGCTGAGGCCGGGGGTCCGAGCTGAGGCCGGGGGTCCGCGCTGAGGCCGGGGGTCCGTGCTGAGGGAGTATGTGCTGAGGCCGGGGGTCCGTGTTGAGGCCGGGGGTCCGTGCTGAGGCCGGGAGTCCACGCTGAGGGAGTATGTGCTGAGGCCGGGGGTCTGTGTTGAGGCCGGGAGTCCGTGCTGAGGCTGGGAGTCCACGCTGAGGCCGGGAGTCCACGCTGAGGCTGGGAGTCCATGCTGAGGGAGTATGTGCTGAGGCCGGGGGTCCGTGTTGAGGCCGGGGGTCCGTGCTGAGGCCGGGAGTCCATGCTGAGGCCGGGAGTCCACGCTGAGGGAATATGTGCTGAGGCCGGTGGTCCGTGTTGAGGCTGGGGGTCCGTGCTGAGGCCGGGAGTCCACGCTGAGGGAGTATGTGCTGAGGCCAGGGGTCCGTGTTGAGGCCGGGGGTCTGTGCTACGGCCGGGGGCCCATGTTGAGGCCGGGGGTCCGTGCTGAGGCCGCGAGTCCGTGCTGATGCTGGGGGTCCATGCTGAGACCGGGGGTCCGTGCTGAGGCTGGGGGTCCGTGCTGAGACTGGAAGTCCATCCTGAGACCGGAAGTCCATGCTGAGACCAGCAGACCTACCTTGCTGCAATATTTGAGATATTAAATATATCCAGGATTGTTTGGACTGATATTATCTGGTGTATACAAATTATGAAGCATCACAATCATGATAATCACCAAACAACATCGCTGGCATGGAAATTTGACAACTTCAGTGTCTCATTTGTTAAGCATGCAATTATTGCAAGTGAATTTTTAAAAATATATTTTCATTTTGTTCAGTGACCTCACCAAATCCCAATCCATATTTTGTGGGTTGAAATTATCTCACACATTGCTTACAGAATGCCGCAATTTCATTGGTTGGACAGGCAGACTATTACAGGGCCTGTGCATACATTGCCCAGATGTCTGGAACAGAGGACATGAAGTTCACATGTTCCTGTTGAGTTTGGGATTCCCACATGAGTGAATCACACCTGCCCTCTTCCCCACCCACTCTCTTGGCAAAAATCAAACCTATTGAAAATGGACGTGGTACTTCTTCATCTGAGTTCCACTCACTATTTTTAAATGTCAAAGGAGATTTCATAACTCAGCAAAACCCAATCCTAAGAAGAAAATCTTCAGATGGAGCCTTTGAATTTGCTATTCCATTCAGGAATGTGGGTGGCCAAGTCAAAATGTGGCTGTGTAAGAAGGATGATAACATACTTTAAGAATATCGCGTGCAATTCTGGTCTCCATTCTATTGGAAAGATGTTTTGAAACTTGAAAGGGTTCAGAAAAGATTTACAAGGATATTGCCAAGGTTGGAGGATTTGAGCTATAAGGAGAGAATGAATAGGCTGGGGCTGTTTACCCTGGAGCGTCGGAAACTGAGGGGTGACCTTATAGAGGTTTATAAAGTCATGAGGGGCATGGATAGGATAAATAGACAAAATCTCTTCCCTGGGTTGTGAGAGTCTAGAACTAGAGGACATAGGTTTAAGGTGAGAAGGGAAAGATATAAAAGAGACCTAAGGGGCAATGTTTTCATGCAGAGACTGGTACATGTATGGAATGAGCTGCCAGAGGAAGTGGTGGAGGCTGGTACAATTGCAATATTTAAAAGGATCTGGATGGGTATATGAATAGGAAGGGTTTGGAGGGATATGGGCCGGGTGCTGGCAGGTGGGAATAGATTAGGTTGAGATATCTGGTTGGCATGGACAAGTTGGACCGAAGGGTCTGTTTCCATTCTGTACATCTTTACAACTCTGTGACTCTATGAGACAATGAGGAAACTTTACGATAAAGGTGGTCTTTGAATCTGCAACAAAAACAGAAATTACTGGAAAAACTCAACAGGTCAGACAGCATCTGTGTAGTGAAAGCAGAGTTAATGTTTCAAGTTAAGTGATCCTTCTCCAGGACTAGTCGTCTCCGAGAGAGAGGAGCAGAAATTCTTCAGAGGGAGACACCTGGAAGAGATGTGCCAGTGGGTTAAATATTAAAACAAAACAAATAACTATAGATGCTGAAATCTGAACCAAAAACAGAAATTGCTGGAGAAACTCAGCAAGCCTGGCAGCATCCATTACAGAGAAACAGAGTTAACATTTTGGGTCCAGTTTTTAAGAAGGATCATTAGACATGCAGTTCTTTACTTCGTTTGAATATACAATTTGATCAGTCAGAATCAAGTACATTAACTATTGGAATAAAATCCTGCGAAGACAGAGAACTGCAAAAACATTTTTCGCAATTATTTTCTCAGCTCACTTTGGAAGAATTATAAGTGTTAAGAGAAATATTATTCCTAAATTAGAAAAGGTACAAACAATTTAACAATTGCTACAATGTCAGTTTTGAGGAAGAAAACAATGTATTCAACTTTAGGTACCATGACAATTCCAAGTCATCACATATACTTTGTGTGAAAGTTAGATTAACTGGTTTCCTTTACAAAACATATTCCCTCACATTAAAATGTACGAATTGATCTTATGGGAATTTACATTGTGCAACATGCACTGGTCAAGCTCATGAAGATGGTACTTAATCCATACAATCGCTCTATTATCTCGTCATACAATTCTGTCGCTCTACCAAAGTGGGGATTGCAATTCTCAGCTTTCTAAAAGAGCCTCACAAAGTTAAATTTGGCAGTTAAACAAATTTTGGCAAATTCTGGGTCAACTTCATAACATGCGCATTGAGAGAAAGATTGAGATTTTACAGATTACTTTCACCTTCCAGCATTCAGAAATCACAGGACTTTTCTTTAAAAGCTCGACTTCCTGCCAACACTGAATGGTGCTTACTGAAAAGACCAATTCTTACTGCCTAAACTAAACAATTGGAAATTGTCAGTGTACTTATCAATATAATACCAGCTCGGGTGTTAATATTGCATATGCATGTCAAATTACAGATCCAGACTTAAAGACTGGGTTCTTTGCCAGAACTTGCCCCTGCCCATTCCACACTACCATCACCAGAGATGACGACAAGAATACATAACCAACATATATTTATAAAGTACCTGGAATATCAAGATTTTAAATATTACAAAATATAATGCAGAACCTTCCTCAGTTTCAGAATCCAAGATCAAGTTTTTATTTCATTCTTCAGGTCATAGCAAGGCTCGATC
Organism: Hemiscyllium ocellatum; assembly: GCF_020745735.1. NCBI lineage: Eukaryota > Metazoa > Chordata > Chondrichthyes > Orectolobiformes > Hemiscylliidae > Hemiscyllium > Hemiscyllium ocellatum. The sequence continues at coordinate 152,634,944 of NC_083402.1, read as the reverse complement.
TCATTGTTCAGATCAAAAGCACGAAAGACAGTACATTGTCTCATGAACACCCCATTTGTCCACATCTAGATCTGTAAACCTTTATAACAGCAAACAACTAAATTAGAATTTCAAGTATTCTTTTAGAAAATAGGTGAGAAAATACTGTGCCAAAACTTGCAAGTGCTTAATACTTTTATAAGATATGCCTTTGTCTACAGTTTTAGTGCAAATGTTAATTTAAGATCTCTGTTAAAACAGCAAACAGAAAAATGTCATATGAACAGACTATTATCCTTTATTACTGACAGAAACTTCTAGTCTATCTTGAAAAAAATCTGTTGACCCTCAAAAACATCATGTGCTGGAGAAAGGTCAGTTCATGTTAGACCTCACACAAGTATCAAAAGCATTGAAGAAAATAATGTGTTTGCTCTTCTGTGAACAGCCAGTACTTATTTTTATTATTTCTGACCTTGATAACCCATCTCCTTAACTATGGTGCCCTGCAACCGTCTGCTGCTTACAACAGCTTATCTTCCGGTTCCTATGCAGTTACCCCTGGTATCCCCGCGGATCTATTCCTGGCTCCTTCCCATTACCCATGAAAACACTGCTCCTTTGGTAATATAGTTTGAAAATGTGTTGTTGGTTTTCATTTACTATATACGTTGACCATGCCCATCACCAACTCTTTCAACTCCTCCACTGCTGTTAAACAATCAAACCCCTAATCTGACATCCAGTACTGCATGAGAAAAAAGATCACCATTAAATATTAGGAAGATTGAAGCCATTGCTTTCAGGTCTACTCCAACTACAGACTCTATTCCTCTTCTTTGGAAAAATCTGGAGAGAAAGCTAGTCTGGTCATAACCTGGATGTCACATTCAATCCTGGGTTTCTGCTGATATTTTCCTGTCATCGTCAATAGCATCATTCTCCATTTCCATGACTTCACTCGACTTCATAAATCGTTGCTCAACTGTACTTTCATTTATGTCCTCATGCCCTTTCAACTCAACTATTACAATGCACTTATGGCTGTTCCCTCTAATATATCCTCGTAGTCACCTTAGGAAGATAAATAAAGCTCAGTGAGTCCCGTTTCCCAATCACTCATGCTCACTGCCTTACATTAGCTCCTGATCAAGCAACATCATCACTTTAAAAGTCTCATCATAGTGTACAAATTCCTCCCTGGCCTTGCCCCTCTATAGTCAAGTCTAGTCTTACAACTGTGAGATATCCATATTCTTCACATTCTGGCCTCATTATGATGGCTCCATCATTACTGGTCATGCTTTCAGTTGCCTAGATCCCCAACTCTGGAATTTTATTCCTAGACCTCTCATCCTCTCTGCTCAACATTCCTCCTTTGAGACATTCCCCAAACAACCTCTCTGACCAAATCTTTGTTTATCTGATCTCACAGCTCCTTATTATGGGGCTCACTGCTTTTTAAAAAAAAAACACAAGTTGTTGACTTTTCTCACACATTTTACAACGAAAGTCACAGCAAATTCCAGTGTTAGGAGATTCCAGGCCAATCACACACTCCCATAAAGATACAGGGTTGACCAGGTGGAGAAACTGTCCTCACAAACCACCTTTTAGATATTAGCACCAAACTCATCAAATCCTTGCATGTATTCATTTCTGCATACCTTGACTGGTGTTTTAGTGGAAATTGCAGTAGGAGTAGATAGGCTATTCACATTCATAATTTATCCAGTTAAAAAACTGAACCTTTGAAATAAAGACAAGCTAAAAATATAACTTAGCTCAAAGGATTTCTGGGAAAATCTGAAAGATTGTAATTTTTTCATGTTTGCTTTTGGCACAGGCTCTATGTCAAACCTGCGAAGGATTTTTAGTACATTCAGGTCACAGTCGAACAATCAGAAACAAAAGCCTATCATCTGATCATGTGATGAAACAAATGAGGAAATATCAGTCAATTCCACTTAAACTTGAGAGGTTATATTTATTAAAACCTGGATTTACTTCAGTCATATGAAAGAACTCACTGCATTTGTAAAATTAGCTCAGTATCTTAATCTTTATATATTGGTGGAATGATTACTTCAAGCTGCAGTACCAGGAATTTGCACAATACGATTTCAATAGAATACAGACAATTGAACAATCTCACTGAAGCCAAATACTTAATGGTTTAGTTGAAATCAAAAGAGATTAGCAAAATTTTAAAGCTACTTGAATTTGGAAAGCGTGTGACCTGGTGCAGCAGACCAAATATAATTGTCTTGTAATCTGGTGAAGACAATCCTTTGAGATAGAAGGACTAATTACGTCCCAACAGTAGAAGCTGAAAATGGTTAGTTTGAGTGGTTATTCAATTAAAAGAATTTTTAATATTAAAATATACTAGGGTAGATATTTTGTGGCTTTGGATAAAATTTGCACTCAAAATGTCAACTCTGTTCAAGATGACAATTCTGTTCAAGATGTCAACTCTGTTCCACAAAGAAAACACAATTTGGATTGTCTCAAATAAACAAAATTAAATTTCAGTTGGACACGAGTAAAGAAAAATAGTTATTTCTTGTTTCTAAGGACTTCTTTCTTTCTAAAATATAGAAACTAAATATCTTCAAACGAGACGAGAAGTATTTAATTAGCACTCTAAAGGATAACATGCTGAAATGTTCATTTTTGATCTCAATTTTTACCACAGATCATGCTTCCTCAGAGAATGATATTCTTCTTAGTTAATGAACTCCCAAGCGTTGTTTGGGTACAGAGTTCAAATATTAATTCAAAATTCCAATATTTGATCAAAGCTATCCAGCCAATAATTGGACCCAGAAAGATCTGTGGTCTCAGTGCTTTTGAATTGGAGTGTGAAGAAAATAACCAGTGTTTCAATATATTCAGTCACCCCCATAGCAAGTTCACATTTTGATTTTAGGTGAAAATAGGCAAAAATATATAAATGTGATTATCTTAAGGTTTATGAGTACTCACTGTTAAAGGCTGCAAGTAAATTGTGGCAACTTGGACCAACACAATATCGAGGCAGCGCAGCAAAGAAACCAACATTCACAAGAACAGGAGAGTAAATTGGAGAAAAGAATGATAAAAGGAAGATTACTGATGAACTAGCTGAAGACACTACTCTGAGAAATTTCTACAGTGAGGGCTCAGGGCTGAGATCATTGACCTCCAACAATCATAGCCATCTTCCTTTGTGCTCGGTATGGTTCCAGCCAATATACAGGCTTCTCCTGAATCTCACTGAACTCCAGATTAGTTCAGGCTCCTTGATGTCACATTGGGTTATGTGCTGCTTTGATGTAAAGGAACCTCTGGCAGTCAGCTTTGGACTTCCAAAGTTACCAAGGAATTATCCACAACTTGCGTGAAGTAAAGAAAACAAAAGCAATGCTAGACATTTCAGTTTACCTGTTAACACAGGATTTGCACGGTATGACTGAATTCCCAAACTATTATCACCACAATGAGATACCCAATAAGTGAGCATTTTGAGTGACAACTTCAATTTCTTACACAATGGCAATAACGGGTTTGTTACAGTGCAGAAGGAGGTTATTCAGCCCATCAATAGTGCTATCACCCAGTGCCAATCTCCTGCCTTTTCTCCATATCCCTGCACATTACGTCTATCTAAAAAAAATCATCCATTGCCCTCGTGAATGCCTCAGTTGAACCTTGCTCCAGTCAGTGCTGTCCATATGATAACTACTTGTGTTTGAGAAAGTTTTTTTCTCACATCATCCTTGGTTTGCTTGCACATCATTGTAAACCTGTGCCCTCTTGTTCAGTAATGAGCAATAACAGCTTCTCGATAACTCCTTTATTTTGCCTGCTCATAAAACTGAAATCATCTCTCTGATTTCCTCTCAGCCACCTTCTCTCCAAGGACAACAGTCTCAACTTCTTCAATTGATCCTCATCACTGAAGTTTCTCGTCTTGGAGCCATTCTTGTAAATTGTTTCTGCACACTTCCTCGAATGCACTCACAACTTTCATATAATATGGTGCTTAAAACTGTACACAATTCTCCAGCTGAGGTCTAACAAGTATATTGTTCAAGTTCAACATCACCTCCTTGTTTTTGTACTCAATGCTCCTATTAATAAAGCCGACAATACTGTATGTTTTATTAACTGCTCTCTCCATGTCCTACCATCTTCAATGATATTTACACACGTACACTCAGGTCCCTCTGCTCCTCTACCCCTTTAAAATTTTACCCATTATCTTATACTGTCTTTCAGTTTTCTTCCAAATTTTCTTTAACAGAATGGATTAAGCACTTTGTTTCCTAAGGGAAGAGTTTAAGGAAATCCAAAGTATTTAATGCTTTCTTATTAAAATCAAAGAGTATTTTCCCAATTAGAGACATCATCAAAAGACACATAACTTTATGCTCTGTCAGCATGCTTCCTGAGCTCTGACCATGGTAGATAACTACTTTTGTTCAATCATGTGATGTGGACATCACCAGCATTTCTTGCCCATTCCTAGCTAACCTGGAGAATGTCATGGTGAGCTGCCTTCTTGAACTGCTGCAGTACAGTTGGTGTAGGGATCCTTAGGGACAGAGTTCCCAGATTTTGATCCAGAAACACTGATGTAATGCTGATGTATTTCCAAGACAGTCTGTGATTTGGAAAGGAATTTTCAGGTGGTTGTGCTGGCATGGGGAGGGAAGAGCAAAACGTGGTGAGTGAAGAGTTATGATTTGAACCAGGTCTATGTCCCAATGATTTCCTGACTTTTAAATTGGTGGTATGATGGATGATGCCCAGAGTCAAAAAATGTGGCCTGAAAAAACACAGCAGGTCAGGCAGCATCCAAGGAACAGGAGAGTCGAAGTTTCAGGCATAAGCCCTTCATCAGCCCCTCATAGTCATTATAACCTGACTGCGAAGCCTCTTCCAAGGATGCCTACCTTGAAGTTCTCCTCCTCTCTCAATGAGTCTCTCTCTCACTGAAACCCCCAGGTAATCTGTGCCATGAAGATCTTCAGCCACACCCCGAAACAGACTTGCTACCACAGCCATATCTCCTTCCTCAGCAACTGCCTACATCTCTGATCTCCAGCATCTGCAGTCCTCACATTCTCCTCGTATGGTGGAAGATGCGAGTTCTACTTGGACATTAGTAGCATAGGACTATAAGGACCATGGAGGATGGAATGATGGGCAGTTTGGCAGAGGGATTAGGAGACCCTTTACTGAGGCAGCAATGAGAATGTGCATAGAACATGGATGGAGAATGGAGAATAAGAGCAGGAACAATGTCTTCTGTTTTAATGTTTATTATTGAACTTTGAGCACAGCACCAGGGTGCCCAGGAGAGCATCTTGTTCAGCCCACTCCACTCTAATCCTGACCCTGACCCTAACGAATCCAGCACAGCCCTCTAGACCCAAGTTGGAAACTGCCATAATTCTTTAGGGACAGGATTTCCCCTGCTGCTGCACCACCTGACCTGGGAACAAAAACCTGGGCTCTTGTCTCTGCTACGAGCTGAGGAAGACAGTTCCATTGACCAACCACTCTCTGAAAAAAATATTTCTCCCTTTCACCATCTTAAATGGGAGAGCCCTTACTGTCTAAAAATGTGTCATTGGTTCTAATCTCTTCCACAAAAGGGAATGTTCTCTCAGTATCTAATTTATCAATTTCCCTCAGAATCTGACACACTTCAATAAGATCACTTCCTATTTTTCTAAAATTCCAAACGATAGAAGTCTTGGAACCTCTGACCTGCCTCTATTGCAAACATGTCATCATACCGCAAGGATCTGTTTGTCATGGTTATAAATGACCTGGATGAGGGTGTAGAAGGATGGGTTAGTAAAATTGCGGATGACACTAAGGTCGGTGGAGTTGTGGTTAGTGCTGAAGGGTGCTGCAAGTTACAGAGAGACATAGATAAGCTGCAGAGTTGTGCTCAGAGGTGGGAAATGGAGTTGAATGTGGAAAAGTGTGAGGTAATTCATTTTGGAATGAGTAACAGGAATACAGAGTACTGGGCTAATAGTAGTGTCAATGAATAGAGAGATCACGGTTTCCATGTACATAGAGGCCTGAAAATTGCCACGCAGATTGATAGGGTTGTTATGAAGGCACACGGTGTGTTAGCTTTATTGGAAGAGGGATTGAGTTTGAATTTCGGAACCATGAGGTCATGCTGCAGCTGTACAAAACTCTGGTGCGGGCACATTTGGAGTATTGCGTGCAGTTCTGGTCACCGCGTTATAGGAAGGACGTGGAAGCTTTAGAAAGTGTTCAGAGGAGATTTACTAGGATGTTGCCTGGTATGGAGGGAAGGTCTTATGAGGAAAGGCTGAGGAACTTGAAGCTGTTTTCGTCAGAGAGAAGAAAGTTGAGGGGTGATGTAATTGAGACATAAGATAACCAGGTGATTAGATAGGGTGAGCAGTGAGAGCCTTTTTCCTTGGATAGTGATGACTAGTATGAGGGGCATAGTTTTAAATTGAGGGATGATAGATACAGGACAGATGTCAGACGTAGTTTCTTTACTCAGAGAGTAGTAGGGGTGTGGAACAGCTCTTACTGCCCACCCTATCTAACACTCTGATTATCTTATATTTCTCAATTATGTCACCTCTCAACCTTCTTCTTTCTGACGAAAACAGCTTCAAGTCCCTCAGCCTTTCCTCATAAGACCGTACTCCAAAACTCAATCCCTCTACCAATAAGAGCAACAGTAGTAAACTCACCAAATTTAAGGGTACTTAAATGGTCATTGGATAAACTTAAGGAAGAAAATACAGTAGTGGAGGATTGATAGGCTTCAGAATTGGTTCCACAAGTCTTCACAACATCGAGGGCCGAAGGGCCTGTCCTGCGCTATAATGTTCTATGTTCCTCAAGTAAAGAAACCAAGATTCTACACAGTACTCTAGAAGTGATTTCACCAACGTGCAATGCAATTGCAGCAAAGTTCCCTACTTTTATATTCTATTCCCTTTGCAATAAAAGAGGACACTACATTTACCCTAATCATTTGCTCTACCTGCATACTAATTATTCAACTTTCACGTACAGCACAGCTCCCTGCACAGCTTTGAGTAACACACGGCTTTTCTATTTTCCCTCCAAAGTGGCTGAGTTCACAATATCCCACATTCTACTCCGTTTGCCTTATTTTTGCTCAGTCACTTAACCTGTCTAAGTCACCATGGAAACACTGTGTCCTTTTCAATTTACTTTCCTGGCACCTTCAAAGACGGATGTGCATGTACCTGCAGATCTCCATGTCCCTGCAAACTTGTTAGAATTAAGTCTATATTATCTCTTCTTCCTTCTTGTGTCAAAATTCATCAATTCATGGCTCTTTGCATTACATTTGATCTGCCACTTACTTGCTCATTCAGCTAACTTGTAGTCTATTTCCATCATGCTCAATTATTTTGCCACTTCTCCAACTTTGAGGTGATTGACAGATTTAAAATGTCCCATTATAGACAGTGTTTCCTTCTCTATTCTTCATTGAGCCTCTTTCAATAATTCGTCAGATATTACATTCAACTTCTGAAGAAATGTCACCAAACTTGAAATGTTAACTTTGCTTTCCTCTTATAGATGCTGCCAGACCTGCTGAATTTCTTCAGAAATTTCCAATTTTGTTGCATTCAACTTGTTCTTTTGCTGCAATCACCACAATAGTTTACTTACGAGTAGCAACACACTCAACTGAATGTTTAAAATTCATTCACAAGATATGGGAGGGCAGGCTGGACCGACATTTATTGCCCATTCTTAATTGCTCAGAGGGCAGTTGAGATTCAACCACATTGCCGTCGGTCTGGAGTCACATGGAGGCCAGACAAGGATGGGAGATAGTCACATGGAGGCCAGACAAGGATGGGAGATTTCCTTCCTTGAAGAACATTGAGAGTCAACCACATTGTTTTTTATGACACTCCACAATGGTTTCATGGTCATCTTTAGATTCGTAATTCCATGTATTTTTTAATTGAATTCAAATTCCACCATCTGCCATGTTAAGGTTTGAATCACAGAACATTAACTGTGTTTCTGGATTAATGGTTTAGCGATAACACCACTTGCCTTAATTGCTTTACTGATATGGACTGAATACATGTGCTCAAGCACTGGACCTCAAAGTTCTTTTGACAATTTTCTCATGTGCACAGATTTTCAACACTTCATTCGCTAAATGAAGCTTAAAATATTCTTCCAGCAAAACATTTATTATTATCCCACATTAAAGATAGGAGACCCACTAGTCACTGTTACTCAGTTTGTTGTTTGAATTCAAAATTATTTGTTGCTTTCTACTGTCAAGATTGTTCTCTCCCAATTTGAAATTTCACCTTTGACCTCAGGAGGCTAAAGCTGTTCCGATAATCCTTTTGTAAGAGCTCAGATCAACTGCCTTTGAAAATTAACGTAACTATCAGTCACACTTCATTCATCTGTTAAGTGCAACCTCCCTTTCATTAACTCACAAAGCGATCAGGTTTATTTTTCTCAAAAGGACTGAGCCAAATCTAAGTTCAGAACATACTGTAGCATTTGTCCATTGTTAGGATCAAGCTAAGAATGGAATTCTTACTATATACCATCTACAAAAAGAACACACAATTAAGAAGGCAAATGGCGTGCTTGTCTTCATCGGTGGGGTATGGAGGACTAAGAGTCAGCAAACCATGTTGCAGTGATAGAAAAGCTTTGGTTTAGGCTGCATTTGGAATATTGTGTGCAGTTTTGGACGTGGAAGCTTTGGAGACAGAGTGCAGAGAAGGTTCACCAGGATGTTGCTTGGTCTCGAGGGCATTGGCTATGAGGAGAGGTTAAAAAAAACTAGGATTGTTTTCACTGGAAAGACAACACTGAGAAGAGACTTGATAAAAGTCTACAAAATAATGAGAGGCATAGACAATGTGGGTAGTCAGAGGCTTTTCCCCAGGATTGACATTTCAATGTCAAGGGGGCACAAGTTCAAGGTGAGGGGGGAAAGTTTAAGGGAGATGTGCGAGGGAAGGCTATCATGCAGAGTGTGGTAGGAGCCTGGAACACACTGCCAGAAGCAGTGGTGGGAGCAGATACACTGGCAACATTTAAGAGACACCTGGATAGTTACATGAATAGGGAGGGAATAGAGGGATACAGAATGAATAAGGCCCGAAGGTTTGTTTTTTAATTTAGCTAGGGCATGTTGATAGACACAAGCTTGGAGGGCCAAAGGGCCTCCTGTGCTGAACTCTTCTTGTATTCTTTTGTACTCAGAACGCAAAACTGGAGAGCAAAATGACAGCAGTTAGCTTTAAAGTGTGAAAAAAATAAAGCAAGTAACTGTGGAAGCTGGAAATCAGAAACAAAAACAGAAATTGTTGGGAAAACTTCAGAAGATCGGGCAGCATATGAACAGAAAGCAGAATGAATGTTTCCGGTCCAGTTGCCCTTCCTCAGTACGGAGATGCTGCTGTACGGAGATGCTCATATTTCAGAAGAATCCCTTTTCCTTCACATGTACACCAATATATGGTTTTCCTGTATCTCTGTTTTGTTCTTTTTATTTCAAATGTTCTGTCAATATTTTCACCGAAAAATCTATAAGGAATAGGAGAGAATTTGACCATTCAGTCCATTGAGCATACTCTACCATTTGATCATGGTTGATTTATTTTTCAACCCCATTCTGATGCCTTCTCTCTGTAATTCCTGATCCATTTACGAATGAAGAATCTAGCTATCTCTGCCTTAAATACACTCAATGACTTGCCCTTCACAGCCCTCTATGGCAGTGAGTTCCACAGAGTCACCACCCTCTGGCTGGAGAAATTCCTTCTTGTCTCAGTTCTAAAGGTTCGTCCCTTCACTCTGAAGCTGTGCCCTTGGGTCCTAATCTCTCCTATGAGTGGAAACATCTTCTCCACGTCCACTCCATCCAGGCCTCTCAGTAATGAGATCTTCCGCCTAGGAACCCTCCAACCATAAGGGATGAATGCAGATTTCTCCAGCTTCCTCATTTCCCCTCCCCCCACCTTATCTCAGTCTCAACCCTCGGACTCAGCACCGCCTTCTTGACCTGCAATCTTCTTCCCGACCTCTCCGCCCCCACCCCCTCTCCAGCCTATCACCCTACCTTAACCTGCTTCCACCTATCGCATTCCCAAGCCCCTCCCCAAAGTCCCTCCTCTCTACCTTTTATCTTAGCCTGCTTGGCACACCCTCCTCATTCCTGAAGAAGGGCTTATGCCCGAAACGTCGATTCTCCTGCTCCTTGGATGCTGCCTGACCTGCTGCGCTTTTCCAGCAACACATTTTTCAGCTCTGATCTCCCGCATCTGCATCCTCACTTTCTCCCAGTAATGAGATCCCCCCTCATCCATCTAAGTTCCTTTGGGTACAATCCCAGAGTCCTACACGACTACTCACATGACAAGCTCTTCACCCCCAGGATCATTCTTGCAAACCTCCTCTGGAACACCCTTCCGACACGAACACATCCTTCCTGAGATACAGGGGCCAAAACTACGCTCAATATTCCAAATGTAGTCTGATCAGAGCCTTACACAGCCTCAGCAGTACAGCCTACTCTTGTATTCGAGCCCTCTTGAAATGAATGACAACATTGCATTTGCCTTCCTAACTGCCAACTGAACCTAAATGTTAACTTTAAAAGAATCCTGAACTTGGACTCCCAAGTCTCTTTGTGCTTCAGAGTCCTGAAGCCCTTCCCCATTTAGAAAATACTCAATATCTCTATTTTTCCTACCAAAGTGCATAACCTCACATGTTCTCCTAGTGTATTCCATCTGCCTTTTCTTTGCCCATTGTCTTAGCCCATCCAAGTCCTTCTGCAGCCTTCCCACTTCCACAACACTCCCTGTCCCTCCACCTATCTTTGTGTCATCTCAAACATGGCAACAATGCCCTCAATTACTTTGTTCAGATCATTAATGTATAACATGAATAGCTGTGGTCCCAATATGATCCATGCAGAACTCAAATAGTCACCAGCTGCCAAACTGAAAAAGACTCCTTTATCCTTACTCTCTGCCTTCTGTCATCAGCCAATCCTCTATCCATGCCAGTACCTTGACCCTAACACCACAGGCTTTAATCTTATTTGGCAGCCTCCAGTGCAGTACCTTGTCAAATCTGGAAATACTAATAGATCATGTCCACAAGCTCTCCTTTGTCTGATTTGTTTGTTACCTCCTCAAAGAATCCTAAAAATTTGTCAGACATGATCTACTCTTGACAAAGCTGTGTTGATTCTGCCCTGTTTTACCAGTTCCAAGGACTCTACAATTTTATCCATAATAATAGATATTAAAGGTTTACCAATGACTAAGCTAACTGGCCTATAGTTTCCTGTCTTCTGCCTCCCTCCCTTTTTAAACATTACATTCCCCACTTTCCAGTCCTCTGGCACCCTCCCTGACTGCAGTGATTCCTCAACGATCACCTCCAATTTCCTCAGCTCTCTCATAACTTTTAAAAGATGTAAAGTATAAAGCACATCTTTGCTAATATTTAAATAACTGATTGAATATTATACTCAATTACCATAAAGCCTATTTTGCTTAAATACATACACATACACAGCAAAATGCTTTGATAAGTTCTTCAGCTTAACATACTTAAATTCTGAAAGTTACAAATAACCCAAGGATGCATTATGTAAAAACAAACTATTTCTATTTTAGTAACAGCTAGATTCCCTTACAAGCAAATGTAAACAAATTACAAAAGGAGTGTTGCTCCCTCTTATTGGTTTTTATCATTTTAAATGGGGTCACCACTTTGCTGGTTGATCATTCTTCTTGACTTCCTTTCATATTAAACATCATCTTTTTTCTGCAGTTGATAGCTTTACACCTGGATGTCTGCCTTGATCCTAACAGTCTCCTTTAATCCAGAGACAGTCCAATACTGGCTTGTCTGCACAAGCAACAATGCTCTCCTGTGGACACCATGGGTCTTGGACATGTAGCCACCTGACTCAAAGGCAACAGTGTCATTGCCTGAGCTGTAGACAGATCGCCAAAAATAACAAGATAGTTAACAAGTGATTTGATATTTTCATCATTACTGCACTCATTAACAGTGAAACCTAAAGCAGTTGATAGCATATTATCTGTACTATTGGTGGTGTTGCTTCCTGTGTCATAAAGTCATTGGTTGATGCACTTTGCTGCAAATGTGTTGCTGGTCAAAGCACAGCAGGCCAGGCAGCATCTCAGGAATAGAGAATTCGACTTTTCGAGCACAAGCCCTTCATCAGGAATAAGAGAGAGAGAGCCAAGCAGGCTAAGATAAAAGGTAGGGAGGAGGGACTAGGGGGAGGGGCGATGGAGGTGGGATAGGTGGAAGGAGGTCAAGGTGAGGGTGATAGGCCGGAGTGGGGTGGGGGCGGAGAGGTCAGGAAGAGGATTGCAGGTTAGGAGGGCGGTGCTGAGTTGAGGGAACCGACTGAGACAAGGTGGGGGGAGGGGAAATGAGGAAGCTGGAGAAATCTGAATTCATACCTTGTGGTTGGAGGGTTCCCAGGCGGAAGATGAGGCGCTCCTCCTCCCGCCGTCGTGTAGTTATGTTCTGCCGGTGGAGGAGTCCAAGGACCTGCATGTCCTCGGTGGAGTGGGAGGGAGAGTTAAAGTGTTGAGCCACGGGGTGATTGGGTTGGTTGGTTCGGGCGGCCCAGAGGTGTTCTCTGAAGCGTTCCGCAAGTAAGCGGCCTGTCTCACCAATATAGAGGAGGCCACATCGGGTGCAGCAGATGCAATAGATGATGTGTGTGGAGGTACAGGTGAACTTGTGGCGGATATGGAAGGATCCCTTGCGGCCTCGGAGGGAAGTGAGTGTGGAGGTGTGGGCGCAAGTTTTACATTTCCTGCGGTTGCAGGGGAAGGTGCCGGGGGTGGAGGTTGGGTTGGTGGGGGGTGTGGATCTGACGAGGGAGTCACGAAGGGAGTGGTCTTTGCAGAACGCTGATAGGGGAGGGGAGGGAAATATATCCTTGGTGGTGGGGTCCGTTTGGAGGTGGCGGAAATGGCGGCGGATGATACGTTGTATGCGGAGGTTGGTGGGGTGGTAGGTGAGAACCAGTGGGGTTCTGTCTTGGTGGCGGTTGGAGGAGCGGGGCTCAAGGGCGGAGGAGCGGGAAGTGGAGGAGATGCGGTGGAGGGCATCGTCGATCACGTCTGGGGGGAATCTGCGGTCCTTGAAGACGGAGGCCATCTGGGCTGTGCGGTGTTGGAATTGGTCCTCCTGGGAGCAGATGCGGCGGAGACGAAGGAATTGGGAATATGGGATGGCATTTTTACAGGGGGCAGGGTGGGAGGAGGTGTAGTCCAGGTAGCTGTGGGAGTCAGTCGGTTTATAATAGATGTCTGTGTTGAGTCGGTCGCCCGAGATAGAAATGGAAAGGTCTAGGAAGGGGAGGGAGGAGTCTGAGACAGTCCAGGTGAATTTCAGGTCGGGATGGAAGGTGTTAGTAAAGTTGATGAACTGTTCAACCTCCTCGTGGGAGCACGAGGCAGCGCCGATACAGTCATCGATGTAGCGGAGGAAAAGGTGGGGGGTGGTGCCAGTGTAGTTGCGGAAGATGGACTGTTCCACATATCCTACGAAGAGGCAGGCATAGCTGGGGCCCATGCGGGTGCCCATGGCAACTCCTTTAGTTTGGAGGAAGTGGGAGGATTGAAAAGAGAAGTTGTTCAGGGTGAGGACCAGTTCAGTCAGTCGAAGGAGGGTGTCAGTGGAAGGGTACTGGTTGGTGCGGCGGGAAAGGAAGAAGCGGAGGGCTTTGAGTCCTTCGTGATGGGGGATGGAGGTGTACAGGGACTGGATGTCCATAGTGAAAATAAGGCGTTGGGGACCGGGGAAGCGAAAATCCTGGAGGAGGTGGAGGACGTGGGTGGTGTCCCGAACGTAGGTGGGGAGTTCTTGGACTAAAGGGGACAGGACCGTGTCGAGGTATTGGGAGATGAGTTCGGTGGGGCAGGAGCAGGCTGAGACAATGGGTCGGCCGGGGCAGGCAGGTTTGTGGATTTTGGGCAGGAGGTAGAAACGGGCGGTGCGGGGTTGTGGGACTATGAGGTTGGAGGCGGTGGATGGGAGATCCCCTGAGGTGATGAGGTTATGGATGGTCTGAGAGATGATGGTTTGGTGGTGGGAGGTGGGGTCGTGGTCAAGGGGGCGATAAGAGGAGGCGTCCGCGAGCTGGCGTTTGGCTTCAGCGGTATACAGGTCAGTGCGCCAAACTACCACCGCGCCTCCCTTGTCTGTGGGTTTGATGGTGAGGTTGGGGTTGGAGCGGAGGGAGTGGAGGGCTGCATGTTCTGAGGGTGAGAGGTTGGAGTGAGTGAGAGGGGTGGACAGGTTGAGTCGGTTAATGTCACGGCGGCAGTTGGCTATAAAGAGGTCGAGGGCGGGTAGGAGGTCAGCACGGGGTGTCCAGGTGGATGGGGTGTGTTGGAGGCGGGAGAAGGGGTCGTCAGAGGGTGGGCGGGAGTCTTGGTTGTGAAAGTAGGCACGGAGGCGAAGGCGGCGGAAGAATTGTTCAATATCTCGCCGCGTGTTGAACTCATTAATCCGAGGGCATAGGGGAATGAAGGTGAGGCCCCTGCTGAGGACTGATCTTTCATCCTCAGAGAGGGGGAGGTCTGGAGGGATGGTGAAGATCCGGCAAGGCTGGGAGCTAGGACCTGGTGTGGGACTGGAGCTGGGGCTGGAGCTGGGGGCGGGGACAGAGATCGAAGTAGGGGCGGAGTTAGACGTGGCGACGTTGCTCGATGTGGGGGCGGAGTCAAGCGTGGGGGCGGGGTCATGCGTCGTGACGGAAATAAGCGTGGGGGCGGGGTTATGTGTGGTGACGAAGGTTTGCGTGGGGGCTGGGTTACGTGAAGTGACGAAAGACGGCGTGGGGGCGGGGAAACCTGAGGATTTGTGCTCCTGCAGGTTAGTGATGTCAGTGGGGGCGGAAGTGGCTGCGCCGACGGCAACCGGAGGGGCGGAAATGGTTGCGGCGACGGAGGAGTGGTGGTCATTCCCGGTGGCCGCGTGGGTCGCGGGTCCGTCGGCGATCGTGGAAGCGGTTGTGTGTGTGGTGGTCACCGGGGCAGTTGTTGGGGCGGCGATCGCGGGGGCTCCGAGGTCGGTGGGGGCGGAAGTGACGTAACGGGCGGCGGCGGCCTTATAAACCGACTGACTCCCACAGCTACCTGGACTACACCTCCTCCCACCCTGCCCCCTGTAAAAACGCCATCCCATATTCCCAATTCCTTCGTCTCCGCCGCATCTGCTCCCAGGAGGACCAATTCCAACACCGCACAGCCCAGATGGCCTCCTTCTTCAAGGACCGCAGATTCCCCCCAGACGTGATTGACGATGCCCTCCACCGCATCTCCTCCACTTCCCGCTCCTCCGCCCTTGAGCCCCGCTCCTCCAACCGCCACCAAGACAGAACCCCACTGGTTCTCACCTACCACCCCACCAACCTCCGCATACAACGTATCATCCGCCGCCATTTCCGCCACCTCCAAACGGACCCCACCACCAAGGATATATTTCCCTCCCCTCCCCTATCAGCGTTCCGCAAGGACCACTCCCTTCGTGACTCCCTCGTCAGATCCACACCCCCCACCAACCCAACCTCCACCCCCGGCACCTTCCCCTGCAACCGCAGGAAATGTAAAACTTGCGCCCACACCTCCACACTCACTTCCCTCCAAGGCCCCAAGGGATCCTTCCATATCCGCCACAAGTTCACCTGTACCTCCACACACATCATCTATTGCATCCGCTGCACCCGATGTGGCCTCCTCTATATTGGTGAGACAGGCCGCTTACTTGTGGAACGCTTCAGAGAACACCTCCGGGCCGCCCGAACCAACCAACCCAATCACCCCGTGGCTCAACACTTTAACTCTCCCTCCCACTCCACCGAGGACATGCAGGTCCTTGGACTCCTCCACCGGCAGAACACAACTACACGACGGTTGGAGGAAGAGCGCCTCATCTTCCGCCTGGGAACCCTCCAACCACAAGGTATGAATTCAGATTTCTCCAGCTTCCTCATTTCCCCTCCCCCCACCTTGTCTCAGTCGGTTCCCTCAACTCAGCACCGTCCTCCTAACCTGCAATCCTCTTCCTGACCTCTCCGCCCCCACCCCACTCCGGCCTATCACCCTCACCTTGACCTCCTTCCACCTATCCCACCTCCATCGCCCCTCCCCCTAGTCCCTCCTCCCTACCTTTTATCTTAGCCTGCTTGGCTCTCTCTCTCTTATTCCTGATGAAGGGCTTGTGCTCGAAACGTCGAATTCTCTATTCCTGAGATGCTGCCTGGCCTGCTGTGCTTTAACCAGCAACACATTTGCAGCTGTGATCTCCAGCATCTGCAGACCTCACTTTTTACCCGGTTGATGCACCTTGCCCATGTTTTGCTCCACAAAGCCAGGGAGTGAAGGACAGAACTAAAAACAATCTTGATTCATTTTAAAAACATAACAATGATACATGTTACAGACATACATCTCCCGACTCAACAACCAGTTTCATTTTGTTTCCGTACATAGCTCAATTTAATCTTCAGTTAAAGGCTACTACCTACATAAAACACAACACAATTAACAACCCAACTCATTTTGTACTGTCAGAATTCCTGTTGCTCAGCTCAGTTGTGAAACTGAGATTTAGCCTGCCCTCTTATGCAGATGTAATATATTTCATAGAACTTGAAGAGGAGTAGGGGATTCTTCCAGTTTCTTGGACATTTATCCATTAATTATAATTGTGTATTTTGTCTTTTATTTTGTTCTTCTTGGTAAAGTTTGTTGTTCACAATTTAGCTTCTCTAATTCCCTACACCATTTTATTTTTCAAAAGTGTATTCAAAATACATGATTCTTATGATGGAATGCTCTATAAGTATAAGTTATTTCTCCTTGTAGATGTTTCATCAATCATATTTCAGATATTGTCATTTGAATTAGTTTAATTTTGATTCAAAGCCAATACCTCTTTGCATTGACACGAAACAATAGCAACAGTCCACTGAAGAGACAGAGACAAGTTGAAAAATATTACCTTCTTGTGGAAATCTTGTGATCCCAAAGGATAGTGAAAGCAAATTGTTCATGAGCTCCCTTTTCTCTCTTACTTGGTAAATACCATTCCATTGGGACCTGGTGACAGTCTAACCCCTCCTGATTCTCCCATCAACTTGTCTCTATACCATTTTTCCATCTGTGGATGGGTCTTAGCCTTGTGAATTGCTAATGCAGCTTCAAACTCTAGGGGATTGGGTAGGGGATTGTAGCTCCCAGAAGCCTAATTTTCACCCTTAAGAATTAAAATTAACCTACACCTCTTACTCTTGCTTTATTTTCCTTACTATTCAGAACATGTTTTCATTTGTTGTTCATTTCCCAAAATGGGCTTCACATTTGTTCACACTGAACTGCATCTGCTGTCTGGGTGCCATTTTTTATATCCTCCAATAATGTGTAATCAATAATAATGATTTTGGACCCTACACAATTTTATCTAATTCACTGATTTAAGCAATGCTGGCTGCTGTTTTACATAAGACAATGGCTGAAACACAGAAGATGAGGCATTGACAGAACTTTGTACATGTGCAACAAACCAAACATTACCTGCATCTCTTTGCAGAAAGAAGCTTTAGGGCCGAAGAGAATCTGACATTGTTCATCCGCTGTGTAGATCATGCCTGGCAACTTGGATGACAACATCACTGAATTGAGGCTTTGAGGATCTGTGTGCAGTAAACAATTACTGACCTTTGACCTGTCAATACATGCAAATTCATAAGTTATAGCCAACAAATGATGTTCATTTCATCATGTTCCAGTTTTTCTAAAGGTAGAGAAATTTGCAATGGGGTGTTGTGATTTCAACCCAACAATTCTATAACACTGGGGCCTAATAACAACAAAACATGGAAATAAAGTTTATAGATACTGGTCAGCCATTTGCCAACTGGAAATGAAAGGAGCCGATTTTCCTAATTGGATCTACAATACCCTTACCCTGCTTCTGACAGTCATAAGGGAACCCAGGATTGGTCCATTTTACCATTAATATATTTAAACCAGCAGGAATCAATTTTCAGAACCTTGTAATAATCAAGGAAGACAAAGGCTTCTAAAATGGTGAGTTACTGAAAAAGCAAAAAGCAACTGACCTAATAAGTAAGATTTTAACATAAAAACTACACACTTTCAGGAACACAAAAAGGCCATTCCAGTGCTGAGAAACCTGGGGACCGTACCTTGATGTAGTATGAAAGGCAGCCCCATTTTGCCAGTCCCAAACATCACTTCTTGCACATTCAGATTTTAAGTCAATACACCTTTTCATTCATCAAGTTCTTCTTGGATTAGGAGTCAACCTCTGTTTTTCACACCACAAATACATGCTTTACTCACCTATACTTTATAGCTGGGTGCAAGGAGTCAAGCAGTTGATATGGGCTGTATTTTGAAATTGTGTGAGTTTAAGACACTTAATGTGGGCAATATTGTAGATCACATAAAATTACAAAGAGATATGGATAGACTAAGGGAATGGGTAATATTGTGGCAGACAGAGGTTACTGTAAGGCAGTGTGAGGTTATCTATCTTGGACTGAAAAAGTATAGATCAGGGTATTTTCTAGATAGTATGAAGTTAAATACAGAGGATGTCCATACAGACTTGGGAGTTTAGATGTGTGCATCTGAAATGTCACAAACAGATACAGAAAGCAATCAAGAACGCTCATGGAATGTAGGTGTTTATGTCTGGAGGACTGGAATACAAAGATGCAGAAATTCTGCTGCAGTTATACAGAACCCTGGTTACAGGGTCAAGATCAGAGTGGTGCTGCATCCGAGGAGCTGGAAAATCAACGTTTTGGGCAAAAGCCCTTCATACCCTGGTTACAGCCCACCTGCAGCACTGTGAGCAGTTCAGGGCACCTCACCTTAGGAAGGATAGATTGGTTTTGGAGGGAGTTCAATGTAGGCTTACAAGGCTGACACCTGGACTTTTCGGCTTAAATAATGTGGGAAGATTATGAAGTGTGGGAGGTTTACTCTAGAATTCAGAAGTTATGGGTGATCTAATCAAAGACTTCATAATATTAACCGGAAAAAAACAGAGCAGATAAAGATAAACTATTTCCACTGGCTGGAGATTCTAGAACTAGGGGCCTAGTCTGTGAATTAGGGCCAGACCGTTCGGGGAGATGTTAGGGAGCACCTTTACACACAAAAGGTGGTAGAAGTTTGGAGCCCTCTGCCACAAACAGCAGTGTTTGCTGGATCTGCATTAATTTTAAATCAGAGACAGGAAAACCTTTGCTAAGATATCAAAGGATATGGGCCAAAGGCAGGTGTATGAAGTTAGGCCACAAGTCAGCTACGATCACATTGAATGGCAGAACAGGCTTGAAGGGCTGAATGGCCTACTCCTGATCTTATGTTCCCTTTTATTTGTATTGGATGTTAACGATCTTTCAAAATGGAAACCATCCGTACACAAATTAGTCTACACTTCTAAACTCAACTGGGAAGAACTATTTTGAGGCTTCGAATATCACCTTATACACTGACCTTTACCATGTGCCATTGTGTACCATATGTTTGACCAACATAGCTGTGGGCTCTGACACTTCTCTAGATTCTCATAGTTAAATTCAAAATGCTGCTTTGAATAATTCAAGTCAACTGCTAACCTTACTTGTTTCCTAATGAGTGGAGTTCAATCTGTAATGTCAGTGGACCTTTATGTTTGCTTTCAGTGTAGAACTCGAATTACCATTCAGGTTGCAATAGCTGTTTTGCAAAAATTAGATGAACTTCTAATTTCATTTTGCAAAATTAATCAACAGTACAAGAATAATTGTAGAAATATAAGGTTTTTAAAAATGCTAGGTTAATGGTCGGAATTTCCATCTAAAGGGACAGTTAAAATCAACCTCTCATATTTGATGAAGATTTTGCTGATCAGTATGTACATCTTTAGCAGTGCTGTCTAGGAACAACCTCAGATACAGAACTCATCTGGTTTCGTAATAAACTCAACTGACAAATTATGGTAATATAATAAATTTTTCAGATTAGTAAAGGGATCGGCAAAGTTGAGAAATGCAAATTATACACTTTGAGACTAAAATTCAAACATCAGTGGATAAATATCTAAAATGGGCAAACTATGAGTAAGGAAGGAAAATCAAGTGAAAAGCTTTACACAGAAGATCACAACGTTTACATTAAGTTTTGGAACAAGACTATGAAGCTGGTTAACATTAATAGGTTTCAGAGACAATAAAATGCATTTTAAGAAAGAGAGTAAGTTTTGAGGAGCATGTCAGGCAGAAGAAATTGGAAAAAAAGCAAATTACTGCGGATGCTGGAATCTGAAACCAAAAGAGAAAATGCTGGAAAATCTCAGCAGGTCTGGCAGCATCTGTAAGGAGAGAAAAGAGCTGACATTTCGAGTCTAACTGACCTTTTGTCAAAGCTTTCGAGACAGTTAGACTCGAAATGTCAGCTCTTTTCTCTCCTTACAGATGCTGCCAGACCTGCTGAGATTTTCCAGCATTTTCTCTTTTGGGAGGAGAAGTTGGAAAGCTGCCCAAAGTTGTTGTCAATGCAAATAAAAAGCCCAAGTTCATTGAGAGCCTCCTGAAAAGTGTAAAGGAGCACAAAAAGAAGAGCAAAGGATGGAATAAAAAATGTAAAAGAAGAGGAGCTGAAGAAGAGAAGTACATGGACAAAGTTGCTCCAGCCTCGAAATGAGATAGATGGCGGATACAGAATGGTTCACAAACTAATGCATCCTGCCCTTCCTGTCCCTCTGTATCCATGTCAGATATTACTGGTTTCAGTTAGTTTGCAGATACACTCTCCAACTTATAATTGTGTTATGGCTTCTCTCTTCCAATTCCCACTTCCTGGTCCCTTCTTTGTTTCTTGACTCTTCTGTTTCTCTGTTTTTCCCGATGGTTTTTCTTTTTGCTTTTTTTAATTTTCTTTTCTGCTTGTATCTTTAGCCTTCTGTTTTTCTTGGGTTGGAGATGGTGTGCCATGACATGCCATGAAGGAGGAATGAACCATAGAGAAGCGACATAGGAGGTGGGAACAAATTACTGTAGTGGCATGAGCAGGGATTTCTACGGCAGATGGTGAGGTGATGGAGATGGTTTGGAGATGCTAGCAGCAGCAAATCTGGTGAGAGATGCAGCATGACAATTTGCAGATGAGTCAATGAGTCACAGGCATCAGATGGAAGAATGTGATGACAGAAGTCTTCCATTTGTTTGATCTCAGATCCTGGTCTAACATCCACAGTTCAAATCTGCCTTAATGTGAACATTCCTCCCCAATGCATTACTCTGCCTCATATTATTCCAAATGAAAGTGGATCCAAACGTGGAGTTTAATTCATTCAGAAACTTGCATCACAGAATTGCGCTTCTGTAAGGTTTGATCTAACATTTCCAGAACATTTTATTTTTCTTTCAGACTTTCTGCATCCACAATGTTTTACTTGTCAATTAGTACCTTTATAATATTCCATTCTAAAGGACCACATTTCTTCTTAAAAAATGTAGTGAGTATGCACATAAACACAAGCTTCCTTGCATCAATACTAAAATGGTCAGAAAAGTTTCACAACAGAGAAATAAAATCTTTAATTTCACATGCAATGTCACATGTCTCAGCATTTCTGGGCACAGTTTTGCCAGAGCAAGACATTTAATAGTGTCTACTGACAGTTAGAATTAACTCTGCACTCTTCATTTCAAAAGAAGTTTACCTACAAAGCTGCTGAAAGTGTGATTTGATAGCAATAAATGAACAATACAATCAACAGGATATCTGCTTAACCAATTAGATTTAAGGGCTGGAAAGAAAACTTCAGAAGAATTGAAGAGGGGAATGAATTAAAGTGGCAAATCCAATGTCAAATCAGACACAGAGAACAAAGTAATGGGAAAGAAATATAAATTAATTAAGATATAGAGCAATAAAGTGAACATAAAAAAATGTAAGTATAAAAATGACAGTTGTAAAACCTCCTGGAAAAATTCAAACTGTGAAGGAATTACATACTTCAACTTAAAGACAATACATGACATCAGAGAGGTTAATTGTCTGTAGTTAGCAAAAATCAAACCACTTTACATGACTTATTGCCATCCCTAAGCATTCAATGTAGATAAAGTCATATCTACTGAAAATACAACAGCTTCATGCCATTTACAGACTGCCAATAGTAAGGCAATGTAGATAGGCAGGAGGCTGGAAGAACACAGCCAGCCAGGCAGCATCAGAAGGTGGAGAATTCAACGTTTCAGATGTAATCCTTCTTCAGGACTTAAGCAGGCTTGCACCCTAAATGTTGACTCTCCACCTCCTGATGCTGCCTGGCTTGCTGTATTCTTGCAGCCTCCTGCCTGTCTACTTTGGATTCCAGCACGTGCAGGTTTTGGTGTCTCTAAAAGTGAGGCAACAGCCAAATGCTGTTCCCACATTGCTAACAACAGAGCAGGATAGACTGCAATCTTTGGATATTTGCGTTTGAGCACACTTCTGCTGGTAATGTAAAATTGCACTTATCATGTACACACAAGTAACAGTAAGCAGTGTCAAATCTCACTTTCTCTTTGGTGGCAAATTCTGGTACATCATAACTCAATTTGAGATTCCTGAGAGATATGTACTTTAAAACCTCTATATTGAAGTCTCCATATATTTGGAATCTCTTAGCCAGATTCTATTTTTAGATTAGATTAGATTCCCTACAGTGTGGAAACAGGCCCTTCAGCCCAACAGGTCCACACCGACTTGCCGAAGAGTAACCCACCCAGACCCATTTCCCTCTGACTGATGCACCTAACACTATGGGCAACGTAGTATGGCCAATTCACCTGACCTGCACATCTTTGGACTGTGGGAGGAAACCGGAGCACCCGGAGAGTGCTCACGGAGATACAGGGAGAACGTGCAAACTCCACAAAGACAGTCACCTGAGGCTGGAATCGAACCTGGGTACCCTGGTGCTGTGAGGCAGCAGTGCTAACAACTGAGCCACCGTGCCGCCCCAAATTTTCATTTTCCATCTTTCAAAGAAGCAAAACTGGTATGGAAATTATATTTTAAGAGAAACAGTTGCAACAGGAAGAAAGACACAATAAATATATAATTGAGAAAATATTTTTGCGGCTTTTCTTTCTGTTCTAATCAAAATGTCTGGGTGAGGCTGTTGCAGAACTGATGGATGAATCAATTAAACTAATGCTTCTATTCATATAATAGAACTCTGGCCACAATTACTTTGCATTGAGGCGTCAATCAGTCATCTGTAAAATTATTTTTGACTGATCTACTCAGACTGAATGCTCTAAAGCACTTTTATGGACCATTGAGAAATTTGTGTAATGTCAAGAGAAATTAGACCACACACCAATAATTATCAGTGTAGCCTACACTGCCTTACTTCAAGGTTGATCTGACCTAGAATAATAAAATACCTAAGGTACAAAAGTGGCATTTAACTATGAGCTTTAGCTGATTTTTGTTTAAATACAGAATTTCATTTGTTCTTTAAAACAGTATGTCCAACCAATTTGGGACAATTATTTTAGTTTAACTCAATATGTTTGACAACTATCAATGTTGAATTCTTTACTGGCAAAACATTATTCAAACTATTGCATACCACATGTATACACATTCATACTTACAAATTAAATATGCTTTGCCACAACCTGTAACCCAATTAAACAAAGTATATATCAGTTGGAGCAAATGTTGATGCAACGGGGTAGTTACTTCAAGCATCCAACTTTTAAACAAATTGCTAAGATCTATTTGCCAGAGGTTTACAGATTCCATTTTTATTGTGAAATCCTGTTCACAATTCAAGTTACCCAAGTCTGCTACATGGCTGAAAGACAAAGGTCTATCACAAACAACAAAAGAAACGACATATCTACATTAGGTTTCGTGATCTTGAGAGTTTGATTGCAATTAAAGATCTACTAATTTTGATAAACAGCTGAATAAAGAAAGTCAGTTTATCTCTTTCTTCCAAAATCCATAGATAAAGCCATGAAATTTACCAGATGTCTGCTAATTTAAAATGTCCTCGCATTTTGTAACTTATTCACCAATAATTACAGCCCTTAGACCAAAGATCATTCTATTCACTCTCTGCTGGACCCTATATACATCTTGGATCTCAAATATCTTTATTTTGTATGAAATGTCCAAAAGTAAATACAGCATTTCCACAGATGGTCAAAAACTTAGTAAAAGGAGTAGATTTAAAGTGTGTTTTAAAGGAAAAGAGGGAGATTGTATCAGTGGGTAAAGCCTGTAGCCACGGCATTATCCTTACAACTTTCAGGTGGGACCTGAACCCAAACTTCTCCACTGCTGCTGGCTACAAGGTGGGGGTCTTTATTGGTCATTAATTGGCTTCATTATGGGTGTGGGTGGAGGACTATCTTTAGGACTACCTACCACAGAATTAGTTGCGATGGAAGTGGGATCTCAGCAGCTTCACCATGTACCACCCCAGCAATCATGTCTTGAGGATGGCATTAAGTTCTGTCCAAGGGGCTTGGCTGGCCTACTTGTGGACAGACCACCTATTAGAGTCAGTGGTGACATTGGAAGTATGGAGAAGGTAGGGCAAATAGACAAGCAGAATGCATCACTTTCTAAATCTTGGTGGAGTAATGAGTCTTAAAACCCATTGGAGATAGCTTATGTCTTATTACAAAGACATAAGCTCCACTCAGCAGTGTTCTACAGGGATTGGTACTGGATCCACTGTTGTTTGCCATTTATATAAACAATTTTGGATGCAAATTTAGGGGGCATGGTTAGTAAGTTTATGGATGACACTAATATTGGTGGTGTAATGGACAGTGAAGAAGGTTATCCAAGATTGCAAAGAGATTTTGATCAATTGGACCAATGGACTGAGGAGTGGCAGATGGAGTTTAAGTCAGATTAATGCAAGGTATTGCATTTTGGTAGAATGAATGGGCAGGAGTTATACAGTTAATCATAGGGCCCTAAGGGGCTCAGGTACATAGAAAGTTGTGTTGCAAGTAGACAGGTTGGTGAAGACAGCATTTAGCACACTTGCCTTCATTGCTTAGAGTATTGAGTATAGGAATCGGGATGTCATGTTGACATTGTACAGGACGTTGGTGAGCCAATTTTGGAGTACGCCCTACTTTAGGAAGGATATTGTTAAATTAGAGAGGATTCAGGAAAGATTTACCGGGTTGTTACTGGGACTAGAGGGTTTGAGTTATAAGGAGAAGCTGGATAGTGACCTTAGAGTCATAGATGTACAGCACGGAGGTAGACCCATTGGTCAACTCGTCCATGCCGACCAGATATCCTAAACTAATCTAGTCGCATTTGCCAACACTCGGCCCTATCCCTCTAAACCCTTCCCAATCATATACCCATCCATATGACTTTTAAATGTCGTAATTGTACCAGACTCCACCAATTCCTTTGGCAGCTCATTCCATACACGCACTTGTAGAGATTTATAAAATCATGAGAGGTATAGATAAGGTGAGTAGCAAAGGGCTTTTCCTTAGGGTGGGGGAGTTCAAAACTATGATATATATTTTTTAGGTGGAGAAGAGAGATTTACAAGAGACCTGAGGGGCAACCTTTTTACACAGAGGGTGGTTCGTATGTGGAACGAACTGCCAGAGGAAGTGGTAGGTGCAACATTTAAAAGACATTTGGACAGGTGCATGAATAGGAAAAGTTTAGAGGGGTTTGGACCAAACGCAGACAAGTGGGATCAGTTTAGTTTGGGAAACTTGGTCAGCATGGATGAGTTGAACCAAAGAGTCTGTATCCATGCCGAATGAGTCTATGACTCTCTAATTCTATGACTCTCTGACACTTTTGAGGCCAGCCATTCATGCTACAAGTTAAGAACTTTATTGAGCATCACATCCTTCAGAGTTTCTCTACTACTTTATGTGACAGAGCTGTTTGTTTAATTGTTCACAAGTAGCTCAGTGCTTGGACATTAATAATATTCATTGGAAATCATAAAAGAACTCGTACATTTGCATACATTATACTTAGTAATAATATTGAATATCATATCATAGGACATCAAAATCAATGTTCATCTTTAAAGTCAAGTTGCTGCTAGGGATAGAATGTCCTATGTTGAACCAACATGATTGTCAGGGCTTCGGTGGTCAGTTAGCAAAGTGAACTTCCTATGATACTAGTATTTCTGGCACTTATGAACATCATAAATAATTGTTAATATCCCATTCACATTTACTGAGTTTTATTTTAATCTTACATTGTTAAAGTACATAAAACAATAGCTAAAACATTTTCCACAACATCTTTCATTATGTCAGACAACACAACATCTTACATCTGTAGCAAGACATTACACACTGAATCACCAATGGTCAGAACAAAATCATTTTTTAGTACCTTCTTCGAATGCTTCCTGACATTTCACAGACCACTCCTCCTAATCTATTCCATCTTTGAGCATTTGATTCAATTGAGCAAAGTTATTCAATTGAGCAAATCAAGGATGAATTTTGAATGGCATGCAACAATCCTTATGAAAAGTTCTAAAATTTTTTTTGTCTATTGACTTTCAAAACTTCCTCAGCATTTTATGCTGAATACTTTATTCTCTCTGTCACGACTTTGGTATGTCACAATTAAATCACAGAAGACCACCTTTGCATTACATTGGTGTCGATCTAGGAGTTAATTCAACTTTACAACAGATTCTCTGACTGTTTCGCTGCTAATTCAAACGTCACTTAAAAACACACACCTTTTATTTCACTTAGTACTAGATGCAAGGTACCTAAAAAAATGCAGCGGCAACAGACTTCCAAGTAGAAACCTGATTCATTGGTATATCACTTTGCAGGAAGGAACAATGTATCACTGTTGCCAGTTAATACTAATTCTAAATATGACAAATCTATCTTACTGAACACATTTCTATTTGCTAAACTGAAAAACAAATCTACCACGGGCAGACAATGGGTATGTATCATTCACCATCCCCCTTTTAAAACAGTTTGCTTATAAGCTCCAGAAATCCATACGTACTCATATGGTTTTGAGCTGCAATAATGAGACTGTTTTCATCTACTTCATCACCACTCTGCTTTCTAATCTATTTAGCTCCTCACTTACTGTTTTTAACTTGCATAACATGTTGGTCTAACCTTGTAAATCTTTGGGTGTACATTGTGGCCTTGTGATGCCTAATGTTATCATTTGGTCTTCCATGATTAAAGGCCAGTTGATGCTCTCAGTGTGTTTATTTCTGGTTAGATGGTGCCAGAGTACCATGCTCCAGCTGGACCTCCCCTGCTTCGCCCGTTCTTCTGTTTCTTTTTTTCTGCTTCCCTCCCTCCCTCTCGACCTTAAACACCTGGCCCCAACCTTTGAATTGGGGTTGGCAGTGGGTGAGACACTGGTGGCTCGGTGCAGGAGTGGGTCAGCCAACAGTCAGACCACATGAACGCCCCCGCATTATTCTGCTGCAGAGACCTTGGAGAGAGACAATGATATTTGTCTTTTTAACTTTGCTTTTGTTTTTTCTGACCTATGGTAATACTGTATGTAAGTATAATGTAACTTTTATTTCTTAATTTCTCTATTCTGCAACTAAGGATTGTAACTAGGTATCTTTTTTTTTAGATTAGATTAGATTTACAGTGTGGAAACAGGCCCTTCGGCCCAACAAATCCACACCGACCCGCCGAAGCGCAACCCACCCATACCCCTACATTTACCCCTTACCTAACACTACGGGCAATTTAGCATGGCCAATTCACCTGACCCGCACATCTTTGGACTGTGGGAGGAAACCGGAGCACCCGGAGGAAGCCCACGCAGACACGGGGAGAACGTGCAAACTCCACACAGTCAGTCACCTGAGTCGGGAATTGAACCCGGGTCTCAGGCGCTGTGAGGCAGCAGTGCTAACCACAGTGCCACCGTGCCGCCCACTAATCTTTGTGGCACTGTAAGTGGCGACATACAAACTGTTCACTCTACCCATTTGAGAACACGTGAGAATAAGGCTAATTCAATTCAATTCAATTCAAAGTACGCTGAGTGATGCCCAGTGTAAATAATTTGACCATGTTTAAACATATCTCTGAAGCCGATACCTTCCCATTGGGGAGAGTTTGTTTCCAGCCTATCAACACAATGGCAAGTAGTGGATTGTCATTACCTTCCGTCTGAATGTTAACATGAAATAGCACAGCGTTTCTGCCGTTGGAGTGCTTAACCAGTTTCACACCAGTTTTGCAAAACATAACACGCCTTTGAGATGATCATTCATTAAACAGCAGGATTGGAATTATCCCTTACCCATAATGTCCCAAATAACACCATTCCATGCCTGGGTACGTCCTGACTCGTTGGTAGGATAGACCCAGCAGTGTTGGCGGCACACTGGTACACAGTCATGAGGGAGTTGCCCTGAGAGTGCTCAACATTGACTTTGGACTCCATGAAGTGTCATGGTGATAGGACAAATATGGTCAAAGAAACCTTCTGCTGATTTCACATTAAGGATACCCTATTGTGTCATGTGGCACTATCACTTTGCTCAATGGGAATGACTTCAAAACAGATCAAGCAATTTGAAACTGGGCATCCAAGAGGCACTGTGGACCATCAACAGCAACAGAATCATACTCCAATGCAATCTACAACCATATGGCCTGGCATGTTTTCCACTCTACCATTACATTCAGGGCAGCATGGTGGCTCAGTGGTTAGCACTGCTGCCTCACAGCACCAGAGTCCCAGGTATGATTCCATCCTCAGGCGACTGTCTGTGTGACGTTTGCACATTCTCCCCATGTCTACATGGCTTTCTTCTGACAGTCCTAGGTTGTGCAGGTTAGGTGGCATGGCCATGATAATTTGCCCATAGTATCCAAGGATGTGAAGGCTAAGGGGATTAGCCATGGTGAATGCAGGGCTACAAGGACAGGGTAGGGGAGGGGGGTCTGGGTGTGATGCTCTTTAGAGGGTTGATGTAGAATCAGTGTGTTGAATGGCCTGCTTCCACACTGTACAGAATCTATGATTAATTCAGGCGATGAACCATGATTCAGTACCAGGCATAATTAAAAATGAGGTATCAACCTGGTGAAGCTACAAAACAGGACTACTTACTGTCTACTGTCTTGAGTAGTGTAGGACATTAAACAAACAACAGGAGAAGGAGACTCAAATACACTCTAGCCTCACAGAAAAGGGAGCCCAGTACATCAGTAAAGTTAAGGCTGAAGCATTTGCAACAATCAGCAGACAAAAATGCCAAGTGGATGATCCATTTCGGTCCCTTCCGGTGGTCTCCAGCGTCACAGATACCAGTCTTTAGCCAATTCGATTCACTCCAAGTGACATCAGGAAATAATTGTAGATATTGGACATTGAAAAGGCTATAGATCCTGACAACATTCCAGCATTAATACTGATAATGAGTGTTCCACAACTTGCACATCTATAGCTAGCTCTTCCAATACAGCTACAATACTGGCATTTATCTAACAATGTAGAAAAGTGGGCAGAAATGGGTACTGCAGATGCTGGAGATTAGAGTCAAGGTTAGAGTGATGCTGGAAAAGCACAGCAGGTCAGGCTGCACCCCAGGAGCAGGAAAATTGATGTTTCGGGCAAAAGCCCTTCATCAGGAAATGTCAATTTTCCTGCTCCTTGAATGCAGTCTTATCTGCTGTGCTTTTCCAGCACCACACTAATAACGTCGAAAAGTGCCCAAGTATATCCTTTCCACAAAATCCATACCGGCCGATTACCGTCCTATTAATCTACTGTGAATCATCAGTAAAACGATATAAAGGCGTCATCAATCAGT
Organism: Hemiscyllium ocellatum; assembly: GCF_020745735.1. NCBI lineage: Eukaryota > Metazoa > Chordata > Chondrichthyes > Orectolobiformes > Hemiscylliidae > Hemiscyllium > Hemiscyllium ocellatum. The sequence goes on along the minus strand of NC_083402.1, from coordinate 152,605,010 downwards.
GGCACTGCTTGGCAATAACCTGCTCAATGACGCCACTCAGGGCCATTCAGCTGCTGACTTCATTAGAGCCTTGTTTAACCTCATTCAAATTTGGACAAAAGAGCTGAATTCCAGAGGTGAGGTGAGTGACAGCCTTTGACATCGAGGCTGCATTTCACCGAGTGTGGCATCAATGAGTTTGAGTAAAATAAACATTAATGAAAATCAGGAGAATCCTCTCCACTGGTTGGAGTCACACCCAACATATAGGAAGATGGCGCGAGTTGGGAGAGGTCAGTCACAGGGTCTTAGAGATGTACAGCACAGAAACATACCCCTCAGTCTAACATGCCCATGCTGACCAGATATCCTAAATAAATGCAGTCCCATTTGCCAGCATTTGGCCCATACCCTTCTAAACCCTTCTTATTCATTTACCCATCCAGATGCCATTTAAAAGTTGTGATTGTACCAGCCTCCACCATTTCCTCTGGCAACTCATTCCATACTTGCACTACCCTATGTGTGAAAATGTTGCCCTTACCTTAAACCTATGTCCTCTAGTTTCAGACTCTCCCCACCCCAGGGAAAAGACCTTGTCTATTTAGCCTATCCATACCCTTGACGATTTTATAGACTTCTATATGATCACCCCACAGCCTCTGTGGTCCGGGGAAACAGCCCCAGCCTGTTCTGCCTCTCCCTATAGCTCAAATTCTCCAACCCTGGCAACATCCTTGTAAATCTTTTCTGAACCCTTTCAAGTTTCACAACATCTTTCTGATAGGAAGGAGACCAGAATTGCACACAATATTCCAAAAGCAGCCGAACCAATGTTGTGTACAGCCGCAATATGACCTCCCAACTCCTGTACTCAATACTCTGACCAATAAAGGAAAGCGTACCAAACGCCACCTTCACTATCCTATCTACCTGAGACTCTACTTTCAAGGAGCTATGAATCTGCACTCCAAGGTCTCTTTATTTAGCAACACTCCCTAGGACCTTACCATTAAGTGTGTTAAGTCTTGCCTGATTTGCCTTTCCAAAATGCAGCACCTCGCATTTATCTAAATTAACCTCCATCTGCCACTTCTCAGCCCATTGGCCCATCTGATCAAGATCCCATTATAATCTGAGGTAACCTTCTTCACTGTCCATTACACCTCCAATTTTGGTGTCATCTGCAAATTTACTAATCATATCTCCTATGTTCACATCTAAATCATTTATATAAATGATGAAAAGCAGTGGACCCAGCACTGATTAGTGTGGCACCGATCGTTATAGAAGTTTATAACATTATGGCTGGTCACAGGCCTCCAATCTGAAAAGCAACCTACCACCACCCTCTGTCTTTGAGCCAGTTCTATAACCAAATAATTAATTCGCCCTCTATTACATGTGATCCAACCTTGCTAACCAGTCTACCTTCAGTCCCTCAGCTCCAGGACACCTCCACAGGAGTTCTTCAAGGTAGTGTCCAAGTCCCAACCCTCTTCAGCTGCTTCATCAATGACCTTCCCTCCATCAAAAGGTCAGAAGTGGGGATGTTCATTGATGTTTGCACAATGTTCAGCATAATTCACATCTCTTCAATACTGCAGTAGTAGATATCCACACAAAGTAAATCTGAACAATATCTAGTTTTTGGGCTGACAAGTGACAAGTGACATTGCTTTTTGTTATCTTTATAAATGATCTAGAGGAAGGACTTGAAAGCTGGGTAAGCAAGTTTGCGGATGACACAAAAGTCGGTGGAGTTGTGGATAGTGAGGAAGGAAGTGGTAGGTTACAGCGGGATATAGATAAGTTGCAGAGCTGGGCGGAAATGTGGCAAATGGAATTCAATGTAGCTAAGTGCGAAGTCGTTCACTTTGGTAGGAATAACAAGATGATGGATTACTGGGCTAATGGTAGGCTACTTGGTAGTGTGGATGAGCAGAGGGATCTTGGTGTCCATGTACACAGATCTCTGAAAGTTGCCACCCAGGTAAATAGTGCTGTGAGGAAGGCATATGGTGTACTGGGCTTTATTGGCAGAGGAATTGAGTTCCGGAGTCCTGAGGTCATGTTGCAGTTGTATAAGACTCTGGTGCGGCCTCATCTGGAGTATTGTGTGCAGTTCTGGTCGCCATACTATAGGAAGGATGTGGAAGCTTTAGAACGAGTGCAGAGGAGGTTTACCAGGATGTTGCCTGGAATGGTAGGAAAATCTTATGAGGAAAGGCTGAGGCACTTGGGGCTGTTCTCATTGGAGAAGAGAAGGTTTAGGGGAGATCTGATAGAAGTGTATAAGATGATTAGGGGTTTAGATAGGGTAGATACTAAGAACCTTTTACCGCTAATGGAGTCAGGTGTTACTAGGGGACATAGCTTTAAATTAAGGGGTGGTAGGTATAGGACAGATGTTAGGGGTAGATTCTTCACACAGCGGGTTGTGAGTTCATGGAATGCCCTGCCCGTATCAGTGGTGAACTCTCCTTCTTTATGGTCATTTAAGCGGGCATTGGATAGGCATTTGGAAGTTATTGGGCTAGTATAGGTTAGGTAGGATTCGGTCGGCGCAACATCGAGGGCCGAAGGGCCTGTACTGCGCTGTATCCTTCTATGTTCTATGTTCTATGTTCTATCTAACATTCATGCCACATAAGTGCCAACTAATAACCACCTCCAACAAAAGAGAACCTAACTGTTACCTCTTGACATTCAACAGCATTATCATCTGTGAACCCCCACTATCAACATCAACTGTATTACAATTGACTAGAAACTCAACGGGACTCACTATACAAATACCATCAGTACAAGAGTATATTATCAACTCGGAACTCTGCAGTGAATAACTCATCTCCTGACTCCCCAAAGCCTGCCCACCATCAACAAGGCACAGGTTGGAAGTGAGATGGAGTATTCCCCACTTGTCTGGATCAATGCAACTCCAACAACACTCAAGAAGCTTGACACTATCCAGAACAAAGTTAAAAATCACACAACACCAGGTTATAGTCCAACAGGTTTAATTGAAAGCACACTAGCTTTCAGAGCGTCGTTCCTTCATCAGGTGGTAGTGGAGGGCTCAATCCTAACACACAGAATTTATAGCAAAAGTTTATAGTGTGATGTAACTGAAATTATACACTGAAAAATTGATTGTCTGTTGAGTCTTTCATCGGTTTGAATACCATGATAGTTTTGCTTCTTTCATGCGCAAATCACAAAATCTTTTTTTTAAAAATTACATTCTCAGGTTAGCTGTAACAATGGATATAGTTAGACAATATGTTGAAGGTGTTGGTCCCCTGTATTCGCTGTCTATGCAATGTTTAGATTGATTTTAATCTTAAAAGTGAGATAATAGAGTTTTACATGAATTCATGCAGGTTTTGAGCAAAGTACAATGTAACGCTGCAGGTACAAATTCACCCCACAAAATATATGTGCGCATGTGGGTCTTTGCCTGTGTCTGTCTGGGTTGGGGGTTGAGTGTGAGAAGGTGTATGTGTGTGGGTGTGAGTGGGTATGTGTGGGTATGGGAGTGGGTGTGTGTGGGAGTGGCTGGGAGAGAGTGGGTGGGAGGGAGTGGGTGGGAGGGAAGGTGTGGGTGGGAAGGTGTGGGTGGGAAGGTGTGGGTGGGAGAGTGTGGGTGGGAGAGTGTGGGTGGGAGAGTGTGGGTGAGTGTGAGTGTGTGCGCAGTGCAATGGTGGTCACCTGTAATGTGACATGAACCCAAGGTCCCGGCTGAGGCCCTCGCTATGGATATGGAACTTAGCTATCAGCCTCTGCTCGGCCACTTTTCGCTGCTGCCTGTCCCAAAGTCCGCCTTGGAGGATGGTCACCTGAAGGTCAGAGGTCGAATGTCTCGACTATTTGTCTCATTCTTGGACACATGCATCTCCATCAAGGACGGACACCTCAGCACCACACTCTACTGCAAACCCACAGACAACTGCACAATGCTACACTTCTCCAGCTTCCACACAAAACATATTAAAACAGCCATCCTCTTTGGGTAAGCCGTACACGTACACCGGATCTGCTCAGATGAGGAGAAACGTGACGGACACCTGGAAGTACTCAGGGATGTCCTCACAAGAACGGGGTACGACGCTCAACTCATCGACTGCCAGTTCCAACGTGCCACAGCAAGGAACCGTAATGACCTCCTCAGGAGACAGACATGTGCTGCAACTGACAGGGTACCCTTCGTTGTTCAGTATTTCCCAGGAGCTGAAAAACTACGCCACATTCATCGGGACCTGCAACACATTATCAATGAGGATGAGCACCTCACCAAGACCTTCCCCACACCTCCACTACTTGCCTTTAAACAACCGCCAAACCTCAAACAGATCATTGTTCGTAGCAAGCTGCCCGGCTCTCAGGACAACTCCGTACAACCCTGTCACTGTCGGCGCTGCAAGACATGTCAGATTGTGGACATAGATACCACTATTATGCGTGGGAATACCTCCCACCTCGTATATGGCAGGTACTCATGTGACTCAGCCAACATTGTCTATCTTATACATTGCAGGCAAGGATGCCCGGAGGCAGGGTACATTGGGTAAACAGAGCAAATGCTACGACAACGGATGAATGGGCACCGCACAACAATCAACAGACAGGAGGGTTCCCTCCCAGTTGGGGAACACTTCAGTGGCCCAGGACATTGGACCTTCAGGTGACCATTCTCCAAAGTGGACTTTTGGACAGGCAGCAGTGAAAAGTGGCCGAGCAGAGGCTGATAGCTAAGTTCGATATCCATAGGGAGGGCCTCAACCGGGACCTTGGATTCATGTCACATTACAGGTGACCACCATTGCACTATACACACACAGAGACACACACACAAACACACCATCACAGACTTAAGACACTCCACACTCACTATACATGCACACATACACTTTCTCACACTCTCAACCCCCAATCCAGACAGACACAGACAGACAAAGACGCACATGCACACATTTTGTGGGCTGAATTTGTACTTGCAGGGTTACACTGTACTTTGCTCAAAAACTGCATGAATTCATGTAAAACTCCGTTATCTCACTTTTTAGATTAGAATCAATCTAAACATCATGGCACAGACAGAGAACACAGGGGGCTAACACCTTCAACATATTGTCTAACTATCACACATTGTTAACAGCTAACCTGAGAATGCAATTTTAAAAAAAAGGTTTTGTGATTTACACATGAAAGAAGTGAAACTATCACTGTATTCTAACAAATGAAAGACTCAACAGACAATCAATTTTTCAATGTATAATTTCAGTTACATCATACTGTAAAGTTTTGCTATAAATTCTGTGTTAGGATTGAGTCCTCCACTACCACCTGATGAAGGAGTGACGCTCCGAAAGCTAGTGTGCTTCCAATTAAACCTGTTGGACTATAACCTGGTGTTGTGTGATTTTTAACTTTGTCCACCCCAGTCCAACACCAGCATCTCCAAATCATGACAAAGTAGCCCACCTGATTGACACCACATCTACAAGCTTTCACTCCTTCCACTACCAATGCTCAGTCACAGCAAGTGTGTACCATCTATAAGATGCATTGCAAAAATTCACCAATTTTCCTAAGACAAAACATTCCAATGCCACAATCATATTATCATCTAGAAGGACAACGGCAGCAGCTGCACAGGAACACCACCATCTGCAAGTCACTCATGATCCAGATACAGAAACAAATTGTCAATCCTTTGGTTCAAAACCTTGGAAATTCATCCCCAACAGTACTGAGGGTGCACTTACACCAAAAGTTCAAGAAAACAGCTTATTATGAACACAATAAACGCTGGTCCAACCAGTGATGACCAAATCACTCACATGAATAATAAAACTGAAATTAATGTGAAGCACTTTTACTCTTGAATTTATGTTTGAACTCTTCTCTGAAGAATAATTGATTAAACTAACATTGGATTCATAGAATTGAGAGATATTTTAAGGACAAGTCTTGCTTTCTTCTATAAAGATATAAGTTTTCATTTATTTTATGATTCTATGATTTTACATTATTCTTTATATCAATTGGTACAAACAGACTGTGCATTCCCAGTGAGACAGTTTGCTGGAAATACAGTAAAACTGTCAGCACAACTCAATGCCCCTCCCATAAAGGCAAAACGTACAGCAACAATCATTATTTGGTCTCCAGTCAAATGCTGGTCACAGTCTGAAAAGGAGAGTGTCTCAGATTGAATTTTGTCCAAACATCTGTGATGAATGCCACCCATCACCAATAGGTGTTAATGCAGCCAAATACTGACAGCAGGCTGCCTTGTTTGGGCAATATGAAGTATGTATACTGTTCCACAAAGCTCCCTTGTGCATGATATAGTTGTACTTAACAATGTCACCAGATGAGAAGTGTTCTGTTTTGTAACACTGTCAACCTCCATGTGATGAACAGAACACATGAGAAAGGATTTTCAAAGCATGCACATTGAAAGAAGCATAAACGTTTCAAACAATCAATGGTTTGATTCAGTTACAGTAATTTCTTAATTGAAAAGTATACATTGGAGAGATAAAATAATAAATATGGCAAGATCTGAAAAGATACTTTCAACAGAAAACCGTTTGAGAGGGAAATTCAAATTCATATTCAGTCCAATTTATTATTTTTTGTTTATTTTTTTTTCATTTTCTGAAACTACAAATCATACAGACATGATGATGGCTCCAGCAGTACTGGCTGCTTTCCTGAATGGCTAGTCTTAGTTTGTGAGCATAGATGATTCTTGCACTGGTCAAAGAAATTGCAGAAAAGCTGTATTTCAATTTACATAATACCTTTCACGACCCCATAAAATGCTATACAGCCATTGAAAGACTTCTGAAGTGTTATGACTGTTGTAACACAGGAGCGTCCCAGTCAAATCTGACCTGTCTTCACCCATATCCTTACTTGAATTTTTAAACTGGGAGGACAGGAATGTCTGATAACAATTAATTGGTTTGTAAACCTTTGACCCTTGAGGCACCTAGATTCAAACTGAGATAAACAAACAGTAAAGACTTGGGGTCCAACCTGTCAAAATTGCTGGGCCACTTGGCTCAGTTCCAGTTCATTCTTTCCATTAAAACAGCAAACAAAAGACTTCAACTGAAACATGCAGAGTTTTTCAACTGTTATTATTGTCATATGTAACAAATAGCATTGAGGGGCAGATTTTAAAAATTAGCATCAGGTATCACAAATTTGGGCGTGGAAGTTAATGAGTCACCTGAGTTCCAGTACATTCTGAGTTAATGGAAGTTAATGAGTCACCTGAGTTCCAGTACATTCTGATCTCTTTGCCTTACTTTAAAATCAAGCAATCTTTCAGCTTCTGCCCCCCAACACACAGCAGTGCTTTCTGGGAGAACTTAACAGAAAGCTAGAAAAGCTCAAAATTAGAGCATAGCAGGTCAATTAACTGCTAACTGAAAAAATACCACGATATATCCAGCTCGTAAGCACAAAAGAATATAAGACAAAAGAAAATGTCGGGCACCAAGTCTGCTCCAGCGTTCACTAAGATCATGGCTAACGTACCTCCATATTCCTGTAAGGGTCAGAGTTTATTGTTCAGGTAATCACAAGACACAATAATAAGTTGACTCACTCATAGCAATCAATCTCTTTCAAACCAGTTGATGACACAAGACAAGAACGAAAAGCTGCACCTGTGATTTTCCTTCTTGCCCTGTGGGTTGTTACACCCAAAGTACTTTGTAATCTCTCACTCAGAAACAACTTTCTGTACAATCTACCCTTATATGTTCAATGCAATAAAACTAAAGCTGCTCCAAAGAAATGTTTAGTTCACTTGGCATTTTTTTCCTCTTCTGCTTTACATTCAGTGATAGCACATTATGGATCACCTTGCAGCCTGTGCATGCAATGAAATACAACAGAGTGCTCTTATGACAGCATAACACTTGCCAACAAAACATGAGAATAAGCAGATGATAGACTCCAAACATCAATGGGCAGGGGTCACAGCAGAGTTTCAACAAATGAGATGTTTGTCATAAAAATGTTGCTGAACATCCTTAAATTGTGACGTGACCATTGATAAAAATGTAATTCCACTGTCAGAAATATAAAATGGAAATGGCAAGAACAGGTAAATGACCGGCCTTCATGATATCTGTCATAAGATATGATGGATAACATGATCCTTGGGAATAAAATAGGGGTTAGTCTGGCACCTGGTCAGGATGAGGCTCTAGAGCTGTCAGAAAGTGTTGCCGGAAAGAATGGGGGTGCATGGAAACTGCCTGTGCATGCAAAATCATCAAATTGTGAAGATATAGGTCAAACAATATCCAGATGGGAAAAATATCCAGCACACAGAACCTCAAATACAGGTCTATCTTGGAAAATCTGGACACAAGGTCAGTTTCTCTGTCCAAGTTAGTTTGCAGAAGTCTGTAAAATTGTAACTGAAATAAATGATCTTTTTTGTTACAATCCTGATGCAATCAATAATTGCATTTTTCAGTTACAGCTTTATTAGCTACATCGTTTTAGAAAAACAAACTTACTAAAGAATCTCAGCAGGTCTGGCAGCATCTGCGGAGATACAAATAAAGTTTGGAATGCTGCCAGATCTGTTGAGTTTCTCCATCACTTTGTTTTTATTTTGGATTTCCAGCATCTGCATTGTTTTGCCTTTGCTGTGATTTTAGCTGAGAAAGTGAGGACTGCAGATGCTGGAGATCAGAGTCGAGTGTGTGGTGCTGGAAAAGCACAGCAGGTCAGGCAGCATCCGAGGAGCAGGAGAATCGACACTTCAGGCCAGATGAAGGGATCAGCCCGAAACGCTGATTCTCTGGGTCCTTGGATGCTGCCTGACCTGCTGCGATTTTAGCTATGCTCACACCTCAGGAAGGAGAAAAGAAAATTTGACAACATTTCCGGTGGTGAGTGAGTTTAGCACACCAGAATAAATCTAAGTCAAAAATGGTCCAGCACACAGCAACAGACAGTATATTACTGCCTCTCTGTGAGTTAGCAGAGGTGGTTCAGTCACCCACGTTCCTGATACAAACAAGATTTTTAACATATTGTTACGCAAAACATTTTGTGACTCATTATCGGAGACAAGCAGCCTGGTCGCATTCACATGCAATTAATTGGTTCTCAGAAACTTAGAAAGCCTATTAACAGAAAAAAATATTCTCACAATGTGTGGTGTATTGTGTGATCAACTCAAACTTTCCATATCAAAAACTCAAAGAAAAGTGAATAATGGAGGTTTTCAGTTAAGACTTCCACTTGTGCTTTAACTGAATCAGAAATAAATTGTGTTAATCCTGGTCTGACCTTTACATGGACAAACAAGCAGGACTTCTGTCTGTGTGGAGCTCAAATTTCACCCTTAAGCTCATAACAGAGATGCTGTGCTTTATGCTCATTGAGCCTCCAGTCTCATGATGACTTCGGCATCTGCTTGATCCTGACATAATTGAACAACAGTGTAAGGAGGAAGGATAGTACTAGCGCTGAAAATGTGTTGCTGGAAAACAGGAAGAAGGGCTCATGCCCGAAACGTCAATTCTCCTGCTCCTTGGATGCTGCCTGACCTGCTGCACTTTTCCAGCAACACATTTTCAGCTCTGATCTCCAGCATCTGCAGTCCTCACTTTCTCCTGGAAGGATAGTACTATCAAAGATATCAATAAGTTGTTCAGTGTCAGTCTGCAGGCAGGACAGCTCCACTTACAGAAGTCAAAAACAACAATTAATGGGGCAGATTCCACCACTTGCTCTGGAGAGAGTACAGGGCTTCCAGCATTGATTGACCATGACCCAACTATTTCAGAAATCCTGGGGTCAGTTCATTTCTGTATGTTTCTGCAGGACAAACAAGGGGACTCCTTCAGCAAGTGGAAATGGAATCCAGGAAACTAGGGAATGTTAGTGTATGGGCACAGATTCTCAATATTGTTATTGAACTTAACAGGTCTACAGTTATTTGAAGGGAACAGCTGTATGTGAGTCATTCAGTAATCAAAGAGTAGGTTGTGAACCTCCAGCATAATGCTTGTAAACAACTTTTGGTGAAATATAGCAAAGGAATAGCATCACATCTGAGGTGTCAATGAGGTGACCAAGTGAGTGCTCACGCTATAACCCTAAGATTTCTTTTTATTAATAATCCAGTTTGATGCCATTAAAAATGGCAAGCTTTAATGAGATGACATCACTCTTTGCTTTAACATTCAATTGTATTTTTGAAGACCCCAATTCACATTGATCACCAATCTGGTTCTCAACTCTCTCATACCTCTTTGTCCTTGCTCCTTTCCTGCTGCTGTCAGAATTTCACTGTTGCGCGAATGCTAACAGAATGCAAGAAGCACATTCTGATCATCTTAAAGCATAAAAGACATATCAGAAATGACTTTGAGACTATTCAGACCCCTTGGCATCATGGTAGCCCACAAACCTACCAACATACTTAAACAGCAACTAATGAACCTAAAGGATCTATTAGATGCTACCAGCAAAACTAACATCATTTACAAGATACCATGCAAGGACTGTAAAAAAAACACCACATCGGACAAACTAGCAGGAAACTTGCCACCAGGATACATGAACACCAACTGGCCACCAAATTCATGACCCACTATCACTAGTTTCCATACATGCAGGCAAAGAATGACACCACTTGACTGGGACAACACATCCATCCTAGGATTTGCGAAACAAAGACACACATGGGAATTCTTAGAGGCATGGCATTCTAACCAGAACTCCATCAATAAACACATCAATTTAGATTTCATCTTCCTTCCCTTGAAAAAAAACTGGAAATGACATTATCCACCTTAAGAAACCAAGACCTATAAATAAAGAGGCAGGGCATACCACCAGCTTTTCACCGGAGAGTCTCACTGGTGATGTTACCTAGTCATAGTGATGACATGTATGAAACGTTCCAGTTCAGTGAGCTAACTGATATACTTAAAGCAAAATTTCAATTCTAACATAAGAAAACAAGAAATAATAACAGTCCAGTTAGATGACAAGTTCTAATCCCCTAAAAGGTGCTGATACTTTTGAGGTTATAGTCTACTCAAGCTGCAGGTGATTGGAAGTGAGTATCTTTGCACTCATCAGCATGTTGTGGTATCAATCTGCATTCCTTTTCCATTTTGTTGTGAAAAATAACTCTCCTGCATGCTCTCTCTTGATTCACACTTCAGAGTATGCTACTGTGGCTTTCTCACTATGCCTGAACATTTTGTGTAAAGCTTTGGTTCTCTCCATATGCAATCCAGAAAGCAACAAAGGAATATGAGATGGTTGTAATACCAGGCGCCTTTGCCACTTGCATACATATTACATCGCTCATCTCCTCCCCTCCATTCCAAAGAATTGGAGCAGCTGCTATCGGTCAAAGAACATAGTAGTGTGTTGTGTTTTTTTTGATGCCCTTGCAAGAGAGATAGTACATTTGGATCCTCCCTGCATCACAAGGTCAGAAGTGGGGATGTTCACCAATGATTGCACAATGTTCACAGCACCATTTACAATTCCTCAGATACCGAAGCAGTTCATGTTCAAATGAAACAAGATCTGGACAATATCCATCTTGGGCTGACAAATGGCAAGATAGATTCAGGCCACATAGATGCCAGGCAATTAGAGACAAGCTAACCACCACCCCTTGATATTCAATGGTGTTACCATCATTGAATCCCTCACTATCAGCATCTTTGTGGTTACCATTGATCAGAAACTGAACTGGACTCACCACATAAACTCAGTGGCTACAAGAGCAGATCAGAAACTAAGAATATTGCATTGAGTAACTCACCTCCTGACTCTCCAAAGCCTGTCCACCATCTCCAAGGCACAAGTCAGGAGCGTGATGGAATACTCCCCACATGCTTGGACGGGTACAGCTCCAACAACACTGAGCCACCGTGGGTGGCATGGTGGCACAGTGATTAGCATTGCTGCCTCACAGCGCCAGAGACCTGGGTTCAATTCCCCACCTCAGGCAACTGACTGTGTGGAGTTTGCACATTCTCCCCGTGTCTGTGTGGGTTCCCTCCAGATGCTCCAGTTTCCTCCCACAGTCCAAAAATGTGCAGGTTAGGTGAATTGGCCATGCTAAATTGCCCCTAGTGTTAGGTGAAGGGGTAAATATAGGGGAATGGGTCTGGATGGGTTGCTCTTCGGAGGGTCGGTATGTATTTGTTGGGCCGAAGGGCCTGTAAGTAATTTAATCAAAAACACTCAAGAAACTTAACACCATCCAGGACAAAGCAGTCTGTTTGATTGGCACCACATCCAAAAACATCCACTCCATCCACCACTGACGCTCAGTAGCAGCAATGTGTCTCTCTACAAGATGCACTGCAGAAATTCACCCAAAAATCCTCAGTCGGTACCCTTCAAACTCCATGACCACTACCATATAGAGAGACAAGGGCAGGCAGATAAATGGGAACACCACCATTTGCAAGTTCCCTTCCAAGCCCCTCACCATCCTGACTTGGAAATATATCCTTCACCATTCCTTCAGTGTCACTGGGTCAAACTCCTGGAATTCACTCCCTAATGGCATTGTGGGTCGACCTACAGCAGGACTGCAGTGGTTCAAGAAGGCAGTTCACCACCATCTTCTCAAGGGCAACGAGGGACAGGCAATAAATGGTGGTCCAGGCAGTGATGCCCACATGGCCCGAGTAAACAAAACAAGAATACCTGCAATGTGGCCCAGACAGGCAGAGGGGTACCATCTTTTCTAACCACAACAACAATGGAGGATTGTAGATGGGGACCACGTTGGCAAGTGTGGTAAAGATGGTAATCATAGAGGACAAAGCACTCAAGGAAGCATGACAGTCAAGCCCATCTGTCAACATGATGAACATGGAGTTCACTTGGAAGCCTCAGCACTGCAGAGAAAAGGTTTTGCTCTCTGAAGCTTGTTCTCATGATCTCTTTGGGTTGCTCTCACAGATTTCAGATGCCCTCCACAGGACATCATCACCCTCCTGCTCCATAGGCCCAGATGGGAATCAAGGAACTGAATAAGCATTGTTACACATCACAACCAAATCCTCCTTCAGCAAAAGATAGATGGAACAACATTCTTGATTCAAAGACATCTTTTTAGCCTGAATGGAAAAAACCTAACATAAGTAGGTACAATTTCAGATTTACGCTTAGGAAATGAAGCCGGATAAATGGATGAAACAACATTGTGTGACTGTTTTATCGATAGTGACACAGTATATTATCACTGTGGTAAAATACAAAGGTGGACAGAAGCAATTATTCTAAATTGGAAAAAATTGGGACTGTCAGAGAACACAGCAGAATATGGATAGATTGGAGAGTTAGGCAGAGAAATGGCAGGTGGGGTTCAATCCGGACGCATTTTGGAAGATGCAATTCCAGAGCAAATTATACAGTATACAGAAAGGTCCTGGGGAAAATTGATGTACAGAGAGATGTGGGTGTTCAGGTCCATTGTTCCCTGAAGGTGGCAATGCTGGTCAGCAGAGTGGTCAAGAAGGCATACGGCATGCTTTCCTTCATTGGATGGAGTATTGAGTACAAGAGTTAGCAGGTCATGTTGCAGTTGTATAAGACTTTGGCTCAGCCACATTTGGAATACTGTACATTTCTGGTGCGCCACATTACCAAAAGGATGTGGATGCTTTGGAGAGGGTGCAGAGGAGGTTCACCATGATATTGCCTGGTATAGAGGGTGCTAGCTATAAAGAGAGGTTGAATAGATTAGGATTATTTTCATTAGGAAGACAGAGGTTGAGGGGGGACCTGATTGAGGTCTACAAAATCATGAGAGGTATAGATAGGGTAGGTAGCAAGGAGCTTTTTCCCAGAGTAAGGGACTCAATTATTAGAGGCATTTCAAGGGGAGAGAGGAAAAGTTTAGGGGAGAGATACATGGAAAGTTCTTCACACAGAGGGATGGTGGGTGCCTGGAATGCGTTGCCAGTGGAGATGGTAGAGGCGGGAATGGTAGTGGTCATTTAAGATGTATCTGGACAGATACATGAATGGCCAGGGAACAAAGGGATACAGACCCTTAGAAAATAGGCAGCAGATATAGGTAGAGATACGGATTGGCACAAGCTTGAAGGGCTGAAGGGCCTGTTCCTGTGCTGTAAGGTTTTTTGTTCTTTGTTCTATGAAGGAAAAGCAAGTTTTGATGGCTACAATGTAGACATGTCCGTACAACAGAAAAGGTGGCACTGTCAAATCTAATGGAATCTTCCACAAATCAACAGGAAGACCATTTTCATTTTGCTTGCTTGTCTCTGGATTGTTATCTCTTTGTATGCAAGTGTCCACTGTCACTTTCTGTACACCAATTGACAAGAAATTGAGAGACAGAGGTGTCACCTACTCCAGCCTAGAGAAGAGTTTGATGTGAAACGTTGAAGACTGCAGTCAATGATAACGTCACCCTCATCTTGCTCTGCTGTCGCAGGTTTGCTTGCAATTGGTGGCAGATTTCTGTGAACACATCCTGAGAAAATGGAGGTTATGACCACTTTGAGTAGTCCTGGTGAGTGATGTTCCTCCTGGACTGCACAGAAACTCAGGCACAAACCTGAACTAAGTCAGTGCTTTTAGGTCACTGCATTAAAAAGTTAGTGGCTCCATACACTTAAATGAATGCGCAAAACAAAGATAATTGTTTTGTGGGGCTGGGGTGGAAGATCTTTCGTTTTACTGAAAAGATGTTCAGCTATGTGAGGTTAATAGCCAGTATTATATGGCGGTCTGTGATTGTAAATGTAATTAACACCTACAACTAAACCCATAACGTCAGAAATGCAGGGCTATATAGATTTCTTTAGCTGCTGTGTGCTTTTTAAATAAAATCATAAATTGCTCAAAGCTTTTGACAGTTACTTCTTTACCAATGATATTCCAACTGAATCAGTGTCTTTCATCAAGCTTACTTCACACAACATCACTGAAAGTTTACCGCATGCGCAAGCTGTTCATTTCAGTGCATAGTATCTTCAGCTAATCTTAAACTGTACCTTAAACGTAGTGTGCTGCATTGCTCACAGGGAATATTTCACAGAAGTCCTTTTTATATAAACGTTACTATACTTTGATGCTTGTTCTTTTTTGCTCTCTTCATTTTATAAATTCTGTTATTCACATCACTACAAATAGAAGTGAATATTTCATTTGGGACTTAATAATACTAAAATACTCAACTAAAGTAAGATAACAGCATTTGCAAACAGTGGCCAATATTGTGTGATCAGATGCTGTCTGATTAAATCTCTAAAGATATTCAAGCAGGAAGCCAATCTTAATCAGCTGATGCATTTAAGCTTAATACAGGTTTCAGGGGCAGGCCATCAGTGCCTATACTTCTGCCTTGCCTAATATGTGGCTCACATACTTTCAGTTCCACTTCCCATGCTGGATACTTAGGCATCCAGTATACACCTGTAAAACAAACTGTGCCAATACATTTCTAGGATATAATTTAACCTGCATAACCGACTTAACTCCTGAGCTCTATAAAAACTGATATTACAGCTGGCAGTCATCTGTACACTGCATACATGCAGACAGACAGCATAAGTGATCAAATCAAACCCATTTAAATGTTGCTATGGTCCAACTTTCTGGTAAATTGTCGAGTTATCAACCTTAAAAGGAAATGTCTTATGACATATGGGAACGCATACAGTTATATTAAAATACTGCTGTATTAAAAGCTAACAATGTGATAAATATTTCTTTACAGAATGTTTCCTTTATTGGAATGCAATTATGTCGACAAGTTGTTGACTTCCAAATTTACATTGGGGTTACATTTCTTTTGGTAGTATAGGACTTAAACATTGCACTTTTTCACACAATAACTTTGCTCAATTACGTCAAACTGAAAAATAATGCAGACAGAAATTATGCACCAATCTGTTTTCCAGCATGCCACCAGAAGAAATTAAAGGCTATGACTGCCATTTAAACTCTTACTTTTCTTTTTAATTCCAAGAACAAAACCAAGTGAAGAAAATGGCTGTTAAACTAGTCATTTTAATTAAATTCATTAAAGGTCTACTCTCGGTTATATTAAATTGCTAATGTTAAATAAGACAACAGCTGTGGATATAATCTCCATAGAAATGGAAGTCTAGGGTGTACGTACCTGAGAAATCTTTCCAGATCATCTCTGCTGCACTGGGACCAGGAAACATCCCCCAAATTCTGTCCTTTAATCCATTCCCCAGACATAATATGGAGGCCATCTGCACAGGATGGATGATCATTGTCATGATTCATTCCCATACTGAATTTGAAAAAAAGTTTAAAATAAATGCATATTGTTTTACTGACAGACACACACAAAAAAAACAGTACAACTGAAGAATGTTTAATAGCAGGACACTTACAAGACATAGAACATCCTCACATCAAATGCCTCAGAGTAGGTCTTAAAAGGCAAGGCCCAACAGGTTTAGTGCAATTTCTTCAAACAAGTATCTTTCTGGATTTTATTTTTAAAAATTTAAATTGTATTCCTCGACAATATTTCATCTGGGTGAAAAAGAACATTTAACCTTGGTGAAATACAAGGTTATTTCCATCCTTACAAGTGACATAGAAGCAAGGAGACAAATTGACACAGCTTGGGTTTATTTTTTAAAACGTTACATTTGTTATTTTGAAAATAGTCAAAATGAATTATGGAGCACTACAGGATGGAGAAATTCTTGATTAGTTCAGAGGATTGCATTATAGTGTCCTATGCAGTAGAGTGCTGTGGTCACTCCACAGTTACACATGGCATATTAGACAATAGGACTACACTAAAATAAAATTTGGCCATATTATGCCCCAATTGTATTTTGAGACCATTGTATCACACCAGTTATTTAATGATCGAATAGAACTCATGAAAAATTATTCTCTTCTACCTTTACAAAAGATGGCTGTGAAATAACTCCATAATATCTGCCTGTATTAATGAATCTATTAATCAAACCTGACAGTTATCTTTCAGGTGACAATCCCTGATTAAACAAACTACAGTACTCCATTGAGAATCCACTGGGATAAATGACTACTCCAGAATAAGATGTAGCCTTCTGACAATGCTAATCAAATTGATGTTGCAATAGCAACGTGGATTTAACACTGAACATGAAAATAACCTGTTGACTGTCACATTGATTGACTTAATCACGCTTACTGAAACACCAGTGATACACTTACTGAAAAATCAAGAAGCAGAACCTATTATGCCATAGATATAAGCATATGTCGGGTATGGACAGGATAGATCGAGTGAATCCTGAGAAGAGTATAAAGGCAATCCGAATAGACTTAAGAGGGAAATCAGGAAGGCAAAAAGGGAACATGAGATAGCTTTGGCAAATAGGGTTAAGGAGAATCCAAAGGGTTTTTATAAATACATTAAGGACAAAAGGATAACTAGGAAGAGAATAAGGCCCCTCAAAGATCAGCAAAGCATCTTTGTGTGGAGTCGCAGGAGATAGGGGAGGATACTAAACAAGTATTAGTGAGTTTTGAGAAGATCTGTAGCTCAGGTAGAGGTTCTGGACAAGTATTTTGCATCAGTGTTTACTGTGGAAAAGGACATGGAAGATATAGAATGTCGCGAAATGGATGGTGACATCTTATCCAAAGTCAAGTGGTCGTTCAGTGGCAATAATTGTTTCCTCATAAACTTGTTTGATCTTAGCTTAAGCAACAAAACCAGGAGTTTGCTGGAAAAGCTCAGCAGGTCTGGCAGCATTTTCGGAGATATATCAGAGTTAACATTTAAGGTCCAGTGACCCCTCCTCAGAACTGCATCTTAGCTGAAGGTCCTGCTGAAGGTTCGAGAAGTTTCTCAAATTGTGCCAGGAAGTATCACAGGATTTTGTAACTCTAAATAAGTGACTTTTTCAACATGTACAGCCAAGACCCCAACTCAAAGTATAATGAAATAATACCACAAAAAAGATGTACACTTGTAGTTACTTGTTCTCAGAGTAATTATTGCATATGTTTGAAGTGGGCAAAAAGATCTTCGAGCATTACCTGGTTCAATAAACCATCAGCTGAAGTGCCATTCAGTTATCAAAAAGCCATCAAGGGAAACTTTCAGAGGCTCCTCCCTTTGAAGCTAAAACTACATTTAATATGAACACAGATTCAAAAAGTATCTTGTCTATCATAACTTGATTTTAATCACATGGTTGTCATTTATCTTTCAAAGACAACTTTTACTATTTGTAAGTTTATATCTTGGTCAACACATTGCCTTGAGGAATAAACCACATCCCTGGAGATTGTATCAAGCAGCACGTCACCTCCAACGATCGTAACAGGCAAGGTACTGACAATACCTAACAAGATGAACTTGTCAAATTCAAAACAGAGTACAAGCATATGCTAAGGGCTATGCTGACAACCAATTTAGAATAATCAGTCAGGTTTGCAGGGTAGTGCGCTTGCCTTTACTGGAAACTACATGTGTTAACATACAAAGCCCTGCTCCTTGCAGACAGAAGGAACATATACTCAAGGCAACTACTTCAACTCAACAAAGCAAGAGACAGCCATTCCTCTGAGCTGGGTCTTCAACAACCAGAATCATTCTGCTAGGTTTAGCTTTAAACAAAGCTTAACAGTTAACTCAAAACTGAAAGAACTTCTGATGCTGGAAATCAGAAACAAAAACACAAACAGAAATTGTTGGAAAAACTGAGCAGCATTTGTGGAGAAAAATCATTGTTAACATTTCAAATCCAGTGACCCTTCTTCAGAACTGAAGTTCGAACATAAAATATTAATTCTGATTTCCCTCCATTGATGCTGCTAGACCTGTTTTCCCAGCAATTTCTGTTTTTGTTTCGGCTTAGCCATTAACTAAAATCATCACCAAACTGGTGCATTCTTTATGGCAATGCTTGCTCCAGACTCTACTTGTCAACCAATCAGCACTCTTCTCATGCAGTGCACAGTATTATTTTTGTTGTGGTTCTGTTCGCCGAGCTGGAAGTTTTTGCTGCAAACGTTTCGTTCCCTGGCTAGGGAACATCATCAGTGCTATTGGAGCCTCCTGTGAAGCGCTGCTTTGATGTTTCTTCCGGTATTTATAGTGGTTTGTTCTTGCCGCTTCCGGGTGTCAGTTTCAGCTGTAGTAGTTTGGATGTGGGGTCCAGGTGGATGTGTCTGTTGATGGATCTTCTTGCCGTTTCCGGGTGTCAGTTTCAGCTGCAGTGGTTTGTATATGGGGTCCAGGTCTATGTGTCTGTTAATGGAGTTTGTGGATGAATGCCATGCCTCTAGGAATTCCCTGGCTGTTCTCTGTCTGGCTTGTCCTATGATGGTAGTGTTTTCCCAGTCAAATTCATGTTCCTGGTTGTCTGAGTGTATGGCTACTAGGGATAGCTGGTGTCGTTTTGTGGCTAGCTGATGTTCATGGATGCGGATTGTTAGCTGTCTTCCTGTTTGTCCTATATAGTGTTTTGTGCAGTCCTTGCATGGTATTTTGTAAATTACGTTAGTTTGGCTCGTGCTGGCTATTGGGTCCTTTGTTCTAGTGAGTTGTTGTCTGAGTGTGGAAGTTGGCTTGTGTGCTGTTATGAGTCCTAAGGGTCGCAGTAGTCTGGCTGTCAGTTCTGAGACGCTCCTGACGTATGGTAGTGTGGCTAGTCCTTTTGGTTGTGGCATGTCCTCATTCCGTGGTCTATCTCTTAGGCATCTGGTGATAAAGTTGCGTGGGTATCCGTTTTTGGCGAATACCTTGTATAGGTGTTCCTCTTCCTCTTTTCGCAGTTCTGGTGTACTGCAGTGTGTTGTGGCTCTTTTGAATAGTGTCCTGATGCAGCTTCGTTTGTGTGTGTTGGGGTGGTTACTTTCATAGTTTAGGACTTGGTCTGCGTGTGTTGGTTTCCTGTGTACCCTTGTGGTGAATTCTCCGTTGGGTGTTCTCTCTACTAACACGTCTAGGAATGGGAGTTGGCTATCCTTTTCCTCTTCTCTCGTGAATCGTATTCCTGTGAGTGTGGCATTGATGATTCGGTGTGTTTTTTCTATTTCTGTGTTTTTGATGATTACAAAGGTGTCATCGACGTATCTGACCCAGAGTTTGGGTTGGATTTGTGGTAGGGCTGTATGTTCTAACCTTTGCATAACTGCCTCTGCTATGAGTCCCGAGATTGGTGATCCCATGGGTGTTCCGTTGATTTGTTCGTATATCTGATTGTTGAATGTAAAGTGTGTGGTGAAGAATATAATCATACTACCGGCAGATAAAGGCAGAATGACGGTCATCTTAGATAAATCAGACTACATCAATAATGCACAACAACTACTCGCAGACACCAACACCTACCAAAGGAAGGATTCCGACCCCAAACCACAACTCACCAATAGAATAATCAACACACTAAGGAATCTACAAAAAAACGGACAGATAACCAAAGCGGACCAGCAAAGAATGAAACCTGAAAGCAACAACACCCCCAGATTCTACGGACTACTCAAAGTACACAAACCAGACATCCCACTCAGACCCATAGTATCACTACCAGGGACACCAGCATACAAACTGGCCAAAGAACTACAACAAAAACTGAAACACCTAGTCAGCGGATCCAAACACTCCATACAATCAACACAGGAATTCTTGGACATCATCAGGAATACACACATAGACAAAGAAGAAACCATGGTATCATTCGACGTGACGGCACTGTTCACATCAATTGACAAAACCCTAGCCAGAGAAACAATAGCCAACCTACTGGACATACATAACAGAACACAGGAGGCTGAACCTATCAACAAGGACGGCATACTTAAACTACTGGACTTGTGCCTCACTACACACTTTACATTCAACAATCAGATATACAAACAAATCAACGGAACACCCATGGGATCACCAATCTCGGGACTCATAGCAGAGGCAGTTATGCAAAGGTTAGAACATACAGCCCTACCACAAATCCAACCCAAACTCTGGATCAGATATGTTGATGACACCTTTGTAATCATCAAAAACACAGAAATAGAAAAAACACACCGAATCATCAACGCCACACTCATAGGAATATGATTCACGAGAGAAGAGGAAAAGGATAGCCAACTCCCATTCCTAGACGTGTTAGTAGAGAGAACACCCAACAGAGAATTCACCACAAGGGTACACAGGAAACCAACACACACAGACCAAGTCCTAAACTATGAAAGTAACCACCCCAACACACACAAACGAAGCTGCATCAGGACACTATTCAAAAGAGCCACAACACACTGCAGTACACCAGAACTGCGAAAAGAGGAAGAGGAACACCTATACAAGGTATTCGCCAAAAACGGATACCCACGCAACTTTATCACCAGATGCCTAAGAGATAGACCACGGAATGAGGACATGCCACAACCAAAAGGACTAGCCACACTACCATACGTCAGGAGCGTCTCAGAACTGACAGCCAGACTACTGCGACCCTTAGGACTCATAACAGCACACAAGCCAACTTCCACACTCAGACAACAACTCACTAGAACAAAGGACCCAATACCCAGCACGAGCCAAACTAACGTAATTTACAAAATACCATGCAAGGACTGCACAAAACACTATATAGGACAAACAGGAAGACAGCTAACAATCCGCATCCATGAACATCAGCTAGCCACAAAACGACATGACCAGCTATCCCTAGTAGCCATACACTCAGACAACCAGGAACATGAATTTGACTGGGAAAACACTACCATCATAGGACAAGCCAGACAGAGAACAGCCAGGGAATTCCTAGAGGCATGGCATTCATCCACAAACTCCATTAACAGACACATAGACCTGGACCCAATATACAAACCACTGCAGCTGAAACTGACACCCGGAAGCGGCAAGAACAAACCACTATTAATACCGGAAGAAACATCAAAGCAGCGCTTCACAGGAGGCTTCAATAGCACTGATGATGTTCCCTAGCCAGGGAACGAAACGTTTGCAGCAAAAATTTCCAGCTCGGCGAACAGAACCACAACAACGGACACCCGAGCTACAAATCTTCAGCCAGACTTTAAACAGTATTATTTTTATCATTCACATTGGTCTTGTGATGCATGTCCTCATGTAAACACTATACCTTTGTTTTTCTGTGTTTTTGTTAGTGGACTGAAATCAATACAGGTTTTATTTTTAAAAAGCTAAGGACTGTGGAAAGGATTGCTGCACATTTTAAAATAAGCTACTACAGCTCTTATTACATCTGCTGTTTACATTGTTGCTTGTTCAACCAATAGGAACATTTTGATGCAGACAAACTGGCACAGGGTGAGTTCAAGATTCAGCTGGGAACAGGTAGCTGATTGGTCTGTGGAACTGTGACCAGTTGTTGCTGATAAGGACCTTCAGCCTGCCAACAACTAAGTAATTGCTTCCTAGGTAGTTGAATAGCTAATGGGTGCACACGATATAGACAGAAACCTTGGGACCTCAAAGGGCAGCTATTACCTTTTTCTCTATGATAAAAAAAACCTAAAGCCTGAAGAAAGACTGTTTTATTTCCTTCACCATATTTTCAGTCAGAAATGTTATAAGTTGTGAACCAGTCAATCTGTGCCTCCTACTGGGAGTAGAAATTACCTGGAGAAGAGGGATTATGAAGAAACAGGTTTCGGTAAGCCAAAAGGATCATTCCAGCAAACCCTGGGACAAGGGCCATTGAACTTCACAGTTTCCCTCTCTGTCCATGTCACCACTTTTTAAAAGTCTGTTTGTACATGTGTAGGGGAAGTTTGATAAGGGAGTTGAAGATTTTAACCAGAAAAGTTATATGTTTACTGTTCCTAATTGTTTGCCTGCAGCTAGAATCTACTTGTTTGTAATTATTAGTAATTCTGGTTAAGTGCACAAACCTGGTCTGTATGTTTTGCTAATCCATGACTAAAAAGACTGGTAAATGGGGGAATTCTGTGTAATTTTATGAAGTTTAACTTTTATGATGATTTTGGGAGTATTGGGGCTAGATTTCCAACAAAGGAGGTGTGACACTGATGAGTGTAAGACAAAACGCTTTGACAAATGTGCCTTAATTCCAGCGATTCTCATTTTTATGCTGATGGCAAGTTCACATTTTCGTTATCACTTAATTTGGTTACTTGCAATTACTTAATTTATGTACAACCATTCTTTGAGTGCAGCATATCATTTTTCCATTAAAAGAGCAAAGTTTCTTCTGCATACTTTGAGAGATAGATCATTTTTAATCACAGGTTTACAACTTAGCTTTAAATAACACACAATAAAGAAAAGCACCACTGCCGCTCAAGGTTATATCAAATCATTTACCAATTTAACTTCTCATGAATTTCATGAAGGTTACAAATTTATTCACATTTATTACAGAACAATTAGTAATAATCAGTGATAGATCTCTTTAGAAACACTGAACATTTCAATGGATACAATGAGCCAAAATAGAAGACTAATTAGTGGACCTCAATCCAAATGGCCAGATTAAAATCCCGTGCCAAAAGTTCTCCCTGGATTTTAGTGCACATTGAAGCTACCACAGACGACATACATCAATCCGCATGCCAAGTCTTTACATTGTCTGACAAGAGCTAGGTTTTAAAGAGTCCTGCCTAACAGCTTCTTTAAGCATTAGATGGTTCACAGCTGCACTGGCTGAAAGTCGTGCCCATAGCCCATATATTTAGTTTAAAAGCCTTAAATAGAGAAAAGATCCAAAAAAGCTTTAAAATGGAGACGTTAGGAAAAGAACATAACAGTCTCATTAAAACAAACATCATAGATTTGATACTTTTGATAAAAGAGAATAATTGAGAACCTTTTATACACACTGAGCCTTGAAGATGGCAATATATTGATCAGAACTAAAATGACACAGACATGAATGCAAAACGATAGTAACTCCTTCAATTTCACCATTGTTGAGTATTTTCAATGTTAAAATTTTCTAAAAGGACTTTTTCAATTAAAGGGATCAGCTGAGAACTCAACATTAGCAGGCCATTAAGTTGTCACTAAAGTCAAACATAATTTTGGACAGACATTCAAAGTAGAGTTCATATCTAAAGGTTATTCATTTTGAATGAATTGCATTTTTGTATGCCTGTCCTTTTGTAATTAACTGTATGAGGTTTGTCGGAGGGTTTGATCGGTCTGGTGTTATTCAAGTCAGACAAACCTGACTCACCCTTTGACAGCACAGTGGCACAGTGGTTAGCACTGCTGCCTCACAGCGCCTGAGGCGACTGACTGTGTGGAGTTTGCACATTCTCCCCGTGTCTGCGTGGGTTTCCTCCCACAATCCAAAAATGTGTAGATTAGATGAACTGGCCGTGCTAAATTGCCCGTAGTGTTAGGTTAAGGGGTAAATGTAGGGGAATGGGTCTGGGTGGGTTATGCATCGGTGGGTCGGTGTGGACTTGTTGGGCCGAAGGGCCTATTTCCACACTGTATGTAATCTAATCTAATCTAAACCCCTAGACAAGGGATTTCATTGCTTTATGTTAGAGGTGACATATAGCATAAGTGTATGCAGATTAGGACTGCCCCACTCTTCTCAACAAGTCTCGGCATTTATCTAAGCGATTCTGCTAATTCACTAGTGTGACATTTTCGCATATCCTTAGCATTGTTCCTGCAGCCTCTGATACAGGTATTGCCAAAAGAACAGGAAATCTGGTGGGATGTCTACGCGGTAATCAATTCACTGTGCTGTATCTGAGTTTTTCAGATTCACCAAAATGGAATTTTACCCCGAATACATTTCTTAATACATTGTACATTTTCAATCTATTCAACCGAAGTCTGTCCACCTGGTTATACTTCATAACACCTTTGATGACACAACACTGATAAATCAACAGCCAGGGCTCCTGGGCTTATTCAGACCTGTCTTATAGAACCATAGAGGTATCCAAACGGAAACAGGCCCTTCGGCCCAACAGACTTGATAGAGTACATAGCTAGAGAAGAAACCCTCCCTGTTGAGTCACAGACAATGATAACTTTATATGAACAAAGAACAGTACAGCACAGGAACAGGCCCTTCAGTCCACCAAGACTATTGCCTCTACACGGTTCATATCCCTCTGTTCCCTGACTATACATTTATGTCGAGATGATTCTTAAAAGTTACTAGTGTAGCTGCCTCCACCATGCCCTCGGGCAGCACATTCCAGGCAGTTACCACACTCTGTGTAAAAGAAAACTTGTCTCTCACATCTCCTTTAAACTTACCCCTTTTTGCCTTAAACTTATATCCCCATGTAATTGATATTTCTCCTCTGGGGGATAAAAGACACTGGCTGTCCATTCTTTCCATGCCGCCCATAATTTTGTAAATTTCTATCAGGTGGCCCCTCAGCCACCGATGTTCAAGCAAAAACAGAGTTTGTCCGATTTCTCCTCCAGACCCTCCAAACCAGGCAACATCCTGGCAAACCATTCCTATACCCTCTCAAAAGGCTCCACCCTCTTCTGGTGGTGTGGTGACCAGAACTGTAAGCAATATTCTAAATGTGGCCTAACTAAATTTTTATACATCTGCAACATGACTTTCCAATTTTTATATTCTATGCCTTGACTGATGAAAGCAAGCCTACCTTCTTGATAACTTACCCACTTATGTTGCCATTTTCAGGGAACAGCGGACCATACCTCGATTGCTCCACATGTTAATGCTACTAAGAGCTTTGCCATTTAATGTAGACCTCCCTTCTGCACTATATCTTCCAAAATAAATCATCTTGCATTTGTCTGGACTAAACTCCATCTGCCATTTCTCAGCCAAGTCTCCAGCCTATCTACATTCTGCTGTATCCTGCAGCAATCCTCCTCACTATCCACAGTTACTCCAACCTTTGTGTCATCTGCAAACTTATTAATCAGACCACCCAAATTCTTCTCCAAATCATTTATAGATATTACAAAGAACATGAGCCCCAGCACTGATTCCTGCAAAACATCAATGGTCACAGGTTTCCAGTCAGAAATATCTTTCCACTGTTACTCTCTGCCTTCTATGAATAAACCAGCTCTGTATCCATTTTACCAGCTCACCTTGGATCCCATGTGACTTCACCTTTTTTATCAGCCTGTTATGAGGGACCCTATCAAAGACCTTGTTAAAGTCCTTGTAAACAGTATCCACTGCTGTGCCCTCAATCTTCTTTCTCACTTAGATATATTAGATATTAGATTCCCTAAAGTGTGGAGACAGGCCCTTCGGTCCAACCAGTCCACACCGACCCTCTGAAGAGTAACCCACCCAGACCCATTTCCTACTGACTAATGTACCTAAAGTTATGGGCAATTTAGCATGGCCAATTCACCTAACCTGCACATCTTTGGATTGTGGCAGGAAACCGGAGCACCCGGAGGAAATGCACACAGACATGGGGAGAATGTACAGTCATCTGAGAATCCTGGTGTTATGAGGCAGCAGTGCTAACCACTGAGCTCCTAAAAAAAAACTCAATCCAGTTGGTAAGACAAAATCTCCCTTCATAAAGTCATGCTGCCTGTCACTAAAAAGTCCATATTTTTCCAAATATGAATAAGTCCTGTCCCTTAGAACCTACTCACTAATAATTTCCCTACCACTAAAATAAGTCTCACCAGCCTCTTCCCAGATTTTCACTGTTACCCTCCTGAAACAAAGGAACAACATTTGCTATTTTCCAGCCCTCTGGGACCACTCTTGTGGCTAAACAGGTTACAAAAATTACACACAAGGTTCCAGCAATTTCTTCCCTCACCTCCCTCAGCATTCTGGGATTGATTCTGGATCAGAGGTGCTGGAAGAGCACAGCAGTTCAGGCAGCATCCAATCCCATCAGGTCTGAGGAACTTGCCTTCCTTAATGCTTTTCAAAACACCTAGCACCACTTCCTTTTATTATAGCAATACACCCTAGAATATCAACATACTCCTCTCTAGTCTCACCATCCACATGTCTTTCTCCTTTTGTGAATACTGATGTGGTTTTCTTTAAGGACCTCACCTACATCCCCAGCTCCACGCATAAATTCCCTTCATTTTCCTTGAGTGGACCTACACTTTCCCTAATTACCCTTTTGCTCTTAACATATGGATAAAGAGCCTTGGAAATTTTGTTAATCCTGTTTGCCATGATCATTTTAAACTCCCTTTTAGCTTTCCTTATTCCTGGTTAAAGTTCATTCCTGTTTTCTTTTATATTCCTCAAGGATTCTGTCTATCTTCAATTTCCTAACCATTACATACCTTTTCTTTCTGACTCTGCTCACAATTTCTCTTCTTATCTAATATTCCTGAATCTTGCTTTCTTTATCTTTAATTGTCACAGAAACATGTTGGTCTTGAATTATAATCAATTGGCCTTTACAAGATTCTCACATGGCAGATATGGATTTACCCTAAAATAACCACCCCCAATCTACATTCCCCAGTTCCTGCCTGGTGTGGCAAATGTTCCCCAATGAAACTTTGATCACCTGGACGGTCTTATTTCCCAATACCACATCTATTATGACCCCTTCCCTACTTGGACTATTTACATATTGTTTCAAGAAACCCTTCTGGATGCACAAAACAAATTCACCCCATTTAGGGTCCTGACACTAGGGTGTCCTAGTCAGTATTGCAAAAATTAAAATCTCCCACCGCACCAAGCTTGTTGTTTTCACATTTTTCCATAATCTTTCCTCATATTTGTTCTTCTATCTTCTGTTGGCTGTTGGGGCTTCTGTCCTACAAACCCAAAGTGATGGCATCCTTCCTATTCCTGAACTCTGCCTCACTGGATAAACCCTCCAAGGTGTCTCCATCACTATAGATTTGATATTCTCCCTTATGAGTAACACAAATCCCCCTCCTCTTTTACAACCCTCCCCCATCTCACCTGAAATATCTAAATCCTAGAACATTAAGCCAACAGTCTTATCCCTCTCTCAATCAAGATTCTGGAAGAGCTACAACATCATAATTATATATATTAACTCAAGTTCTAAGTACATCTGCCTTACCTGTCATACTCAGTCATGGAATCATACAGCACAGAAACAGACCCTTCAGCCCAACATGTGGGCGGCACGGTGGGACAGTGGTTAGCATTGCTGCCTCACAGCGCCAGAGACCCGGGTTCAATTCCCGCCTCAGGCGCCTGACTGTGTGGAGTTTGCACGTTCTCCCCGTGCCTGCGTGGGTTTCCTCCGGGTGCTCCAGTTTCCTCCCACAGTCCAAAGATGTGCAGGTCAGGTGAATTGGCCATGCTAAATTGTCCGTAGTGTTAGGTAAGGGGTAAATGTAGGGGAATGGGTGGGTTGCGCTTCGGCGGGTCAGTGTGGACTTGTTGGGTTGAAGGGCCTGTTTCCACACTGTAAGTAATCTAATCTAATGTCGACCATAATCCCAAAGTAAACTAGTCCCACCTGCCTGTACTTGCCCACGCACCTCCTAACATTTCCTATTCATTTACTTATCTAAATGTCTTTTAAACATTGTAACTGTACCCACATCCACAACTTCCTCAATAAGTTGATTCCACACATGAACCACTCTCTGTGTAAAACAAAATGCTACTCTTGTCTTTTTTCAAATGCCATTCATGTCTTTTCTCCACTCATCTTAAAAATATGCCCTTTAGTCTTGAAGTCCCCTACCCTGGGGAAAAGACACTTGCCATTCACCTTATCTATACATCTCATGATTTTATACACCTCTATCAGGTCACCTCTCAGCCTCCTACACTCCAGTGAAGAAGGTGATATCTTACTGCAGTCCTGAAGAAGGGTTATACCTGAAACATCAACTTTTCCACCTTCTGCTGCTGCCTGGCTTGCTGTGTTCTCCCAGCCTCCTGCTCGTCTACTTTGGATTCAGCATCTGCAGTTTTTGTGTCTCTGAACCTTTGGTGTGACTGTGTCTCTAAAACTCCTGTCCGTGATGCTTTTCATTTCCTGCTAACTCCTAAGTGTGTCCAACTGCAACTCCAACCCCAATCCATTCAGTCTGTCAGGAGCTGCAATTGAACACACTTCCTGAGATATGATCATCAATATCGCAGAAACAGCTGAATTCAAGCATCAATCACTACGGCTTGCTACCCATTACATCCTGTCAACCTGAAAATGACCCATTTATACCTACTTCCTATTTCCCAGTCACTAAGTCAATCTTCTATCCATACCAATATGTCACTCTCTACAACACAAGCACTGATTGTCTACTATAACCTTTTGTGGCATTTTACTGAATGCTGTTTGGAAAGCAAAGTGCAGTTCATTCACCTGTTCACCTTTACCCACAACATATTACTGTTCTAAAGAATTTCTATTGATCGGCTGGAATATGATTTTCTTTTCATAAACTTGTTGGCTCTACCTGATCAGATGACCCTAAGTACCTTGCTACCACTTCTTTAATAAAAGCACTAACATATTCCCTATGGCAGTACTAAGCTAACAATCCATTAATCAATTCATAAAATACTAAAAACAATGATCTAAATTGATGAATCCTGTGTGACAAACAAGGTAAATTCAAGTCCTTTGTTTCAATCATGAGGACATGGCAGTATGCTCTGATCATCATTCTGAAGATTGATAAAATACTTCAGTTGTGTTAGACCCAGACAATCCATAACTTTCTGAAAGGGTTTTGGTATGAAATTTGAATTTTGACACAACTGGACCTCTGAGTGATGAACTGAGTTAACTTCTCTACCAGTACATTAGCAGTAATTGTTCTTAAATGTAAGTTTTCTGGGAACTGACTCACCATATCCATGCTAGTATGGATACTGGTGTCCCATGTATAGGTAAAGGTCTCATACAATCCACCAGTATCTGACAAAATGACGACACAAAACTGGCATGGGACTTACAGTGATGGATGCTAGCATGCTATAACTTTCAAAACATATAGCACATTTTGTCAAACTGTAACATATCACCACGAAAACCAGGCCTGTAAAAAAGTTGATTTAAACACGCATGGGTATTCTGGGTTCCTACATGTCCTGCCACAAGAATTTCATGGTCTACCTTCCACTTTTTTCCCCACGGTATTTGGGTTGTATTTCCATCTGGTGAACCATTGTCCATTCTTCAAGTACACATCTGCAAGGAAGTGTTCATTTTGTCATCAGAATCTCATGTTTACATTGTAGCATTCTGGGATTCTCTCTATTTCACCTTCAGTTTGAGCTGGTTGGGTTACATTAGGTAACTCTGTATTGGCTTGCTGACCCTTGAACAGAGACTTTATTGAACATTTCCTTCAGATTACCCAAGTCCCCAAAGAAAGTTTCTAAAAACCAAGTATCTGTCTATGGTGCCAGTTGGACTACCAGCATTAGGATTTGTTCAGCTCCTCAATTTATTTTTCCCAAAACTGCTCTTTCTTTGACTTCACTTCACCTTTCTGTGACTAATGAAGAAGTGAAAGCTCTGACTCCTCCAAATCATTCCCAAATTACATTAACTCGGTCTACAGATAAACTAATCCCAACATTAGGTCGAGTTCTCCGAACGTCTGATATAAAAGGTATGAGTGGATAATACCCATTTAATAATTTAGTGTCCTGTTTTACATGTGAATTTGGACTGAGGGGTTGAGGTTTTTGATTTTTTGGGGAGAATTACTTCAAAGTATGTCATTCATAGACTTTACTTTTAATATCTGCATCTAACAGTCAAAATTACTCTGCTTTACCATTTCAAATTTCAGATAAATTTGCCCAGGTTGCTTTTAGATAAGCTGAAATTTCTGCCTCACAGTTTCAGATACCAAATTGGACTCAGTGATAATAGCCTTTCTTGTTCCTTCATAAATGATAGAAAAAAAAAGTACGGTATACCCATCATCAATGTCCCCCTAAGCTGTGTGCATGCAGCTGCACTGATATCCCAGCACTCATACAGCAACCAGCACTCCAAACATGTTTTGGGACATTCTGTTCCGGATGTCACTGATAAGCACCAACCTCAGTGAGCCCACACAGCTGGTGAGAAATTTTGAGAAAGCTATGATCATGCAAAGCAGATTGAATGTGAATGTTCTGTTTTCTTTTGATCCTCTCATCTGCTTAGTTTTCTTTTAAAGAAATGAAAATTGGCTCGGCATACCATTCATTATATTTTGGGAGGGTTTGCACAAATCAGATTAGACTCAAATCTTTCTGTGACAGAATGGTTACTTTAAAGCTGGTATTCACTCTGTTCTTTCCTTCACTTTAAATTCTAACTTCTAAATTCTCTTTAGTTTTCCTTCTTCTCTCTGAAGTTTCCTTTTATTTTTTTCACTCCGATACGCTCTCTGTTTTTCTGCTCTCTTTTCAACTTTGAGTTTATAAATTTCCATTTCTTTTTTCCTGTTGAAGCTACCTCATCCACATGTCAATTCTCACTAACCCAATTAACTCACTGTCTGGATTATATTGCTATCGTTGCATTTTGAAATACTGGAATATTGAGTCACCAATGTCTAACATTATGCGTTCCTACTTTTAATTCTGACTCTAACATCTCAGCGATTTCAATTATTCTAACATTGATTTGCAAAGAATAACCATTCAGGGATAAAACTTCCCATCTCAGCAAAGCATTTTGATATCAGAATGTGGAAGGAACCTGATTAGATTACTTACTGTGGAAACAGGCCCTTCGGCCCAACAAGTCCACACCGACCCGCTGAAGTGCAACCCACCCAGACCCATTCGTCTACATTTATCCCTTAACCTAATACTACAGGCAATTTAGCCAGTAGGCTAACCTGCACATTTTTTGGACTGTGGGAGGAAACCGGAGCACCCAGAGGAAACCCACGCAGACACGGGGAGAATGTGCAAACTTCACACAGTCAGTCACCTGAGGCAGGAATTGAACCCAGGTCTCTGACGCTGCGAGGCAGCAGTGCTAACTGCTGTGCCTCCGTGCCGCCCTGATGTGTGTTTCATTTTATTAGTTTCCAATTATTAGCATCCCACTTTCAATTAAATGTTGTCTGCATATTGTATCCTGCTTCAGGCCCCTATTTTTATGTTGGAACTGAGGATGGAGGAGTACTCCATCATTGCAGTCTCACTATCCCACAGATCACAACACAAAATAAAAATATTTATCCCAATTACCAAAATAATCAATAAATTTGAGAACTATTTAAGGTAAGATCCACTCACTGGATTCTTAACAAAAAATCATTGATTTATAGTCAAAACAAAATATATTAAATTAGGTACAATACTTGGTTGATATATAGAATTAGTCACAAAGAAATATAAACATTTCCTTCTTCACATGTCCCCAACTCATAGGTAAACACATACCTTCTTCCGGAAAAATGAGAAAAGATTTCTTTGTTAGGATTGACTTTCTGGGAAAAAAGTATTGGCCAATGGGCTATCCCTGAAGCAAAAGGATAAAGCGATGAATGCTCCAGAGCCTGTCACTTTGATGTCTGGCACGTGTGGTCAAGTCATTAATCAGGTCAGATTGGCTCTGAGGTCTTGCAGATGAGGTTTGCTTAGGAAATATAATTTTGCTGTGTTTTATGTATCACTCTTTCAAATTAACTAATAATTTTACTCTGAACTTAACAGGAGGGCTTTCCTTTCAGAAATGAGAGCTCTGCAGTTGGTTCCACTCTGACATACCCAATTATTACCTGAGTTATGAACTTGTAAAGATACCACTCCAGATGCAGATGTGCCCAGCTTTCTCACTGTGTCAGGTGGAATCTCTTCAATCTGAATGTCACCATTCTGTCCTCCAATACTTTCCCAGTGTTGACCCTTCTGGTGAGATTGCCTTCACTTGTTTCCAATTTGACTTAGCGAATCGTAATGAAAGTTCCCTTCCTACAATTGTACTATCATTTCCAGAATTCTTCAAAATCTATCCAACAGACGTCTAGGGACAGGATAGAGCTATGGGCTTAGAAACTTAACAGCCCAAACGCAACATTGTTGAGATGTATTCCATGAGGAATGGGTTGGGTATTGTGTTACTTCCAATACATTAACAATCTGGACAAAGGAACTGAGGACATTGTTGCTAAGTTTGTAAATGACAGAAAGATAGGTGGAAGGACAGGTAGTGCTGAGCAAGCAGGGAGGCTGCAGATGGACTTGGCTAGACTAGGAGAGTGGGCAAAAAAGTGGCAAATGGAATACGTTGTGCACCTTGGTAGGAAGAATAGAAACATAATTTTTTTTCTAGGGTAAAGATTTGGAAATCTGAAGCACAAAGGGACTTGGGATTCCCATTACAGGATTCTCTTAACATTGACAAGTCGGTTCAATTGGCAGTGAGCAAAGCAAATGCAATGTTATCATTCATTTCAAGAGGGCTAGAATACAAAAGCAGAGATACACAGTATAAGGCTCTGGTCAGACTGTATATGGAACATTATGAGCAGTTTTGAGCACTGTATCTAAGGAAGGATGTGCTGGCATTGGAGGGGTTTGAGAGAAAGTTTACAACAATAATCCTGGGAGTTTGTCATATGAAGAGAAGTTGAGGACTCCGGGTCCGTACAAAATAGAGCTTAAAAGGATGAGAGGGATCTAATTGAAATGTACAGGATACTGAGAGGCCTGGATAGAGTGGATTGGAGAAAATATTTCCACTAAACACTAGGACCTGAGGGCACAGCCTCAGACTGAAGGGATAACCCATTAGAACTAAGATGAAGAGGAATTTCTTTAGCCAGAAAGCAGTGATGCTGTGGAACTCATTGCCACAGAGGGCTGTGGAGGCCAAGTCACTGAGTGTATTTAAGACAGAGATGGATAGATTTGTGATTGCTAAGGGAGATCTAGAGTTATGGGGAGAAGGCAGGAGAATGGAGTTGAGAAATATATCAGCCGTGATCGAATGGAAAAGCAGAGTTGATGGGTTGAATGGCCTAATTCAGCTCCGATGTCTTTCTGTATTTTATGGTCTAATGGATTCCTTCCACTTCCTCGTGTACATATTGCCCTTTCAGAATATTAGTGCCCACATACTTCATGAAGAAGACACAGAGATCTAACATTCTATTGCTTTGTCCAAAGCTTCAATTGCTGAGACAGCCCAATTTAGACTATCCACAAGGTACACCACTTCAACACTTACATTACTTCAACATTTACACTATTTCAACATATAGAAGACCGAAGCTATGCTCTTCAGGGCCCATCATAATATATGCGCATTTATCACTGATTCCATTTACCTGCCCAGTCAACAAATCGTTGTACTCTATGTCATCATCAGATGAGTGAGAGACTCCATTTTCCATTTGTCATCCACAGACCACAGCTTTCACGTCTGATATTGATCAATAATTTCCTTTTGGCCTCACAATCTCCGAACCTTTGCTGGCTGCATTCCATCAGTACCATCCATTATTTCGATTCTACCTGAAATACCAGTTAACTACCATTTCAAATCCCTCCCTTTCTCCAAACTCCCAATCTTGTTTAACCCTAGCTTGAAACCCATCAATCACAGTTTTGTCTTCAGCTGCCAGGCCGGCAATTTCCTCCCCAAAGCCCCCTTAGAATTATCCATTTTACTCTTCACTTTTCACAGCCTTTTTAAAACCAGTTAACTTGACCACACATTAAGTGTCTCCTCTTTAGATTACTGACCTTTTGTTCCCTTTGACCTCTCAGAAACAGTTGGAGTAATTTTTCAGATTAAAGATAGATAATTTATTTTAATGTTTATGTGGCCAGTAAAGTCCTTAAAACTGCAATCCCTTATGTAGAGTGCAACATATCACAATTTAATAAAAGGCTAATGCATTTCAGATCTTATAGTTATTCAGCAGTATTGATCTCAGGAATGAGGGATTTTAGATACAAGAAAGATTAAAGAGATTGGGCTTATTCTCTTAGGAACAGAGAAGATTATGAGGTAACTTTATTGAGGTGTTCAAAATAATGAACAATATTGACAGGGTAAAGAAGGATAATCTGTTTGCACTGATTGGTATGCCAGTAACTAGGGGTGACAATTCCACAACTATCAGCAAGAGAGCTAGGAGTGAGATGAGGAGAAACTTCTTCAGTCAGAGAGTTGTTAGGATTGAAATGTGCTGCCTGGGAGAGCGATGGAGGCAGATTCCATAGGAGGGTTCAAAAGAGAGCTGGATTTATTTGAAAGGGATGAAGTTAGAGGATAATGAAGACAGCGCTTGAGCTTGGGACTAGCTGGGTAGCTCTTTTGGAAGCTTGTACAGACACAATGGGTCGAATGGCTACTGTCTGTACTGTAAAATTCTGTGATTCCATGTGTTGGTTGTTCTTGAACTTTCAAAGGTACACTGATTCTGAGTGAGAGCGTATGGTCACCTAAAGCCAAGAATGATTTCCAATTCAGACAGCGTTTAATTTGTGACCGTATGGAGAAGCATCGAGTTATGGCTGAGAGGAAAAATAAATGACAAGATAAAAATCTGGCAAGGGACATTCTCCAAGTGGTATCTCAAACCTCTCCGCAGCTGATAATGGAGGAAAAATGTGGCAACCAATTGGAAGCAGTCAGGCCAGTCTCTTGACAGTAAAGTAATGAGTCAATTTGGATTTTAAAATTTCATGGGAATAATTTACAATGGAAAATTAATCTAATAGCTTTTGACAATCTTAAAATCTTGAGTGCCTATTGCAGCTGATACAGTCCATTGGGCAACATAATTTTTACTATTAGAACATCAGGAAATGGCACTGAACAACACAATTGAGGAGGAATGTCTGCTTAATTCCTTCACTCAATCACAATCATAAAATGACATCTTGGATGGAAATGTGGCACAATCTCATAGCTATTTTATAAACAGCCCAGAGGTATAGAGCAGATGCTGTAACCAAACAATTACTTATTAATAACGAAAACAGAGTCAAAACTATGTTTGCTTTGTGTTTTGTATCTTTGGAAAATAGATCATAAACCCTTTCTCCACAATGAACTGGCATGTTTAGTTCAGAAAATCTCATGTACCAGATTCTAACATTAGACATAACTGTGAGCATTAACAGCTGTTTAACAAAGTTAAACAAACCATCTGGCATTCACAAAAAAAAGCTTATGTCAAAGTTTTGGATGGACAGAATTCTTTGCAACTAAACTTTTAAGAAAGCAATTAGAAGAGCAAAAGGGGGTCTTGAAAAAGGACTTGAAAAAGGATTAGGGATAATCCTGAGGTATTTTATCAATACATTAAAAGGAAGAGGTTAATCAGGGAAAGAATAGAGCCTACTGGGGACCAAGGGGGCAACATGTGTATGAAGCTCTAGGATATTGGAAGGGAATTAAATGAATACTTTTCTTCAGTCTTCACTCTGGAAAAGAAGAACATAGGTGTGGAATTAAGGAAAAAACACTATGAGGAGCTTCTGCAGTTTGTCTTAATAAATGGGGACGTATTGGAGGCTCTGTTGGACTTAAAAACCTACATATCCCCTGGCCCAGATGAATTGCATCCCAAGCTGCTGTGGGGGGCAAGACAGAAAATTGCAAGGTTCTGACAAAACGTTCCCCTCTGTCACAGGGGAAGTGCCAGAAGACTGGAGGACAGCTAATGTGGTTCCACGTTTTAGATGAACCAGGAAAGTACAGACCAGTGTCTTACGTCAGTGGTAGGGAAATTATTAGAGAAAACTTTGACAAAGCGAATTAATACCCACTTGGAAAGCAGGGGTTAATTAGGGATAGTCAGCATGGCTTTGTCAGAGGGAAGTTAGACTTAACAAATTTGTCAGAATTTTTTTGAAAATGCAATCAAGTGTGTAGATGAGGGAAATTTTGTTAATGTAGTTTATATGGGTTTTAACAAAGCTTTTGACAAGATCCTAA
This sequence comes from Hemiscyllium ocellatum, assembly GCF_020745735.1. Lineage (NCBI taxonomy): Eukaryota > Metazoa > Chordata > Chondrichthyes > Orectolobiformes > Hemiscylliidae > Hemiscyllium > Hemiscyllium ocellatum. The sequence continues at coordinate 152,568,170 of NC_083402.1, read as the reverse complement.
ATGGGAGACTGATTGGAAAGATTAAAGCACGTGGAATTGAAGGAAACCTGGTCAGAGGGATCAGAAACCTGCTTAGTCATAGAAAACAAAGGGTAGTGGTAGAAGGCTGTTTGAGTGACTGGGCGCTGGTGTCCAGTGATATACCACAAGAATCAGCACTGGGACCCTCATTGTCTGTGATATATATAAATGATGTAGATGTAAATGTGAGGGGAATATTAAGCAAATTTTCAGATGACACCAAGATTAGTAGAGTGGTTAGTAGCAAAGAAGATGGTTGTAGGCAACAGAAAGATATCGGTGGGTGGTCAGATGGGCAGATCAATAGCAGATGGTATTTAACCCTGAAAACAACGAAGTGATGCATCTTGGAAGAAGCAACAAGATGAGGGAGTATTTAATGAATAGTTGGATACTCAGTAGTTTAGAGGAGCAGAGGGGTCATGGGGTAATTATTTTCAGATCACTGAAGTCGGCAGAGCATGTGAATAGGATTGTTAAGGAGGCATATGGGACACTTGCTTTCATTAGTCATGACATGGAGTATAAGAGCAAGGAGATAATGTTGGAGTTGTACAGAGCATTGGTAAGGCCACAGCTGGAGTACAATGTGCAGTTCTGGTAATCTCACTCCAGGAAGGATAGCACCAGGGGTGGGTACAGAGGATGTTCACCAGGATGTTGCCTGGGGTAGAGAAATTGAGCTATAAGGAGAGACTAGGTAGGCTTGGATTGTTTTATTTAGAGCAGAGAAGATTGAGGGAGGACATGATTGAAGTGTATAGATTAGGTGGGATTTGGACATGATGAATAGAGAGCAGCTGGTCCCCTCGGCTCAGAGGTTGATCACAAGAGAACATAGTTTTAGAGTAAGGGGATTTCGGAAAAAAACTTTTATCACTCACTGGGTGGTGGGAATCTGGAATGTACTGCCTGGAAAGGTAGTCGAGGCTGGAAACCTTATAACCTTTAAAAAATATTTGGATGAGCACTTCAAATATTATAACATGGAGTCCAGAATTAGAGTACATAGGTTTAGGGTGAGAGGGGAAAGATATAAAAGAGACCTATGGGGCAACCTTTTCACACAGAGGGTGGTACACGTATGGAATGAACTGCCAGAGGAAGTGGTGGAGGCTGGTACAATTACAACATTTAAAAGGCATTTGGATGGGTATATGAATAGGAAGAGGGATATGGGCCGAGTACTGGTAGGTGGGACTAGACAGGGTTGGGATATCTGGTTGGCATGGACGGTTGGACCATTCTGAACCTCTCTATGACTCTACGACTCTAAATGAGATCTCTTTATTATTTGGTCAATCCAAGGCCTGGCTTAATGCATGAAGTGAGCAAAATAAATTGATATGATGAAGCTGTGGGCCACCTCACAGCTTACTGAACAGATCTCCAAAGAAACCCGCAGCCAAAGAACCAGCCCTTAACCACAGTATTTGATGACCAGCTTATTTATACACTTGTATTACATGCTCTATAAATTTATTTATATATCAGCCCAGTTTGAATTTTGCATTCATGATTTGTGCTCCTTATTGTGAGAAACTGTAACATAAATTTTAAAAAGTTAAAAAAAACAAAAAATATTTTGTTCAACCGAAGTGTAAGTTTTCATCTTAACAGCATGGCCAACCATCTGGCCGTTCCAATGGCCTGTCACAGGACATTCTGCTATAACACACGTTTCTTTAACACAAATTCACTGTAACATGACTGACAAATTGTGGACACTGTTTCTAAAACACTGTTTAGAAAACACTGTTTCTAAAGCATTATTATAACGTAATTTCAGCTGCATTAGTTTGAATGGTGTTGTTATTATGTGATTTTTCTTATAAGATGGGATTGCATGAGAATGGAACTACTGCATTATAGCAGAACTGACTGTATGTAATAATGTCTGACTGAGTAATAGGGAAATGATCCACTTCACCAGATAACTGTGAGAAAGGAACAATTTATCCTTGCAAAACTCATTTTACACTTAAAACAGTGAATTCTACTTCCTAGTGGCTTCCAAACACTGATATCTTGAAAGAAAGTAAGAATATTATAAAATTAGTCAACTTATATTTGCTTTATTACTTTTTAAACTATTACTTTGTTGATCAAAAGTTCTTCAACCTAATGTCAATGCATAAATTGCCAACAAAAAAATAGCTGCAAAGTGATTATCCCCTTCAGAAGATTCTCTTATTCAGCCACACACTAAACCAAACCTGGATTAACTGGGAAGTAAAAGATTCTGGATTAGTGGTGCTGGAAGAGCACAGCAGTTCAGACAGCATCCAACAAGCAGCGAAATCGATGTTTCGGGTAAAAGCCCTTCATCGGGGAAGTAAAAGAGTAGAATACATCACATGCAATGTCTCTTCCGCAGATTTAACTGCAACTCATCTGATTTTGCTTTGCAAATTTGCTGAAATCGTCAGATTAAATCTCTAACCCAATGCACTAGCTTCAAAGACATTCACCTTCATGACTGATCGATCATAACATCGGATTTTATAAAGGTGACCCTCTGTAGATGAATAATGATCCCAGATGGCAAATCATATGCTTGATTTTCAGAGTTGTTTGTCATTCAAACACATTCAGCTGTTTTGGCTTTGACCCATTGTAAACAAGCCAACCGAACAGAGTGCCAAGTGAAAGGAAATAGAACCATCTATCTCACCTCACTTGATTTTACTTCATTTCATTCTTACTAGAACATAGAACATTACAGCAAAGTACAGGCCCTTCGGCCCTCGATGTTGCACTGACCTGTCATACCAATCTGAAGCGCACCTAACCCACACTATTCCATGTACGTCCATTTACTTGTCCAATGACGACTTAAATGTACTTAAAATTGGCGAATCTACTACCGTTGCAGGCAAAGCATTCCATACCCTTACTACTCTCTGAGTAAAGAAACTACCTCTGACATCTGTCCTATATCTATCACCCCTCAATTTAAAGCTATGCCCCCTCTTGCTTGCCGTCACCATACTTGGAAAAAGGCTCTCCCTGTCCACCCTATCTAACCCTCTGATTATCTTATATGTCTCTATTAAGTCACCTCTCAACCTTCTTCTCCCTAACGAAAACAGCCGCAAGTTCCTCAGCCTTTCCTCGTAAGACCTTCCCTCCAGACCAGGCAACATCCTAGTAAATCTCCTCTGCACCCTTTCCAAAGCTTCCGCATCCTTCTTATAATGCCGTGACCAGAACTGTACACAATACTCCAAGTGCAGCCGCACCAGAGTTTTGTACAGCTGTAGCATAACCTCATGGTTCCAGAACTCAATCTCTCTATTAATAAAAGTTAAAACACTGTATGCCTTCTTAACAACCCTGAAAATGTGTTGCTGGAAAAGCGCAGCAGGTCAGGCACCTTCCAAGGAACAGGAGAATCGATGTTTCAGGCATGAGCCCTTCTTCAGGAAACTCCAGTTTCCTCATTTCCTCCCCCCCCCACCTTGTCTCAGTCCCAACCCTCAAACTCAGCACCACCTTCCTAACCTGCAATCTTCTTCCTGGCCTCTCCGCCCCCACCCCCACTCCAGCCGATCACCCTCACCTTAACCTCCTTCCACCTATTGCATTTCTACGCCCCTCCCCCAAGTCCCTCCTCCCTACCTTTTATCTTAGCCTGCTTGGCACACTTTCCTCATTCCTGAACCACAACTCCTTCTTAACAATCCTGTTAACCTGGGTGACAACTTGCAAGGATCTGTGTATCTGAACACCGAGATCTCTCTGCTCATCTGCACTACCAAGAATCTTACCATTAGCCCAGTACTTTGCATTCCGGTTACTCCGACCAAAGTGAATCACCTCACACTTGTCCGCATTAAACTCCATTTGCTACCTCTCAGCCCAGCTCTACAGCTTATCTACGTCTCTCCGTAACCTACATCCTTCGTCACTATCCACAACTCCACCGACCTTAGTGTCGTCTGCAAATTTACTAACCCACCCTTCTACACCCTCATCCAGGTTGTTTATAAAAGTGACGAACAGCAGTGGACCCAACACCGACCCTAGCGGTACACCACTGGTAACTGAGCTCCAGGATGAACATTTCCCATCAACCACCACCCCCTGTCTTCTTTCAGCAAGCCAATTACTGATCCAAACTGTTATATCTCCCACAATCCCATTCTTCCGCATTTTGTACAATAGCCTACTGTGGGGAACCTTATCGAACGCCTTGCTGAAATCCATATACACCACATCAACCGGTTTACTCTCATCTACCTGTTTGGTCACATTCTCAAAGAACTCAATAAGGTTTGTGAGGCACGACCTGCCCTTTGCAAAACCGTGCTGACTGTCCCTAATCAAATTATTCTTTTCTAGATGATTATGAATCCTATCTGAAAATGTGTTGCTGGAAAAGCGCAGCAGGTCAGGCAGCATCCAAGGAACAGGAGAATCGACGTTTCGGGCATAAGCCCTTCTTCAGGAATGAGGAAAGTGTGCCAAGCAGTCTAAGGTAAAAGGTAGGGAGTATGGACTTGGGAGAGGGGCATTGGAAATGTGATGTGCATTGGAAATGCGATAGGTGGAAGGAGTTTAAGGTGAGGGTGATAGGCCGGAGTGGGGGGGGGGGGGGGGGGGGCGCGCGGAGAGGTCAGGAAGAAGATTGCAAGTTAGGAAGGTGGTGCTGAGTTCGAGGGTTGGGACTGAGACAAGGTGGGGGGAGGGGAAAATGAGGAAACTGGAGAAATCTGAGTTCATCCCTTGTGGTTGGAGGGTTCCTAGGTGGAAGCTGAGGTACCTAGACAAAATAAATATCCCTCCAGACGTGATCAACAATGCTCTCCACCGCATCTCCTCCATTTCCCGCTCCTCTGCCCTTGAGCCCTGCCCCTCCAATCGCCACCAAGACAGAACCCCACTGGTCCTCATTTACCACCCACCAACCTCCATATACATCGCATCATCCATCGCCATTTCCGCCACCTCCAAACAGACCCCACCACCAGGGACATATTTCCCTCCCCTCCCCTATCAGCATTCCGAAAAGACCATTCCCTCCGTGACTCCCTTGTCAGGTCCACACCCCCCACCAACCCAACATCCACTCCCGGCACCTTCCCCTGCAACCGCAAGAAATGCAAAACCTGCGCCCACACCTCCCCCCTCACTTCCCTCCAAGGCCCCAAGGGATCCTTCCATATCCGCCACAAATTCACCTGCATCTCCACATACATCATTCACTGCATCCGCTGCACCCGATGTGGCCTCCTCTATATTGGGGAGACAGGCCGCCTACTTGCGGAACGTTTCAGAGAACACCTCTGGGACACCCGGACCAAGCAACCCAACCTCCCCGTGGCTCAACGCTTCAACTCCCCCTCCACTCCACCAAGGACAGGCAAGTCCTTGGACTCCTTCATCGCCAGACCATAGCAACACAACAGCTGGAGAAAGAGCGCCTCATCTTCCGCCTAGGAACCCTCCAACCACGAGGAATGAACTCAGATTTCTCCAGTTTCCTCATTTCCTCAGTTTTGTGTGTGAAAGCAGCAGAGTAGGGGGTTGAGCCCGGGCTTCGGCCATGCCAGTTGGCTTACTTTCTCTTTTTCTCTTCATTTTTCTGGGGATCTTTTTCTTCATTTTCTCTTCTTTTGGGTCTGGAGAGTAGTGGGTGAGGGAGGAAGCCTTTGATGGTGGTGGTGGTGGCAACACCAGCTTCAGCCAGACACCCTTCTACTCCAGAGGTGAAAATGTGTTGCTGGAAAAGCGCAGCAGGTCAGGCAGCATCCAAGGAACAGGAGAATCAACATTTCGGGCATAAGCACATTTTCAGCTCTGATCTCCAGCATCTGCAGTCCTCACTTTCTCCTCGAACAGTTCTATTCCAGCCCAGGGTCTCCTGGTGTGTGAGGAGCAAGTTGGGCTGATTCCCACAGCTCGGACTCACAGGCTGGGCTGAGGCACTGGCTTCAAGGCTGGGCCTGGGCACCCTGGAAGGGGAAGAGAAATGGCAGTCTCCCAGTGTGGTGGTCTTGACCCAGTACAGAAGTCTCTTTGCTGTGTGGAGGTCGTCTTCATCATTGACCTCCAGGTATTCCAGCAGCCTGGCAGGCAGTCTCAGCCCTGCATGACAGTGCTCTTTGGTAGAGGCTTCTGGCCAAGTGTTCCAGCAGTCAGTCATGGTGGTCCCATCCTGGCATAGTGGTCTTGTCCTGGCATGGTGGTCTTGTCCTGCTCGGTATTCTATTGTTCATTAATTGGTTTTCCCTAGGTCCAGGAGCCAATAACTGTGATGAACCTTGTCTTAATTTTATTTGTTGTTATTGTTATGAATGATTTCAGTCATTGAGATAGGCACTGTGGTGGGGTGACTTATAAAACCTTTCACTGGATTTTTCATGTAAAAATACACATGACAATAAATTTCTATTCTATTCTAATTTAGATTCGATTCTGGGTATTAAATAAAACAGCAGACCCAAAGAGACAGACAACACGGAGTCCATCAATGCTCTCGATGTCTTTAGAGAGAGTTGGGCACCGTGGTGGACACAGTGTCTTATTTCCTGTCTGACTCCATTTTGATTCTATCCCTTCCCAGTGTCCCTCCCCATTTCACCCTGCCCCATCACTCGTGATGGTTCACTTTGCCCATTATGAGCTTTGCATGGTAAATATCCAATTGGCTGCATGCATGTTTTTCTGGTGGTGGCTAATAGTTAAAAACAAAATAAAAGTCAGGGAGATCTGTTGGTGGAAAGCCATTCAGTTGTGTGTGATAACACTTCCAGATATAATGACATAAAACAGACCCATAGGGCTCCTGTGCCACAGTGATAGCGACCTTGCCTCTGAGCCAAGAGAGGCCCAGGTTCAAGCCCTATCCTGAGATGTACAGTAATATATCTGAATTGGTGATAACAATAAAGCAGACCTAATTTTACTGGTAGTGGTTAATAGTGAAATAACATTGAGTTATTCCAATATCTTGGTAATTTCCCAATACATTCTGTTAAGTAGTGGTGCTTCATTTATAAATTCAAATTGATAATTGCTTTCAATTGTTCTGAGTTAATATTGCTTGAACCTGGGAACGATGTGGCACTATTTAAAATTATGCAGAAAATAGATTTAAAATTTAATGCCTATAATTTATCTTTTAACTCCTACTTTGGTTCCAAAAGTAGAAACCCTTTCATCTTAAATTACACATTGCATTGAAATGCTAAGCTGGCTGATTTCTCTCGGTATTTAATCTTGCCAAATATCATAGGGTCAGCTCCAGAGAATGCAGTGCCCTTTACTTTGTAAGTAGACTACGCTGTGTGGGTTTACATTATCTCACAATTTTGTTTAGAATGAAAATTAGATTCTTAATCCAATTACATTAAAAATATTCACACTTCACTAGCTTCAGTGAAACAACTTTTCCATGATAGCCTTTTCTTCCCCTGAGGATTAGCTGACCTCAACAATAACTTGTAGCACAAGATCCAGAAATTTTGTCACAGCTGAATATTGCTGTTATGTACACAAAAGTTGCCAAGACATGACAAATCCCTTTCTAGTTTCTTTGGCAAGTTAACAAATAGACAAGAGGTCATCCAAGACGCCTGTCTGTTCATTATGTCATCCAAGCAACTTTAAACTAAATAGCTAAATTTTTTTTAGACTTGTAATGACTAATAATTACACAATGCAACCGAATGATACAATTCATACATTGTAATAACTGAATGATACAATCCATACATTGTAATAAAAACAAATTTGATTCTTGTTAAAGGCAATTAGCTGAAGAAACTCAACATACTGGCTGGGTCCTGAAGTTTCCATGAACAGTGATTTCTTCAATGTTTTGCATCAATATTGTTGCAACAGTTATATATTTGTCAGGTATAATTATGCCAAAGCCCAGAACATATTGAAATAATAAGCCAGAATCCTTATAAATATCTAGACAGACTAAAGATGCTCATTAGGTTTGATTTAAAAAATCCATATGATTGGAAAATCAAAAAGATGGACTTCTGTACAGACTCGGTTCTGGATCCTATGTAGATATTTTCCACATGACAATCATTTTACAGTTGATACTTACACTAAACATCTTCCTTCCCTACCCTCTACACATAATTACAAACATACGTGTGTTTGAGAAAGTTTTGTATAATTCATGTTTTCAATTTTCTTCAACTAGAAGTCATACGAGGAAAGACTTGATCAAATGAGCTTGTATTCACTTGAATTTAGAAGAATGAATAGAATATTCTTCATTGTCGTTTGTATCCAGTACAGAAGTACAACGAAAAATTTTACAATAGCTGCCTTTAATGGTGCCATCTTAGCTAGGTACAAATCTTGGATACAAAAGAGAATTAAATGGAAAGCAGTAGCATTACTTGCAGTGTTTAATAATACTAGAATCGAGGTAGTTATAATTACAGTCCAATAAAGAACTCCAAACAGCAGCAGTGGTAGGCCCAAATCCAACAACTGTCCTGCATCACTCCAGCCCACTCCTCACCAGCACTCAGCAGCAACAAGATCAGTCATGCTGTACTGGAATTCACTTCGCCTTGTGTTGCGCCAGGATACAGAATTTCCCCATGTACTCCTCTGGGATTCAGAATTCCATATGTACTGCTCCAGGACTCAGGATTCCCCAAGTACCACTCTGGGACCCGGAATTCCTCACATACCACTCCAAAACTCGAGATTCCCCACGAGCTGCTCCGGGAGTTGGCATTCCCTAAGTACCACCCCAGGACCCGGGATTTTCCACGTGTCGCTCCGTTATTCAGAATTCCTCACATACCACTCCAGGACTTGGAATTCCCCACGTTCCGCTCCAGGACTCGAGATTCCCCACGTACCGCTCCGGGACTTGGGATTTCCAACATATTGCTCTGGGATTTGGGATTTGGGATTCCCCATGTACCATTCTGGAACTTGGGATTCCCCTTGTCCCACATCACTCCAGCCTCCAGTCTGCTCCTCACTGGTACTCAGCATCAACAAGGTAAATTGCATGTACAGGGACTCGCTTCACCTCGTGCTGTACCAGGATCTCATTGGATCTCAGGGAGATCTCATAGAAACATATAAAGTCCTGTTGGGACTGGACAGGCTAGATGTGGAAAGGATGTTCCTGATGTTGGGGAAGCCTAGAACTGGGGGTCACAGTGTAAGAATAAGGGGTAAGACATTCAGGACTGAGATGAGCAAGAATCTCTTCACTCAGAGAGGAGTGAACCTGAAGAATTCTCTCCCACAGGAACCTGTTGGGGCCAGTTCATTAGATACATTCAAGGAGCATGGCCTTTGTGGCTAAAGGGATCAAAGGGTATGCAGAGAGGGTGGGAATGGAATACTGAGATTGCATGATTAGCCATGATCTTATTGTATGGTAGTGCACGCTCGAAGGGCCAAATGGCCTATTCCAGCTCCAATTTTCTATGTTTCTAGAAGATTAAAATTCTCTTACACTAGTTCAATGTCATTCCACACTCAGGCATGCTGCACACCTTTACCCCTCACACTCCTCACACCAGTACTTCATGTTCTACAGAGAAGTTACAAGTTTGGCTAAACTGGCCCAAGCTGGTGCTTTTGCTCAAAATGTTTTTTCCAACCTGATGTGAACCATCCAAATTAGCTTTATATTTCTTTCTCTCTCATATACTTACTTGACCTCACCTTAAACGAGTTACACCATTTGCCTCAACGACTCTATCTAATAGCAAATTCCATATTCTAAGCACTGTTTGAATAAAAGAAAAGTTTCTTCTGAATACGTTTGGGTTTATCACTTTATGAATCCTTGTCACTCAATCAGTGCTGCTTGCTTCCTACCTCGTAAAAGTATTTAAAGTGAAGACCATGGCTATCATTGATTGTTACTTACTTGTGACCCATCTCATGAGCAATTGTAAAGGCCAGATTCAGTCCATTGTCCTCTGCAAGAACACACTTCTTTCTTTCACTGCACATCCCACTAAGGTATGCTATACCTGCCAAAATAAAATACAAACAAGGCAAATTAAAAACAGCAATATAGTAACTCTTACTTCTTCATAAATGGATGACCTATTTTGAGAGGTTTTATACAAGTTGCCCATCAACATTGGTAAATCTTTTGAATAGTAAAACATAATCAAATCAACAATTTTATTTTTATTTCTATATGGGTTATGGGCATCACTGACTGATCCAGCTTTTATTACCCATCCCTAGTTGCCCCTGGATCGGAGTGGCTTGCTCAGGCCATTTAAAGGGCAGTTAATAGACAACCACACTGCTGGGGGTCTGAAGTTACATATAGACCAGACCAGGTAAAAATGGCAGTTTCCTTTCCGATCGGATGTGATAAACCAGGTGGATGTTTACAACAAGTGGCAATAGTTACATGCTTATCATTACGCTACCTTATAATTCCAAATTTCTACTGAATTCAAGTTTTACAATCTTTCTTGACTGGATTTACCAGTCAGGCACAATATAAATCAGAAAATACAAGGGCTTGTAACAAAGATACAACAATAATCATGGTTGACTTTAATATTCATTTGGAATGGATGAAGTAAATTGACAAAGGTAGCCTCAAGAGAAAATTCCAAGTGCATTAGGTATTATTTCTTGGAGCAAATGTGCTGGGGAACCAGCCAGGGAGCGGGATATTCTGGACTGGGTGTTGTGCAATGAGGTGGGATTAATTAATGATAGTAAAGAATTCTCTATGAAGAGACATCATCGCAAGTTAGAAATTCAAATTATTTGGAGGGTAAGAAACTGGAGTTTTACACTCGCTTTCTGGAGTTAAACAATATAATTACTTAGACATCAGGACAGATCTGACCCTAGTGGGCTGGGCAGAAAGACTGAAAGGTAGGACACTTGATGTGTAGTGGATGAATAGTGGCAAATAGTTCAGTAAATATTGAAGGGCTGGGGAGGGTTGGAAAAGCATCCAGGGCTAGGGAAGAATGTTAAAGATAGCTCAAGGACAAAAGCAAAGGCAAACTATATTGGAAAGTTCAGTGTTAGGATGGCTAATTGGGAAACTTTCAAAGGACCAAAGTGTTACTAAAAAGCAGTAAAATGAGCAAATATTAGTTATGGAAGAAAACAATTGCAAATTGTGATGACACTATGGCTTTAAGAGGTACATTTTGTCCTTTTCTTTTAAAGGAGGTTTTGAGAGAAAGGTACGGAGTTGTCTCCTCCAAGCCAATCACATAAAAAGCTTTTGAGAGCTTGAGGTTCTTTTTAAAGTTGGAAAAACAGAAGTAGCATGAGTGGGTGGAGTGTGGCTCCCTGCAGAACCAGGGCTTTTTTTTTAGTTTAGCTATTTTCAGCTGTTAGGGTTTTGAAGTTGACTGTGGAAGCTGCTATATCTTTCTCTCTGTTCTCTTCCTGCTGCCAGAATCACATGTGAGACAATCTGTTTGGAATGTTACTGTACTGAAATAATTGCTGTTTAGAAATTAAATAATATATTATTCTGTTAAGTTTTCCAATAGAGATAAATTATTCTAATCCTTCTTTTGTTTGTTTTAACAGTGGTGTAAAAATAAAGTGTGTTTTGGTTAAAGCTGAGTAGTGTAACCAATCAAATTACATCTGGAACACAGCACCTTTCACTTGCCTTGAAATAAGTTAAAAGCTAGGGTCTAGGCAATCTCCTTGATATATTTGCAGAGGGTTAAAATATAAAAATTGGTGAGCAAAAGCTTCGATAAGACATATGAAAAGGGAAGAGAGTAATAGTAGTGAATGCTTGTCCCAAACAGGGGTAAAAGTGTGGAACACAGAAAGAGTGGGAACACTAACAATACTTTACTTCAATTTTCATGGTGGAGGGCATTAGTACCGTCTCCATAGTAACCAGTCATACAGAGGTTATAGAAAGGGAGGGACTTACAACCGTCATCATCACTAGGGAAAAGGTACTGAGCGAACTATTGGGATTGAAGACAGATAGATCCCCAAGGTCTGTGGGCCTACATCTGAGGGTTTTCAAGGAAGTGCAGCAGTGATAGTGGATGCAGTGACTATAATAGTCCAAAATTCCCTAGATTCTGAAAAGTTTCCAGTGGTTCAGAAAAATGCAAATGCAACACCATTATTCAAAAACAGAGCGAAGCAGAAAGCAGGAAACTATAGAACAGTTAGTTTAATATGCATTATCAGTAAATTGCTAAATTCTATTATTAATGAAGTGGCAAACAATAAATTCAGAAAGTCAAAACACAAGCCATTAAAGTTAGTATTGTGAAGGTTCTGTGAAGGGTAAATCACATTTGACTAATTTGCTAGAGTTCTTCGAAGATGTAACAAGCAAAGTGGGTAACAGGGAGTTCTGTGTAAGCAGTTTTTCTGGACTTCCAGATGGCACTTAAGGTGCTGCACAAATGGTTAATATACAAAGTAAGATCACATGGGGTTAGCAGTAACATATTAGCTTGGATAAAGGACTGGCCAACCAACAGAAAGCAGAGAATTGGGATAAGTGGAACACTTTCTGGTTGGCACAGCTGTATCTCGTGGGGCATCATGGGGCTCAGTCCATACACCCCAACTATTTACAACCCATGTTAGTGATTTAGATATGGGGATAGAAAGTATTAAAGTCAAATTTGCAGATGATATGAAAATAGATGGAAAAATAAGTTGCAATGAAAAAGTAAGGAAATTGCAAATGGATATGGAAGGTTTAGGTGAATTGGCCAAAATTTGGCTGATTGAGTTTAAAGTTAGGAAGTGTGAGGTTATTCATTTGTCAGAGAGTAAAATGGCAACTTATTAACGAATTGAAAGAAACTTCAAAATGCCTCAGTGCAGACGAATCAGGGTGTCCTTGTGCATGAGTCACAGAAAGCTAACACACAAGTTATAATGAAGGCAAACTAAACTATAGCATTATTGCTGAAGGAATAACATGGGAACATAGGGAAGTGTCCTTGCAATTGTACAAGGCATTGGTGAGACTGCATCTGAGTACAGTGTATAGTTTTGGTGTCCTTGTTTGAGGAGAGATGCAATTCCATTGGAAGCAGTTCAGAGAGGGTTCACTAGATTAATTCCAGAGATGAAAGGCTTGCAAATGAGAGATTAAGCAGTTTAGAACAGTTCTGGCCAGCATTTAGAAGGATAAGAGGTAATCTAACTGAAGTACATATAATGTCAAGGGGGATTGAAAAGTAGACAGAGAGAGGATGTTTCTCCTTGTAAGGCAATCCAGAATGAGAGATCATAGTCTCAGGATAAGGGGCATCAGATTCAAAACAGCTGAGGAGGAATTACTTTACTCATCCTGCTGTGGAATTGACCCTGCCAGGCAGTGGTGGATGCCAAGCTATTTAATAACAACGTTAAGGAGGAAATAGACAGATTTTTAATTAGGAATGGGGAGTAAAGGATTATGTGAAGCGGGCAGGAAAGTGAAGTTGAGGCTGAGATGCAGCTCACATAGCAGAACCAGCTCGATGGGCTGAATTGCCTGCTCCAGTTATTATTTTTTATATTCTTACCAGAACATGAAGCTGGAATATTAGATTACCAACCGAGTGACATTACCATCATCTCCCTTTTAGAAACTGTTTAGAGGGAAAACATGCAACACTGGAGTACTCAGGTCAAGATTAGAGCGGTGCTGGAAAAGCACAGCAGGTCAGGCAGCATTCGAGGAGCAGGAAAATCAATGTTTCAGGCAAAAGCCCTTCACCAGGAATGAGGCCTCATGCCTAATGAAGGACTTTTGCCTAAAGTATCAATTTTCCTGCTCCTCGGATGCTGCCTGACCTGCTGTGCTTTTCCAGCACCACTCTGATCTCCAGCATTTGCAGTACCCACTTCCGCCTGGAGTACTCAAGTATTGCGTTATTAATATTCTTAAATTATTTCATAAAAACTATTTAAAAGGATATTCCAGGGAACAAACTTCAACTGTTGTGTTTTGTTTTCATTGCTTTTCTTGTATAGGATAGCTGAAAAATGTATTGCTGGAAAAGCGCAGCAGGTCAGGCAGCATCCAAGGAGCAGGAGAGTCGACGTTTCGGGCATAAGCCCTTCTTCAGGAATGTATAGGATAGGAGCATCACTGACTGGACCATTTTAAGATTTTCAAAATTCCACATCTTATTAAATTAAAATACCAGCAGGAACAATGTTGGCATTTGAACCCATGCCCTTTTGGACCTCTACACTACTGCTCCAGTGACATCACTATGAAGCCACCAACAGGTTGTCCTCCTATGCCCTATAGTGAAACTGTTGACAGAGATGGCTTCACATTGGAATGGGTATTTTAGAATTTATGTATGAACTTTATGTGGCACACATACCTATTTTTCTTCAAAGTAAACTGCCTTGACCACATATGACAAGTTTTCTCAGAGTATTCCATGAACCAAGCATTTATATTAACTTGGAAGTCGTCCCCTTTCAATTTACCAGTGTTTAATTTTTAAAAACATAAAGCCGTGCTGCTGGTTATATTTTAAACAAGAGAAAGTTTAATTTATAATACAACTAATAAGGTTGCTATTCACTAAAATACAAAGATATTAAAAAGGAAAGGATAAAATTACACACAAAATATGACATAGGAGCACAAGTAGACCATTCAGCCCCTGATACCTGCTCTATTATTCAATAACTTATGGCCAAGCTGTTTGTTTCAAATTTCACATTCCTTGATAACCTTCAATTCCACTGTCTAACAAGAATCTATTAACGATGAAGGGCTTATGCTCGAAACATCGATTCTCCTGCTCCTCAGATGCTGCCTGACTTGTTGTGCTTTTCCAATATCGCACTCTTCTGATCTCCAGCATCTGCAGTCCTCATTTTCTCCAAGAATCTCTCAATCTCATCTCAAAAATATTCATTCACTCCGACTCCATCACCTTCTGAGACAAAAGAAAGCGTCCTATCTGGCTGCATCACAGCTTGGTATGGCAACTGCTCTGCCCAAGACTGTGAGAGATGACAGAGTTGTGACTCCAGCCCCAGCCCATCATGAAACCAGCCTTTCTTCCATTGACTCTTGTCACAAAGTTGCTCCCTTTTTTTATCTGAAAGCTGTTCCTTGGTTCCTTGATTTTTTTCAGAGGACCAATAAACCAGGCTGGGCTCTGATCAGTCTGATTTGGTACAGAGATGAAAAGAATTTGGAGAGGCCTTTTGTTTGTATGTAAACAGATGAGACTTCAGGCCAAAGTGATCATGTTTTAGAAGTGACTTCTATAATGAAAGGGGTGTGGTCAGCTCTTGAGCTGGACTGAGCAGTTTTAGTTCAGTCTTGAACTAGGAAGTTCAATAGGGAGCTGTGTGGAAACTCTCTCTCTTTTCTGCTCTTCAACTTCAACCTGTAAGCAAGTGTTCCATTTATACTGGTTTGTGAAGGGAGTTTGCTTATTGGGACTGCTGTGTATATTCACAACAGCATAATTAAGTCTAGTTGGATAGGTTGAGTTCTGTAGGGGTTCTTTATTCTGTTCTTTATATTTCATTGTGTAATTTTGTGAATACATTTTTGCCTGTTTTAAACCCTAGTAATCAACCTAGCTAGCTTACTTCAGGTAATGTTCACTCTTCACTTACCAAACGAAATTGCAAAGTTATGGTCTGGAGTTGCCTGCTTAAGAATGTTTTGAGTGGCCTGGCCTAGTCCATAACACTATCTACATTTCCCACTGCCTTGGGAAAGTAGCCAACATAATCAAAAACTCCTCCCACCCTGGTTATATGCTCTTCTGTCCTTGTCCATTGGGCAGAAGATACAAAACTCTGAAAACACATACCAACAGATTTAAGAACAGCTTCTTCCCTGCTGTTATGAATGGGCCTCTCATATTAAAGTTGATCTTTCTTTCACCTAGCCTGTAGCTGTAACACTATATGCTGCATTCTGTTGTTACACTGATGTGCTTTTGTAAGGTACAATTTGACTAGTAAGCAAACAAAACAATACTTTTCACTGTATCTTGGTATATGTGACAATAATAAATCACACTAAAAGAGTTCCAAAGTCATACAACCTTCTCAGAAAAAGCAATCTCCTAGCTGCCTGAAAAGGGCAATGATTAATTTTAAAAGAGTGCCCCAAGTTCTGGACTGAAGTGTCCCTTGCACATCAATCTTACCATTCAGGATCTTCTGCACTTCAACGAGGTCACCCCTCACTCTCTAAACTCCATTGGAAACTGGCCCACCCATACAACGCATCAATCTAGAAAACATTCTCTGAAATGCCTCCAATGCATTTACATTCTTTCTTAAATAAGAATACCAAAACTGCACACAGTATTTGAACTGTAGGCTAACCAACGCACTGTACAGCTTAAGTATGCCACCTTATTTTTATCCTGGATTAGTGGTGCTGGCAGAGCACAGCAGTTCAGGCAGCATCCAAGGAGCAGCGAAATCAACGTTTCAGGCAAAAGCCCTTCATCAGGAATAAAGGAATAAATAAACCTTATTTTTATGTTGAACTCTTCATGTAACAGGGATAGTATCCCACTGACCTACTTCATCATTTGCTGTATTTGCATACTAAACCTTTGTGACATTTAAAATTGCTCAGCACCTTGGAATCCTTAGTTTAAGGAATACTCATTGTTCCTGACAAACTTCACATTTTCCCAATTATATTGTACTCAATCCAATGGATTTTTGCTCACTGAATTATCGCTGTCTGTCTATAACTACGTCTTCCTCACAACAAGCTTTCCTCCCTATCTTGTTGTGGTCTGTGAATTCAACCACCATGCCTGCTTACATTTAAGTCATTGAATAAATTGTAAAAAAAACGCGTAGGCTCCAGAACAGATGCCTGTGGGATTCTACTGGTCAGATCCTGCCAATCTTGTTTTTTTGCCAAACCTCTATCCAAGCTAATATGCTACCTCTTAAACCATGGCCTTTTACTTTGCACAATAACTTTTGATGTGGCACCTTATCAAATGCCTTCCGGAAATCCAAGAACAGTAATTCTGCGCACATTATACCTTCAAAGAACTCCAACAATTCAGTTAAACATGATTTCCCTCTGACCAAACCATGCTGCCTTTTCCCAATTACCTTGAGTCTTTCTAACTGTACAGTCTATAATCTCTTAAATAATAAATTCTAACATCTGCCCAGCACAGACATCAAGGAGATTGATCAACACCTGAACCATGCTGGGGGGCCAATGTTCTTGTGAACTGCATAACGCAGGACTTAGTAGAGAGGGTTTTAAACAAAATAGTGGAGCCAAGAGAAAAATAGACAAGGTGGAAATATGTGGTACATCAAAAAGTAGAGACAAGTGATAAACAGTAATCTGGGCAATGACAGTCAGAATGGTAGGGCAGGGTAGAGAAAAACTGAGAGAGACATCAGCCTGTCTCCCCATCAGTTTGTTCAGTACCATTTGTAATTTAACTAAGTTCCTCTCTCCCTTCCAACTTCTGTTTTGTAGTTATTGCTAGAATGGTTTGACAAAAAGCTCCACAGTGAAATCAGAGAAGGTTTAAAATACTAGTCTTCGTCCCAGTCTCCTCCCTTTCAAACAGGATGTAAAATTCAAACATGATGTGTTTGCTGCTACCAATAATGCTGAGGTTATGAATAAATTTGGTTATATTACACAATACCAAGTTCACATCAACTTGCTCAATTCCAAAATATATTATGATTAGAAACTCTCTCAAATGAATTCTATGAACTCCTTGAGCAAGCTATTCCTGCCAATCAGACTTTTCCAGTTGTGTGCACCCATACCTTATCACGGTAGATAAAACAATGCTCCTTTATCACGTAGACACAGGATCTCTTCTTGTATACTTTGGCCCACATGGTGGTTACTGTTAGGGGACCTATAGACGTCTCCTGCTAGTGACAACTTCCTTCCCAAACTATTTGTAACCTCTACCTAAACAGATTCTACATCCTGATCTCCTGAACCAAGGATCACCTCTAACATTTGCACAAATGTCTCTTGTTTCACATTGCAGCCATCCCACCTTTACTGAGCATGCTTTTGTTTCATTGAATATCATTTATCCTGCACTATTCAGGACCCAAATCTCATCATCCTACAACTGGGTCTTCATGATGGTTATCAGATTCATATTTATTCACTTCAGATGTGTTTACTTGGCCATACACATTCTTGTAGTTATAGAGAGTGGGACCTTCTCAGGCTAAAAGATATGTGCTGTGCTAAGACAATGGCAGCATCAGAAGAGTTGTTTGGCAATTTTGGATTTCATAAAGGTGAGGTCTGCTGGAGTTCTTTGAGGAAGTAATGAGCAAGTTAGATCAAGGGAGCTAATGAATGTTATCTACCTGGACTTCAAGAAGGCCTTGGACAAGGTGCTACACAGGAGGCTGCTGAGTAAGATACGGGCCCACAGTGTCAGAGGCAAGGTGTTAGCATGGATAGACGCCTGGCTGTTTGGAAGAAAGTGGACAGTGGAGGTAAAAGTGTCCTTCCCAGGATGGCAGCCGATGACAAGTGGTGTTCCGCATGTCTCAGAGTTTGGACCACAGTGTTTCACTTTATATATTAATGATCTAGATGAAGGAACTGAGGGCATTCTGGCTAAGTTTGCAGATGATACAAAGACAGATGGAGGGGCAGGTAGCATTGAGGAGGCAGGGAGGCTGCAGAAGGATTTGGACAGGTTAGGAGAGTGGGCACAGAACTGGCAGGTGGAGTACAATGTGGGAAAGTGTGAGGTCATTGACTTTGGTTGGAAGAATAGAGGCATGGACTATTTTCTTAATGGGGAGAAAATTCAGAAGGCTGAAGTACAAAGAGACTTGGGCGTTCTAGTCCAGGATTATTTCAAGGTAAACTTGCAGCTTGAGTCAGGGGTTTGGAAGGCAAATGCAATGTTGACATTTATTTTGAGAGGACTTGAATATAAAAGCAGAGATGTACTTCTGAGTCTCTCTAAGGTTCTGTCAGACCACATTTGGAGTATTTGGTGAAGTTTTGAGCCCCATATCTCAGGAAGGATGTACTGGTCCTGGAGCATGTTCAGAGGAGGTTCACGAGAATGGTGCCAAGAATGAAAAGCTTAACATATGAGGAACACTTGAGGATGCTGGTCTATACTCGGTTAGATTTAGAAGGATGAGGGGGATCTAATTGAAATATGCAGAATTCTGAATGGCCTGGACAGAGTGGATGTTGGGAAGGTATTTCCATTGGTAGGAGAGATTAGGACCCGAGGCCATAGCCTTGGAGTAAAGGGAAGATCTTTTCGAACAGAGATAAGAAAAACCTTCTTCAGCCAG
Organism: Hemiscyllium ocellatum; assembly: GCF_020745735.1. Taxonomy (NCBI): domain Eukaryota; kingdom Metazoa; phylum Chordata; class Chondrichthyes; order Orectolobiformes; family Hemiscylliidae; genus Hemiscyllium; species Hemiscyllium ocellatum. The sequence goes on along the minus strand of NC_083402.1, from coordinate 152,548,889 downwards.
AGAGTGGCTGATCTACGGAATTCACTGCTACAGAAGGCTGTGGAGGCCAGGTCATTAAGTATACTTAAAGTAGAGGTAGATAGGTTCTTGATTGTCAAGGGGATCAAGGGTTATGAGGAGAAAGTGCGAGAATGAGGTTGAGAAACATATCAGCCATGATTGAATGGCATAGCAGACTTGATGGGCTGAATGGCCTAATTTCTGTTCCTATGTCTTATGGTCTTAAGTTCCACCTTGATGTTGAGAGCATCTTGCCATATCTTCTACACAGGCAGCATGATGAGATTCTCAGTATTCTGATTAAGTTCTCAGCCAGTTATTTTGATATTATTACTATAGTAAAAGACCAACTCACCACCAGCTACAATCTTACCAATCTCACCAAGCAGGAGAAAGTGAGGTCTGCAGATGCTAGAGATCAGAGCTGAAAATGTGTTGCTGGAAAAGCACAGCAGGTCAGGCAGCATCCAAGGAGCAGGAGATTCAACGTTTCGGGCGTAAGCCCTTCTTCACGACCACAACGCCTGGAGGCGAATCTCCTGTTCCTTGGATGCTGCCTGACCTGCTGCGCTTTTCCAGCAATCTCACCAAGCAAACTTGGCATGAAACTGGAGCGGGTTTGTGGCAAGTTCAACTCGTCACTTTCTCCAAACGTTTCCCTTGGGCTGTGGGCACCAAAATCTCAGAGCATGCTCCATGGTCACTGCTCACAACTACCCCATGATCGTGCTTATTGGTATTTGACTTGAGCCAGTCTTTATGAAGCCTCGTGACAACTCTCCAATCCACTCACAGGACATTTCTGCACTTTAATGCTGCACCAGAAACTCTCATTGTAGCACTGCAGCAAGGACACAACAGTGTGCTCAGAGATACACCCCCAGCTCATGGGTCAGGCTGTATCTCCAGCTGATCCTGGCCTTACACTGTCTTTGTGCACATCACCATCTCAGTTAGTAATATCTGGCTCATATTAATACGGTTTTATCACTGTGTTTAACTCAGACAAAGCCAGGAAGTTTGCCATAAATGTCAGCAGGACTCAGTCCAGTAAAGGGGAATAAGCCTTTGTTCAAGGGATCCTGGTAGTACATCAGGGTAGCCTCCGATCCCTTGGCCAATACTGAATGGAGCTAAATGACAGGCAGCACACCAGTCACCTTGATTATTTCAGCTCTGTTGTGAGCTATCTGTTCCCGTAATGGGAGAGATACATAACTAGGAAGATGAAAGTGGCTGTTACAGTTATTATTGTTGGTGCAGGGGGGAAAGTTTCTGAAGCAAGTGAGAGGGCGTGCAGGGGGTTAGTGGTGTCACAATTGGATTGGGAGAGGGTGAATGAGGCAAGACTTTACAGACAATGGTGAGACAGTGGCAGAGCAAGTGCCACTTTGTGGGAGGTGGATTCAGTACCACAGGTATTGGAGAAAAGACACTGGCGGAACAGAGAAGGACATTGACTCCTGCCTACCGTGTTGGGCATTCCTTCAGATGCCTGAGATTGCTTTACTTCAGACCAGGTTGTCTTGGTCTGGTGTTGTGGCCTCCATTGCTGATCCCTGCCTAAGCACCAGGGTATCCAACTCGATCGTCAGTCCCATGCCCAAAAAATGGAACACCAATTGCCTCATCTGCCATGGTTCAGCAAGTGTCAGGAACCGTACAGAGTAGCTTCAGACAGATCGCATTTGTCCAGGGGCACATTTTAAGTATGATGTGAAGGTGCTGGTGTTGGACTAGGGTGGACAAAGTCAAAGTCCTGTGACACCAGGTTATAGTCCTTCAGATTTATTTAAAATCTCAAGCTGTCAGAGCGCTGCTCCTTCATCAGGTGAAATGGACAGAGGCACATGGGCACAGAATATATACAAGGAGAGGTAATGACAAGACAATTCCAGGGAGTTTAGAATGTTAACCGATAAAGTACAAATAATATGAGTAGAGCGACGACAGGCTGAACAGCAAGTGAAGGGATGATCTATGAACTGATTAATTAAGGCAGAGAAATAATTAAAACCAATTGAAAATAAGATGGCACTAGAGGTTAACTAACTGGCCGAAATAACATCAGTTGGCATCAGAGTCATCTGAAAAATGTGTTGCTGGAAAAGCACAGCAGGTCAGGTAGCATCCAAGCAGCAGGAGAATCGATGTTTTGGGCATAAGCCCTTCTTCAGAGTCATCTGACAAGGATCCAATAACCAAAACGTACAAACGAATTCAGACAGAGAGGTTAGATCATAAGGGATCCAGGGAGAGCTAACCCATTGAATACAAAGTTGTCTTGTTGTTGTTCAGACTGGAGGCCTGTGAACAACAGTGTGCTGCCTTGGCTGGTGCTAAGTCCATTGTTGGTAATCATTTATAAAATGATTTGGGTGACAATGCAGCATGTTTAGTAAGTTTGCAGATGACAGCACGATTGGTAGCATAGTCAACAGTGAAGAGGGCCATCTAAGAGTACAACAGGATCTTGATCAACTGGGCCAATGGATTTAATTCTGATGATGTTGGTGTTCCATTTTGGTTAGATAAACCAGGGCAGGACTTACACAGTTAATGTTAGGGCCCTGGGAAGTATTGGTGAACAGAGACTTAGACGTGCAGGTACATGATATGCTTGAAAGTGGTGTCACAGGTAGACTGGGTAATGAAGAAAGCATTTGGCATGCAAGCCTTCATCAGTCAGAGCATTGAGTACAGGAGTTGGGACATGTACAAGACATTGATAAGGTCACCAAAAGGGAAAATGCTGGAAGATCTCAGCAGGTCTGGCAGCATCTGTAAGGAGAGAAAAGAGCTGACATTTCGAGTCTAACTGACCCTTTGTCAAAGCTTTGACAAAGGGTCAGTTCGACTCGAAACATTAGCGCTTTTCTCTCCTTACAGATGCTGCCAGACCTGCTGAGATCTTCCAGCATTTTCCCTTTTGGTTTCAGATTCCAGCATCCGCAGTAATTTGCTTTTATTGATAAGGTCACATTTGCAATACTGTTTACAATTCTGGTTGTCCTGCTATCAAAAGAAAATTACAAAGCTGGAAAGGGTGTAAAAATGATTTACAAGCATGTTACCGACGGAAGGTTTTGAGTTATAAGGAGAAACTGCATAGGCTGGGACCTTTCCCTGGAATGTGGGAGGCTGAGGGTGACCTGACAGCAGGAGAGGCATAGATAAGGAGAATAGCCAAGGTATTTTCCCCAGCAGTCTAAAGGTACAGGGCATAAATTTAAGGTGAGAGGGGGGTTCCATGCGAGTATGGAACAAGCTGCCACAGGAAGTGGTAGAGGTGGGTACAATTACAACTTTTAAAAGATCTTTTGCTCGGTACAGGAATAGGAAAGGCTGAGAGGGATAGAGGCCAAATGCAGGCAAATAGGACCAGTTCAGTTCAGGATACGTGGTCAGAACGAATGAGTTGGACTAAAGGGTTTATTGGAGTGTTATATGACTCTATGTTTTTACTCTCTGATATATCACATCTTTCCACCTTGGATCCCTTGCCTTTATTATTTAGTTTTAAACCCTCTCTATTACCCTAGTTAGTTATGCAGTTCATAAGAACACTAGCTCCGGTATAACTCAGGTATGTATCATTACAGTAGAACAGCCAGGACTTTGTACATACAAAGAAGAAAATGAGATCAGTCTCCACTCTCAAAGCAAGCCTGGCTTGTGTAAAACTTTCTCTTTCTGAAATGAATGGATTAAAACTGGAAGTCAAATTCAGTAGCAGCAATAGCTTCTGTCATCAAATTGTTGGAAGTTGTTTCCCACAGACAGGAGTACGTCAAGATTCGTTCATTTTATTTGTAGGACTCTGAGGATTGTACCTCTGTGTAGACTGGTTGAGCACACAATCCTTTGCTATTTCTTGTGTCCTAGATGCTTTCTTCAGTCTCCCTTTTGAGAAACAGTTGTTGCTGTTTATTCCCTGAAAGTGTTCAGATGGTCCTCCTTAACTGGCCAAGCTCAACTAACTCTTACCACAATCAGACAAAATGGTTGCAGTTGTTAATATTAGATGAAACATTGATCCACAAAGCAAAGTCAACTGTTCTGGAACAAAAATAGAAATTGCTGGAGAAACTCAGCAGGTCTGAGAGCATCTGTGGAGAGACAAAGGAGAGATAACATTTCAGGTCTAGTGATCCTTTCTCTCTCTCCACAGATGTTGACAGACCTGCTGAGTTTACCCAGTGATTTCTGTTGTTTCTGATTTACAGCATTTATGGTTCTTTGGATTTTTTTTGTTCCATTATTCTGGAATTCCTTGTGATGCCCCATTGTAAGAATCCTTGTTGAGAGTGTGGTGCTGGAAAAACATGGCAGACCAGGCAGCATCTGACTAACCTGCTGGGCTTTTCCAGCACCACACTCTTGACTCTGATCTCCAGCATCTGCAGTCCTCACTTTCTCCCTGTCAGGCTCCTCTTGTCCTTTTCTAAATATAGATTTATTGTTTTGAAAAAAACAACATAAGATTTTAAACAAATTATTTGTGACAATACTTACTGATTTTTGTGCTATTAAGTGAGCTGGATTTTCATGGGAACCTATCGGGCTGACATGCTGGGAGCATGGGCCTATGAGAATAGAGAAGGTGGTTATGCAGAAGACGTGTTTACTTTAAAAATAGGAAGAGTGGTTAGGAAGATGCCAGTGACTCCCAAAACAGCAGGAAGGGGAAACAAAAGCAAGAAACATGATTAGCTCCATTTTTCTCATTTATGCCCAGCTACTGCTTCAGAATAGTACAGAATTTATCAGCTTAGAATCACAGAACGTTACAGTACAGGGGGAGGCCATTCAATCTAATGTATCTGTACCAACTCACTGGCAGAGTGGCACGATGGTTCAGTGGTTAGCACTGCTACCCCACAGCACCAGGCACCCGGGTTCGATTCCCACCTCAGGTGACTGTTTGTGTGGAGTTTGCACATTCTCCCCACGTCTGTGGTTTCCTCCCACAAACCAAAATGTGCAGAGTAGGTGAATTGGCCACGTTAAGTTGCCCACAGTGAGTAGGCTAGGTGGGTTAGCAGTGGGAAATGCAGGTTTACAAGGGTAGTGGGCCTGGGCAGGATACTCTTCAGAGAATGATGTGGATGTGATGGGATGGAGGACTTGCTTCCACACTGTACGGATTCTACGAACAATCAGAATGTGTCAATGATGAAGCATCATCAGGTCATGATGATGTTAGCTCTGTTCCCCTCAACACAAATGCTGCTTGCTCTGTGTATTGAGTATTTCCAAATGATCTCTTTACAGAAAAGAATGCCCTATTAAAAGCGAAACTTGCAAACACAACAGGACAATTAAACTCTAGAGAGGCTACTGGGGAGAAAAAACATACAATAAGTACTGCAACTGTCAAACTTCAGTTTGATCATAATTTAAAATGTGTCATGCAATGAACAGAAGTACAAAGTACATCAATAAATGTTTCTGTCTAAATCAACATGAGGACAGCTAACAATGTATATATTCACTTATTTAAACTCAAATTTAGCCGAAGACTACAAATTATTATTTCGGAGACATGTGAGGGAATGCAATGACAGATGATGGCTCCTGTCAGTAAATTAGGCCATGAATGTGTTTGCCCTTTTTTTAATTCACTCACCTCACTGATCTCTTGAATTTGTAAAAATTATTTTTAACATACCAGACAAAACGTTTTATTTAAATCAAAAAGCTCTCAGTATGCACACAATTTACTTTGGCACTGAATTGAACAACTTCAAGTATTTTTCATAAATAAATCCTGCCACTGGGAGTTACAATATCAAAACATATCGATGTTACACTAGTGAACAGAGCAGCTTGAATACACGTACCCATTTAGCTCCAACCAAATATAGTGCCTCAAACATGAAATAATCCCAGTGTTAAATCCAAGTGTTCCTCTAAAATCAGAAACTTGAAATCCATCATTGATCAGGGAAAAATCTTTGTGAATGAGTTTTCAATGGAGAATCTTTTAGTATTGACTCAGTGGAATTCAAGTGAGGTCTTACTATCATGGATACTCAACTACGGGGCTATAGGAGGAGAGTGAAAGTGTAGAAATTCACCATTCTCCAGCACCATACCTAGCTACAAAATCTTAGGTATAAAGTGGGATAATGAAGAAATAAAGTTAAAAGTTCAACATTATAGCCCTTGTTAAGTGCTTAGACGTGGATCTTAGAACATCTAAGGCTAAGATCAGTGTACAACCCTTCGGCACTCGATGTTGCGCCAACCTGCAAAAATACTCTTGATCTGGGCTGCTCCTCCCCAGTACTGAGACCGTCACCAACATGAAACGGTCAGACTGCCTCAATTCCCTTCATCTCACTGCTGCTCTTTCTTCAGTGCCAACTTGTCATAACCAGCGATGCCATGAGACCACGATGGACCAACCTTGGCAATGTAGCTGCTGGGTCCCACACCGGACACTGGGCACAAATCCGCAGAGCAGAGATTCCATGCATGGCCACAGCCACGTATTACAGTACTCGCTGCTGCAGTACCCGCTGCTGCATTCCATCAAGTGAGCAACTTAACTGTCCCAAGTTTCTTCAAAAAACTACAGAGAGAAGGAATGTGTAAGGTGACCAAGAAAAGGCATATGAGGTAAATAGGAGAGTCAAGAGGGCATGGTGCTTAAATTGAAGGGGAAAATGGGGTACAGTGGGTAAAAAGGTGGGAAGGGCTACAGCAAATGGGTGTGATAAGTAGGGAAGCATGCGCAGTGACTGGTTAAGTAGGGCAGCAGCAGGGTAATACAGGCAAAGTGGCATTCTAAGGATAATCACGTTAGGAAGGGTGTATCAAGTTGGGAGTAGTCAGGTTGAGTTAGCGAATGAGAAATTTCGTACAACAGCAGAGGGTGGGGGGGGGGGAAGAATTGGGGGGGAGGCAGGAGTTAGGTTGGTGAGATTGGGTAAAAGGGGAGATTTAGGTAGGGGATCAGTGTAAGTGATCAGAGAGTCAGCTGAATGGTTAGCTAGAAATTAAACTAGCTTTTATCCTAAGATGCATTTCCTGGGTATCCAGGGTAAGTCAGAATTTCTGAAATCAGTTACTCAAATGAATTGGTGTTGGAGACCTTTCTGGAGGGTCAAGGGGTGTAGCCTTCGTAAGCTTAAATTTCCTGGGTAATTCCGATGGAAGGGGCTGCATCACCCATGGAAGAGTTTATATCTGGTATTTGATCATCTGGAAACCAGAAGATCCAGGCCATGCATCATTTTCAACTGCACATTATATGGTCTCACATTCCCCAAGTGTCAACCCTTACAGATTTGCTACAACAAACTAGAATTGAAGCCTTTGATCTCTGTACATCATAGCTTGCTGGGGAATTATAAATGGCTGAATGCAACACATTGCAGTGCAAACCCCAAAGTCAACACAGGAAAGCCAGATTCACTGAGCACAGTATAGGGGAAAAGTGGTAGCACTGCAGTGCTAAAATATCAAATAAAAAACAAATCACAACAAAAAGAGTTTCTTGATTAGGACCAACAATGATTGCCATTGGGATGAGTTCCCTCGAAGCCTTGGACATGGAGGAAATAGGAATACAGTATTCTATGATTGAATGGCATTTCCTGAAATAAAATAACTTAGCAACAAGGGACATAAAAGGTTAAAATGGCTTGAGACAGACCACCAATGTGGTGCAGTTTAGGGAGGGGAGCGGAGGTGTATGAAAGGATGATCACCATTTATGAGCCTAAAGGGAGAGGCAGATGCAAAAGAAGGCAACATCATGAAAACAGATTCAAGGGAAATTATAGGGAGAGAATTGCAGAGCTCTGGAGTGATATAAACACGAGAGACACAGCTTTGAATTTGCAACATGACAGATCAAATGCTAATGTACATCAGCAAGGATAATGAACAAGACATTGTGCACAGTAGAGACAAGAAATATTAGGAAAGCTGAAGTTTTACATGGAAGATGGAAGCCTAAAGTAGAAAGCATGGGCCCACATTGGGTGGAGGAACCACAGGCATGTAACAGCAGTAATGTGGTGACAGCTGACATTAAGATGAAGTAATAGCAAAGAAGGTAAGGAGATAGAAACAGGAACAACCATCAGGTTGCCATCAGTGTGACAGGAAGTGACATCCAAACCATGTGAAATGTCAACAAATTCAATCAACATCCAAAGAGTTTAAGATTGAAACATCATATTGATTTGAATATTATTGACTCCAAAATGAAAGAAAACCAGTTGAATTAATTTGGTGTATTGTATGCTGCCTGTTTTGTCAGTGTACATTTCAATGGTATCCTGAATTACAGCTCGATACTCATTAAGAATAGAAAATCACCTCATTGGGTCTGCAGTTCGAGTTAAATCATGGCAGGTCAGCTCAGACAGATGGAATTTTTAAAAAATTATTCACAGAGTTTGGCATCGCAGCAAGATTTATATTTTTTGCCCATCCCTAGTGTCCTGGTGGCAGTTAAGAGTCGACCATGTTGCTGAGATTCTGAGGTTCTTGGCTAGACATGTTAAGGACAACAGGTTTCCTTCTCCAAAAAGGAGATGGGTTTTTATAACAAATGAAAATGGTCACATGGTCACCATTAGACCAGCTCACTAGCACAGCTTCTTTTTATTGAATTAAAATTTCATAATCTACCATGGTGGGTTTTGAATCCATGTACTCAGAATATTAGCCTGTTATTCTAGTGACATTATCACAATGCTAATATCTCCCCCCACAACTCCTATGCAACATGACAATGTTTATTGGAAATGTGCCCAGCTGTAACTACTCAAAACTGCATGTTTGGTCAATGAGTGGTCACTGTGCAGCATCTACAAGGCTGTGATCTTTGTGGATAACACATACAATGTGGTGGTCATACACTAGTTAAAGAGTAAACTGGCAGAAAGAGAATGACCACCAAATAGAGTAAAAGCTCTTGGCAGGGAGGACAGACAACCCCTGGGTCCATTTCCCTCTCCAAGAGATTTTCATTTGGCTGCTGCTGGTTTGTTCAGGGGATTGCAATGCCAATCAACTCGGTGGATTCCCTGCCCTTAGTGTTCACTGGGCGCTCTTCTACTTGTGAAAGATCAATGAGAGACAGCAACACAAGTAGGTGACATTAATCTGAGCAGAAAAAGAACAAAATATTGGAAGCTATGTCGAGTAGAACGTCTAACTGCAATCTTTTCAAAAAGTTACAGGTAGCTTTTGGAAAGAACACAATGTTCTGTTACAAAATATAATGATTTCCAAAATCCTTAATACCGAATTACAAATCTAGACACTGATCAAAAATCATCCTTGGGGATGTGTCTTTGGACATGGAGTCACTTCCTGGTATGGACATCACATTTTCATTTATTAATGAACAGAATAAAATACTGTATTGAACAATACATTCACCAAAGTCTCACAGATAGTGACTCTAATGTAGTGAATATCTATTTCACCACTGACCTTCAGGGATACCTGAGTTGTTGAGAGGGCAGAGTTCCACCTTTACTAGGCTTTGATGTCATGCTTTCTGTCGGCAGAAACCAAGTTTAACCGGGCCCCAAAACTATAGAATGAGACCAGTGAAACAAGTCTGTGTTCTTTGAGGTGGATTTGAAGATCTTATAAAACTCTCCTGATCACTTTGATTCCTTCAGATAGTGATGTAATTTTTGAGATGATAGTTGTCCTTCAATATGTAATCCAACTGGGTATTATAGGTCTGTCAATATTAATGATGAATGTCAGTGGGCTACCTAGCTGTCAAGAGACAAAAAAAACTGCAGGTGCTGGAATCCAAAGTAGACTTCTCCACCTTCTGATGCTGCTTGGCTTGCTGTTTTCTTTCAGTCTCCTGTTTGTCTGTCTAGGTGTCAAGGCTATCGTAACCAAGACTAATCGTACCTACACTTTCAACCAATTTTAACTTGCCAAAGGTAGGATGACTAATAGTCTTTAATGGCCTTTACTCCAGAGCATGTGTAGTGTGCACAATCTTTGTACTTCTACCAAAATGTTGAAACAATCCAATAATTACAATGACACATTGATGATCAAAACAGTGGTAAATTGAAGAGATCCCTTTGACTCAACGACATATGAATCATCCATGCAACATGAGCGCTGAGTTCAGAGTGCTAAACAGACCACTGAATAAATCAGAGGGAATCCCAACTTGAGAATGGCTCCAACTCTGCAACAAAAAACCATCAGAGCTCCATTCAATTGGCCAAACAGAATAACATTGTTGCTGCAGTTAGTTTCAGAATGCTTAAAATCAAATCTCAACATTAGCTTACCCTTAGATGGGGATTGTATTGCAAATGTGGAGCAAATTTAAAGATATTGTCACTGAAACAGCAAAATCTCTTGGTGGATCAAAGCAGCAAGCATATCAAGATTAGTTAATAACAAAGAAGAAACATTCCTCTACTCCTGGAGAAGAAAAATAGAACAAAAATGGATTGGCAGAATGATCTAACCTCCAGCTCTAAAACAGACATGTTCCAACACCTGAAGAGAGATGGTCAAATAGAATTGTGTGTGTTGCAAGATAAATGGTTGGAAAGAAAACTGGAAGAATTACAACAAGATGTTGACTCCCACAATTCAAAAACAACTTTTCAGTCCTGTTAAATCTATACAGAGACCCTCCAAGACAGTCTGCGCACTGATGTTCTCTGCTGGTGGATAATCCTTGATCACAAATGAGGCAAAGATCAGAAAGAGATTTAATGGAACATTCCAGCAGCTTACTGAAAGGACAACTTCCTCAACTAGATTCCTCAGCATCCAGTTCTTGAGCTTGATTTGCTTCCTTCTGTGAATGAGATTCAGAAAGCAATTAAGCAGATGAGTTTAGGTGAGACTTTGAGGAAAGACAGAAGCCCGGCAGGAATTGTTAAAGTAGCAGGTCCTGACAAAATAGAGATCTTTCATTTTGCATTCTTGTGTGCGCTTTTAACAGAGAAATGATGCCAAATGATTTTGTGATGCCATGATTAAAGCTGTCTACACAAAAAGAGGCAATAAAAGTACAGTGTAGCAATTAGAGGCATCTCACTTCTGTCCATATCAGGAAAAATCTTTGCTTGCACCATCTGGAAGAGATTTATTAGCGAGGCAGAAACAAATCTATCCAAAGTATGGCTTCCACCCAAGTTAGCAACACTGTGGATATGAGGTTCATAGTGAAATATCTGCAGGAGAAATGCCTTCAGCAAAACATGGCCCCATACTTCATTACTGCTGACCCAGAAAAATCTTGATACAATAACAAAGTGGCCCTTTGAACAAAACTGAAATGACTGAGTTTCCCAAAAGAATTTGTCTAGATCACACGTTGCTCTCATGTGGCAACAGAGGAGGCAATGGCTCAGTGGTACTATTACTAGACGATGAATCCAAAGCCTTAGGTAATGTTCTGAGGACCTGGGCTCAAATCTTGCCACAGGAGATGGTGAAATCTGAGTTCAATACAAAATAAATCTAAAGAGTCTAATGACCAGGAAAATCTTGTCTGGGTCACTAATGTCCTTTAGGAAAGGAAATTGCCATTCTTACCAGGTTTGGACTACATGTGACTCTAGACCCACAGCAATGTGGTTAACTGACCAGTGACATCGACAGCCCATGAATGAATAAGGTGGCAATGCAGCTCCTTTGAAATGACAAATCATCAGCTCCCTTTGAGATCTCAAGTGGAGTGAAGCATTCTACTAATTCTCTTCAACTTGTTCTTCATCTGTGTTCTCAGGCAGAGTCTTAAGGATGTCATGCCCTCCACTCTAACCTCGGCAATTGATGGCAAGATTGATTAAAAACCCACACAATCTTAGACCAAACCCAATCAACAACTACTGAAGCAATGGTTCTCAAAGCTTCATATAAAAGCTTTGTACTGTGGATGGTGGAGATCTGAAATATGAACAGAAAAGTTGTTGAATACACTCAGCAGGTCTGACAGCATCTGTGAAGAGGAGACTTGGTGAAGTTGAAACATAAACTTTATTTCTCTCACCACAGATGCTGTCACACTGACTGAGGTTTTCTCGCAGTTCCTGTTTTACTGTTGAAAGCCCAAATGCACTGGATAGGAAAGGACTATTGCATTCTGGGACAGTTGCTGCATGGATACCTGGCACCTCGCAAAAGAAACAAAAGTTGATTGTGCAAATCCAAGTTTAGGAATATGTCAAGTTGATGCAGCATCGAGCAAATGGAGCTGCAAGAATCAGTGATAGAGGAAACTCACTGGAGGGACCTTGAACCGTAGTGCTTTTGTCACTTTAAACCAAAAATCAATGTCAATGTCTCATTGCAGACTATGAACAATGTCAAAGAGCAGCATTTGTTCATGTCGCAATGTACAAGTTACAATGCCCCCACTATTTTCATCTCTATGCATCCAAACTGGGGCTACAGAATTCTGTAGGAGAAAGTGAGGTCTGCAGATACTGGAGACCTCATTCCTGATGAAGGGCTCTGGCCCGAAACATCGACTCTCCTGCTCCTTGGATGCTGCCTGACCTGCTATGCTCTTCAACTACAGAACTCTGTTCATCATTGAGGAGTCTGCACAGCCATTGTCTTCCTTGATTAAAAAGGAAAACTAATTTCATCAAAAGTAATTGGAAAATATTACTTTGATAAAATGAATCTCATTTACATTCCAAAACATTACTTTTATCACAATTCTAGTCTTTCAATATCATCTTTAAAACAAACAGTAAATTGACAGGAGCTAATACTCAGCTGAGAGCAGGAGTCTGACCTCTGATATTAGTATTCTGAAAAGTAAGATATTTGTCAAATTCAATGCTTAAAAATCATCCAAGACAGTCAAGAAATAAATACACATCTATTACATTTCAAGAGAAAACATACAAAGTAGCTGCAGCCAACTCTAGCAAAGAAAATTGACGAATAATTTGTCATTGGACCGTCTAGGATTGCAAATGCCCAGAACACTGTCAATCAAGTCAGCGTATTTCTACAGTACTACAATAACTTGCATTTATGTAGCACCTTGAACATAACAACTTCACAGCAATGATTACCAAATAAATTTTGACACCGAGTTACGTAAGGAGATATTAGGACAGGATGTAAGCTTTAAAAGGAGAATCTTAAAGGGAGGAGAAAGTGGTGAAAATGCAGAGAAGTTTACAAAAGGGAATTTCACAGCTTTGCACACAAGAAGGTATGGCTGCCAATGATGGGGTGAAGAAAATTAGGGAATGTTCAAATGATCAGAATCAGGGGAGCAGAGAGGTCCCATAACTGGAGAAGGTTACAGGGATAGAAGATGGGAGTCTATGGAGTGCTTTAAAAACAAGGATGAGTATTTTAAAATTGATGTCAATAAGAAACATTTCACCCACATTTACAAGTGATGAACTGGTAAAATAAAATGTTCATTAATCAAAAGTATAGACACATCCTGTGTTACTGTGGATCTCCACCAATGTCATCTTCCCTTTCAGCAATGAACTGATTACAGGTATATGAAATGCACCTTGTACTCTGCATATGCAGTGGGGCTCCTGCATTGGTATTTTCTCAAACCTGACCTATACCAAGGCATTTTTGTTGGCTAATATTCAGGTATTTGAATTGGACTGAAAGTGGTCCAATTCAGATCACTTCACATTGGCCTGCATCCACACCACTATGGTTCAGAATACTATTGAAGTGCTTATTTTCCCCAACTCCTGTCTTTGTTGGCCAACTAAAGTAACAAGCAGCTTTGCTTCTGGAGATCTTAATACATTGAACTAATTATTAGCTGTTGCTCCAATATTCTTTGACTATACTGGGAATTCTGACTGCATTTTATTTAAACTGAAAGAAAACCTTTGCCCAAACTAATACAATGGTATTATAAGGCTGAAAATAATATTTCATTGCTTTATTCTTAGTGAATGCAGTGGTTCAACATGAAAGACACATCAAACACTAGCTACTGGACATAAATCAACTGCTACTACAAGCAAGCTGGTTTTCATTCTATTTGATGATTATTTATTTCACATGTAAAGAATAAAAGTTGTGTAAACCCCCAGCTGTTGTTGCTTAGGTACTACAATGTCAAAGACAGCAAAAGGGCTATATCTCCCCCACATGCAAGTGCACCCAAGACTTCCTGCTGCTTATTAACACTGCTGGAATATATCCAACTTTGAACTCTGTGCAAAGTCATACAATAGATTTTTTGTTAATATGAAGGCCATTTCAACCTATCCTGCATACAGATCCCATTCCTAAAAGCCACAGCGTTCTCTTGCTTGTCTGTACATGTGTGTTTCCACTGTCATTTTGTAAAAGTTTAAAATCAAGCACTTAAGCTGCTTTAAAAGTTGGATCCAGTCTCCTTAGTTATGAATATTCTTAAAACAATGGGCTTCAACATTTGCTATCTTATGATATAAATATTTAATCCTGACAGTCTTTACAAATGCTGTGTTAATGAATACCACATTCATGATGTCAGGTAAGACTTTAAATTAATTTCCAAACTATGATGGCCATGATGTATGGTGGGTTGAAGTATATGAGCACTTTTTTGACCTTATAGATAATCATGTTAGTGTGCCACATTGCAGTGGAAAGGATGAATTTCAATCAGATGATAATGGTTTTGCAATTTATCTCCTTGATGTGTTACACTTTCAGAATGCTGCAATGTGGATTGTTAAACAAGAACAGATACATTCCAAATCAAAACTAGACTAGAAGAGAAGTGATTGCAATTACACATCATTTTTAATCACATTCAAGAGTTTTAAAAATCTAGAGCAAAGTTGACTGCAATGTTTAAGTGAAAACATTTGCATATAAATAAATAAGTTACAGCTGCATATATTCTTGGACTGTGAATATCTTAAAGCATATGCAAATTGTCTGATATATGCAGCTTTCAAATGCAGTGTTGCTAAGGAATGAAATGAGATACAAATAGTCTATCTCAATAACTTGGTAAACTGCCCTCTTGTGCAGTATTTGCCCTCCTAGTAAACTCTGTGGCCAATCTGACATGTTAAAACCCATTTTAGATACAATTTTGAGATCCTATAGTTTGATCTAATATATATCTATAATAATATATCACACTTCAATGTCTCCTATTACACTTTTGTGTGTTTTAGATATTGATTCTCCAGGATTAGTTAGTTTGGAATTACATACGCCAATATTCTCTTGGTCCCTCTTCTATGATCCTATCACTAACTCTACCTGGGGAGACAAATGGGCTCAGAAAAATCTGCAAGCAGGCCATCAGTTCGTTTACATGTGGATCTCCTTTCAAACCCACCAGCATGTCTCTTACCTATGAAGCAGTTGAACTGCGTTATAAAGATGTACTTAAAATGGCTGCAAAGTTAATACATGAAAAAATGAAAGGCAAGGAAAATATGCTGGAAGGTTTAGGTGAAATCACGGAATAGTTACATTGTCATATGTGAGGCCATTCAGCTCATCTTACCTGTACTGAGTTACTGAATGAGCCATTTATCTCCCATTCTTCCATCATTCATCCAGCATTCTCTTCCTTTTCAGGTAATAATCCAATTCCATCTTGAATACTTTGATTGAACCTCCCTCCACCCCATTCAGGAATTACATTCCAGACCATAACCACTCACTATGTTGTCAAGGTTTCTGTTCTCATCTTTCCATCTTTACACCCTGCATCTGTGCTCTATTGTTCTTGATCCTTTCAACAATTGGACCATTCATTTTCCACTTATTCTCGACCCTTCACAATTTTGAATACCTCTATCAAATTGCATCTTAACCTTCTTTTCTCCAAAGAAAACTGTTCCAACTTCTCCAACCTATCCATATAAATAAAGCTCCTTATCCTCTGCATTCTCTCTAATGCTGTTACTTCTCTCTGAAAGTATGACACCCCCAGAGTTGCTGAACAAATTCAACACGCTCACAGTTGGACTCGTAAACTACATGAGTTCTGGTTTTTTTTGAAGATACATTAAAATTACTCAGAAGACAGGTTCATTATAAAAAAAGGCAGCAAGTATTGTAAACAGGAAGGCACAGCTGCCTTCTATCACATGACATGCCATTAGCAGGACTGCAATGACTGCTTGTCACAAGGTCTGTATCTTAGTTCAGAGGAAATATGCTAATAAGCAAATGATGTTCTGTCACAACAACCCTTTAAGATATTATTACATGCAGTAAAAGTGAAAATGTGACATTGAGGGTAGTTTCCAAGACAACACCAAGGATGCTTCCTCAATGCTATTTGGCACTGATTACATACATACTGAATTTCAATAAGTCACAGAAATTTCTACAACATTCTGTCCTTTGCAAACATGGTACTGGACAATAATGAGAAGCAGATTACAGGCAGATGAAGTTTGACTGAATGTGAACAATGTGAAACAGTGACTCAGGACAGATTATTTACCCCAGAGGAATATGAACAAAAATTAGCACTGAAGTAAGACGTGTTAGAAGGGCCTGTGAATTCACTATTACAGGGGAAAGCAGGGGCAACCAATTAAAAACAATGGCTAAATGTGCAAGATGAATTAGTGGAAGCAGCATCCATGAGTTTGAAAATAAGATTAAGATGTAAAATGTTCTGATAAAGTATACAGAAGTTCTGAAGTTGGACCTGGAAGTGAATATGGCACTAGGCAAAGTTACACAAGGAATTCTGACCACGGGCAGGAGAGATCTTATCATAATGTCCTGGACTAGCATGAAAGGTAAAGTCAAAAAGAAGAGATTTCCATAACAAATGCAATGACACAGGCCACCAGTTGTTCCTGTACTATTCCAAGAAATTAAA
This sequence comes from Hemiscyllium ocellatum, assembly GCF_020745735.1. Classification (NCBI taxonomy): domain Eukaryota; kingdom Metazoa; phylum Chordata; class Chondrichthyes; order Orectolobiformes; family Hemiscylliidae; genus Hemiscyllium; species Hemiscyllium ocellatum. The sequence goes on along the minus strand of NC_083402.1, from coordinate 152,532,070 downwards.
ATATCCTTGAAGGGGGATGTCAGGTAGTAAGCATAAGCATAAACATTAGCACAGATCTTTTAAACCAAATGGCCCTCTCTTCTTCGTTGTGTCCACCATATTTAAGGTGTAAAACTTGCACAGCAACTTGCTTTTCATTGCAAGTGGAAACAGAGCACTAAATTCAAAAGTGAGATCTATAAATTTAGATTGTAATAATTCTTTATAACAGTATAAAGTTTAACTTTTGGGATTTGATTTCCAACCATAACAGCCTTTTAAACATTGTAATGCTGGGACATTAGGTGATTTAGTTCCTCCCATCAAAGAAAGAATTATTTTTCCCTTTGTTGGGTCAGCAAATATAGTGATTTGTATGACTGTTCTTACAGGTTTTGTATTTTACATTTATTAGACATATCTGCTTTATAATCTTTGTTCTTCTTAGTATTTTATTATTCCTTTTAACTCAGATAGCAACAAATTTGAACTGCTGGAAAATTTAGCAAACCTTTGGAACACTTTCCACCATTTGTGCAATTGCTGTTTACAAATTTCTGCAAAATACTGCAGATTTTCAAATAGTCGTATTGAAGATAAAGTATATCAGATAAATTACAACATTTGTTCCAAGGAGTAAGGTTATTGGAAGTATTTTGAAATGTTTTGGAGATGCCAGTGTTGGACTGGGATGGACAAGGTCAAGTCACACAACACCAGGTTATAGTCCAACAGATTTGTTTGAAATCACAAGTTTTCAGAGCGCTGTCCCTTCAACAGGTGAAGTGACTTCATCTGACAAAGGAGCAGTGTTCCAAAAGCTTGTGATTTTAAATAAACCTGTTGTAGTGTAAACTGATGTCATGTGACTTTACTTTTAAATATACATTGCTGTGTATTCAGTCATGAATAAACTATTCCATTTCAAAAGTGCTTCAACAGCTTTAATACATTTCAAACCTCACGTAAGCTGCTACTTAAATGTAGTTTCTTTCTTCATTACTCAAAAATGCAGCAGTCTTCAGGCCAAAGCATCTTCACTTATCCAAATTTGAGTTGTTTCTTAGTTATTTCAAATTAATGACAGAGCATTGTAACTGAAATAACTCTGCAGAGGCCGGTATCCCATCACCAAGTCACCTTTTATTTATACATGGAGGGTCCTTGACACTGATCCAGCTCCTTCAGAGCCAGCAGAACCCCTTGGCACTCTTGTTTATATCTGTCAGCCAGGGCTCCCTGAATGGAGCTGTTGGTCTGGTCCAGTCAGGGAATTCATATTCTATGGGGTCCGCATGGCTGACCCCATTACAATCACTACAGTAACCATCAAGATACGACACTCGGCTCTCAGTACAGGATAAGGAGGAAAATCTCCGTCGGCTTGTCCTAACCTCCAGCTATCCACAAAAGATTATAATCCCTGGGGCAAGCAGCACTCATGGCTCTTTTATATTGTTCCTTAAGAGGTTTTACCAAGATTCCACAAGGAAATGTATTGGAAGCAAGCATGAGGAGATTTCAGGTTCTGGTAAATGGTCATCACTGTTGGAGGCCCTTTATTTTAATAATGATTAAAGTTGAGAGTTTCTGCCATTGGTACAGGTTGATTGTCGAGCTGCAGGTACCAGTATTAAACATTGATTCTCTTTCTTTCTCTCCACAGATGCTGTCAGACCTACTGAGTTTCTCCAGCATTGTTTTAGATTGTAGCATGTACAGTATGTTGTTTTTATTCATAACTGGCTGCCTCCCATATTTGACCTGTACAACAGGAGGGACTAACTTAATCTCATTCCCCTAGCTTTGCCCTGTGACTTGTAATCATTTTTTATTTTCTCAGACAATTGTCATTTTTTTGAAACCAAAGATTGAATTTAACAGTCTCCACCAGATGACCTCCTGATCGTGTACTCCAAATCCTAACCTCTCACCGTTTAAAACGGATTTCCTTCACACCACCATCGCTTCTTTTCCCAGTTGTTTAACATTTCTCCTCAATCCCTCTGCCAATTGGAACAGTTTCTTTCACTGTTTGGGCTCCTCATGACTCTAAATATTAAAATTAATTTTCCAACTTCCACTCCATCCATATAAAACCGTTCCTCATCACTGGAGCCATATTTGGGGAATTTTGTCTGCATCCTCTCGAATCCTTCTGAAAGTACTCGCTGTAAACGTTTGAGATAGTAGCTTTTTTAGATTAGATTAGATTAGATTACTTACAGTGTGGAAACAGGCCCTTCGGCCCAACAAGTCCACACCGACCTGCCGAAGCGCAACCCACCCATACCCCTACATTTACCCCTTACCTAACACTACGGGCAATTTAGCATGGCCAATTCACCTGACCCGCACATCTTTGGACTGTGGGAGGAAACCGGAGCACCCGGAGGAAACCCACGCAGACACGGGGAGAACGTGCAAACTCCACACAGTCAGTCGCCTGAGTCAGGAATTGAACCCGGGTCTCCAGGCGCTGTGAGAGAGCAGTGCTAACCACTGTGCCACCGTACAGTGTGGTGTAAGAACCAAACACCACACCCTATTTAAAGCCAAATAAGTGGCTTTATTTATTATTACAATTTGAATAGTTTTCTACTCATTTATAAAGGACAGAATTGCACTTCCTTTATTAATTATGTTTTCAACTCAGGAGCTGGCAAGAGTTGATGAAACCTACAAGTGTCTGATAGGTAGAATGATCAGAATAACCTCAATATCTAGTCTTCACCACACTTTGTTCTATCCTGCACAGAGGAGGCAGACAGGACAGCAAACCATTGATGGATACAACAAGATGATACCAAGATAAAGCTGCAAAATACATTAGGCTATTGAGAGAAAGACGAGTAACTTTGGGATGTATACTATGGCTGATGACTGTGTGTTTTTCAAAGAATAAGGAAGCTAAATATAAAATAGGCAGTTATTGTACTCCTCGTGTCAAAACAAATGCACAAGTTAGGCTTGGGCTTCTAGGAGACTATATCTTTTGACCAGCTGAAGTATAGTAGTAAACATGTCTTATAGAATGACAAGTGTTATTTAATAAAAACATGCAAGACATGTCTAAATTGCTGCTTTGTAGACAGCCTCCAATAAAACCTGCACTATGTCAATCCATGTTACATCTATAAAGTAACTAGAATCAGTTCCAATTCATTGAATAGGTCCAATCTGCTCAGATATTATCTAACAGACTCATTCCACTGTTCAAACTGCCTTAAGCAAATCCTGGCAATAAAAAGTCAGCATTGTAATCATATCGTCCAAATCAAATGCCTAAAAAAAAAGCACAGTCAGCCTAGTCCGAACATTCCATTCACAGGACAATCCTACATGACACAGGTTGGTGGAAGAAACCTCGGCTTGTACAAACTCACTAATGCAGGATTTGATGTTAAAATGCTACAGCTAATTACCACCAGATGGCCAGTCCATCTGTCATATCCTGATGAAGTGTCAGACAGGCTCAGAAGACAGCAGTTTTCAAGGACAGCATGGGTCACAACTGCCATTCCCAACAAATGTGTGAGTCATCAATCCAAATACCATGATGTGTTGGACTGGGGTGGACAAAATTAAAAATCTCACAACACCAGCTTATCGTCCAACAGGTTCAGTTAAAGCTAGCTACCTGATGAAGGAGCAGCACTCTGAAAGCCATGCTTCCAAATAAACCTGTTGGAGTATAATCTGGTGTTGTGTGATTTTTAACTTAATCCAAATACCAACAGCACAAGCTGTCAGAGTCCATGATCCACTTGCAATTTCACAAAATGCAATTTCCAAACTATTACAGCCCTACGCTCTTCAATTTGGCTAAGTTCAATGCAAAAATGTTTCCATCTACTGGGGTAAGCATTTAAGGCTTATCTAGATGCCAGCAATGCCATCAATAGACAGTATTTTCAAGTACTATCCAACATTCAAAAAAGTTTTGTTTTATTGCACTCACCCTAACTATGAGAAAGTGAGGACTGCAGATCAGAGCTGAAAATGTGTTGCTGGAAAAGCACAGCAGGTCAGGCAGCATCCAAGGAGCAGGAGAGTAGACATTTCGGGCATGAGCCTGAAGAAGGGCTCATGCCCGAAACGTTGACTCTCCTGTTTCTTGGATGCTGCCTGACCTGCTGCACTTTTCCAGCAACACATTTTCAGCTCAACCTAACTATGTCTATTGATGAAAAGAAAAGACTGAAAATTCAAAAATGGTCCACATAATAAGAGAAAGTCAAGTGAATAGACCGAGAGAGGACATCAAGGAACTATTGGGAGCTTTTGCCATGATGCCTCAAGGGTGGTGTGGGGGAGGGTGTTAACTTTGTTTTCTTCAAAAAAAATATGAAGAGGAACATTCCAGAATTTAAATTCTAAATGGGATTGGTTGATTTGCAAATGCAAGCAAATTATTTGATTCGAAATTTAATCATAAAATTCCAGGACCAAGTATGAACCTGACCAAAGTTAGATGAAATAGAAGATCAGGAAATGTTTCTAATCACAGAATATGTGGACTATTTGTGGCGATGATCAGTATTCTATGAATACTTTAACCTTTAAAAAAGTTTATTTGTATTGATCTGAAGTTTACTCCTCATCATCTTCTCTTTTACAATAGTCCAGTTACAACAGCTACAATTCAGGCTTTTCACACTGGACTTTTACTGATTTCAACATGTGCCATGGTGAGATGTGAACCCATCACCCAGAATGTTGGTCTAGCACTCTGGATTACTAGCCCAGTAGAATTCCTACTATCCTACCATCTCCCACTGGAGCCAGGAGTAAAACTGGTCAAGCTTGCTTAAAGGCACACTGAATTCCCTCCTCCTCTTCGAAAGGCTTGCCCTGCTCTCCAAGCCATTCCTCATTCTCCCTGTCAAAGGTCAATGACAAGTCCTCCTTTGTCAACCCAGCCTGAAAGCAGTTGAGTTCTGTACTGGCAGGTAAAAGCTCTCAAATATCAGCATCTTACAAACAGTCAAAAGAAGAAAAAACACGAAGTTCAACTGAATATTTTGTTATCATGATGGGGACAGGGGGATGAGGACTGTCTTCCAAACTGTTGCACACACATTTTTTTAAGATTCCCTACAGTATGGAAACAGGCCCTTTGGCCCAACAAGTCCACACCGACCCACCCAGACCCATTCCCATACATTGACGCCTGACTAATGCACCTAATACTACACGCAATTTAACATGAACAATTCACTTGATGCACACATCTTTGGATTGGGGAAGGAAACCTGAGTACACGGAGGAAACCCACACAGACACGGGAGAATGTGCAAACTCCACACAGACAGTCGCCTGAGGCAGGAATCAAACCTGGGTCCTTGGCGCTGTGAGGCAACCGCGCTAACCACTGAGCCACCATGCCACCTGGCTCAGCTGTATGAGATTATGAGGGTATATGTTAAAGCATGGAGCTCCAGAGTAGAATCCAGCGGCATAAAATAAGCTTCGAGCACTAGCGTCATGATTAATTAATTTATGGGATGTGGGCATCGCTGGCTGGGTCAACATTTATTGCCTGTCCCCAATTGCCTTTGAGAAGATGGGATTGAGCTTCCTTTTTGAACTGCTGCAGTCTAGCTGCTGTGCATTGACCCATAATTCCATTAGGAAGGGAATTCCAGGATTTTGATCCAGTTACAGTGAAGGAATGCTAATATATTTCCAAGTCAGAATGGTGAGTGACTTGGTGGGGAACCTGCAGCTGGTGGTGTTCCCTTCATCTGTTGCCCTTGTCCTTCTAGATGGACAAGGGTTTGGAAGGTGCTATCAGAGGATTGCTGGTGAATTTCTGCAGTGCACTGAGCATCAGTGATGGAGGGAGTGGATATTTGTGGATGTAGTGCCAATCAAGCGAGCAGTTTTGTCCTAGATGGTGTCAAGCTTTTTAGGGCTGTTGGAGCTGCAACTATCCAGGCAAACAGGGAATATTCTAACATACTCCTGACTTGTGCCTTGTAGAAGGTGGACAGGCTTTGGGGAGTCAGGAAGTGAATTACCCACAGCAGTATTCCTCGCCACTGACATGCTCTTGTAGCCACTGTGTTTATGTGGTGAGTTCATTTGAGATTCTGATCAATGGTAACTCCCAGGATGCTGATAGTGAGGGACGCAGTAATGACAATAGATTTGAATGTCAAGGGACAGTAGTCAGATTGTTTCTTATTGATGATGGTCATAGCCTGGTATTTATGTGGCGCAAACGTTACTTATAACTTGTCAGCCCAAGTCTGCACGTAAAAATGGAACAATACAGCGCAAAACAGGCCTTTTGACCCTCGATGTTGCCCCAACCTATGAACTAATCTAAGCTCATCACCCTACGCTATACCATCATCATTCATATGCTTATCCAAGTAATGTAGTTAACTCAGCCACATTAGCAGATAGGGCATTCCATGCCCTTACCACTCTCTGAGTAAAGAACCTGCCTCTGACATCTGTCTCAAATCTATCATCCCTCAATTTGCAGCTATGCCCCTTTGTACAAGCTTACATCATCATCCTAGGAAAAGGATTCTCACTGTCCACCCTAGCTAATCTTCTGATCATCATCTTGTATGTCTCTATTAAATCCCCTCTTGGTCTTCTCTCCAATGAGAACAGACCCAAGTCTCTCAGCTTTTCCTCATAAGACCTTCCCACCAGAGCAGGCAACATCCTGGTAAGTCTCCTTTGCTACTTTTCTAATGCTTCCACATCCTTCCTGTAATATGGCGACCAGAACTGTACACAATATTCCAAGTGTGGCCGCAGTAGCATTTTGTATAGTTGCAGCATGATATTGCAGTTCTGGAACTCAATCCCTCCATCAATGAAACCTAACACACTGTATGCCTTCTTAACAGCACTATCAACCCTGGGTGGCAACTTTCAGGGATCTATGTGCATGGGGACCAAAATCCCTCTGCACATCCACACTACCAAGAGTCTTTCCATTGACCCAGTATTCTGCCTTCCTGTTAATCTTCTCAAAGTGAATCACCTCACATTTATCTGCATTGAACTCCGTTTGCCACCTTTCAGCCCAGTTCTGCAGTTTATCCGAGTCTCCCTGCAACCTGTAACATTCTTCCACACTGTCTACTACTCCACCCATTTTAGAGTCATCTGCAAACTTATTAACCCATCCACTTATGCCTGGGTCCAAGTCGTTTATAAAAAATGACAAACAGCAATAAGCCCAAAACAGATCCTTGTGGCACACCCCAAGTTACCGGACCCCAGGCTGAATATTTTCCATCAAACACCACTCTTACAGAAAGCCCAGTTTCTAATCCAAACTGCAAAATCAAATTCCATTGAATGGAGTTGAATTGATTGTCACGTGTACCGGGGCACAGTGAAAAGCTTTGTCTTGCGAGCAATCCAGGCACATCACAGAGTTAAGTAGCGTAGATAGTAAATAATAGGTAAACAGTAGCAAAAACAAAAACATAGGTACAGGCAAATGTCCAGAGTATGTGAGGCCATTCAGTATTCTAACAACAGTAGGGTAGAAACTGTTTCGAAACCGGCTGGTGTATGTTCAGGATTTTGTACCTTCTCCCAGATGGTAGTGGTTGGAGATAAGCATTGCCAGGGTGGGATGGATCTTTGAGAATTCTGGTGGCCTTTCCTTGACAATGAGCCTAGTAGATGGATTCTATCTATAGGAGGTTGGCCTTTGTGATTGTCCAGGCTGAGTTCGCACTCTCTATAACTGCCTCTGATCTTGAAAGGTACAGTTGCCACACCAGATAGTGATACATCCAGACAGAATGCTCTCGATGGCGCACCTATAAAAGTTGGCAAGGGTATTCACCGTCATGCCAAATTTCCTCAACTGCCCGAGGAAGACGAGATGTTGTTGGGCCTTTGTAACCGGTGCATCCACATGAACAGTCCAAGAAAGCTTGTTGTGGATGGCGTGTGTGTGTGTGTGTGTGTGTGTGTGTGTGTGTGTGTGTGTGTACACGCGGCCAGCATTGAGAGCTAGATTGTTCTCAGTGTACCATTTTTTCAGATCTTCCTCCTCCCATCTGTAGTCTGTTTCATCGCCATCTGAGATTCAACCGACTATGGTGGTGTCATCAGCGAACTTGTAAATGGCATTAGTCTGGTAATTGGGAATGCAGTCATGGGTATACAGTGAGTACAGTAGGGGGATAAGTACGCACCCCTGGGGGGGCTCCACTGTTGAATGTTAGTGAGGATGAAATATTGTCCCCAGTCTTCACTGATTGTGGCCTGTGGGTCAGGAAATTGAGGATCCAGTTGCAGAGAGTGGGGCTTAGTCCGGGATCACTAAGTTTAGTAATCAGTCTCGAGGGAATAATAGTGTTGAGGCTGAACTGTAGTCAATGAGTAGGATTCTTACTTTACTGTTCTTGGTATCAAGATGTTCTAGGGCAGAGTGAAGGGCAAGTGATATGGCATCTGACGTAGATCTGTTGGTCCGATAGGCAAATTGGAGTGGGTCAAGAGTAGTGGGGAGGCTGGAGTTGATTAATGCCATGACCAGCCTTTCAAAGCACTTCATGCCCACCGAAGTTAGGGCCACTGGGCGGTAGTCACTGAGACATGCTGCATGAGCCTTCTTAGGCACAGGGATGATGTTGGCCCTCTTGAAACAGGCAGGGACAGTGGCCTGCTGCAGGGAGAGGTTGAAGATGTCTGAGAAGGCCTCAGCCAGTTAATCTGCACATGCTGAGTGCACGGCTTGGTACTCCATCTGCTCTCATCACTTTCCTTGGATTCACACGAAGGAAAACTGATCTGACCTCTGATGCAGTGACTGTTAGGATAGGATCATCAGGACTTGTCAATCTGGGTGTTCCCCAACAGAAAACCCTGGATGAATTAGGACATACAGAACCTGCTAAAAACCAGGTGTGAGGCCTTCAGATCAGGAGATCCACTCATATATCAGGAATCTAAGTATGACCTTCACAGAGCCATTAAGCCAGCCAAGGACCAATACCGATCCAAACCAGAGACCCAGACAGACACCCAGCAACAATAGCAAGGGCTGAATGACATCATAGGTCACCTTCAATCCCATGCCTCCGCATTTTCTCCAGTAGCCTACCATGTGGAACCTTATCAAAGGTTTTACTGAAGTCTATGTATACCACGTCAACTGCCCTACTCTCATGTACATGCTTGGTCACCTTCTCTAAAAACTGAGTTTTGTGAGACACGATCTGCCCTTGACGAATCCATGTTGACTATTTCCAATTAATTTGTTGCTTGTAAGATCATTATAAATCTTATCTCGTATAATACTTTCCAAAATTTTTCCTCCAATATATGCAAGGCTCACTGGTCTATAATTACCTGGGTTGTCTCTCCTACCCTTCTTGAACAAGGGCACAACATTTACAATCCTCCAGTCCTCTGGTACTAAACCTGTAGACAATGACGACTCAAAGATCAAGGTCAAAGGCTCCAACATCTCCTTCCTGGCTTCCCAGAGAATTCACAGAAAAATCTCATCTGGCCTTGGGGACTTCTCTACTTTCACACCTTCTAGAAACCATAACACCTCCTCCTTACTAACCTCAATCTTTCTCGTCTAATAGCCTATATCTCAGTCTTCTTCTCTACAATATTCTCCTTTTCCTGAGTGAAAATAGATGAGAAATATTCGTTTAGCACCTCTCCCATCTCCAGAATCCATACACAACTTCCTATTTCTATCTTTGACAGGCCCTATTCCAACCCTCATTATCCTTTTATTCCTCACATATCTATAGTAAGTTCTTGGGTTCTCCTTTACTCTCCCTGCTAAAGACTGCTCATATCCCCTCCATACTCTTCTTAACTCTCTCTCTCTTTAAATCCTTCCTAGCTACTCTGTAATTCTCACCTCAACATTACATAAGCCTCCCTCTTTTGCTTAACAAGAGATGCAATTTCTTTAGTAAACCATGGTTCCCTTACCTTATCACTTCCTCCCTGCCTGACAGGGTCATTCCTATCACACATATGCAATATCTATTCCTTAAACCAGCTCCACATTTCGATTGTCCCCATCCTCTGTATTTTGCTACCCCATTTTATGCCTCCCACGTCTTGCCTAATCACATTATAATTGCCCTTTCCCCATTTATAACTCTTGACTTGTGGCATGTACATATCCATTTCCATCGCTAAACTAAATGTAACTGAATTATGGTCACTCTCTCCAAAGTGCTCACCTATCACTAAATCAAACACCTGGCCTGGTTCACTATCAAGCACCAGATCCAGCGTGCCCTCCCCTCTTGTCGGCCCTTCGACATTCTGAGTCAGGAAACCCTCCTGCACACATTGGACAAAAACTGATCCATTCAGCATAGTAGAGTTATAGCATTTCCAGTCAATGTTGAATGTTGACCAGATCTTGTTATGGACATAGAGATGTACAGCACAGAAACAGACCCTTTGGTCTAACTCACCGCTGCCGATCAGATATCATAAACTAACTTAGTCCCAGTGATGCCACTGTTTAAAAAGGAAGGTAGACAAAACATGGGGAATTATCAACTGGTTAGGTTAATTTCTGTAGTGGGGAAGATGCTTGAGTCTATTGTCAAGAAAGAAGTAGCAAGGCGTCTAAATAGACATTGTCCCATTTGGCAGATGCAGCATGGGTTCATGAGATCAGAGCTGAAAATGTGTTGCTGGAAAAGCACAGCAGGTCAGGCAGCATCCAAGGAGCAGGAGAATTGATGTTTCGGGCATGAGCCCTTCTTCATTTCCTGAAGAAGGGCTCATGCCCGAAATGTCGATTCTCCTGCTCCTTGGATGCTGCCTGACCTGCTGCGCTTTTCTCGCAACACATTTTCAGTTCTGATCTCCAGCAACTGCAGTCCTCACTTTCTCCTTCATGAGGACAGGTCACGCTTAACTAATCTTTTGGACATCTATGAAAACATTACAAGCAAGGTGGACAATAGGGACCCAGTGGATGTGGTGTACCATGATTTCCAAAAGGCCTTTGACAAGGTGCCACACAAGAGGTTGCTGAATAAGATAAAGATTCATGGTGTTATGGGTAAAGGATTAGCGTGGATAGAGGATTGGTTGACTAACAGGAAGCAACGAGTGGGGATAAATGAGTGCTATTCTGGCTTCCAATCAGTAACTATTGGTGTGCCTCAGGGATCAGTGTTAAGACGGCAATTATTCATAATTTATATAGATGATTTGGAGTTGCAGAGCAAAATATGCAGAGGACTGTGAAACTTTGCAAACAGATATAGATACTTTAAGTGAGTGGGCAAAGTTCTGGCAGATGGAATACAACGTTAATAAATGTGAAGTCATCCATTTTGGTAGGAGTAACAGCAAAAAGGATTATTACTTGAATGGTAAAAAGTTGCAGCATGCTGCTGTGCAGAGGGATCTGGGTGTCCTTGTGCATGGATCACAGAAAGTTGCTCTGCAGGTACAACAGGTAATTAGGAAGGCAAATAGAATTCTGTCCTTCATTGCTAACATGATTGAGTTTAAAAGCAGGGAGATCATGTTACAGCTGTACAGGGTGCTGGTGAGACCACATCTGGAGTATTGTGTGCAGTTTTGGTCTCATTCATACAGTCATAGAGATGTACACCATGGAAACAAACCCTTTAGTCCAACCCGTCCATGCCGACCAGATATCCCAACCCAATCTAGTCCCACTTGCCAGTACCCAGCCCATATCCCTCCAAACCCTTCCTATTCATATACCCATCCAAATGTTTCTTAAATGTTGCATTTGAACCAGCCTCCATCACTTCCTCTGGCAGCTCATTCCCAACACGTACCACCCTCTGTGTGAAAAAGCTGCCCTGAAAGTCTCTTTTATATCTTTCCCCTCTCACCCTAAACCTATGCCTTCTAGTTCTGGACTCCCCTACCCTACCTATGTCTATTCACCCTATCCATATCCCTCATGGTTTTATAAACTTCTTTAAAAGGTCACTCCTCAGCCTCGAACGATCCAGGGTAAACAAACTCCGTCTATTCAGTTTCTCCTTATAGCTCAAACACTCCAATCCTGGCAACACCCTTGTAAATCTTGTCTGAACCCTTTCAAGTTTTAAAACATCCTTCCTTTAACAGGGAGATCAGAATTGCACGCAGTATTCCAAAAGTTACCTAACCAATGTCCTGAACAACCACCTAACTCCTCTGCTCAAGGCACTGACCAATAAAAGCAAGCATACTAAATGCCTGCTTCTCTACCACATCTACCTGGGACTCCCCTTTCAAGGAGCTATGAACCTGCACTCCAAGGTGTCTTTGTTCAGCAACACATTTGAACGTGGACTGCTTCATATCTGAGGAGTTGGTGCTGAATGGTGCTGAACATTGTACAATCATCAGCGAACATCCCCACTTCTGACCTTATGACAGAAACAAAGTAATTGATGAAACAGCTGTAGATGGTTGGGACTGAGGACACTACCCTCAGGAACTACTATGGAGATGTCCTTGAGCTGAGATGACAGCTATCTTCCTGTGTGCCAGGTATAACTCCAGGCAGTTCCCCTGATACTTACTGATTCCGGGTTTGCTAGGATCCAATTACAATGTCTTTGAGTGAACTTTGCTTTGAAAACATGTGCAGTGGCTATCATCTTGGCAGCTGGACAGACACCCATCACCCAAAAAGGCTGGTGCCACAATGTCCACTTGCACAACTGCACAGCAATCACCAATTTCAGGAATTGTGCTCCCAATTCTACAAAATTTCACACTTTGGTCTCTCTTAAAACCTAACCTGACATTGTATTCACTTATCCTAATATCTCCTTCTGTCATTCAATTTCATCTGTGATGGTATATTTTCTGAGAATCCTTCAGAGTCAGTTTTTGATGTAAAAAGCACGATAAACCTACAAATTGTTGCACAGACAGCAAAAGACATAAAAAAAACCTTGGAAAGATATTTTATTAGAAGGAGACTTATCTCACTGCAATGAGGCTACATTCTGGCATTGGTACAATTAAAAAAAAATTATAGTCAGGAACAACCCCCTCCAAAAATGCAAATAGTTTTAAAGTTTCTTCCTTTGCCCTGCAGCCATTTGAGTTCTTCTGTATCTGTAACTTGCAATCTGTCAATTAAATATTTCAAAATTAAGTTCATTCAAACAGATACAGAGTTCAGATAAACGAAAATATAGAAAACTGCTGAGGGTAGATGTAGGGGAAAAAAATAATCAAACTGTCACGGGTAGACTATCTTTACTTGAGTAAAACAAAGAACTGTGGAAGACAAAGTGCTGAAGAAACTCAGTAGATCTGGCAGCACCTGTAAAGAGAGAAACAGAGTTCATGTTTTGAGACTAGTGACCTTATTTCAGAACTGACAGTACCTAGGAAAAGGTGGTAATTATGTACAGTTAACAGAAAGGAGCAGAAGGAGTGAGCAGATGGGTAGACACAGAGCCCAGAGGTAGGGAGAGAGGGACAAAAAAAAGTGAGGCAGACAAAGGGATTGTTAATAGTCAGCGCTTACTAACAGAAATCCTTTTGTCTGCCGAACTTTTCTCCCTCTCTCTCTCTGGCATCCATCTCCACCTATCCACTCACTCCTTCCTCTCAATGCACCCCCAAACCCCTGTCTTAGGCATAAAATACCACTTTTTCTTAGCTCTAAATCTAAAGAATGATCACTGGAGTTGAAATGTTCACTGTTTCTCTCTCCACATATGCTACCAGACCTGCTGAATTTCTCCAGTAATTTCTGTCCATGCTAACTTGAGTTTTTGTTTACAGAGCTGAAAAATGTGTTGCTGGAAAAAGCGCAGCAAGTCAGGCAGCATCCAAGGAGCAGGAAAATTGACGTTTTGGGCTTAAGCCCTTCTTCAGGAATCTGAAGAAGGGCTTATGCCCGAAACGTCGATTCTCCTGCTCCTTTGAAGCTGCCTGGCCTGCTGCGCTTTTCCAGCCACACATTTTTCAGCTCTGATCTCCAGCATCTGCAGTCCTCACTTTCCCCTATTTGTTTACAGACTAAATGTAACTACAGAACATAAACAGAACTACACACACCATCTGCATACTGCTTGTGTATCCCAGTTTCACCATTCTCATTAGTTCTCATATAGAATGCAATGAAATTGAAAATAAGTACAGCACATTATTTCCTTGTCACAGATGGGCTATATTCCCAGTTTTAGGCATGGATCTTGCCAAGTTTCCTCTCAGTTTCAAATAATACAGTGGAAATGCAGCACTTCTAATCTGTAACAGCCAAATAGAGGACCGGTGATTCTCAAACATATTTGAAAGGAAATCTTTTCTCCGCTATGAAGATTAGGAAGTAAATCGAGGCTTTGCTAAACATGAACAAAACAGCAGCATGTAAAGAGCACACAGTTATTTTTCTGAAGCAGGAGAAAGACTATTAAATCCAACAGATCTGTCTTTTACTATGAGTTCACATCCACTTGTCTGCCTTTTCAGATGACTTAATTCAGCCTCTTTCCATAGAATCTATGTTTATTTCTTGAGCCCATTTATATTGCCTGCTTCAAAGTCTCACCCTGGCAATTTCATCAGCAAGTTTACAATACTTTGTGTTGAAAAAGTTTGGCTTGATTTCCTTTCTTACTTGTAACTTCCTCATTTTTAAAACAGTGTCCCCTGGTATTTGAACCGTTCATAAAAACATGTGAATTGCACATTAACTGGAATCATAAAGACTTGAGAGTGGCTATGAATGTTATTGTCCCCAGGATATACAAGATGAAAAAGAAAAATCTTGCCCATGCTGGAAATCTGAAAATCAGCAAATCTACCAGCACTGATTATATACAGAGAAAGATTACTTTAGTTTAAAAAGATCAAGATGTAGAATCGGTTTAGATAGAGATAGGAAACAGTCATTTATCGTATTAATTTCTAGGTCCCTTTAAAAGAAAACCATACTACAGGATAGGGTTTTACTGGAATAAAGGCAAGGGGTTTTTGAGAAAAGGTGCCATGATAATCATAGGATAATTTCAATCCATATACCAATGCAAATATAACTGCGTTATTCATGACAGTGACAGGAAACACAGGTCTATTAGCTTAACATTGTCATCAAGAAAATGTTGGAATCTATTATTAAGAATTTATAGAACATATAGAACATAGAAAGATACAGCGCAGTACAGGCCCTTCGGCCCTCGATGTTGCGCCGACCGAATCCTACCTAACCTACTCTAGCCCAATAACTTCCAAATGCCTATCCAATGCCCGCTTAAATGACCCTAAAGAAGGAGAGTTCACCACTGATACGGGCAGGGCATTCCATGAACTCACAACCCGCTGTGTAAAGAATCTACCCCTAACATCTGTCCTATACCTACCACCCCTTAATTTAAAGCTGTGTCCCCTAGTAACACCTGACTCCATTAGCGGTAAAAGGTTCTCAGTGTCGACCCTATCTAAACCCCTAATCATCTTATACACTTCTATCAAATCTCCCCTAAACCTTCTCTTCTCCAATGAGAACAGCCCCAAGTGCCTCAGCCTTTCCTCATAAGATTTTCCTACCATTCCAGGCAACATCCTGGTAAACCTCCTCTGCACTCGTTCCAATGCCTCCACATCCTTCCTATAGTATGGCGACCAAACCTGCACACAATACTCCAGATGAGGCCGCACCAGAGTCTTATACAGTTGCAACATGACCTCAGGACTCCGGAACTCAATTCCTCTACCAATAAAGCCCAGTACACCATATGCCTTCCTCACAGCACTATTTACCTGGGTGGCAACTTTCAGAGATCTGTGTACATGGACACCAAGATCCCTCTGCTCATCCACACTACCAAGTAGCCTACCATTAGCCCAGTAATCCATCTTCTTGTTACTCCTACCAAAGTGAATGACTTCACACTTAGCTACATTGAATTCCATTTGCCACATTTCTGCCCAGCTCTGCAACTTATCTATATCCCGCTGTAACCTACCACTTCCTTCCTCACTATCCACAACTCCACCGACTTTTGTGTCATCCGCAAACTTGCTTACCCAGCTTTCAAGCCCTTCCTCTAGATCATTTATAAAGATAACAAAAAGCAATGGTCCCAAAACAGATCCTTGTGGTACACCGCTAGTAACTGCACTCCAAGATGAACATTGTCCATCAACTACTACCCTCTGTCTCCTTCCAGCCAGCCAATTCCTAATCCAAACCTCTAATGTATCCTCAATGCCATACCTCCGTAGTTTTAGCATTAGCCTACCATGGGGAACCTTATCGAACGCCTTACTAAAATCCATATACACAACATCTACTGCTTTACCCTCGTCCACTTCCTTAGTCACCTTCTCAAAGAACTCAATAAGGTTTGTGAGGCACGACCTGCCCTTCACAAAACCATGCTGGCTATCCTTGATCACGTTATTCCTATCCAGATGTTCATAAATCTTATCCCTTACCATTCTCTCTAAGACTTTGCCCACCACTGAAGTCAGACTCACTGGCCTATAGTTACTAGGGCTATCCCTACTCCCTTTCTTGAACAAGGGGACCACATTCGCTATCCTCCAGTCCTCTGGTACTATTCCCGTTGACAATGACGACATAAAAATCCAGGCCAATGGCTCTGCTATCTCCTCCCTAGCTTCCCATAGGATCCTAGGGTAAATGCCATCAGGCCCAGGAGACTTATCTATTTTCATCCTCTCCAATATTCCCAGAACCTCTTCCCTGCATATTTCCAGGCCATCCATTCTAATCATTTGTGACTCCATATTCACATCAGCAACAGTGTCCTGTTCCTGAGTGAATACTGATGAAAAGTATTGATTTAGTGTCTCTCCAATCTCCTCCGCCTCCACACACAACTTCCCACTACTATCCTTGACTGGACCAATACCTACCCTAGTCATCCTTTTATTCCTGACATACCTATAGAAAGCCTTTGGGTTTTCCCTAATCCTACCAGCTAAAGACTTTTCATGTCCCCTTCTCGCTTCTCTTAGCTCTCTCTTTAGATCCTTCCTGGCTACCTTATAACTCTCTATCGCCCCAACTGAACCTTCACGCCTCATCTTTACATATGCCGCCTTCTTCCCTTTCACAAGGGATTCCAATTCCTTACTAAACCCCGGCTGCCTCACAAGGCCCTTAACACCATGCCTGACTGGTACATACTTATCGAGGACACGTAGTAGCTGCTCCTTGAACAATCCCCACATCTCATTAGTGTTCTTCTCTTGAAGCCTGTTTTTCCAATCCACACATCCTAAGTCATGCCTCACTGCATCATAATTTCCCTGCCCCCAGCTACAACTCTTGCCCTGCGGCGCACACTTATCCCTCTCCATCACTAAAGTAAAAGTCACCGAGTTGTGGTCACTGTCCCCGAAGTGCTCACCTACCTCCAAGTCTAACACCTGGCCTGGTTCATTACCTAGAACCAAATCCAGTATAGCCTCACCTCTTGTTGGCCTGTCTACATATTGTGTCAGGAAACCCTCCTGCACACATTGGACAAACACCGACCCATCTAATGAACTCGAGCTATAGCTCTCCCAGTCAATATCTGGGAAGTTAAAGTCCCCCATAACAACCACCCTGCTACCTTCACTCTTTTCCTGAATCATCCTCGCAATATTATCCTCTACTTCTCTAGGACTATTAGGAGGCCTGTAGAAAACACCTAACAGGGTGACCTCACCTTTCCTATTTCTAACCTCAGCCCAAACTACCTCAGATGGCAAGTCCTCTTCCATCGTCCATTCCACTGCTGTAATACTATCTTTGACAAGTAATGCCACACCTCCCCCTTTTTTACCCCCATGTCTGATCCTACATGTCTGATTTATAGCACAATGCATTAAATGTCTCAAGAGTCCAGCTTAGAGTGGTGCTGGAAAAGCACAGCCGGTCAGGCAGTATTCACGGAGCAAGAAAATTGACATTTCGGGCAAAAGCCCTTCATCGGGACATATGCCCGACATATGCTTTTGCCTGAAACGTTGACTCTCCTGCTTCTCAAATGCTGCCTGACTTGCTGTGCTTTTCCAGTACCACTCAATCTAGAGTCTGACTTCCAGCATCTCGAAAGATGTTGTGAAACTTGAAAGGGTCCAGAAAAGATTTACAAGGCTGTTGCCAGGGTTGGAGGATTTGAGCTATAGGGAGAGGCTGAACAGGCTGGGGCTGTTTTCCCTGGAGCATCGGAGGCTGAGGGATGACCTTATAGAGGTTTACAAAATTATGAGAGGCATGGATAGAGTAAATAGGCAAAGTCTTTTCCCTGGGATCGGGGAGTCCAGAATTAGAGGGCATAGGTTTAGGGTGAGAGGGGAAAGATATAAAAGAGACCTAAGGGACAACCTTTCCACACAGAGAGTGGTATGGGTATGGGATGAGCTGCCAGAGGAAGTGGTGGAGGCTGGTACAATTGCAATGTTTAAGAGGCATTTGGATGGGTATATGAATAGGAAGGGTTTGGAGGGATATGGTCTGGGTGCTGGCAGGTGGGACTAGATTGGGTTGGGATATCTGGTCAGCATGGACAGGTTGGACAGAAGAGTCTGTTTCCGTGCTGCACATCTCTGTGACTCTATCTGCAGTCCTCACTTTTGCCTAAAATGTCTCAGGGTAAACAGGCATTCAGGTGGGTTTTGTGAAAGGGAAATTGATTTTGACTATATTATTAGAATTCTTTGCAGAAGTAACAAGCAACATGGATTAAGGGGAATTTGTGGACGTGGTGTACTCAAATTATTGGAATGCTTTTCACAAGGTGTCACAGGAATGGTTACTGCACAAAGAAAGAGCTTGTGCTAACATATTAGCATGGAGAGAGGAATGGTTAGGTACCAGGCAACAGACAGTATGACTAAATAGGTCAATTTTAGATTGGCAAGATGTAACCAATGGAGTGGCACAGGGATCAATGCTGGGGCTTCGACGATCTCCTTGTTGGATAAAGGAACAAGTGTATAGTTGCTTAATTTGCTGATGATCCAAAGATAGGTCGGAACATCAGTTTTGAGAAAGGTACAATCCATCCACATCTCTCTGTAGACTGCTTCAGCAAGTGAACAGCTGGAGTATAATTGATCCAACATTCAACCGATAATAAAAGGTTAGTGAATTTGCATACAGATCGGATAGTTAAAAGAGTACACTGTTGTCAATGCACAGCATTCCTCGACACAAAAGCAGGCTGAAAATAGTTCTGTTATTACAGTCTATATTTTGAGACTGACACTGGTGCCTACAGGTTAACTAATTGGGCAAAAGGTTGGCAAATTGAATACAATGTGGAAAAATTCAAAGTTGTTCATTTTGGAGGGGAAAACAGAAGGACAGAATATTATTGAAACTGAGAAAAATTGCAGAAAGTTGCAACACAGGGACTTGGGGGTACTTGTGTGCAAGACATAGAGAGTTAGTACACAGGTGCAGCAGGTAACCAGGAAGGCAAATGAAATGCTGGCCCTTATGTCAAGGAGGTTGGAGTAGAAGAGAAGGGAAGTCTTACTGCAACTGTATATGATGCTAGTGAGACCATGGCTAGAGTACCATGAACAGTTTTGGTCCCCTTGTTTAAGGGGAGGTATTATTTCATTGGAGACAGTTCAGAGGAGATTCAGGTGAATAATCCCTGGTATGGAGGGATTGTTTTATGAGCAAAGTTTACACACAGTGGGATTTCAGAAGAATGAGAGATGGTCTCACTGAAATATATTGGATTCTCAAAGGGCTTGACTGGGTAAACGCTGCGAGGATGTATTCCCTCATAGAACATACGGCAATGTCTCAGAACAAAAGGACACCAATTTAAGGCTGAGATGAGGAGGAATTTCTTCTCTTAGAGGTTTGTGGGACAGGGTCCCTGTGTATATTTAAGGCTGAGATGGATAGATTCTTGTTCAATCAGGGGAATCTATGGATGCAAGGAATGTGCAATCAGTCATGATTCTATTGAATGGAGGAGTAGGTTCAAGGGGCCAACAGCCTACTCCTGTTCCAATTGCTTATGGTCTATCGTAACGACATGTCACTAATAACTGAAAGCAGATCTAACAGTTGCCTTATGTTTGACAGGTGGCAAAGTATAAGTCGTGCTGTGGGGATAGTAGGTTTTATTCCTGATGAAGGGCTCATGCTCGAAACGTCGAATTCCCTATTCCTGAGATGCTGCCTAGCCTGCTGTGCTTTAACCAGCAACACATTTTCAGCAGTCAAATCTATCCCACCATACTCCAACTTTGCTATGTCTACCAGGAGGTGGAACAAAGTTTGAACTGTAACTGGCCATTGATATGGCCTGAGCTTTCCAATCTAATGGTGACCAGTTGTTAAAAGTATCATTGCAGTTGATGGCACAGTTGTGTATCTGGTTCACTGAATGACGGACTATGAGAAGGATCTGCCATTATAGTTGGAGCCAAAAAAATAAAGCCTACTCCAACACACATTAGTGACGTAAGACACAGTGAGTGGACTTTTCTGAGGAATCAGCAACAGTAGCATTATGCTGGAATATGCAAATCTTTGCATAATGTGGAGTTGCTGGTGTTGGACTGGGGTGGACAAGGTCAAAAATCAGACACCATAGTCCAACAGGTTCATTTGAAATCACAGGCTTTCGAAGCGATGGTCCTTCATCAGGTGAAGTGAGAGAGAAGCACACAGATGCAGAATTAATAGGCAGAGAGATCAAAGACAGAGATCAAAAGGTCATACATCTGGTGTGAGTGGAATGTCGAAAATTAAGTCTCTCCAATGATCAAAAGTGTCAGTCTGCGTAAAGTGTCAACAGCTGAATTACAAGCGTAGGGATGACCTATAATTCAATTAAGTAAGGCAGAGTACATGGTGGATTGCTCATGCGACTCAGCCAATGTTGTCTATCTCATACACACAGGCAAGGATGCCCTGAGGCATGGTATATTGGCGAGATCATGCAGGAATGTTCCCTCCCAGTTGGGGAACACTTCAGCGATCAGACATTCAGCTTCGATCCTTGGGCCTTTAGGATATACAACAATGCAGAATTGCCAAGCAGAAACTGATAGCTAAGTCCTGTACCCATGAAGACAGCCTCAACAGGTGATCTAGGGTTCATGTTATGCTACATGTGACCCTACCACATTGTTGCGTAACTGTAAAATCTTCCTTGCTGTCCTATTCTAACACCATCACCTTGATTAATTATGATCTTTCTAACTTTTTGGATTACTTGTTACTTTGGTTAGACCCTTGGCATGTAACCACCATGTTATTCCAGTCAATTAGTTCCTGATTTTTAATCTTTTGTAATTATTTCTCTTCTTATTTAATCAGATTATAGGTCACCTCTTTGCTTGTAATTCATCTGTTGACACTTAGTCACATGGCCTGACATACCCTTAATCACTTGCAGAGACCCATTATTCAGCCTGTCAACACTCCACTAACACATCTTTTGATTGTTCTGCCCTATTGATCTCCCTGCCTATAAATTCTACGTCTGTGTGCTTCTCTCTCACTTCACCTGACAAAGGGGCAATGCTCCAAAAGCTTGGAATTTCAAATCAACCAATTGGACGATAACCTGGCGTCACTTGATTTCTAAGCAAACCTTTGCATGGACTGACCACCTACTCTCTGTAGGCCCGAAAATGAGTAATTGTTGCACTTAGTAGCCAGTTAGTTTCATTCTTATTGTGAATTGCCTGCCTATTCTGCTAACCCATCCATGATCCTGAGCAGCCAATTTGTAAAACATTAAAAATCACAACACCAGGTTATAGTCCAACAGGTTTATTTGGAAGCACTAGCCTTTGGAGCACTGCTCCTTCAGGTGGTTGCGGAGTATAAGGTCGTAAGAATTTATAGCAAAAGTTTACAGTGTGATGCAACTGAAAATATATACTGAAATAGACTTGGATTGAAAGTATACAATTTCTCACTGTAAACTTTTGCTATAAATTGTGTCATACGACCTTACACTCCACAACCACCTGAAGAAGGAGCAGTGCTCCGAAAGCTAGTGCTTCCAAATAAACCTGTTGGACTATAACCTGCTGTTGTGTGACATTTAACTATGCACACCCCAATCCAACACAGGCACCTCCAAATGATGTGTATTGTTATATGCTCTTCTTCCAAATACCTTACATACAGAACAGGTCAGTGTTAGTAATGATGATGGTTGACAGCTTTAAGCTCTGAAACGGCCAGGATTTACTGCTCAAGCCGAAACACCCTTGAAAAGATGAGGCACCTTCTTGACTCATTGCAGTCAGTGAGGTGTAGGTACATCCCCATTGCTGTCAGGCAAGGACCAATATATTATCAGAACATTAGCAACAGCATAAAAAGAACAAGTTAGAATTTTGTCTGAAAATGTTCATCTTTGCACTTCTCTGATAGTTAACTGCACTTCTGCTCATATCATAGTCCCTAGAAAACTGGATGTTCAGTTGTAAGTAGAATGAAAATTACGAGCCCAGCACACAATTGTTGGAAAGTGCTGCTCAAAACATTTTGCTCATATTTTTATCAATGTAGCTTTTACAAAAAATAACAAATATTCTTGCATAGCCCTAGACCCAAGTGGACACAGAGTCATAGAGATGTACAGCACGGAAACAGACACTTCCGTCCAACCTATCCATGCTGACCAGATATCCCAACGCAATCTAGTCCCACCTGCCAGCACCCAGCCCATATCCCTCCAAACCCTTCCTATTCATATACCCATCCAAATGCCTCTTAAATGTTGCAATTATACCAGTCTCCACCACTTCCTCTGGCAGCTCATTCCATCCACGTACCACCCTCTGTGAGAAAGAGTTGCCCCTTAGGTCTCTTTTATATCTTTCCCCTCTCACCCTAAACCTATGCCCTCTAATTCTGGACTTCCCAACCTCAGGAAAAAGACTTTGCCTACTTATCCTATCCATGCCCCTCAATTTTGTAAACCTCTATAAGGTCACCCCTCAATCTCCGACACTCCAGGGAAAACAGCCCCAGCCTGTTCAGCCTCTCCCTATAATTCAAATCCTCCAACCCTGGCAACATCCTTGAAAATCTTTTCTGAAGCTTTTCAAACTTCACAACATTTTTCCAATAGGAAGGAGACCAGAATTGCACGCAATATTCCAACAGTGGCCTAACCAATGTCCTGTACAGCCGCAACATGACCTCCCAACTCCTGTACTCAATACTCTGACCAATAAAGGAAAGCATACCAAACGCCTTCTTCACTATCCTATCTACCTGCGACTCCACTTTCAAGGAGCTATGAACCTGCACTCCAAGGTCTCTTTCTTCAGCAACACTCCCTAGGATCTTACCATTAAGTGTATAAGTCCTGCTAAGATTTGCTTTCCCAAAATGCAGCACCTTGTATTTATCTAAACTAAACTCCATTTGCCACTTCTCAGCCCATTGACCCATCTGGTCCAGATCCTGTTGTAATCTAAGGTGACCTTCTTCGCTGTCCACTACACCTCCAATTTTGGTGTCATCTGCAAACTTACTAACTGTACCTCTTATGCTCGCATCCAAATCATTTATGTAAATGACAAAAAGTAGAGGACCCAGCACCGATCCTTGTGGCACTCCACTGGTTACAGGCCTCCAGTCTGAAAACAACCCTTCACCACCACCCTTTGTCTTCTACCTTTGTGCCAGTTTTGTATCCAAATGGCTAGTTCTCCCTGTATTTTCCATGAGATCTAACCTGGCTAATCAGTCTCCCGTGGGGAACCTTGCTGAACGCGTTATTGAAGTCCATAGAGATCACATCTACTGCTCTGCCCTCATCAATCTTCTTTGCTACTTCTTCAAAAAAACTCAATCAGGTTTGTGAGACATGATTTCCCGCGCACAAAGCCATGTTGACTATCTCGAATCACTCCTTGCCTTTCCAAATAGATGTACATCCTGTCCCTCAGGATTCCCTCCAACAACTTAACCCACCACCGAGGTCAGGCTCACTGGTCTATAGTTTCTGGCTTGTCCACACCACCCTTCTTAAACATTGGCACCATGTTTGCCAACCTCCAGTCTTTGGGCACCTCACCTGTGACTATTGATGATACAAATATCTCAGCAAGAGGCCCAGCAATCACTTCGCTAGCTTTCCACAGAGTTCTTGGGTACACCTGATCAGGTCCTAGGGATTTATCCACCTTTAACCATTTCAAGACATCCAGCACTTCTTCCTCTGTAATATGGACATTTTGCAAGATGTCATCATCTATTTCCCTACAATCCATATCTTCCATATCCTTATCCACAGTAAATACTGATGCAAAATACTCATTTAGTATCTGCCCCATTCTCTGTAGCTCCACACAAAGGCCGCCTTGCTGATCTTTGATGTTAAATGGAACACGTTATATTATTAAATCTCTGCTCTTTTGTCATTCCATTATGCCTAGTGAATTGGTACATGGGGGAACTGGGGAACTAATAGCAAGGAAACTGCTCTGATTAAGTGTTGAGTCTTTTTATCACCACTGCTTTAGCTCATCAATTCTTTCGTTAATGCTGATAGATGCGTAAACACAAAATAAACTTGTGGTGCCACTGGCTTGTGGGAAGTTCACTGCAGTGAGGTGTCTGTTACAAAAGTCACAAAACCTTTTGTCTTCAAGGTATCCTCGAAGGGGCTGATTTTACAAGCTGATAGAAAAGTGATTTGTGCTTTGGTCTATAAATTTTCAGGAATGCTGCAGGATGAGGAAATCAGTCAGACTTTGTGAAAATACAAATATACCAAACTCAGCAGTTTCTTCATTGTGGTTCCAATACTATAACACACAAATACGAATAAGACTGAGTACCCATCATTTCCCTGATAAGTGTGTGGGGGAACTACTATTAACACCACTCAAAATCCACAAATAAATATTTGCACTTTGGATTAAGAGAAACTAAATTAAGATTTAGTGCTGATAGCAGAACTATGGTAATCTGTGAGAAACAACGCAGGAAATTCAGATTGCTTGGTGGATTTGTTACAGTTTGCAGATGCAGTTTAATACAGTGAATCATGGAGGTTATTTTTAAATAAAAGGAAATATACTCTAAATGGTAACACTAGACTTAACGTGTGGAACTCTAAAGAAACATAGGAATACAAATACATAGACACTTAAGATCAGGAATACAAGTAATAAAGGTTACATAAAGACTAACCATGCTCTGAATTAATATATAAACAATGAATACAAAATCAAAATATGAAAGTTTGAATTGCCACCAATACATTAGTTAGTTTAAAGTTGGAGTATTGAATGGAATTTTGTGCAGTCCATTTTAAAATTAGAGCCATGACAGATTACAGAATAATTGACTTTGGTTATGTCAGAATGAGAGGTCAGAGTCATTCAGAAAAGCTTGCAAATTAATATTTCAGTCATGAGCAGAGACTAGAGGAGGTTCCATTGGATTTTTTCCCAGATGATTGAGGTTTTTGCATGAATGAATAGTAAAATGTTGGGATAGATCTTTGCTTGTCTTGCAAGAAAAATATCAGGCAGCTTCCATCAGGAGTATTTGGACTTCTATCTGTGAAAAGGTCTATTTGACATGGATGGAGATCTGATCAATGGCCATGCGATGCAGGAAATTCCTTCAGGAGATTTTTCAAAATGAAATGAATGATCCATCCCTCAGTCAACACAGCAAGGCTGTGTGTGAACATGACCATGTTTCTAGCTTTAATCCTTCCTATTGAGTTCCTACCAGGAAGGAAGAACTTTGAACAGGCAGCTGAGCTAAATCGCTGGAATTTAGATTAGATTAGATTCCCTACAGTATGGAAACAGGCCCTTCATTCCAACAAGTCCATACTGACCCTCCGAAGAGTAACCCACCCAGACCCATTCCCCACATTCACCCCCGACTACGGGCAACTTAGCATGACCAATTAAACTAACCTGCACATCTTTGGATTGTGGGAGGAAACCGGAGCACCCAAAGGAAACCCACACAGACACGGGGACAATGTACAAACTCCACACAGTCAGTTGCCCAAGGCAAGAATCAAACCTGGGTCCCTGGTGCAGTGAGGCAGCAATGCTAACCACTGAGTGGCACGGTGGAATTTATATTCAGCAGACCGAATACAAGGTCACAAAATTCATGGTTACATGCTACATGTTGGTTAGTGGATGCAGAATTTGAGGCAGTTTCCTGCCCACAGTGAAAACTTTCTTTAGCATGGTCCAGGCACTTCTTACTTACGTCCCATCATATCCATTCCTAGTCATCAGAGAAGGCAATTCACAACAGCAAGGTAAAACTGAAAGCCATGTTGCCAATTCTTCTAACAATATCCATTGCAGAGCAATGAGTTCAATATCTTGCATTTTTCCAAACAATCTGTTTTGGTATCTTTGGCTACAGAATTTCCACTCTATGAAATGGTCACAAAGTATTGTGTTGAGATTTCTACCAATAACGTTTACACAAATCACTCTGACATTTAAGATGTGAACAAGGCCATGCAGATAAACAATTGTAAAGTCTCACCTTGTTGGAAGGATTGTAGCCCTTGAAAATTGTCAGTTCAAGTCACTTTAAAAGATAATGCTGAATAAAATTCCAGTGCCAGTGAGTTTAAAGGTTGACTAGTTCTATTCTCAGACATCAAACAATGAGTCTGTTATGAGATAATGTACAAATTGTGAACCCAAATAATAAAGCATATCCAGTGTTCATTCATATAACGCTCCTTTACTTTGAAGCAACACATCTTTTGTAACTTGCCTACACACAGAATCCTCTGCCTGATGTTCAGAAATCTGCAGCTCAGATGTGGAATTGCAATTGAAAGACGACACTTTTTCCAATCCACAGTGAAATTTTGCCTCATTTTCTCCTTGAAGGCAGACTTTATAATGGGCAGGTTTCCCAGTAAAAATAGTTCCAGGTGGGACACATTATGTAGAGAACTTGGTTGCAAAGAAAATATTGTTGTAAGCAACAATTTTAAGTAGGTGACCCACTTGGGACCTCTTTTATAGGAAAACCTGTTATCAGTAAAATCAGAATCCGCAAGCAGAGATGGAAAACGTCATTATCTATGTTGTGATGTAAAGACCATAGGCAAGAATACGCAAATAAACAAAAAACTGAAATACATTTTTGGGGGCTGCACTTTTGAGGTGGTGACGGTTTTTTTTTAGGTGTTACACTCTGAAAGGGCTTTTCTGAGGTGTGTACTAAACACTGCCCAATATGATGTCAAAAACATTTATGTGTGGGCACAACTCTGGGGATCTTGAAGATCAAAGTTCCACCATCTAGATCTCCCACAATCTGACAAGCAAAGTGTATCATCCTAATGTAACTTTTACCTGGCTGCTATGATGGAATAAACCACATCTTGCTTAAGACAAGAGCTTTCTCTTGTTAAGATCATCAAATGATTATCCTCTACCATATTAGACACTCTATCACATACTAAAAATAATGGTTGGTAGCAGTAAATTTACCTGATTGCTGAGTTTTCAGATTGACGATCCATTGTAAAACATGGTGAGCGGCAAAGCTGATTTGAGCGACTGTTAATACAAGGTCAGGCACAGTAGTGGATTCAAAAATCTCCCTCTTATGTTCACCCACAGTTCCCTCACTCCAGATCTTCTGACCACCAGCCTATCCCCTGAAATGAAACTGTTCCCTTGACTCCATTGCCTTTCAATGATCTCTTTATCCTCATTAGACAAGCTACATATCAGGACACATTTAGAAGTGGCTGTTTGCTGATTTTGTGTTAAATATATTGAGGAATATGGCTCTGTCCATCAGGAAGTTCACAGGCATGCTCCACCTTTGTGTGTGTGTGAAAATGGGGTCATATAAAAACCAGTGCTTAGGTCCTATTGTACTGACATCAGTGAAGAGTTGAGGCATGTTTATAAATTTTGGACGGTCAGGGCTCTTACATATTGCTTAATTGAGAAATAATTTCCATTGTAATACTTAAACTTGCATAACAAAAGAAAATAATAAAAATCCATTTTTGTCCCATCATTGCCACTTGGCAGAATTTAATCTCAATCTGACAGATTCAGACGAGACTGGGAGGCAGGGCTATAGAAATAGGAGAGATGATGGGGAGTTGAAAATGTGTTGCTGGTTAAAGCACAGCAGGTCAGGCAGCATCCAAGGAACAGGAAATTCGACGTTTCGGGCATAAGCCCTTCATCAGGAATGAGGAGAGGGTGGCAGGCAGGCTAAGATAAAAGGTAGGGAGGAGGGACTTGGGGGAGGGGCGATGGAGATGTGATAGGTGGAAGGAGGTCAAGGTGAGGGTGATAGGCCGGAGTGGGGTGGGGGCGGAGAGGTTAGGAAGAAGATTGCAGGTTAGGAGGGCGGTGCTGAGTTGAGGGAACCGACTGAGACAAGGTGGGGGGAGGGGAAATGAGGAAACTGGAGAAATCTGAGTTCATCCCTTGTGGTTGGAGGGTTCCCAGGCAGAAGATGAGGCGTTCTTCCTCCAACCGTCGTGTTGTTATGTTTTGCCGGTGGAGGAGTCCAAGGACCTGCATGTCCTCGGTGGAGTGGGAGGGAGAGTTAAAGTGTTGAGCCACGGGGTGGTTGGGTTGGTTGGTCCGGGCGTCCCGGAGGTGTTCTCTGAAGCGTTCCGCAAGTAAGCGGCCCGTCTCCCCAATGTAGAGGAGGCCACATCGGGTGCAGCGGATGCAATAGATGATGTGCATGGAGGTACAGGTGAACTTGTGGCGGATATGGAAGGATCCCTTGGGGCCTTGGAGGGATGTGAGGGAGGAGGTGTGGGCGCAAGTTTTGCATTTCCTGCGGTTGCAGGGGAAGGTGCCGGGAGTGGAGGTTGGGTTGGTGGGGGGTGTGGACCTGACGAGGGAGTCACGAAGGGAGT
The DNA here is from genome assembly GCF_020745735.1 of Hemiscyllium ocellatum. Taxonomy (NCBI): domain Eukaryota; kingdom Metazoa; phylum Chordata; class Chondrichthyes; order Orectolobiformes; family Hemiscylliidae; genus Hemiscyllium; species Hemiscyllium ocellatum. Next base: position 152,503,247 of record NC_083402.1, on the reverse strand, counting down.
GGTCTTTGCGGAACGCTGATAGGGGAGGGGAGGGAAATATATCCCTGGTGGTGGGGTCCGTTTGGAGGTGGCGGAAATGACGGCGGATGATACACTGTATACGGAGGTTGGTGGGGTGGTAGATGAGAACCAGTGGGGTTCTGTTTTGGTGGCGGTTGGAGGGACGGGGCTCAAGGGCGGAGGAGCGGGAAGTGGAGGAGATGCGGTGGAGGGCATCGTCGACCACGTTTGGGGGGAATCTGCGGTCCTTGAAGAAGGAGGCCATCCGGGCTGTGCGGTGTTGGAACTGGTCCTCCTGGGAGCAGATGCGGCAGAGACGAAGGAATTGGGAATATGGGATGGAGTCTTTGCAGGGGGCAGGGTGGGAGGAGGTGTAGTCCAGATAGCTGTGGGAGTCAGTCGGTTTATAGTAGATGTCTGTGTTGAGTCGGTCGCCTGAGATAGAAATGGAAAGGTCTAGGAAGGGGAGGGAGGAGTCTGAGACAGTCCAGGTGAATTTCAGGTCGGGATGGAAGGTGTTAGTAAAGTTGATGAACTGTTCAACCTCCTCGTGGGAGCACGAGGCAGCGCCGATACAGTCATCGATGTAGCGGAGGAAAAGGTGGGGGGTGGTGCCAGTGTAGTTGCGGAAGATGGACTGTTCCACATATCCTACGAAGAGGCAGGCATAGCTGGGGCCCATGCGGGTGCCCATGGCAACTCCTTTAGTTTGGAGGAAGTGGGAGGATTGAAAAGAGAAGTTATTCAGGGTGAGGACCAGTTCAGTCAGTCGAAGGAGGGTGTCAGTGGAAGGGTACTGGTTGGTGCGGCGGGAAAGGAAGAAGCGGAGGGCTTTGAGTCCTTCGTGATGGGGGATGGAGGTGTACAGGGACTGGATGTCCATCGTGAAAATAAGGCGTTGAGGACCGGAGAAGCGAAAATCCTGGAGGAGGTGGAGGGCATGGGTGGTGTCCCGAACGTAGGTGGGGAGTTCTTGGACTAAAGGGGACAGAACTGTGTCAAGGTATGCGGAGATGAGTTCGGTGGGGCAGGAGCAGGCTGAGACAATGGGTCGGCCGGGGCAGGCAGGTTTGTGGATTTTGGGCAGGAGGTAGAAACGGGCGGTGCGGGGTTGTGGGACTATGAGGTTGGAGGCGGTGGATGGGAGATCCCGAGGTGATGAGGTCATGGATGGTCTGGGAGATGATGGTTTGGTGGTGGGAGGTGGGGTCGTGGTCGAGGGGGCGATAAGAGGAGGTGTCTGCGAGCTGGCGTTTGGCCTCAGCGGTGTAAAGGTCGGCGCGGCAAACTACTACCGCGCCTCCCTTGTCTGCCGGTTTGATGGTGAGGTTGGGATTGGAGCGGAGGGTGTGGAGGGCTGCACGTTCTGAGGGTGAGAGGTTGGAGTGGGTAAGAGGGGTGGACAGGTTGAGTCGGTTAATGTCGCGGCGGCAGTTGGCTATAAATAGATCGAGGGTGGGTAAGAGGCCAGCACGGGGTGTCCAGGTGGATGGGGTGTGTTGGAAGCGGGAGAAGATGATGGGGAGTTCATTCACTCAAGTGTAGTATTTTGAGGATGGCCTACCCTACCAAAGCCTTGCAGTGGAAGGCTCCCCAATGAAAGCTGATGGCTTTACTGTAGAATTAGTAAGGTGGGAGGGTATCCTCAACAGGCATCCTGTCACTCACACAGGTCTCTCCTAGGAACTGGAGTATGTCATTCAGCCCCTCATGCCTGGCTGAGAGCCCAGCCCTGAGATTCTCCACAATACCTCTGACCATCCCATCACCCATCATCCATCACCACCCATCCTACCACTGGAATAAGCCCAGCTCACTCACGCGTGTTCCAGGGTCGTCCTCCTCCATGGAAGAACAGCACCAGACCTTACTGCAGTATCAGTTCGACTTGATTAGCAGCTTTTGAGGGCAAACATTTTTTCATCTTTAAAGGCAGGAAAGGCCTGACAGTAAGATTCAATCTCCTAACTGACAGGTAACCTGTCAAACTTTCCAAATTGGCAATGATAGAGTTGCCACTGCCTTTCTAATCATAGGTAGAGCTACCAAAGTTATTAAATTCAACCCACTCAAGCTAATATCATGAAAGCTCATACTCTCTAAAAGGACTTCATTTAAATATATTTGTGCCCTTCCTTGGAACCAGAAATGTCGATATTAGTGTCTCTACAAAGATTATCCTAATCATAGGAGCTATGGTTAGTAAATTTGCAGATGACACCAAAATTGGAGATGTAGTGGACAATGAAGAAGATTTTCTCAGAGTACAATGAGACCTTGACCAGATGGACCAATGGGCTGGGGAGTGGCAGATGGAGTTTAATTTAGAGAAATGTGAGGTGCTGCATTTTGGAAAGGCAAGTCAGGGCAGGACTTATACACTTAATGGTAAGATCCTGGGGAGTGTTGCTGAACAAAGAGACCTTGGAGTGTAGGTTCATAGTTCCTTGAAAGTGGGATCACAGGCAGACAGGGTAGGGAAGGAGGAGTTTGGCACACTTGTCTTCAACGGTCAGAACATTCGGTCTAGAAGTTGGGGTGACATGTTGCAGCTGTACAGACATTAGTGAGGCCATGTTTAGAGTACTGTGTTCAATTCTGGTCTTCTTGCTATAGGAAAGATGTTGTTAAACTTGAAAGGGACTCAAAAGATTTACAATGATGTTGCCAAAATTAGAGGGTTTGAGCCAGAGGGAGAGGCTGAATAGGCTGGGGTTGTTTTCCCTGGCGTGTTAAAGGCTGAAAGATGATCCTATAGAGGTTTATTAAATCATGAGGGGCATAGGTAGGGTGAATAGCCAAGATAGTTTTCCCAAAACTAGAGAGCATAGGTTTAAAGAGAGAGGGAAAAGATTAAAAAAGGACCTGAGGGGCATCTTTTTTATACAGAGGGTGGTGTGTGTATGGAATGAACTGCCAGAGGAAGTGGTGGAGGCTGGTACAATTACAACATTTAAACATCATCTGGATGGGTAAATGAATAGGAAGGGTTTAGAGGGATATGGGCCAAATACTGGCAAATGGGATTAGACCAGTTTAGGATATCTGGTCGGTGCGGACAAATTGGGCTGAATGGTTTGTTTCCATGCTGTATAACTACAATTCTAACACTCTAAAACAATAGCCCTTTCCAATGTTATACATATAGACTTCCAAAAAAATTATCTATTGAAGCGACATAAAAGCAAAATACTATGGATGCTGGCAATTTTTTGGTTTTTTTTGGTCCTAGACTAGATTCCTTGTTTCATTCATTGAACTAAACCAGGCTTCAGGTAGTAACTGGTATGTGACCCAATCAAACTCATTCAAAGTTAAAAATCACAACACCAGGTTATAGTCCAACAGGTTGACTTGGAAGTACTAGCTTTCAGAGCGCTGCTCCTTCATCAGGTGACTAGTGATGTAGGATCATATGACACAGAACTTACTGCAAAAGGTCAGTGTCTTGCAATTAAAACAATATATTGAACAAACCTAGATTGCTGTTAAGTCTTTCAGCTTTTAAAATGGGTTGTAGGTTTCGGTTCTTTAATATGTAAATCCCAAGAACTTCTTTTAAGTCACATTCTCAAGATAACTTAAGGTTTTATAAAAAAGAAGTGACACTTCAGGTCAGACAATGCATTAAAGGTTTGAGGTTAAAGTTTGTCTGCATCCCAATCTTGAGTCAGACTGGTTCTATTTCCACAGTAGGAATTTATAAAATGTTACATGGATTGACTGCCTGCAGGTTGTATGCTTCCTGAGCAAAAATGCAACGAGAGAGAGTGGCTGTGCAGAGGCTGATAGCCAATTTGGTACCCATGGGGATGGCCTCAACCAGGATCCTGGGTTCATGTCACGCTACAGATGACCCCACTGCACTATATACTCTCTCTCGCACACACTCACTCTTACATGCTCACATACTCACGCAGACCGTCTCTCATACACACGCTCTCTCTCAGACATAAACCGATACACCCCCACACTCACCCTCTCACAGGCATATACTCCATCACACACACTACCAAGCATGCATACACGCAAACACACACCCTCTCACGTGCATTCACACTCACATGCACACACACACACTTTCTCTCTCCCTCATATGCACACACGTACACACACATAAGTCTATCAGGTGAATTTGCATTTGCAGATTTATTCTATTTTTGTTCAAAAAGACACAATCTGCAGGCAGGCAATCCATACAACATTTTATAAATTCCTACTTTGGAAACAGAACCAGTCTGACTCAAGGTTGGGATATAAAGTTATCTCGAGAATGTAACTTAAGAGTTCTGCAATTTACATTTTAATATTAATGTAACAAAACCTGCAACCAATTCTAAAAGATGAAAGACTTAAAATCTAGGTTTATTCAATATATTGTTTTAATAGCATAACACTGTGACCTTTCGCTATAAATTCTGTGTCTTATGATCCAGTCCTCTAGTTACCTGATGAAGATGCAGTGATTAGATTACTTACAGTATGGAAACAGGCCCTTTGACCCAACAAGTCTACACCAACCCCCCGAAGGGCAACCCACGCAGACCCATTCCCCTACATTTACCCCTTCACCTAACACTACGGGCAGTTTAGTATGGCCAATTCACCTAACCTGCATATTTTTGGACTTGGGGAGGAAACCGGAGCACCCGGAAGAAACCCACACAGACACGGGGAGAATGTGCAAACTCCATGCAGACATTTGCCTGAGATGGGAATTGAACACAAGTCTCTGGCTCTGCGAGGCAGCAGTGCTAACCACTGTGCCACCGTGCCACCCACAAAGCTAGTGCTGCGAAAGCTCATGTTTCCAAATAAACCTGTTAGATTATAACTTGGTGTTGTGTGATTTTTAACTTTGTCTACCCCATTTCAACACCAGCACCTCTACATCATACACTAGTACAGGCTGCTAGACAAATGGATGAAGGTATTACTTGACTTATCTCTTGGTTATTTCTTTTATTTCTGTTGACTCTTCAGAAGTTTCCTTCTTGAGCTCAAGCACTCACAGGTTTAGGAGGCTCAGTTAGGAATTAAATTCATTCTGCATTATGCTAAAACGTGTCTGTGAATTCAACTGTTGCATTAACATAAAATTGGCACAATTAATGTTACATCTTTCTCCTTCCTTTTCATGTCGGCATCAGCCATGCACAATTTCCCAGCTGATAAAGTCTACAACTGACCTACATTTTGATATTTATTGATGCCTATCTCTACCTGAGCACTGGGTGATATGACTTGGAGTCTAAACTTTCTTACTGTAAGAGAGAACGTTGCTTTTGTTCATGGTCTCTCTTTGATGATAAGACCGTGAATTGACTGGGAATACGATAATTAAAATAATTTAGATTGGCCAGTTTTGTTCAATGTCTGCAGGAGGGTTTTCTGACAGTATATAGACAGGCCAACAAGGTGACATGCCATACTAAATTTGGTACTGGGGAATGAACCCAACCAGGTGTTGGATTTGGAGGTAGGTGAGCACTTTGGCGATGGTGACCACAATTCGGTTATGTTTACAATAGCAATGGGCAGGGATAGGTATATACAGCAGGGAAAGAGGCATAACTGGAGGAAAGGCAATTATGATGCAATTAGGCATGATTTAGGATGCATAGGATGGATTTGGAAACTGCAGGGGATAGACATACTTGAAATGTGGAGTTTATTCAAGGAACAGCTACTGCAGGTCATTGATAAGTATATACCTGTCAGGCAGGGAGGTAGTTGTAGAGAGAGGGAGCCATGGTTTACTAAAGAAGTTGAAGCTCTTTTCAAGAAGAAGAACAAGGCTTATGTGAGGGTGAGGCATGAAGGCTCAGTTAAAGGGCTTGAGAGTTATAAGTTAGCCAGAAAAGATCTAAAGAGACAGCTAAGATGAGCTAGGAGGGGACATGAGAAGCTGTTGGCCGATAGGATCAAAGAAAATCCTACGGCCTGCTATAGGTATATCAAGTATAAAAGAGAAACTGGAGTAAGGTTAGGGCCAAAGATAGTAGTGGGAAGTTGTGTATGGAATCTGAGTATACAGGGCAAGTACTTAAATGAACAATTTTCATTAGTATTCACATTGGAAAAGGGAATGCTAGTGAGAACACAGAGATACAGGCTACTAGATTAGACAAAATTGTGGTTGACAAGGAAGAGGTTTTAGCAATTTTGAAAGATCTGAAAATAGATAAAACCCTGAAGCCAGATTGAATTTATCCTCAGATTCTCTGGGAAGCCAGAGGAGATTGAAGAACCTTTGGCTTTGATCTTTATGTCATCATTGTTGTCAGGAGTAGTGCCAGATGACTGCAGGAGAGCAAATGTTGTTTCCTTGTTTTAGAAGGGGAAACAGGACAACTTGGTAATTATAGGCCAGTGAGCCTTTTTTGATTGTGGGTAAGGTGTTCGAAAAGGTTGACAGATAGGATTTATAATCAGCTGGAAAGGAATAATTTGAATAGGGATAGTCAACATGGTTTTGTGAAGGGTTGGTCATGCCTCACTAATCTTATTGAGTTCTTCGAGTAGGTGACAAAACAGGTAGATGAAGGTAAGGCGGTTGATGTGGTGTATCGGTAGGCTATTGCACGAAATACTGATTATCGGGATTAGATTAGATTCCCCACAGTGTGTAAACAGGCCCTTCGGCCCAACCAGTCCACACCGATCCTCCGAAGAGTAACCCGCCCCAATCCATTTTGCCAGAGTGGCGAGGAGAGGAGGAGTGGTGAAGTGAGGGCTGCTGGGAAGGGTGAACTTTCCGGCACTAAAAGGGACTTATTTCGGGAGTCAGACCTCCATTTGCCGAGAGGTGCGAGGGAGGAGCGAAGGACTTCTGGGAAGTCATATTTGTGTGGTTGCGTTACCCGAAACACTACTCGGGTAGTATCTCCCACCCATCCTCCTCTAAACAAAAAAAAATGGTTCTGTGCGCCAGAATGGTAAGGTAACGAGTTTATTTTGTTATTCCTTTTTCTTTCATCAGTCTCTTTTGGAATTTAGAATAGTGGGAATGGAGGGGAGGGTAGTTGAATATTCCTCTTGCAGGATGTGGGAGGTAAGGGTCACCACTAGGGTCCCTGCTGACTACATCTGTGGGAAGTGCACCCAACTCCAGCTCCTTGAAAAACCGCATTAGGGAACTGGAGCTGGATGAACTTCGGATCATTCGGGAGGCAGAGGGAGTTATTGAGAGGAGTTACAGATTGTGGGAGATATAACAGTTTGGATCAGTAATTAGCTTGCTGAAAGAAGACGGGGTTGGTGGTTGATGGGACATGTTCATCCTGAAATCCAGTTACCAGTGGTGTTCCGCAAAGGTCGGTGTTGGATCCACTGCAGTTCGTCATTTTTATAAACAATCTGGATGAGGACGTAGAAGGGTGGGTTAGTAAATTTGTAGGTGACACTAAGGTCGGTGGAGTGTGGATATTGACGAAGGATACAAAGAGACATAGATAGGCTGCAGAGCTGGGCTGAGAGGTGGCAAATGGAGTTTAATGCAGACAAGTGTGAGGTGATTCATTTTGGTGGAGAAACCGGAATGCAAAGTACTGGGCTAATGGTAAGATTCTTGATAGTGTAGATGAACAGAGAGATCTCGGTGTCCAGGTACACAGATCCTTGAAAGTTGCCACCCAGGTTGACAGGCTTGTTAAGAAGGCATACAGTGTTTAGCTTTTATTAATAGAGGGATCGAGTTCTGGAACCATGAGGTTATGCTACAGCTGTACAAAACTCTGGTGCGGCTGCACTTGGAGTATTGTGTACAGTTCTGGTCACTGCATTATAACAAGGATGTGGAAGCTTTGGAAAGGGTGCAGAGGAGATTTACTAGGATGTTGCCTGGTATGGAGGGAAGGTCTTATGAGGAAAGGCTGAGGGACTTGAGGCTGTTTTCATTAGGGAGAAGAAGGTTGAGAGGTGACTTAATAGAGACATAGAAGATAATCAGAGGGCTAGATAGGGTGGACAGGGAGAGCCTTTTTCCAAGTATGGTGACGGCGAGCGCAAGGGGGCATAGCTTTAAATTGAGGGGTGACAGATATAGGACAGATGTCAGAGGTAGTTTCTTTACTCAGAGAGTAGTAAGGGTATGGAATGCTTTGCCTGCAGCGGTAGTAGATTTGCCAACTTTAAATACATTTAAGTCGTCATTGGACAAGCATATGGACGTACATGGAATAGTATAGGTTAGATGGGCTTCAGATTGGTATGACAGGTCAGGGTAACATCGAGGGCCGAAGGGCCTGTACTGTGCTGTAATGTTCTATTTATTTCCCGTTGACTATGAGCAATTTAGCACGGCCAATTCACCTGACCTGCACATCTTTGCACTTGAAGGTGATTTAGTGGTTTGGATCAGAAATTGGCTCACTGAAAGAAGACAGAGGGTAGTGGTTGATGGGAAATGTTCATCCTGGAGCTCAGTTATCAGTGGGGTACCACAAGAATCTGTTTTGGGGCCTCTGCTGTTTGTCATTTTTATAAATGATCTGGATGTGGGCGGAGAAGCATGGGTTAATAAATTTGTGGGTGACACTAAGGTAGGCAGAGTTGTAGATAGTGCCGAAAGATGTTTGGGGTTACAGAAGGACATAGATAAGATGCAGAGCTGAGCTGAGAAGTGGCAAATGGAGTTTAATGCAGAAAAGTGTGAGATAGTTCACTTTGGAAGAAGTAACAGGAATGCAGAGTACTGGGCTAATGGTAAAATTCTTGGCAATGTAGATGAACAGAGAGATCTCAGTGTATAGGTACATACATCCCTGAAAGTTGCCACCCAGGTTGATAGAGTTGTTAAGAAGGTCTATGGTGTGTTGACGTTTATTGGTAGGGGGATTGTGTTTTAGAGACACGAGGTCATGTTTCAGCTGTACAAGACACTGGTAAGGCCGCACCTGGAATATTGTGTACAGTTCTGGTCACCACATTATATGAAGAATATGGAAGCTTTGGAAAGGGTTCAGAGGAGATTTACTAGGATGTTACCTGGTGTAGAAGGAAGGTCTTACAAGGAAAGGCCGAGGGAACTGAGACAGTTTTCGTTCGTGAGAAGAAGGTTGAGAGGTGACTTAATCGAGATATATAAGATAATCAGAGGGTTAGATAGGGTGGACAGTGAGAGCCTTTTTCCTTGGATGGTGAAGGCTAACACAAGGGGACATATCTTTAAATTGAGGGCTGATAATTTTAGGACAGATCTTAGGGGTAGTTTCTTTACTCAGAGAGTAGTAGGGGTGTGGAATGGCCTGCCTGCAACAGTAATAGGCTCGCTGACATTAAGGGCATTTAAATGGGCATTGGACATACATATGGATAATAATGGAACGTGTAGGTTAGATGGGCATCAGATTAATTTCATAGGTTGGCACAACATTGAGGGCCGAAGGGCCTGTACTGTGCTGTAATATTCCATGTTCTATGAGTCTCACATAGGGAACAATCAAACTGAGCCCACACAGGGAGACTATCATTAAATAGAGGAACTCCTGACTTCAATGTTAACCGAATGTCACCACTACTCTTTTATAAATAGCTACCCAATTCCTGATTAGTCATGAAATTAAAACTCCCCTCATAATATCATGATCCAAATGTAGACCAACACTAACCCAATCCCAGCACCAGAACCCCTTCTCAGACTCAGTCAGATTGTCTCTCCAATATATAACCCTGAATATCTTACAGTGGGTCATTAGAAGAACGCAATCTATGATTTTCACTCCACCAGTACAGATTCCATATCTGCTACTGATTTTATTCATGGCCACTGGAAATGTGGACATTGCTTCCAGCAGGGTATTTGTACCTGGTGAACCAATACTTATGTTAGCTCCGATGACACAGCACAAAAACTGGACATGGGTGATGTCATACTGAGAAGCATAACTGGTCTGTATTACAGCTGCTGGTTTTACACACATTACAGTGACAGACATCTCAGTGTCAGGGATAATACCAAGCTACTCAGCTATAAATAGTAGCATAATTCCATCAGTGTGTCATTCTTAAATAGCCTGAGTTAAGATGGAGAGCAACACCTGATATCTTCAGATCACATGAAATGAAATAGTGATGATATCATGAGTATGCCTCAAAGCTATACTGCAAACTAACAGGGAGACATTGCAGACCCGCCGTGATCAAGGCACAAGAGTACTCGTCATCCTCGCATCCCTTTGGACTCAAGTCAGGTTTCTAATTCTACATACACTCTGAAAGTTTCCTATTTGCACCAGCCTCCGCTCACTTGACAGTGAAATTCTTATTTGGGCTTCACCCCACCCAGATTCCTGTAATACTGTCCTGGCCAGAATCTCATCCTCCAACTTCAATAAATCTGTTGCCTATCAAATATTCTGATCTCTAATTCCTAACCTGTGCCAATCATTACTTATTTACCCTGGACTACATTGACTGATGACACCGCCCCCCCCCCCCCCCCCTCCCCCACCAACCCCAGCATCTGGATAAAGAAGTTTGCATTTTTATCTCAAAATTCTTTCAAGAATATTCTCCTCCCTACCCCTGTCAGCTTCTGTAAAACTGAACACATTGCATTTAATTGCCTCTGGTCTCCTGTAAATCCTCAAATCTCCTCACTCGATCATTGGCAGTTCCTGCCCTCCACATCCAACTTGCTTTGATCCTCCTTAAAAGTCATGTTTTCAACAACCTCTTTTCGATCCTCCTTTCAACAACTGTTGGGTCATGGTGTTGATTTTATTTTTGCCTGCTACATTTCTGTGAAGTACACTTGGAATCTTTTCTATGTTGGATTTTTTAAAAAAATCAGTTTTGAACAACGAAGAACACCAGAAATCCTAATTTATTCTTCTCACAAAAAGCACTCATCTGAAAACACTTACTTGACTCATGAGATATATCCCTGATCAGATAAAACTGTTGCTTTGTTCTTTTATCATCACTAGAGATTCTATTGCTTTCCACCTTTCCTACAATGTAACAAGATAGAGTTGTTTTTATCTAAAGCAAACATGAGTCACTGCTAACCTTTGAAACAGCCATGTATATTAGATACAACAGATAGACTTCATGATTTCGACCTTGTTAGTTGTAAAATGCTTCCACATGTCAGCTTGCGGCACTGAGTACTAAAAGACATCAATGTATAAATACACAGAGGTTTCCACAAATTTCAGTATTCATGAATGAACAATTGTGTACTGCTTATGTGAAGACATTTGAAGCGCATGAACAAAAGTGCTCATATGTAAAACAAAGTGCTCCCAGAGGGCTTAAAGTTCTAAAAATGGTATTGCATACAGCATGTCACTGGTATTTCTGGGGGATTTGTTTCATACTATAGGACTGGCATCAGATCTGGAAGACTTTTTTTCTCTTAATTAGTATAGCATCTGAATTTCTAAACTGTCATTTTAGTCTTTTAGTTCCTTATCCAACAGGCAACAGAGCTATGTAATACATTTCCTGGCATTATAAAAGCTTAAAAAGACAAAGTTTAACATTTCAGTTCAGGAAACAATAGTCTCCTCTACAATGGGATGACCAAATTAATCTTAGAGGATTGCTTTGCAGAATATTTCCATTCTGGTTGCCTGTAATTTTAATTTCCTGTCTTACTTTTACCCTAACCTCACTCTCTTCAGCCTATGACACTGGTCTAGTTCAGCTCAACAGAAGTTCAAAAAACAGCACCTCATCTTTCCACATGAGCTGGTAACCCTTGACCTGGAAGCAGTAGTAAAAGAAAAAAGCCATGTGGCTGGCAAAAAAAAACAGGAAAACTGAAGTGACACAAGAAGAGTTGTATCAGAGGCTTTGGAAAGTGAAGGCTCAGATACAGACCAAAAAGAAATCAGACAAAGAGAGGAGAAGGAGGTACATATCTATTCTATGAGCACTGAAGCAGATCTCATTGAGAGATCAGTTTTTCTGTTATTGTGTGAGCTGGCTGGAAAAAGGGGTGTAAACCCAAAAAGCTATATTAATACTCCCAACTAAAGCCATGGGATACAGTGAGAATTTAAAAAGAGCGGTTAATTTCCAATAACTTAGATTAGATTAGATTAGATTACTTACAGTGTGGAAACAGGCCCTTCGGCCCAACAAGTCCACACCGACCCGCCGAAGCGCAATCCACCCATACCCCTACATTTACCCCTTACCTAACACTACGGGCAATTTAGCATGGCCAATTCACCTGACCCGCACATCTTTGGACTGTGGGAGGAAACCGGAGGAAACCCACGCAGACACGGGGAGAATGTGCAAACTCCACACAGTCAGTCGCCTGAGTCGGGAATTGAACCGGGGTCTCAGGCGCTGTGAGGCAGCAGTGCTAACCACTGTGCCACCGTGCCGCCCACACCAATACATGAGAAGTATATATTTTTAACAGGAAGGCAGTGGTGTCATGGTTTAGTCACTGAGCGAATAATCTGCAGCACTGGACTAATGATTAGAAGATACCGGTTCAATATAGTAGGTTGTAAAATATGACTTCAATTAATAACATTGAGAGTTAGTGTAACAGTGATCATGAAACCATTGTCAACAATTAGGAAAATCCATCTGGTTCACTCAGGAAACAAAATCTGCTGACATAGCCTGGTGTAACTCCAGATTCATAGCAAGGTGGTTGACTCTTACATGCCCAATGAAATAGCCAACAAGCCACTCCAATTGTGTCAATGCAGGTTGAAGGAAAGAAATTCTGGATTCAGAATTGGCTGACTGACAGAAGGCAGAGAGTGGTTGTAGATGGAAAGTATTCTGCCTGGAGGTCAGTGTTGAGTGGGTCCCACAGGGTTCTGTTCTTGGGCCTCTGCTCTTAGTAGATTTTAAAAAATACTTGGATGAGGAGGTTGAGGGCTGGGTTTGTAAATTTGCAGATGACACAAAGGTTGGAGGTGCCATTGATAGTATGGAGGGCTACTGCAGGCTGCAGCGCAACATAGACAGGATGCAGAGCTGGGCTGAGAAATGGTAGTTGGAGCTCAACCTGGATAAATGCGAAGTGATGCATTTTGGAAGGTCGAACTCGAATGCTGAATATAGGATGAAAGACAGGATTCTTGGCAGTGTGGAGGAACAGAGGGATCTTGGTGTGCAGGTATATAGATCCCTCAAAGTTGCCACCCAAGTGGATAGGGTTGTTAAGAAAGCAAATGGTATTTTGGCTTTCATTAACAGGGGGATCAAATTTAAGAGCTGTGAGGTTTTGCTGCAGCTCTACAAGTCCCTGGTGAGGCTACATTTGGAATGTTGTGTCCAGTTCTGGTTGCCCTACTATAGGAAAGGTTTTTTTTAAGATTACATTAGATTACTTACAGTGTGGAAACAGACCCTTTGGCCCAACAAGTCCACACCGACCCTCCAAAGAGCAACCCACCCAGACCCATTCCCCTACTTTACCCCTTCACCTAACACTACGGGCAATTTCGAATGGCCATTTCACCTAACCTGTACATTTTTGGACTGTGGGAGGAAACCAGAGCACTGGAGGAAACCCACGCAGACACGGGGAGAATGTGCAAACTCCACTTAGACAGTTGCCTGAGGCAGGAATTGAACCCCAAGTCTCTGACGCTGTGAGGCAGCAGTGCTAACCACTGTGCCACCGAAGATACAGAGGCTTTGGAGAGGGTGCAAAGAATGTTTACCAGGATACAGCCTGGGCTGGACAGCTTGCCTTATGAAGAAAGGTTGAATAAGCTCAGACTTTTCTCTCTGGAGAGAAGGAGGAAGTGAGGAGACCTGATCGAGGTGTACAAGATAATGAGTGGAATAGATAGAGTTAATAGCCAGAGACTTTTCCCCAGGGCAGGATTGACTGGTATGAGGAGTCATAGTTTGAAGATATTAGGAGGAAGGTATAAAGGAGACATCAGAGGTAGTTTTTTTTACGCAGAGAGTTGTGAATGCATGGAATGCGTCGCCAGTGGTGGTGGAGGAAGCAGAGTCATTGGGGACATTTAAGTGACTGCTGGACATGCACATGGATAGCAGTGACTTGAGGGGTGCATAGATTAAGTTACTATATTTCTCATTAGGTTTAAACCTCGGTACAACATCGTGGACCAAAGGGCCTGTTCTGTGCTGTACTTTTCTATGTTCTATGTTCTAAAACAAATGGACCATGTGGCATGGATCCAGACACCAGAAACAAGAACAGCAAACTCAGACCCATCAACTCCACAAAAATTTCATTTCTGGGTGCTTGTGTCAAAAGTGGGAGAGCAGTCAAAAATAGACCAGTCAAACAAGAGCAGCAGGGGAGGCAATGGCCTGGTGGTATTGTCACTGCATTGTTAATATGGAGATCCAGCTAATGTTCTGGGACTTGGGTTCGGATTCCACCACAGCACATGGTGGAATTCAATAAAAATCTGGAATTGAGAGTCTAATAATGACCATGAATCTATTGCTGATTGTTAGGAAGAGCCTATCTGGTTCACTAACGTCCTTTAGGGAAGGAAACTACCATCCTTACCTTACATGTGACTATAGCAATGTAGCTGATTCTTAACTGCCCTCTGCAATGGGCAATAAATATTAGCCGAGCCAGGGATTCCATCATCCAATGAATGAATTTTTTAAAAAGTTACCTAAAAGACAATGTCCCAGACACTGCCATTGCCAAGTCTGGACATCCTGACAAATGTTTCCTTGAGGTTGTGTGGCCACACCCAGCTTTCTCCAGGCTTGTGTGCAGCTTCCAGGTTTGATAGTCACTGTCACAACTGACCTCAGTCGTTCAGAAACCAAAACAAAAATAGGGAGTATTGGTCCTGTCCCACCGGTATTAGAGATCCAACAGTAGCTGCAGCACAGTGATACACAGTCAGTCAGGAAGTAATCCTGGGAATTCTCAATATGGTCACTGGACCACGTAAAGTCCCATGACATCCAGTTAGGTTTGGGCCAGGAAATCTTCTGAAGATTATCACTTACCATGGCCCTCAGCTGATGAACCAGCACTGCATATTGAACACCAGTTGGAAGAAGCACTGAAGGTGGCCTAGGTAAGAAAATACTCCAGTTGGGGGGAGGGGTGGTGCATCACCTTCTATAAGCAAGGGTGACTGGCTCAGCAGCACCACTGCAACAAAAGCACGGCCTGGTCTTGAAGGACATGACTATGTCAAGTCTGCAGCAGGTAGTGAGGCAACCAACAAAGAAAATTAAATTATCATTATTCCCATCAAACTACCTATAACAGCTACATTTGGCAATGACTGTGTTAGCAGCAACCACCACAAATATTCCAGTGTGTCCTGCGCATTAATCCTTAAGCAACGGAATAATATTCAACCCAAATCCATGACTTTGTGGCCCAGCATATCCCTCACAGTAACATTGCTCACCATACCTGAAACCAAAGTGGAGGAGGATGTCTCAGGAGCATTACTAAGCTGATCTAACAGTGAGGGGGTGTCAATCTTATGAAGCTACAAGACAGGATAGTGTGCATGCTAAATAGCAGAAGTAATAGATAGGACTTAAGTGATCTCACATTTTGACACATCCTGTGAAGAATGATAGTGGACAATTGAAACAACAGGGAAGATAAGGCTCCACAAAGATACTCTATCCCTAACAACACTGGAAGCCCGGTATATTAGCACAAAAGACAAGGCTGGAGCATTTACATCCAGAAATGCCAAATAGCTGAATTTCTTGGCCATCTTTGCCTCCTTCTGAAGAATTCAGCATCATACTTGCCAGTTTTCAACCAGTTTGATTCATGCCATTTGGTGTCAAGGAATGATAACATTCCGGCAATGACACTGAAGACTGGGGCTTCAGAACTTACTGAACACCTAGTCAACCACTCTGGTAGTACTCTGGCAACTACCCAACAATGTGAAAAACTTAAAGCAATAAATGTTGGAGATTACAGCAGGCCAGGCAGCATTCATGGAGGGAGAGCAAGCTAACATTTCGAGTCTAGGTGACCTTTCATCAGAGCTGAACTGAAGTGTGGAGAGGGCAGCATTTATGCTATAGTTCAGGGAGTAGTGGCAGGAGTAGTGGGAGGGGGGTGCTGGTAGAGGAACGATGCTAGTAGGTAAAAACAATGACTGCAGATGCTGGAAACCAGATTCTGGATCAGTGGTGCTGGAAGAGCACAGCAGTTCAGGCAGCATCCATCCTGATGAAGGGCTTTTGCCCGAAACGTCGATTTCGCTGCACTTTGGATGCTGCCTGAACTGCTGTGCTCTTCCAGCGCCACTAATCCAGAAAAGATGTTAGTAGCTTACTCCAACCCTAAAGAGTCAGACAAATGCAACCTGGCTAATTATTACGTACTCTCGGTCAGCAGCAGGGTGATTAAAGCAGTTGTTGGAGCTTTCATTTTGCTCAACAATGACCAGCTCAATTAGATTCAGTTTGGGTTCTGCTGGGGATATAAACTCCTCATCTCATTACAGTCCTTGTCCAAACATAGACAAAAGAGCCGAATTCCAAGGTGAGATGAAAATTACAGCCCTTGACGTCAAGGCAGCATTGAACAGAAAACAGCATCAACAACTGCCCACAAAACTGCAAATCAATGGGAATAGGGAATAACTCTCCACTGGTTGCAGTCATACCAATACAACAGATGGTGGATATGGTTGTCAGAGGTCAATCATATCAGTCCCAGGAAATCAGTGCAGGGTTCCTCAGGATAGTGTCCATGGTTAACCAACGTCAGTTACTTCACCTTTCATCCAACATGAAATTAGAAATGTCGATGTTTGCATTATTTGTGAATCCTCAGATGTTAAAGCAGTCCATGTCCACATTCAACAACATCCAGGTTTAGGCTGACAAGTGACAAATAATGTCCGCACCATGCAAGTGCCAAGCAGTGACCACCTCAACCAATAGGAAATTCTGACCATCCTCCCTTGACATTAAAATGCACTACCAAGATTAAATCCCCATTATCAACATCCTGGGGCATTACAATTGATCAAAACATGACCAGTCTGGGAATTCTATGGCAAAATCTGTGTCTTCACAGTGGAAGACAGGAGTAATATCCCAACAATTAAGGAGGGTCGGGGGCAGAGTTAAATATGATAGCCATTACAAAAGGAAAGTGCTAGAAAAGCTAAAAGGTTTAAAAATTGATAAATCTTCTGGCCCCGATGGGCTACATCCCAGAATTCTGAGGGAGGTGGCTGAGAAAATAGTAGCAGCATTGGTTGTGAATTTTCAAAAGTCACTGGAGTCAGGGAAAGTCCCGGATGATTGGAAAATTGCTGGGATTTTCAAGAAAGTCAAGACAAAGGATGGAAAATTTTAGGTTGATTAGCCTAACCTCGGTTGTTGGTAAAATTCGAGAATCCATTGTTAAGGATGAGATTTCTAAATTCTTGAAAATGTAGGGTCAGATTAGAACAAGTCACATGGATTTAGTAAGTGGAGGTCGTGCCTGACAAACTTGTTAGAATTCTTTGAAGAGGTAACAAGTAGGTTAGACCAGGGAAACCCAGTGGATGTGGTCCATCTAGACTTCCAAAAGGCCTTTGATAAGGTGTCTCATGAGAGGCTGCTGAGTAAGGTGAGGGCCTATGGTGTTCAAGGTGAGCTACTGACAAGGATTGAGGATTGGCTGTCCGACAGAAGGCAGAGCATTTGGATAAAAGGTTCTTTTTCAGAATGGTAGCCGGTGACAAGTGGGGTCCTGTAGGGTTCAGTTTTGGGGTTGCAGCTGTTCACTTTATATATTAATGATCTGGATGAATGAGGGTATTCTGGCAAAGTTTGCTGATAATACGAAGTTAGGCAGGTAGTACTAAGGAGGTGAGAGGCTGCACAAAGATTTAGATAGTTTAGCAGAGTGTCCAAAAATAACTGATGAATTTCAACAAAAGCAAATGAAAGGTCTTGCACTTTGGATAAAAGAATACAAGCATGGGCTATTTTCTAAACGGTGAGAAAATTGATAAAGCTGAAGTACAAAGAGTTCTGAGAGTGCTAGTCCAGGATTCTCTAAAGGTTACCTTGCAGGTTGAGTCTGTGATTAAGAAAGCGAAAGTAATGTTGTCAATTATCTCAACAGGGTTGGAATATAAAAGCAGCAATGTACTTCTGAGAATTTATAAATATCTAATTAGGCCCCATTTAGAATACTGTGTTCAATTTTGGGCCCCTCACCTCAGGAAGGACATACTGGCACTGGAGCATGTCCAGCGGAGATTCACACGGTTGATCCCTTGAATGGAAGGCCTAACATACGATGAATAGCTGAGGATTCCTGGGATTGTATTCATCAGAGTTTAGAAGTTTGAGGGGAGATCTCATAGAAAAGATAATGCATGGCTTAGAAAGGGTGGACCCTGAGAAGGTGTTTCCATCAAGCGGGGAGACTAGGATCCTTGGACATAGCCCTCAAATTAGAGGGGGCCAATTTCGAATGGAAATGTGGAGACATTTCTTCAGCCAGAGAGTGGTGGGCCGGTGGAATTCATTGCCACAGAGCACAGTGGAAGCCGGGACATTAAATATCTTCAAGGCAGAGATTGATAAATTCTTAATCTCGCAAGGATTTAAGGGATACGGGGAGAGTGCGGGTGAGTGGAGTTGAAATGCCTATCAGTCATGATTAAATGGTGGAGTGGACTCAATGGGCCAAATGGCCTTACTTCTATGGTTTTATGGAATACTCTCCACTTTTCAGAATGCATGCAGCTCCAACACTCAAGACACATCCAGAAAGAAAGCAGTCAGTTTGAGTAGCTGACCATCTATCATTTTGAACATTTAATCTCTCTCTCTCACGGATGCACAGTGGCAGCAGGATACAGGATGCTCTGCAGCAACTCACCAAGGGTCCCTTGGCAGCAGTTTCCAAACCAAAGCTACTGCATACTTCCAAAAGATTGCAATAATTCAAGAAGGTACTCACTATCACCTTTTCAAATGGCTATTGGGAATGGGAGATAAATGCTGAACCAGCCAGTTAACAAAGTTTTAGAAAAAAGGAGTTTTTGTTTTTCAGCAATTTTCCTACAATAAATAAACACTGTGTTGAAATCCCTGCAGTAATCAACAAATTCTTAACTATATATTGTGACTCACTCATTGTAATACTGGGCAAGTCAGATCCTAGAGTGAAGCTTGGTTGGATCGATCACAGTTTTACTGGTGGTTACTATGGTGGTTAGTCATTACACATAGTCATGCGAGGCTGCCAATGTTATTTAATAAACGCTCACAGGCGCATTGTATAATAAACAAAAAAAACAGAACTGATCATTCAGTTTACAAATATCTGCAGTGAAAAGAACAATTCAAGCTTTTATCTCAGAAATGAATTTTCCAGATAAGCAGTCCCAAAAAAAGTATCCACCTATTCTTAACTTCACAAATTCTTTCAGGCTCTTTCCAGTTTTGATGGTCAATAGACTTCTTCCAGCCCAGTTGGTCATTAATTCTGACAGCTTGAAAACTTTTATATGACCTCTCAACTTGGAAATGCTACAAACTATACTCTCCCAGTTTGGAGATTTCTACACAACTCACAGACTGTAAATCTGCTAGGGTGAAATGGTTCTTCTAAATTGATTTCAAACTAAATTGATCTCTGGCCTGTTTTTGTTTTTATGACATAAAAGCTCCATTTTGTAAATACTTCAATCAACTTCACATGATCCTTATGGGCATTTTTTATTGAGTCAGAATGGTAGAGTTATTTAGCGTGGAAACAGTTTTGGTCCTATTTGTCCAGGCCCACCAGATATCCTAAATAAATCTGGTCCCATTTGCCAGCATTTGGCCCATATCCCTCTAAATCCTCCCTATTTATGTTCCCATCCAGATGCCTTTTATAGCGTCAGAGCTGTGCAGCATAGAAACAGTCCCTTTTGATTCAAATCACAAGTGTTTTCGGAAATTATGTACGTTTTTTCACTGTTCCAAGTGACTAAGCTCTTTAAAAAATTACACTAATAGAACTGAAATCAAATGTATATTATTCCTTTTAAAAATTTAAATACTCAATTATTATATAGTTATTTAAATATTGTAATTATCGTTGCAGAAATTTGAGTTGAAAAATTGCCATTTGGAATGTTAGAGAACCCAGCAATCAAACATCGGACATTTGCCATCAATATGACCCAGGCACATTCCAGACTCGTGCTTGTCATGATAGGCACAAAGGAAAATGGGAAAGCATCGGAAATTAAAACTCCTCAGATTATTTTCTTCTTTTTTGGCTTCACCCATTTTGTTAATGCTGTTTGATAATGTTTCTGTTCCTCCAGTCAGTCATTCACTGTGTTCAAGTGACCCACCACCACACCTTTCCATCGACTTTTAAGCATTTCTTGTCCTCTCCTTCTTGGTATTCCCCCCTTAGCACACTCCCTCTTTCCCAACACAAATGAATGACCACACTATTTCAATCTCATCTCAGTTTTCTTTGATGCTCCCACAGTCTTTATGTCTCCACTGAAGTAGTTTCCTCATTTTGTCCTTGCTCTTCACTCCACACAACCATCTTATTTGTAATCATAAAAAAACTCTTCTGATCACTCGGTGTAAAGACATTCTCCGTGTTGGAGCACGTTTGCCAGTCACAAGTGCATTCTATTCATGCACAAGTAATATGACAAGATGACAAAGTAGAACCCTTCTCCATTACATGCTGTACATAGAACATAGAACATAGAAGGATACAGCGCAGTACAGGCCCTTCGGCCCTCGATGTTGCGCCGACCGAATCCTACCTAACCTATACTAGCCCAATAACTTCCAAATGCCTATCCAATGCCCGCTTAAATGACCATAAAGAAGGAGAGTTCACCACTGATACGGGCAGGGCATTCCATGAACTCACAACCCGCTGTGTGAAGAATCTACCCCTAACATCTGTCCTATACCTACCACCCCTTAATTTAAAGCTATGTCCCCTGGTAACACCTGACTCCATTAGCGGTAAAAGGTTCTTAGTATCTACCCTATCTAAACCCCTAATCATCTTATACACTTCTATCAGATCTCCCCATAACCTTCTCTTCTCCAATGAGAACAGCCCCAAGTGCCTCAGCCTTTCCTCATAAGATTTTCCTACCATTCCAGGCAACATCCTGGTAAACCTCCTCTGCACTCGTTCTAAAGCTTCCACATCCTTCCTATAGTATGGCGACCAAAACTGCACACAATACTCCAGATGAGGCCTCACCAGAGTCTTATACAACTGCAACATGACCTCAGGACTCCGGAACTCAATTCCTCTGCCAATAAAGCCCAGTACACCATATGCCTTCCTCACAGCACTATTTACCTGGGTGGCAACTTTCAGAGATCTGTGTACATGGACACCAAGATCCCTCTGCTCATCCACACTACCAAGTAGCCTACCATTAGCCCAGTAATCCATCATCTTGTTATTCCTACCAAAGTGAACGACTTCGCACTTAGCTACATTGAATTCCATTTGCCACATTTCCGCCCAGCTCTGCAACTTATCTATATCCCGCTGTAACCTACCACTTCCTTCCTCACTATCCACAACTCCACCGACTTTTGTGTCATCCGCAAACTTGCTTACCCAGCTTTCAAGTCCTTCCTCTAGATCATTTATAAAGATAACAAAAAGCAATGGTCCCAAAACAGATCCTTGTGGTACACCGCTAGTAACTGCGCTCCAAGATGAACATAATCCATCAACTCCTACCCTCTGTCTCCTTCCAGCCAGCCAATTCCTAATCCAAACCTCTAATGTATCCTCAATGCCATACCTCCGAAGTTTTAGCATTAGCCTACCATGGGGAACCTTATCGAACGCCTTACTAAAATCCATATACACATCTACTGCTTTACCCTCATCCACTTCCTTGGTCACCTTCTCAAAGAACTCAATAAGGTTTGTGAGGCACGACCTGCCCTTCACAAAACCATGCTGGCTATCCCTGATCACGTTATTCCTACCCAGATGTTCATAAATCTTATCCCTTACCATTCTCTCTAAGACTTTGCCCACCACTGAAGTCAGACTCACTGGCCTATAGTTGCTAGGGCTATCCCTACTCCCTTTCTTGAACAATGGGACCACATTCGCTATCCTCCAGTCCTCTGGTACTATTCCTGTTGACAACGACGACATAAAAATCCAGGCCAATGGCTCTGCTATCTCCTCCCTAGCTTCCCATAGGATCCTGGGGTAAATGCCATCAGGCCCAGGAGACTTATCTATATTCATCCTTTCCAATATTCCCAAAACCTCTTCCCTGCATATTTCCAGGGCATCCATTCTAATTATTTGTGATTCCATATTCACATCAGCAACAGTGTCCTGTTCCTGAGTGAATACTGATGAAAAGTACTGATTTAATGTCTCTCCAATCTCCTCCGCCTCCACACACAACTTCCCACTACTATCCTTGACTGGACCGATACCTACCCTAGTCATCCTTTTATTCCTTTTTGTCCTGTAGTGGGACATCTAATGACATCTGCTTTTAGTTAGAATCACGGAATCACAGAATTATACAGTGCAGTTTGGCCCATTGTGTCTGTACCATCTTCAGAAAGAGCTACCCAGCTAGTCCCCCTCTCCAGCTCTATCTCCATAGCCCTCTAATTTCATCACTTTCAAGTATGTATCCAGCTCGCTTTTGAAACCTCCTCACTATCTCCACCACTCTCCCAGGCAGCACATTCCAAATCCTAACAATTCTCTGGGTGAAAAGGTTTCTCCTCATCTCACTCCTAGCTCACTTGCTGACAATCTTGAAATTGTGATCCCCTAGTGACTGGCACAGCAACCACTGGAAACAGGATATCCTTCTTCACCCTGTCAAAATTGTTCATAATTTTGAATACTTCAATAAAGGTAATCTGTTAATTTAAGAAGAATAAGACCAATTTCTCTAGTCTTTCTTTGTATCTAAAATCCTTATTCCGGGTATCACTTTAGAAAGTCTCCTTTGAACTCTCTCTGGGACTTTAACATATTTCCTTAAATAAGACGTCAGTATGACATCCCAAATCCTAGACTCAAAAGTATTTGTCTTTTCCCTGTGATAGTGGATTTCAAAACTAAAGGACTTTTCTTTAGGTGACAGGGGAAAGATTTGAAAGGGACCTGAGGGGCAACCTTTTCACACAGAGAGTTGGTCACATGTGGAATGGACTGCCAGAGGAAGTGGTAGAAAAACGTTGCAGATGCTGGAACTCAAAGTAGACAAGAAGAAGGGTGGAAGAACACAGCAGGAGGTGGAGAAGCCAACGTTTCAGGTGTAACCCTTCTTCAGGATTGGTATATGCAGGTACAGTTAGAACATTTAAAAGTCATTTGGACAGGCACATGCGTAGGGAAGGGTTTTGAGGGTTTTGGGCCACATGCAGGCATATGGGACTAGTTTAGTTTGGGAAACTTAACTGGCACAGACGAGTTGGACTGAAGGGTCTGCTTCTGTGTTGTATGACTTGTATAATTGAACTCAATAGTCCAAATGTGGTCTGACCAATGATGTATAGAGGTGCAGCATCATTTTCTTGATTTTAAACTCTACACTTCTCCTTATAAACCAAAGGTTTCTTAACACCCTCTTAATAACTGTTTCAATTTGTCTGGCCACCTTCAGAGAATCATGCACTTGAACCCCAAGGTCCCTCTGCTCCTGTACACCCCTCAATGTTGTACTGTTAAGCCTGGATTGACTCTGTGTTTCTTCTATTGAAATGCAATACCTCACATTTCTCTGCTTTCACATTCATTTGCCAGGAGTCTGCTCATTTGGCCAACTTGTCACCATCCCTATGCTCAGCATCATCCTTGCAATTCACAATTCTCCCTAACTCTTTTTATTTACTATGCTCAGTTGTTCAACACCCACATTTTCAACTCGACCATTGTCACCATTTTCGAATTTCGTAAAGATAGAAGCAAAGTCCTCATTTTGTATCTTTGCCATACTTTTCGCTTCAGCTTTTCATGTTTGTTCCTTGTGGGCTCCACTCTAGTAGAATAAGATGAGTGAAGTATAACTTGTTTAATTTATGTTTCAGTGACAGAGTTTAGAATTATAATGTTTATGCTTGAATCCTTCAACTGAAAAAAAATTCCCAATATTTCTGAAGGTGTCAGCATCTGAAACCTAAACTGGCAGAACAACCAACATTGTACTTTTTTAAATCACTAAGACTGAAGCGTTAGAAAAAATGAGCAGGAAGATTGGAGAAAGGAGGTTTAGATTAGACTAGATTCCCTACAGTGTGGAAACAGGCCCTTTGGCCCAACAAGTCCACACCGACCCTCTGAAGAGTAACGCACCCAGACCCATCTCCCTCTGACTAATACACCTAACACTATGGGCAACTTGCCATGTTGCCAATTCACCTGACCTGCACATCTTTGGACTGTGGGAGGAAATCGGAGCACCCGGAGGAAACCCACGCAGATACAGGGAGAATGTGCAAACTCAACACAGTCAGTCACCCAAGACTGGAATTGAACCTGGGACCCTGGTGCTGTGATGCAGCAGTGCTAACCACTGAGCCACGGTGCCACACAATTAAGGGGCAAATTAAGAGCTCTATTCAATGGTAAGACAGACAGTATTTTTGTAAAGTTAACAATGAGAGTTGAAACCTCACTGTTACTTTGCCAATAAAATCTGGCCCTATTTAAAACCTGAGAGATATTTTTACCCAACTGTGTTGTTGGTCCAGCCCCTGCTGTACAGAACATTTGCAAGGATTCTGACACAGATGAGCACTCTGAGCCCATTTTCTTAGCTACTTTCACAAAGTTAATTTTCAGATAAAATACACTGCTACCAGGAAATTCTTTTCACCTAAATTTTGTCCAATGCCTTTTTAGTTTTCTTTATTTGTTTGTTCCAATCCAATGGGAAATATGATGAAACTTTAAAACCTTCACAGGCATTCAGCTGCCTTGGCAGCAAATTCTTTTCTAACCAGATTCCTCGTGGTTAGTTCCAACTACTTGGAGGATACAGGCAAGTCTTTTGCACCCAATTATACAATGATGTATTTTTTTCAAAGTTAGCAAAAATTACACATGGGAGAAAAACAGTTTTGAGTTGTGTTTGCTTCAAAATGGAAATGTTATAAACTTAAAGCTTGACTGATTTCAAGAGTAATCTGAAACTCAGGACCTTGCTAAAGCCTTGAACACACCTTGGCAATGTATTGGAAACACTAAAATTTGCTGTTACTGCCTTCACCCAAAAGAATAAAATGGACCTTCACAGCAGAACAGCCATTGGGCTATTTGGCACAAAATAAAAGGAAGTTGTTACAGCAGACAATCTCCACCTCACACCTGGTCACAGAAGGTACAAAACGGTAATTCCCTTACAGAACATTGGCAGGCCTCACCCTTCTCATCCATGAAGAAAGAGTTGTAGAATTTTTATAGCAAGGAAAAAGGCCCTTTGCCCATTCTGCCCATTCTGGTCTACCCACTACCTGCTTTGGACTGTTGGACCCTGCAGTCCACCTCCTCCATGACAGTCAAGTTTCCCAAACTAAACTCATCCCATTTGCCTGCATTTGGTCCAAAGCCCTCGTGTACAAATGTATATTAAATGTTGCAACTGTACCTGCATATACCAGTCCTGAAGAAGGGTTACACCCAAAACATCGACTTCTCCACCTCCTGATGCTGCCTGCCTTGCTGTGTTCTGCCATTCTCTTGCCTATCTACTTTGGATTCCAGTCTATCCAATCCCATTTTCCAATACTTGGCCCATAGCCCTGTATTCATCTAAATATGTCTTGAAATTTTTTGATGGATCCCATTTCTACCACTCTTTTGGACAATGAGTTCCAGATACACCTAAGCCTCTGAGTGAAACTCTTTTGTTAAATCCCCTCCAACCCTGTGAAGTGTTCCCCCCTCTCCACCCAGTCTCCCAGGTTAGTCACCCTCACGGGAAGGTGCTTCTCTTTATCGACTCTCTCTACTCCTTAGAACTTTATACAACTCAAACAGATCTCCCCTCAGTCTTCTCTGTTCAAAGGAAAATCCCTGCCTCTCTCATCACTCTTCAATGCTGAATAACTCCAGCCCAGGCAACATCCTGGTGAATCTCCTCTGCAGCCTGTCCAATGCAATCACATCCTTCCTGTAATGTGACAGACAAGATTGTACATAATCGTCCAGCTATGGCCTAAGGGATTATACACATCTCCATCATTACCATCTTGCTCTTGTATTCAATGTTTGACTGATAAAACAGTGGCACGATGGCTCAGTGGTTAGCATTGCTGCCTCACAGCGCCAAGGGACCTTGGATTGATTTCAGATTCAGAAGAGAATCTCTGTGTTGAGTTTGCACATTCTACTTATGTCTACATGGTTTCCTCCAGGGGCACTCATTTCCTCCCACAGTCCAAAAAATGTGCAGATTAGGGTGAATTAGTCATGCTAAATTGCCCATAGTGTTCAGGGATGTGTGGGTTAGGTGCATTAGTTAGGGGTAAATGTAGAGTAATAGGGTTGGGGAATGGGTTTGCGTAGGTTATTCTTCAAAGGTTCGGTGTGGACTTGTTGGGTCAAGTGGTCTGTTATCAATATAGTAGGGATTCAATGACAAGGCAAGTATCCTGATGTCACCTTTAAAGTTAAAAAGCACACAAAACACCAGGTTATAGTCCAACAGGTTTATTTGGAAGCACTACCTTTTGGAGCACTGCTTCTTTATCAGGGAGTTGTGCCACTTTATCTAATCATTTAGCTGTTCACTGAAATCATGTGGCTTAACAAAGTAATGGATATTATTTAGTGTTCACAAAACATTACTCTATGGTTTAACTACAGCTTTTCAAACAAGTTATAATTTTACCAGATTACAGTTGAATGGGAGCATCCAATGGTGTACCGTTACTAGTTCAGCGCTATTCTATTGACACTTACTTTCTGTGCATATTGTAACAGACTCATAGAGTCATGGAAACAGACCCTTCGGTCCACACCGACCAGATATCTCAACCCAATCTAGTCCCACCTGCCAGCATCTGGCCCATATCCCTCCAAACCCTTCCTATTCATATACCCTTCCAAATGCCTCTTAAATGTTGTAATTGTACCAGCCTCCATCCCTTCCTCTGGCAGCTCATTCCATACATGTACCACCCTCTGCGTGAAAACATTGCCCCTTAGGTCTCTTTTATATCTTTCCCCTCTCACCCTAAACCTATGCCCTCTAGTTCTGGACTCCCTGACCCCAGGGAAAAAACTTTGCCTACTTATCCTATCCATGCCCCTCTATAAGGTCACCCCTCAGCCTCCAACGCTCCAGGGAAAACAGCCCCATCCTGTTCAGCATCTCCCTGTAGCTCAGATCCTCCAACCCTGGCAACATCCTTGCAAATCTTTTCTGAACCCTTTCAGGTTTCACAACATCTTTCCGATAGGAAGAAGACTACAATTGCATGCAATATTCCAACAGTGGCCTAACCAATGTCTCGTACAGCTGCAACATGACCTCCCAACTCCTGTACTCAATACTCTGACCAATAAAGGAAAGCATACCAAACGCCTTCATCACTATTCTATCTACCTGCGACTCCACTTTCAAGGAGCTATGAACCTGGACTCCAAGGTCTCTTTGTTCAGCAACACTCCCTAGGACCTTACCATTAAGTGTATAAGTCCTGCTAAGATTTGCTTTCCCAAAATGCAGCACATCTGATATAAACTCCATCTGCCACTTCTAAGCCCATTGGCCCATCTGGTCCAGATCCTGTTGTAATCTGAAGTAACCCTCTTCACTGTCCACAACACCTCAAATTCGGTGTCACCTGCAACCTTACTAACCGTACCTCTTATGCTCACATCCAAATCATTTATGTAAATGACAAAAAGTAGAGGGCCCAGCACTGATCCTTGTGGCACTCCACTGGTCACAGGCCTCCAGTCTGAAAAACAACCCTCCACCAACACCCTCTGTCTTCTACCTTTGAGCCAGTTCTGTATCCAAATGGCTAGTTCTCCCTGTATTCCATGAGATCTAACCTTGCTAATCAGTCTCCCATGGGGAACCTTGTCGAATGCCTTACTGAAGTCCATAGAGATCACATCTACTGCTCTGCCCTCATCAATCTTCTTTGCTACTTCTTCAAAAAACTCAATCAGGTTTGTGAGACATGATTTCCCACGCACAAAGCCATGTTGACTATCCCGAATCACTCCTTGCCTTTCCAAATACATGTACATCCTGTCCCTCAGGATTCTCTCCAATAACTTGCCCACCACTGACGTCAGGCTCACCGGTCTATAGTTCCCTGGCTTGTCTTTACCATCTTTCTTAAACAGTAGCACCATGTTTGCCAACCTCCAGTCTTCTGGCACCTCACCTGTGACTATCGATGATACAAATATCTCAACATGAGCCCCAGCAATCACTTCACTAGCTTCCCACAGAGTTCTAGGGTACAACTGATCAGGTCCTGGGGATTTATCCACCTTCATGCGTTTCAAGACATCCAGCACTTCCTCCTCTGTAATATGGACATTTTGCAAGATGTCACCATCTATTTCCCTACAGTCTATATCTTCCATATCCTTTTCCACAGTAAATACTGATGCAAAATATTCATTTAGTATCTCCCCCATTTCCTGTGGCTCCACACAAAGGCCGCCTTGCTGATCTTTGAGGTGCCCTATTCTCTCCCTAGTTACCCTTTTGTCCTTCATGTATTTGTAAAACCCCTTTGAATTCCCCTTAATTCTATTTACCAAAGCTATCTCATGTCCCCATTTTGCCCTCCTGATTTCCCTCTTAAGTATACTCCTACTTTCTTTATACTCTAAGGATTCACTCGATCTATCCTGTCTATACCTGACATTTGCTTCCTTCTTTTTCCCATATTCCCAATTCCTTCGTCTCCGCCGCATCTGCTCCCAGGAGGACCAATTCCAACACCGCACAACCCAGATGGCCTCCTTCTTCAAGGACCGCAGATTCCCCCCAGACGTGATCGACGATGCCCTCCACCGCATCTCCTCCACTTCCCGCTCCTCCGCCCTTGAGCCCCGCTCCTCCAACCGCCACCAAGACAGAACCCCACTGGTTCTCACCTACCACCCCACCAACCTGCGCATACAACGTATTATCCGCCGCCATTTCCGCCACCTCCAAACGGACCCCACCACCAAGGATATATTTCCCTCCCCTCCCCTATCAGCGTTCCGCAAGGACCACTCCCTTCGTGACTCCCTTGTCAGATCCACACCCCCCACCAACCCAACCTCCACCCCCGGCACCTTCCCCTGCAACTGCAGGAAATGTAAAACTTGCGCCCACACCTCCACACTCACTTCCCTCCAAGGCCCCAAGGGATCCTTCCATATCCGCCACAAGTTCACCTGTACCTCCACACACATCATCTATTGCATCCGCTGCACCCGATGTGGCCTCCTCTATATTGGTGAGACAGGCCGCTTACTTGCGGAACGCTTCAGAGAACACCTCTGGGCCGCCCGAACCAACCAACCCAATCACCCCGTGGCTCAACACTTTAACTCCCCCTCCCACTCCACCGAGGACATGCAGGTCCTTGGACTCCTCCACCGGCAGAACACAACTACACGACGGCTGGAGGAGGAGCGCCTCATCTTCCGCCTGGGAACCCTCCAACCACAAGGTATGAATTCAGATTTCTCCAGCTTCCTCATTTCCCCTCCCCCCACCTTGTCTCAGTCGGTTCCCTCAACTCAGCACCGCCCTCCTAACCTGCAATCCTCTTCCTGACCTCTCCGCCCCCACCCCACTCCGGCCTATCACCCTCACCTTGACCTCCTTCCACCTATCCCACCTCCATCGCCCCTCCCCCTAGTCCCTCCTCCCTACCTTTTATCTCAGCCGGCTTGGCTCTCTCTCTCTTATTCCTGATGAAGGGCTTATGCTCGAAACGTCGAATTCTCTATTCCTGAGATGCTGCCTAACCTGCTGTGCTTTGACCAGCAACACATTTGCAGCTGTGATCTCCAGCATCTGCAGACCTCATTTTTTACTCCTTCTTTTTCTTAACCAAACCCTCAATTTCTTTAGTCATCCAGCATTCCCTATACCTACCAGCCTTCCCTTTCACCCTGACAGGAATAAACTTTCTCTGGATTCTTGTTATCTCATTTCTGAAGGCTTCCCATTTTCCAGCCGTCCCTTTGCCTGCGAACATTTGCCTCCAATCAGCTTTCGAAAGTTCTTGTGTAATACCGTCAAAATTGGCCATTCTCCAATTTAGAACTTCAACATTTAGATCTGGTCTATCTTTTTCCATCATTATTTTAAAAAGGATAACTATTTTGCTGCAACAGTACGACAATGGGGCAGGGCAACAGAGTGATTATTTGAACAGGGAGGGGACAGCTGTTGAACAAGGAGGGTACGACCATTTTCAATACTACCTTGGAGCCTCATAGTTGAGATGTGAATGGAGCTTCACTATCAACACCATCCCTCAGTCTCCAGTGAGTCACTGCTGCCTCAGCCCTCGCAACCTGAAGTGATTGTCCTTTGACCACTGTTTGAGGACATACGTTTTAAGGAGCATTTTAAATAGAAGAAAGAATTTTAAATGAAGAAATAAAGGGAGGTGGGGATGCATAGAAGTTCACTTTGAGTCTTCCAGAGTTTAGAGTTTTTGAGATTGAGGGCAGTACAATCTTGGAAGAGCAGTTAAACAGGAGACTGCACTGGAAGCAAGAATGAGAGAAGCACAGACATCTCTGAGGGCTGGCAAAGCTCACAGGGGAAGGGAGGGATGAAACTAGGAGGGACTTAGGAGGAAAGAAGCCAGATGGTCTTGGAGAGGCAAGGAGAGTGCGCAAAGAAGTGACAGATGGAATGTGTGTGAAAAAGTGTCAGGTTATGGACTTTGGTACAAAGAAAATAGTATGGGAAAGGTTTTGGAAATCTGAAGCACAAAGGGTTTGGGAGTCCTAGTTCAGAATTCTCTTCTTCAGGTTCACATGGTAGTAAGGAAGGCAAATACATTGTTAGCATTCATTTTGAGAGTGCTAGAATATAAGAGCGGAGATGTACTGCTGAGGCTGTGTAAGGCTCTGGTCAAACTGCATTTGCAATACTGTAAGTAGTTTTGAGCCCTGTACCTAAGGAAGGAGGTGCTGGCTTTAGAGGGAGTCCAGAGGAAGTTTTACAAGAATGATCCTGGGAATGAAGGATTTGTCAGATAAGGGGTGGGTGAGGACTCTGGGACTGTACTCAATGGAAGAGAGGGTATCTGATTGAAATTTACAGAATACTGAAAAGCTTGGCTGGAGTGGATGAGGAGGTGTTTCTATTGTTATGAGAGACTAGGACCAGAGGGTGGTTAATCTGTGGAAATCATTGTCACAAAAGGCCACGGAGGCCAAGACACTAAGGGTCTTTAGACAGAGATAGACTGGTTCTTGATTAGTAAGGGGATCAAAGGTTACAGGGAGGAGAGTCAGGACTGAACAGTCAGGCGGAGCAGACTTGATGGCCAAATGACCTAACGATGCTCTTATACCGTATCAGCTTATGTGATCTGAACTCTGTTATATGGCACACAGTACAAACCCATTGTTCTCCCATACTTAGACACAGCATATGGGTTCTCTGCAAAATTGTGGCTTTATGTTCCCTTACACAATGTGATTAAATCAAAATAATTAGCACTGCTCAACAAAACTGTCACCTGAAAAGCTCACCAAGCATAAGATATTGCAACACAAACTTGTGTTGGATCTATAAAGGAATACCAGAAAAAGGTTTACAGGGTGCTGCGCAAGATGGCCATGCTTTGTACAGACCATGAAATGGTGAAAACATCAAATTAAAAATGTTAAGGTAAATTTATCAGCAATTCTAAGCAATTGGCAATAGAAAGTGTTTTAGTACATTGGTGTGACTGTGCAGGAGTGAAGTTACTTGGAATTGTGTGCATCTGTGAATTGCTTGGTGAATATTACAGTCATTATATAATGAGCTCAGCATCAAGTTGAAAATAACAATATACGTTCTTGTGCACAAGATCAATCTGTCACGAGTCAAAAACATTTTTTCTAGGGTTAATTGAAAGATTTTCAGAGGAGTATTTTCAGGAGTTCCTTTTTTCCAATCTCAGTAACCATCATTAAATGATAGGGACAAGTAATAAAATTACCTTGGACATTGATTTTTTTGGGGTTTCTTTTTCAAATAGGCATGATAGCACAATTACCAAGGACATTTTTTAAAATAATACTTTATATGAAGATAATCAAATTTTAAACAAAACCAGAAATTGCTGGGAAAACAAAGCAAATCTGGCAGCTTCTGTGGAGAGAAATCAGAGTTAACGTTTCAGGTCCAGTGTTCCTTCTTCAGAATGAAAGACTGATTTCTCTCCACAGACGCTGCCAGACCTGCTGAGCTTTTCAAACAGTTTCTGTTTTTGTTCCATTCTTGAAGCTCGTTGTTTGTAAACAGCTGAATATGAGTGAAAGCTGCAGTAAAGTACAGACTCAGGAAAGGAAGGTAAACTTATCAGAATGTGAACAGTTAGCAAGATACTCCATGACAGATTGGCTTGAAGGAGTTTCAAGGCTGGACCATTCACAATGAGGAATCAAATCTCAGATGTTTTAAATGAGATTTTGTGGCCCACAAAAGGGTGAACTGCTGCAAAATTCATAGGATCTGGTGTGATATCTGACCATCATTTCTCTGTTACGCATACTTACTTCATGTTAAATTTGGGCTGTTAGAATACAAGTTATACCTATCTTGGCACAGCATTAACCTCATTTGTCAATCAACTTTTTATGCCTATTTGAGTATGTTTCATTTTGAATGAATGAGGTATTCTTAATGAAATGAAGAAACCAGGCTGACCTGTTTCTAATGCTAATGCTACAGCAGATACAGTCAATACAGAATACCATTGGCCCTAACACCAATCTGGTTAAGTTTAAAATTTGATATGACTGTCGTGACTATAACGAGGTCAGCCAGATGGACCTCATAGGATAGGAGTTCCTGATTGGGGGTATTAACCTGGTTGAATGAGAAAACCCGAACTGTCATATAAAAAGGGAGAATGTCAGAGATACTGACACTCTGGTACCTGACTCTGTATGAAGCAGTGCTACAGTCAGGGAATGTTCACGTGTGAATAAAGGGTGACGGGATACCATCCTCTGCACAGTTATTTCAGTGCCCAGAAAAAATAGAAGGAGCCAAACCTCACTGATTCTCTCTCTCCCCCTCTGTCCCACACATTGCATCAACCTCCCTCTCTCTGATTGGTTGACCCCTAAGACTTGTTGTCAGACTTTTTGGTTGAATTTGCCCATCGCTCCTGTGTATTTTGAGCGCTGGTGAACAGAGACAGGAGAATTCCGTCAACCTGCTGTTGCTGAAACAATGTGTCAAATGGCCTCCTCCTGTATTGGAATACTTCAGAGATTCTGTAATCTTTGCTACCTTCCCCCACCCTCCGCCCTGACCTATCACCTTCATCCCCACCCCCACTCACAAATTGTACTCTACGCTACTTTCTCCGCACCCCCACCCTCCTCTCATTTATCTCTCTACCCTTCAGGCACTCTGCTTGTCTTCCTGATGAAGGGCTTTTGCCTGAAACATTGATTTTCCTGCTCCTCGGATGCTGCCTGATTTGCTGTGCTTTTCCAGCACTACTCTATTCCAGAACCTGGTTTCCAGCATCTGCAGTCCTTGTTTTTACCTCGTTGATTTTAACCCTACTGCGAATCCTCTTGCTGTGATGCCTGCCTTGAAGAAGTTTTCCTCCTCTCTCTACAAGAGTCTCAGGGAGTCCCTCTCCCACTGCAACTCCCAGGTCCCACTGCAGCTCCTCTGCCCTGAAGCTCTTCAACCAAGTCCTGAAACAAACTCACTACCACAGCCACATTTGCTTCCTCAGTGCCTGCCTCCGTAACCAACTCATCCCACACGGATTCCGGACCACCTTTAAACCAGCAGAGCTTGGACCCGAACAGGACAAACAGTACAGACTACAGATTCAAAAACACCAGCAACGGTTCTCAAGATCCTCCACTCCACGCTCGCAGCAATGCGCCGGCACCTAACCTCTCTACAGTCAGCCCTGCCTCAGCTGAGGGCCACACTCTCTCAGAATTGCAAAGGACCCACTCTGTACTACATCCTCAGGAGAATTCATACTCTCAACAAACAGTATTTCAACACCATGTCAAACATCAAAAACTGTAAGTACAACAAACTTTTATCTACCCACCTCCATAACCAGCACTCCTCAAATATTCCAGAAGATTCCCCTGGCCTCTGGAACTGCTCAGACGCCATTAGCCATGCGGTTGGTGCAGCCACCACCCCCACGGTGATCAGTGATGTCACTTCTGCCCCCATCATGGCAGCCTCCACAGCCATTTCCACCCCTCACAATTCATCATGCACCACACGTGACATCATTTCCGCCCCTCACATCATTGTTGATGTCACACGCTCCATGACTTCTACCCCCCCATACTGCCATGTTTGCCACCACTTCCGCACCCACCAACGCCACTCACATGCATTCTGCTGAGACACCTCCCCACAGGTCCACTGTCACCATCCCCGCCCCCCAGAACCCTGAGGGGAACACCATCCCTGCTCATGACTCCACCCCCATTCCCCCCACCATCACACCTACTCCAGTTACAGGCTCCGACCCCACTCCCAGTTCCATACCCACACCAGATCCCAGCTCCCAGCCCTGCCAAGTTATCACCATCCCTCCAGACCTCCCCCTCAGTGAGGACGAATGATCAGTCCTCAGCAAAGGACTCACCTTCATCCCCCTCCGTCCAAGCATCAATGAATTTAATACACGCCGTGACGTCGAACAATTCTTCCGTCGCCTCCGCCTCTGAGCTTACTTTCACAATCAGGATTCCCGCCCACCTTCCGAGGACCCCTTCGCCCACCTCCAACACACTGCATCCACCTGGACACCCCGCGCTGGCCTATTACCCGCCCTCGACCTCTTCATTTCCAACTGACGTCGGGACATTAACTGCCTCAACCTGTTTACCCCCTCCCCCACTCCAACCCCTCACCCTCACAACGTGCAGCCCTCCAATCCCTCTGCTCCAATCCCAACCTCACCATCAAGCCAGCGGATAAAGGGGGCGCAGCGGTAGTCTGGCGCCCTGACATCTACACTGCTGAAGCCAGACGCCAACTTGAGGACACCTCTTCCTACCGCCCCCTCGACCATGACCCCATCCCCCATCACCAAACCATCATCTCCCAGATCATACAGAACCTCATCACCTCAGGGGATCTCCCACCCACAGCTTCCAACCTCATATTCGGGGAACCCCACAATGCTCAATTCTACCTCCTTCCCAAGATCCACAAGCCTGACCACCCTGGCCAACCCATTGTCTCAGCATGCTCCTGCCCCACTGAACTCATCTCTACCTACCTTGATACTGTCCTATTTCCCCCCAGTCCAGGAACTCCCCACATATGTTCGAAACAGTACCCACGCCCTCCACCTCCAAGACTTCAGTTTCCCCGGCCCCCAACGCCTCATCTTCACCATGGATATCCAGTACCTCGACACCTCCATCCGCCATGACCAGGGCCTCCAAGCCCTCCGTTTCTTCCTCTCCCAACGTCCCCAACAGTACCCTTCCACCGACACTCTCATTCGTTTGGCCGAACTGGTCCTCACCCTCAACAATTTCTCCTTTGAATCCTCCCACTTCCTCCAGACCAAAGGGGTAGCCATGGGCACCCGTATAGGCCCCAGCTATGCCTGTCTCTTCATTGGCTACGTAGAACAGTCCATCTTCAGTAATTACACCGGCACCACTCCCTACCTCTTCCTCCGCTACATTGATGACTGCATTGGCGCCACCACATGCTCCCACGAGGAGGTTCAGCAATTCATCAACTTCACCAACACATTCCACCCTGACCTTAAATTTACCTGGACCATCTCCGACACCTCCCTCCCCTTCCTGGACCTCTCCATCTCCATTAATGACAACTAACTTGACACCGACAATTTTTACAAACCCACCGACTCCCACAGCTACCTGGATTACACCTCTTCCCACCCTACCTCTTGCAAAAATGCCAACCCGTATTCCCAATTCCTCTGCCTCTGCCGTATCTGCTCCCAGGAGGACCAGTTCCACCACAGAACACACCAGATGGCCTCCTTCTTTAGAGACCACAATTGCCCTTCCCATGTGGTTAAAGATGCCCTCCAACGCATCTCGTCCACATCCTGCACCTCCGCCCTCAGACACCACCCCTCCAACTGTAACAAGGACAGAACACCCCGGTGCTCACCTTCTACCCTACCAACCTTCGCATAAACCAAAGCATCCGACGACATTTCCGCCACCTCCAAACAGACCCCACCACCAGGGATATATTTCCCTCCCCACCCCTTTCCGCAAAGACCATTCCCTCCGTGACTACCTGGTCAGGTCCACGCCCCCCTACAACCCACCTTCCCGTCCTGGCACTTTCCCCTGCCACCACAGGAATTGCAAAACCTGCGCGCCCACCTCCTCCCTCACCTCCATCCAAGGCCCTAAAGGAGCCTTCCACATCCAAAGTTTTACCTGCACATCCACTGATATCATTTATTGTATCCATTGCTCCCGATGAGGTCTCCTCTACATTGGGAAGACTGGACACCTCCTAGCAGAGCGTTTTAGGGAACTTCTCAGGGACACCCGCACTAATCAACCACACCGCCCCGTGGCCCAACATTTCAACACCCCCTCCCACTTTGCCGAGGACATGGAGGTCCTGGGCCTCCTCCACTGCCGCTCCCTCACCGCCTGACGCCTGGAGGAAGAACACCTCATCTTCTGCCTCAGAACACTTCAACCCCAGGGCATCAATGTGGACTTCACCAGTTTCCTCATTTCCCCTTCCCCCACCTCACCCTAGTTCCAAACTTCCAGCTCAGCATTGTCCCCATTACTTGTCCTACCTGCCTATCTTCTTTACCACCTATCCACTCCACCCTCCTCTCTGACCTATCACCTCATCCCACCCCATCCACCCATTATACTCTTTGCTACCTTCCCCCATCCTCCTCCCTGACCTATCACCTCCATTCCTACCCCCATTCACCTATTGTACTCTATGCTACTTTCTCCCCACCTCCACCCTCCTCTCATTTATCTCTCCACCCTTCAGGCACTCTGCCTCTATTCCTGAGGAAGGGCTTTTGCCCAAAACATTGATTTTCCTGCTCCTCGGATGCTGCCTGAACTGCTGTGCTTTTCCAGCAACACTATTCCAGAATCTGGTTTCCACCATCTGCTGGAAGTCATTGTTTTACCTTCAGAGATTCTGTGATATGTTACTCCTGACTCAGGGCACCAGCCTATGGAATCACCTCTGAAATTATATGTGCAGTGTCAACAGTTTTTTTGTTGGATTGGTTACCAAATGTTGTCTACCAAACAACATAACTTTATCTCACAAATCAGACCCAGGATAGAAAGGGATTAACATTTTACCTCATCGAGTTGACCTTTTGGCGGTGCCAAGATCCATCAAAATCTGAGTCAGTCCAACAAACAGCTTCAGAATTTGGCTCATGCCAAGGTAATGACCCAGCAAAGACCCTTTAGCCATTTCAACAAAACACAAGTTTGCTTAAAGATCAGAAGTTACAAAATGTAAATGGACAGAAAGAGCAAATAACTGAAATGACAAAATATTTAGTCAGCTAATGCTACGTTTGTAATATAAAATGGCTGCAGTTTCTATTTTTATTGTGGAAACATTGCTGGCTACATTGGTCAAACTAGATTCCTGTAAAATTATCATCTGGATTTCATTACATCGTTAATGTTAACTCATATTATATTTGCAGCTCCCTAACAAACTATTTGTACCTCCTAGAGGGTCATATTGAATACAAAATCTCTTTCCATTTTCTACTGCCCAATTTTCTAACAGCTTGTTCCAAAAAAGCAACAAATAAAGGTTCATACACAATGTCATTTCTGAAAAGAAACAGGAAATCTAATTGTATCTGACCAGCGAACAATATGAAAATAATTCATCACTATTCCCTAGATTATCTTCACAATTCCTCAGATATTACAATAGCCCATAACCATATGCAAAATGTGTACAATCTCTAGAGTTAGGGTTGACAATTAGTGTGCATTATTGTGTCAGCAGTCAGTGACATTTACACCTCTCAAGTGCCTGGGAATATTACGTCCCACAAGAAATTTGAATCTATTATCAACATCCTGGTCACCACAGACTCAAACATAACTGAGCCAACAGATCGGAAAGTGGGTATTCTACACCAAACCGAAGGCAAGTCTGGAATGCCAGCCAGAGAAAGTTAGTGATGCAATGGTAAGATTTGAGCCAGAAGGTTCTGGTTCACCTGAGCAGAGGTGTGTCGTAACATTCCAGAACAGGTGGACTAGAACAGATCAAGACGCTCCTGTGGCACAACAGTAGAGTCTCCACCTCTGAGCCTGGAGGCCTAGGTTCAAGTACCACTTGCTTCCGAAGTGTGTCATAAGAACTCTGAATTAGTTGTTATAAAGATATCTACGTTCCAGATTGAGGCCATCGATGATCACACTCACCATTTCAAACACCTTCTCCTTCCAATGTTCTCTTACTACTATCAACAGGAATCACTGTGGCAACTCAGTGCAGCTGCATCTCCACTACCAGCCGACAAGTTAGGACAGCACATACACATCAATTCAAAATTAGGCATTATTCAAACCAGGAGACATATGACCATTCCTCTATGGCCCCAGAATTCCCACTGACAGCACTCGAGACTACAATGGTTTAAAATGGCAGCCCTGGTAAGCAGTGTAAATATTGATGGACAATCAATGAGAAGAAGCTGAAACCCTAAACATTAATGATCAAGAACCTATCTTGTGACCATTTACTGCCTTGATAATGTTCTGTTTTGTCACTCTAGTGGATGGACATTACATTTCAAAGTCATCTCTATAGAGAGGATGAGATCCCATCCAAAACCATTGGGACTAGAAAAGCAAACTCCATCTCCAAATATCCTTTTGCAGCACCAAACACGAACAATGCCAGGAAAGAAGGACCATCCAGAAAATTAAAGATTTTCATCTGCTCCTTTGTGGTGTGGTTTCAGGTCATGAATAAATACCTTTCTAACACAGTTCCGGAAACACAGTCCAAGTGCTTTAGGAAGATCACAGGTGAGATTCTTTTTGAGCAACAAAACCTTAATAGAAAATAAAGTCCGGCAAAGTATAAAGCATGTGACCAACTTTAAATTAGAATCCCTACAGTATGGAAACAGGCCCTTTGGCCCAACAAGTCCACACCGACCCTCCGAAGAGTAATCCTCTGAGATCTATTCTCCTACCCTAAACTTACCCCTGACTAATACACCTAACACAATGGGCAATTTACTTCATCTGCAGGAGGAAACCCATGCTGACACAGGGAGAATGCACAAACTCCACACAAACAGATAGTCGCTTGAGGTTGGGAATCGAACCTGGGTCCCTGACACTGAGGTAACAGTGTTAACCACTGAGCCACCATGCCACCCACTTGCTACAGTCAGTTTATGTTGCATACAAAATGTACATGATCCTTATTGAATTATTTCCATTTTAGCTTGTTATTTCTCAGCAGTCAGATTAAGGTCAATATGGGGGTAAAATGTTTCATCTCAGGAATAAAGTACATGCACTTTCACTCTAAAGCTTGTTTCACTCCATTTAAACTGTTGAATAATGTCTGATTTTCACACTGTCATTTGCTTGTTGGTGCTATGAAAGAAACCACATTTAAATAAATACACACTCTTGTGTGTTCTGTACTCTCTCAAAGTGGCACTCTTGAATTGTGGCCCTCAAATTGATCTCATCAAACCAACACCAGTAACAGACCAGTGACTGGCAGTATTTTATGGTGTGCTAACAGCATAAACTGCTCTCTCCAGCTCCACAAATAGGTTTTGTCTTCTATACTTTAATTGCAATAATGAGTAATTATCACAATTCAGGGGGACATACTTCACAACTGCTTTTCTCCATTATTTCATTTTACTGAAACCCTAAAAACAGGATTTTTAAAAACATATTTATAGAGAATCAACTCTCTCTAATATTAACCTCTCCCTTCCCCCAGACAACTACAATCCAATTCACCAGAGTGCGAACAGTTGAAAGGGATTAAAATGTTGACTTTTGCTTGGTAATTTGCAACTAAAAAATAAATCTGCATTCCTCCAGGATTCAACTCTTATATTGCATCAGTCTGGGGAGCGTAAGGAGGTGGGCACGGAATTGCTCACTATCAGTGGCCACGCCCACTTTCTGGTCTTGTCTTGCCCCAAATCATTTTCTCTCAAGGCTGTTTCAGGAGAATAAATGCTACTGACCCACAAGCAACATGACAGCCAAGACAGAGATCAGCTCTCCATTTCAACATTAACCTCATCAATCCCAAATAAAATTCAGGTGAGATCAGTACCTCTCCAAGTTAGGGAGACCAAATTGAGTGTTTCATGATTTGTTTGATGGGTTTTGAATTCAGGTATTCATGGTTTTTCTTTATAATCTCACAATTGAAAGATGGCACAGTGAATAGTACTGCTATCTTACAGCACCAGGGACCTGACTTTGATTCCACCCTCAGGAGACAGTCTGTGTGGAGTTTATACATTTTGAGTTTCCTTCCATGGTCCAAAATTGTCCACAGTGTCCATGGGATGTGTAAGCTAGGTGGGTTAGCCATAGGAGAATGCAGAGCCATAGGGTGGGCTAGGTTTGGATGGCTACACCATTGGCAGTGGGCAGAGATTTAAGGATTTGGGAAGACCCACTTACCTTTAAGGAGATCAGACTTGAAGATCTAGATATTTTCCTTTTCTCTTGGCTCAGTTTCGTTTATTTCTGCTTTTCTATTAAATTCTGTTCTTTTTCATCTAAGATGGCATGAGAGAATGACAACATTGTGCACTTTCCACTGTACTCCTATATCCCTGTATTTGAGTAATTCTAATGCTAATTCTGGTGATCAGAGTTTGAATCCAATCATGGCAGACGGTAAAATTTAAATTCACGAGAAAGCTGATCTAATGTCAACCACGGTTAGTAAGTTTGCAGGTGACACCAAAATTGGAGGTATAGTTGACATAACCTCCTTCACTGTCCAAGTACAATGGAATCTTGATCAGATGGGCCAATGGGCCGAGGAGTGGCAGATGGAGTTTAGTTTAGATAAATGTGAGGTGCTGCATTTTGGAAAGGCAAATCAGGGCAGGATTTGTACACTTAATGGTAAGGTCCTGGGGAGTGATGCTGATAAAAGAGACCTTCGAGTGCAGGTTCATAGTTCCTTGAAAGCGGAGTTTCATATAGATAGAATAGTGAAGGTGGTGTTTGGTATGCTTGCCTTTACTGGTAAGTGCATTGATTGTAGGAGTTGGGAGGTCATGTTGTGGACATTAGTTAGGCCACTATTGGAATACTTCATGCAATTCTGGTCTCCCTGCTATAGGAAGGACATTGTGAAACTTGAAAGAGTTCACAAGGGTTTCCAGGGTTGGAGGGTTTGAGCTATAGAGAGAGGCTGAATAGGCTGGGGTTATTTTCCCTGGAGCATCAGAGGCTGAGGGATGACTTTATTGAGGTTTATAAAATCATGAGGGGCATGGATAGGGTAAATAGACAAGGTCTTTTCCCCAGGATGGGGCAGTCTAAAGTTAGAGGGCATAAGTTTAAGGTGAGACGGGAGATTTTTAAATGGTACCTAGGGGGCAACTTTTTCATGCAGAGGGTGATGCGTGTATGGAATGAGTTGCCAGAAGAAGTGGTGGAGGCTTGTATAATTACAATATTTAAAAGGTATCTGGATGAATATGAATATGAAAGGTTTAGAGGGATCTGGGCCAAGTGCTGGCAAATGGGACTAGATTTATATAGAATATCTGGCCGGCATGGACAAGTCAAACCGAAAGGTTTATTTCCGCGTTGTACATCTCTATGACACAATGACTCCGTGTAATCATTGTTAGTTGGTTGTCATAAAAAATATCTGGTTCACTCATGTGTTTTGGGGAAGGGAACTTACCCGGTCTGATATACATATGATTCCAGACCCACAGCAATGTGGTTGTCTCTTAACTGCCCTCTGGGAAATTAGGAATTGGAAATAAATACTGGCCCTCTATCCCCTCATCTTGAGCAACCAAAAATAAATTTCATTTTTATTTCAGAAATCAAGCATTGGGAGGATTTTGATTTTAAATTCAGGTCTTCTCTGTCCTTGTAATGCAAGCACTGAGAGGCAGGCATTAACATTGTCCTGTCGTCATTGGCCTTGACATTCGTCATGCTACAGAGTCTACAGGTAAGTGCAGTGCATAGTAACTGCACACAGGTGATTTGTTGTGAATCATGTACACCAGCCAGCTCCAACGATTCATCTTAAAGCTTGTACTAAATGAAGATTGTTGGAATCATATCTAAAATATTAACCTATTTTCTCATTTAAATACTGACTGGCCTCTACTGTGATTCTAAAACATTATTAATTAACCTCAGTAAATGGAGAAAACTG
This sequence comes from Hemiscyllium ocellatum, assembly GCF_020745735.1. Lineage (NCBI taxonomy): Eukaryota > Metazoa > Chordata > Chondrichthyes > Orectolobiformes > Hemiscylliidae > Hemiscyllium > Hemiscyllium ocellatum. The sequence goes on along the minus strand of NC_083402.1, from coordinate 152,460,696 downwards.
GGACTGAGTTAATTCAGACACGGACTTTTCACCTCTGTCAGATTCTGTAATAATTACACACCAGTCTTGACAAAAGAGTACAAGCATTACATCTGTTATTTCATTCAACAATTACTGCATTTCATGTGTTATGACTCTAATTTGTGACAGGTTACAAGACTTCCTTAATCAGATTTCATAATTTATATTATTCTAGGGTTTTCTGATGTATTACTGGGTCAGATTATAAAAGTTAAATTCCTGTGAGACCGACATACAGGAAACCACAAACCACAGACATGGAGCCAGTTCCCCTCAATGTTACAAATACTTAATTCATTAATTACAATTTATCCCGTATGACTGACTGTATTGAAAGCAAGCATTTCATACTTCATAAATATCTGAATATTTAATCAGTTGTCTGACAGACATACTTATCACCTACTAGACTCCCTAAATTAAGTAAAATTGCACTTCCACATCATCATTGCAAGTTTTAAATCATCAGGTGGTTTTAAACGTATGTGCTGAAAGGGACTTCTTATTCACAAATCTTTTCAAAACATCTACCATCATTAGAAATATAGAAACAGAAAGTTAAAAATCACAACATCAGGTTTTGGTCCAACAGATTTAAGTGGAAGCACTAGCTGTTGGAGCGTCGCTCCTTCATCAGGTGGTAGTGGAATACACGGAGCCGCGCTCCGAAAGCTAATGCTTCCAATTAAACCTGTTGGACTATAATCTGGTGTTGTGTGATTTTTAACTTTGTACACCCCAGTCCAACACCAGCATCCCCAAATCATGACTACAAGAAATAGGAGTAAGCCTTTTAACCCCTTCAACCTGCTTCAGTATACAATGAGATCATATCTAATCTGCAGCCCAAACCCATATCTACCCCAATTCCCTTAATACCCGTGAATAATAAAAAATTATTGATCTCAGTTTAAAACAAACAACTGAACTAGAATGGATTGCTTTTTGTGAAAGAGTTTCAAACTTCTAACATTCTTTGCATCTAGAATAGTTTTATACATAGTAGTTTCATTCCTAAAAGTTCTGGCTCCAACTTTTAGATTATGCCCCTTAGTCATAAACTCAACAACTAGCAAAAATAATTTCTCTCCATCTACTGTAACTATTTCCCTGAATAATTTGAAAACCTGGATCAAATAATCCTTCAGTAATTACATGACACAGATTAAAGATAGTTTTTTGGTAAGAAAAACTTTCTGCAACAATCAGAATTGTTGACGACATTCAACACATCAATCTTTATTTTCAAATGATTGCTTGTTTTCAATGACTACTTCACGGCTCCATTGACTATAGTGCACAATGTGAGCCTTGTGTGGGTTATTGTGCGGATTATTCTCATGACCATACCTTCGTAGTACGCTGTTTCCTTACCTTTTTTCCCCTCTCCCCACATTTCTTTAAATAATTGACCCTTTGTTTGCAGGAAGGTTCTCAGATGCTTTGGTCATTATTCATGCACAAGCAGTCACAGATTATTCAACCTCTGAGCTCCAGCCTGCCCTGATCACCATAAATATTTTTTAAAACCCTCCCAGATCTGGTACCTGGTGGAGTTTTAGAAGACTTTCTTTCTTTTACAACACAGTGGTATGGAGCATATTCATAGTCAACATACCAATGCCTAAGCTGAGATCAGGTAACACAGTATAGACTACTGACGAAGATTAATGATTGAACTTAATGGACTTACTTTTCAAGTCTACCGAGTGGACAGTTTGTCCTCATAGAACCCACTTGCTTTAAATTGCATTGGTATTAAGGAAATGAATACAGGTCTACAACAATCATACAATGTAAAATTAAGTTAATATCATTGAAATATACAAAGTATGAGAGTATTGAGTACTGAGCCCTGCAGAATGCAACTGGAGCCAACCTTCAGACATACAAAGCCAATTTTGGATGCAACTTGCCACTTTCTCATAGATCCCTTGAGTTTATAAGGTTCTAACCAATCTGCTACAAAGAAACTTGTCAAAAGTCTTGCTAAAATTCATGTTGACTACAAATGCAATAAATTAGTCCAATATGACATGTTCTTAACTCCATGCCTTCGAGCAAATACATTACGAAATGGCAATTTATACTATTTCCCAGAACTTTTTTCAATAATTTTGCCATTACTAAAGTTACGTGAAATAGCTATAAATAAATATGCTCATCCCCTCCTTTAATGTTAAACAGCAGAACTCCAGTGCTCTGACTCCACGTCTGTAGGCAGAGAGGATTAGACAATAACACAGTGTCAGCCATTTCTTTTTTTGCTTATCTTGGTAGCATGTGGTACATGTCGAGGTGATGTGTCCACTTTCAAGTACAAGCATATTAAATATCACGTTTTCTCCACAAAGTTTATACCATCCAATATTGGTATCATCTTCAGCAACAATCTCCAAACCATCATTCTCTTCGTGGAAACAGGTGCAATGTATTATTTAAGAATCACTCCTGTGTCTTCCTTGTTCTAACATACATCACCTTTTCCGGCTTTTATCAGCCGTAGTTTTTGATTAGATTCCCTACAGTGTAGAAACAGGCCATTTGGCACAGCAAGTCCACACCGATCTCTGAAGAGTGACCCACCCATACGTTTACCGCTGACTAATACACCTAACCCACACATCCCTGAACACTATGGGCAATTTAGCATGGCCAATTTACCTCACCCGCACACCTTTGGACTGTGGGAGGAAACCGGCCCACCTGGAGGAAACCCACACAGACACCGGGAGAATGTGCAAACTCCACAGAGACAGTCACCTGAGGCTGGAATCGAACCTGGGTCCCTGGTACTGTGAGGCAGCAGTGCTAACCACTGAGCCACAGTGCCACCCCAAGTGTTTTCTTATATATCATTTTAGTATTTATTCATTCATAAAACAATATTTTCTTGACTTTACTGGTCAATATGTTTTCAACCTACACAGTTCAACCCATGAACCCAATCACAACTCATATACTTGGCTTCTTGATGCATTGAGCTCCTGAAATCTGACAAATAGGTTTCTTCTTTTTTGTGCCCTATCTCACTCTGATCTGGTGAATCTGGATTTGGGGATCCCAACCCTTTTCCACAAATAACTAAACAAAATGAGGTTAGAAGTGCACAGGGGGTCAGAGTTCAATTTTTCTGCCCAAATATAAATACTGAATTGTACAAAGAAGAAACAAAAATGAAATACAGAAATGATGTTAAATAGAGAATCTAATTTGGGACATATCACTTCCTATCTGAATTGGGACTACAGAATGTTAAATCTTCCCCAACCCAAATTATGAAGTGAAAGAAATAACTGTGGATGATGGAGATCTGAAACAAAAGCAGAAATTGCTGGAGAAACTCAGCATATCTGGCAGCATCAGTGAGGAGAAAGCACAGTTAACATTTCAGAAGAGTTCTATTGAATGGCCACTGAGCCCAAGACATTAACCTGCTTTCTCTTCAAGGATGCTGCCACTCCTGAGTTTTTCTAGCAATTTCTGTTTTGTTCCAAATTATAATGTGTCTAAAATATAGGTCTCTATTACGATACCAAGCAGAATGTCCAACTTCTGCTGAAGCTGAAAGTTCGATCTGATGAGGTAATTTAAGGGAAGTTCATGCAAAATGCAAACATGTATTTCTATTTATATAACTCTGAAGTTGCACAGACTGAACATTCATCAAGTGACTGGAGCCCTGACTTTATCCACTCTCTTTCCACTCTGAACTGAAATAACTGAGTGCACATGACATGTGGGATTCTTAATGTCATCTGAACTACCTAGATTTCCAGCTTCAGTGAATTAGTGTTTTCTCAGACTGGCCCTGCCCTGTGGTAGTGTTGTCACTCAGAATTGAATATAGAAATTCAGACAATACTGCATGTGTAACAGGTTTAAGTTAGTAGCAATCACTGCTGATCATGGGGCGTCACACAATTTGTATAAATACTGAGGAAAACATCCATCAGCACCAATCCACCTTCTTTATTGAGCAAACACCTCCATGGCACCAGGTTCTGAGAGACCCACAATTCTAAGTATAACCGAGCAGAAGGCTGACAGTCAGCTATTGAGGAGTGCCTTTTGAACTGGAATGTATTTGGTACGTAGAGGAAAATAAGGCAAAAAAAAAGTTTATGGCCCTGTTACCTCATTTGTTTGATAATTTCACAGTAATACCTACTTCAAGTATAAACAGCTTAGATATCCTGCCTGGGGATCCCCAAGAATAAAAGGGTAATGCAATGGTAATTAAAAAAACTCAGCTGCATAAAATGCCTTCCCTTCCTTCCTCGGTTCCGTGTCTGTAAACTATGTGCTCAAGTTCACAGGAGATTAAAGCTCAACCCTAGATTTTCTTATCTACATAAGAAGAATGGCCCACTTTCATACCAGTTTGTGTTCTCTTGCACTGCTTTTATTTGTCAAATGTGAATTCCACAACTGCACAACAGATGTGGGGAAAAATGATCATCAGTAAAGATTTTAATAGATTTTCTGAGGGCATTCCTGAGCAACTTCCACACTGAAAGTTCAAAACCATGAACTGTTTTCCTGAAATTGACATTCACCAGTTATAGCACTGCAGAAAGAAAAGAAAAAAATAACAAACACAAAGTGAAAAATTAGCAAGGTTGCCACTAGAATTTCAGTAAGGTATAATGGTGGGTTTGTGAAATCTGTTTGTGTGTCTACTTGAAAAAGACTAAGTGCACTTGAGGATTTGGCCCTCCAAATGAGAGTGCTGTCTGGAGACAGTATTTTGATTTGCGTAACATTGCAATGCAGTGATGGTGATAAAAATAATAAGCGACGTGGTGAACTGAGTTTTGTACTTTTAAAAATAATAGGTTAAGTGTACAAAGTTAAATATTACACAACACCAACTTTAACTTTCAACATCATTATACTGATTTGGAAACTGGCCTTAGTGGTGCTACAGTAACAATGGTACAGTGAAATCTCCATCACCTATAGTTCGATCACCTGTCTTCTTGATTGTCATAATTCCCACAAGATAATGCCATTCAGGTGAGATTGGCTCATTATAAAGCCTTCTCACAACAATCTCCTGTGGAATGTAAATCAAATTCACAATTCAATATTTGGCTCAATTTTATATCTGGAACATGACTGAAATGTCCAGCTCAGAGAAGGCACTCGAATGAGAGAACAAGGAAAACATTTCAAAGATTCCCTAAAGACTTCCCTCAAGAAAGGTAACATACACACCAACAATGGGAGACCCTCAGTCAGAAAAACCGACTTAGAGGAAGCTCTAAGTGACAGGAAAGGATATTCTTTTCCAGTGTGAAGAGATTGGATTCTTTGAGAACACTTGTCAGCGAGTGTAAGTATGGAAAAGAAACCAGAGATGGGAATCCCAGTGAACCTAAGGCCAAGAACCACTTCCACGTCTCGGCAACACCAGCCAGGTGGGAGATGTGGCTCTAGTATTGGGCTCATCAGCTGCACACAAGGACTGATGGAGACCCAGGACCACTCGCCGTGGTGGGGAGTGAAGGTCTGCACGAGCACCACTCCAACCACCAGGAACTCCAGTTCCCTGACTGTAAATAGTGGTGCAGATATCCCCAGACTGCGATGTCCAGGTCAACTGTGCTGGGCAGCTATAAATTGTCAATACTCATCCTGATGCACCATTGGCTTCCAAAGCTGGACCTGGAGCAGGTTGTCCCTGCGTTGCGAGTTAATCCAGGAACAGCAGGTGGTAAGACAGGGTGGAAATCAAATGTGAGACATGCCATTTGATAGTTCATGAAGTAAGTCTCATCAAATATAGTGAGAAATCCTTCTAGGACACATGGAGACAACCTAAATAACGCAACGCAATTTCTTTGGCCAAATCTGTAAGATTCAGCCCTTTCTGACAGTCAGATAGTAAACATAATGGGAAACAAGAGAACTCTGGATGCTGTAAATCAGAGACAAAAATCAGAAATTGCTGGAAAAGTTCAACAGGTCTGGCAGCATCTGAGAACAGAAATCAGACATAACGCTTCTGTATAAGTAACTCTTCCTCAGTTCTGGGTAAGAGTCACTCAATCCGGTACAGAGGGGCAACATTTTCTCAAATTGCTATTTCTGAAGGAACCATAAATTTATATCTTTAGAATGATTTTACAAGAAATGCAGAATACATGGTCTAATGTACTTACTATACTGTTAACATGTGATACCTATTCATATTCTGGGATTTATAACTGATCAGAAACAGAACTGGAATCACAATTAAGACAGTGACTACAAGAGCAGGTCAGAGGCTGGGAGTTCTGCAACATGCAACTCACCTCCTGACTCCCCAAAGCCTGTCCTCCACCGACAAGGAATAAGTCAGGAGTGTGATGGAATACTTCTCACTTGCCTGGATTGGTCCATCTCCAATGACACTAAAGAAATTTGACACCATCCAGGACACAGCAGCCTGCTTGACTGGCTCCCCACCCACTACCATCAGTATTCATTCACTGAATCATCAATGCACAGGGGCAGCCATGTTTACCATCTTCAAGATGCACTGTAACAACTCAACAATGCTACTCCAACTCCAGTAACCGCTAATTTCTAGAAGGACAAATTTATGACTGTTTATCAACTTCTGCCAATATATTATAGATTTATACAACATAGAAAAGGTCAATTGGCTCATTGAGTCTGCATTGACCTAGCTACCAATAAAGGTGCCCTAATCCTAATTTCCTGCACTTGTCCCATACCGTTGAATGTTACAACATTTGAAGTGCTTGTCCAATTTTTCTTTTAAAGTTTGTAAAGTTTCCAACCTCCACTACCTTCCCAGGCAATGTATTCCAGATTCCCACTAACAGTTGAGCAAAAACATTTTACTTCCCAAAATCTCCTCAATCTCCTGCACCTTACCCTAAAACTATGCTGCTTTGTGATTGACCCCTCAACCAATCTGCTCTCTATTCACCCTGTCTATACCTCTCATATTCTTAAACACCCCAACAAGCCTCATCTCAGTCTTCTCTGCTTTAAAGAAAACAATGCAAGCCTATCAAGTGTCTCCTTATCAATAATGCAAATATTTTGTGTTGAATTTACTGGAGTGACTGAAGAATAAAGTACAATGCCTTTCCTTGCTGGAGAAAGACTGATGCAGCTTTATGAGTATGCACTTGAACAAAATAACAGAAATTGTTTGTGTGAGGACAGAGAAACATAAAACACAGCAGCAGTAGCACATCATTCAACCCTTCCAACCTACTCCACCATCCAATCCCATATTCCTACTCCGCCATTTTCTTACTCTCCCCACACCCCTCGACGCCTTTGAAATCTAAAAATGTATCTCCTTCTTGATTATATTCAGTTACTCAGCCTCACATTAGCATACGGTCCAGCAAAACCAAATAGGGCAATTATCAGATGGTGAGTGAAATCACAGCACATTGGGACTCTAGTAACGGTGAAAGTCAAAGAGTTTGTATATGTTTGTCGTGATAAAACCAGCCCTGCAACAACACCCAAGTAATTTAAGTGGATGGTGCCTTGTGAGGCCTTCGCAATCAAACCTTTGGTAAACTCTCTAGCTCAAAACAAATAAAAGATACAGATCATCTAAACTAAAATCAGAAAACACTTGAAATAGTCAGCATTTGTGGAGACAGAATCAGAATCAAAGTTGTAATTCAAAGCCTGTTCACCAGAAGAGGATAAAGGATAAACTTAAGCTGTAATGGTATCTATTATGTAAGAAGCAGGTAAAAGGGGGTCAGAAGTAAAGAATCATAGTGATGGGGAGGAAATTCTATTTCATGTAAATAAAGGCCATTTCAACAAGACAACTGTAGACTAGCTTACTGGTGTATTAATTCAAAGCAAGACAGCAGCTTTAGAATAGAGAGAAAAAAAATTACATTTCTTAAGTCACAAAAAAAAGAAAAATACAATGTGATAATTGAAAGATCTTACTTGTTGATATGAACAATTCTGTTTTGTTATTACTCCTTTATTCTCTTATTTAGAATTATTTCTCTTCACTTATTTATATGATGATTAATATACTTGCCTTATACTCCCTTCGTTAGGAGTTAAGCTTCCCTAATGAAGACATTAGACTAGAAACATGCTCCCAGCCATCCATCAATGGTGTTTCACAGCTAGACCTTGGGAACGTTTGGAAACTGGTTACGATGACTCAGTCAGGTTTTCCTCTCTTCCTATCAAAATAAAATGCTGTGGCCACTCTGAACCATGTCCTTAAACTAGCTGACTGAGGTTGTGAATATTTTTGTGTGAAATTGCACATCCAAACTCAAAGCCTACCTGGGCATCCATCTGCTTTTACAGTTTTACAGTCATAGAGTCAGAAATGTACACAGAGAAACAGAACCTTCAGTCCAACTTGTCCATGCTGACATGATATCCGAAATTAATCTAATCCCATTTGCCAGCACTTGGCCCATATCCCTCCAAACCCTTCCTGTTCATATACCCATCCAAATGCCTATTAAATGTTATAATTGTACCAGCCTCCACCACTTCCTCTGGCAGCTCATTCTGTACACATACCACTCTCTGAGAAAAAGTTGCTACTTAGGTCCCTTTTAAATTTTTCCCCTCTGACTTTGAACCTATGCCCTCTAGTTCTGGACTCCCATACCCAGGGAAAAGACCTTGTCTATTCACCTTATGCATGCCCCTCATGATTTTATAAACCTTTATAATGTCACCTCTCACCTCCAATTCTCCAGGAAAAAACAGCCCCATCCTGTTCAGCCTCTCCCTGTTGCTCAAATTCTCCGACCCTGGCAACATCCTTGTAAGTCTTTTCTGAACTCTTTCAAGTTTCACAACATCTTTCCGACAGGAAGGTGACCAGAATTGCACACAATATTCCAACAGTGGTCTAACCAATGTCCCGTACAGCCTCCCAACTCCTATACTCAATGCACTGACCAATAAAGGAAAGCACACCAAGCACTATCTTCACTATCCTATCTACCTGCAACTCCACTTTCAAGGAGCTATGAACCTGGACTCCAAGCTTTCTACCCATTTGGTGACATTGTCCATTTTCACTGTATTCCTGGTCTTTTGGAATGTGAGCACACATAACAATAAACCTACTTCTAATTTTAAGTCCGTCCATTTCAAAAAAATCTTACTTATAAAAATTTAACAACCATCAACATTATGTTGTCTACACATTCCATTCTACACAGTGTTCTACACATGAACAATAATAAGTGTTGGCACTAAAAGCTTTGTTACAGTTTTGGTGAAATGTCAAAACATTGACACTGGTAGAACTAAAACACAGAGGATTAAAATGTTCAATACCTTAAAATAGACAGAAGGATTGCACTGTCTCATTCACCCATGTCCATTCAATGTGCTGCAACCAGCAAGGTAACATTCTATTTCCTGCTGTTGGAAGTGCTTGCTGTGTGAACACAGCACTACATTGTTCATTGGCACCACACATCAGCAGGCAACCAGATACCATGAGCAGCCTGTAACTACTTAAGGTTACAAAGTGCCTCAACAAACAAACAAACAAACAAACAGTGGGAGCTTTCTGAAAAGCGAGTGTACGGTGTAACACTTATAAGAATGGCTGATATGTGAGAGCTAGCATTTCTGATGATGCACAGGAGGGTTTGATGCAAGACACAAACAAGTGAGATATCCTGAATCCACAGGAAATTATGCATAAGGCTCAGGAGTTGTTGGAAAGCAGTAACATTGGAAGTCAATGCTAGGACTGTTGCTTCAAGAACACTAATGCTGTGCAGGAAAAACTTTAAAATCTGACAAGAGTTGTCAAGATGGCTACAAAGATACTTTATTTTTAATATTGCTCACAGGACTTAAGTATTGAAAGATTGTGGAAAGTGGATTTATTTCTTTTTTTGTAAATACGTCTGGATTGGTTTCTCGAAAAGAGGTCACTGAAAATTGTCATGCATGACTGAGGTAATGGGAATCAAGCCTCACCATTTCTCAGACTTGTCATAAAAGTTACAAGATTTTTAAAATTATGCAAAGATACCCCAATTTAACTCATTTTCAGATTCAGCTAGACCGAAAACATGGATCAGGTTTCTATACATAACAAAAATGATTGCTCATTATAATTAATTATGAGCCATCGCCATACAGGTCTCCTGGTTTTAAACATAAAACAGGTATTCGTCTGCATCTGCAAGGGTTCCATTCCTGAGAATACGTGTAAATGATAAAAGATGTAAGCGTGAAGTTTGTTAAAAAGAGATTTTAAAAATCAAGGATATGCAATTTTTATTGTTCCTTATTTTTTGGCACAGATAAGCGAATTCATGATTCGTGATTTTGCAGATGCAGAGAATTTAATGTATATATTGTATATACACATGTAAAAAGAAAGAAAATCTGGGTGTTATGGACAAAAGGAAAAACTGGGAAAGAAATTCAGTAGTTTCTGTTCAAGACAAAGTTAAAAATCACACAACGCCAGATTATAGTCCAACAGGTTTAATTGGAAGCACACTAGCTTTCGGAGCGATGCTCCTTCATCAGGTGATTGTGGAGGGCTCGATCGTAACAGAATTTATAGCAAGAATTTGCAGCGTGATGTAACTGAAATTATACATTGAAAAATTGATTGTCTGTTAAGCCTTTCATCTGTTAGAATACAGTGATAGTTTCACTTCTTTCATGTGTAAATCACAAAACCCTTCTTTTAAAGTTGCATTCTTTTCAAGACAGTTATGGAAACAATTCATTGGTTAGACTGTTGCTTCTCATTCATCTTTCTCCAGGTGCCTCTATTGGCTCATAAATGACATAGGGTGGCTGTTTATAGAAGGAGGCCATTTGACTCGTCGAATTCATACTAGCTCCAGAAAGAGTTCCCCAGTTAGTCCCATTCTCCAGCCCTCTCTCCACATTCCTCTACATTCATCACTTTCAAATGAAAATGCAGCTTCCTTTTGAAACCTCCAATGGAAACCACCTCCATCGTTTCCAGTGTTTCTTCAAATGCACCACAAACTCTGACCTGTACTATCCAGAAAGACAGTGGAGAATCCCACTGCCTGTAATCTAACACCATCCTGCAGTGGTAAAATAATTCCATTCTTTCAGCATTGCTGGGTCAAAATCCTGGAACTCCTTTCTACCACAACCATGGATATACCTTCACTGTATAATGCTGCTGTGCAAGAAGGTGACTTGGGGCCAGTTAGGTTTGGACAATAAATGCTATCTTTGGCAGCAACGCACATATCCCACAAATAGTTTTAAAAGTTACAACACGGTGTCCGGGGCAGCAGGCCAGACCCACCCCTCCAGAGCAGAGTGTATACCAGTCTGTGCATATTTTCTCTCCCAATACAGATGCATCAAATACAGGAAAATGTCCAACTTGAGCTACTCACCTTAGGAGCCCCAATGTACCCAGAGCCTTTCTGATGAATCTAAACTGTCATAACATTATGTGAATAAAAAGCTCTTCTGATGGGTTGTTCAATAGTTAATTCTCATTCAATGTCATTAAAACAGGTCATTTACCACATTGTGGGACATGAATATGTGCAAATTGGCCATTACATTATCTATGCTACTGTATTTTAAAAGTTCTTCATTGGCTGAAAATGCTTTGGGGACATTCCAGGGATATTAAAAGTATGATATAAAAGCAAAAGTCTTTCTTATTTAGTCTATATTGCACAAAATAAATTTTAACAATCAAACCTCATTTTGAAATCTGTGTTCTTATTCTGAAATCACCTCATTTCATGCTTAAAACGCCAAATATTTTGTAGGCGCACATAATTTCAGTTCACAGTCTCCTATTCAAAGACTTTTGAGAACTCTGTAATGATTGAGATATATTAGCTTCTTTTAATATCTATACTATATGACTGAAACTGATTTGTAACTTCGCAGATTTAATGCAAGACTAGCTATTGAAAGTTACAAGAAATCACACTAATAGTCTGCTGTCTAGCCTTAACAATTTCCAAGCGAGTCCCAGGGGCACAGTTACTTTAGGTGCTAGAAAATTACAGTTGAACCATGAGTTGCACAACTTTTGTACACGATAGCTCAGATATATTCTTCTGAATTTTAGAACCTTTCATCATTTTCTTGAAACATTCATGCATTGTTAGAAAACCAGAAAGTTTCTTTCCATTATCTGATTAAATCAAATAGCAACAGGTCTCCATAGTTCTAGACAAACACTAATATAAATGATTGGATCAACAATCAATTAGATCGGGATTGCTTCAATTCTTGTCTTCCAGCGTTCACTCCACTGAGATTGAGGGGGCAAAATGGAAAGGAATCTAACTTCCATAGGACAGTGGGTAGACGTATTAGAATGGACAGTCGACAGTGGGTAGATGTGTTAGAATGGACAATCAACAGCCGCATGTCGGTTGTAAATGTTCACAAGTGCGGGAGAGGAAAGGACTCCAATGCTTCCCATCGCCCCGGCTAGTCATTTCTAAGGTGGTTGATCTGATTTAACACATATCGATATTTTATATTTATTTATCCAGAGTTATTATATAAACATAGGTATTTTGTTTTAATGCCTTTAGTGGTCAAAATTACTTCTTCATGGACCCACATTCACCCACTGATATTTCTCAAATCACTTGACACACAATTTCTACAATGCCCAGTTGCACCAACTCTCAACGTAAGTCCTAGCACTGTTCCTCCCTGGTATTTTTGCCTCAAAAGGAAGCAATTGAGCTCCTGCCTTTTATGTCACAAGTTTTAAACTCACAAAGGACAGAGGCTGACTAAAATTTCAGAGTAAGTACGACTCCCATCACACCTAAATGACATTATAGTGAAACGGCAATCAGAACTCAAAGCTAGAAGAGAATATTATAAAAGTTCTATTTGGAGCATATTAGGAAAAAAATGAGATCTTTGAAGCATACTCTACGAGAGCGATGTCTAACTGGTGAGATTCAGGTGTTCTCCATAGAATAGTGTTACAAGAAGCTCACGAGTGTAGAGTCTGAGACAACTTTACAATGTTGAGCCAGGACAGACAAATAGGTTCCATTGTTCACTCTTGTAACAACAGTCATATTGTTAGTGTTTCTTTCTCCCAGAGTGACAGCAAATTTCCTTTCAAATGGTCCTGAATACTTCATATATCTTTGCACATTTACATTCATTGACTTTTTCAAATCCTGTTATCTGACTTGCAAGTTTTCTGATCCTTCACCTAGACAAGATTTCAAAAGTTTCGAGTTTGTACACTGTAAACTCATGGTCATTATTTCTGAATTACCTCAAATGATTGCACATATTAACAAGTGGCAGAAAAGAGACAAACACATGCAGCAAAAATGTAAGGATAATCTGAGAATCATCAAACTTGATAAAACACAGCATCTGAACATTATTCTGTGATGGGAATACCAGCCTGTTGTCCTGTACCGTGCCATAAATGGGAACTATCCACAAGGTTCCTCCTTGTAGCCTAAAGGGCTGGAAAATGACCTCATTGATGTTAATGACTGCCGAAGACTCACTTAAAAGGCAGAGATGCATTTAATGAAGAGAGGGCCAAAGCCAAACAGCTGGATGGATCGAAAATAAGTAACTCCACTCCAAACCATTCACTTCAAACTCCACTCCAAACCATTCACTTCAAACTCCACTCCAAACCATTGACTCCAGGTCTTCTCAAGACAAAGTAAATTGTGATAGCAAGAAAGCAAAGAAAGCCAAATGCTGAACAATTATAAAATGATTTGCCTTTGCATGCTCAAATCTTTTCCTTAGTGAAACACATTAGGGGCTTGAAGAATTGTTTTAGGTCACAGCTTTTTTTTATAGCTATTATCAGCTTCAACAAGATTTTATTACTTTTCCTTAAAGATGTAAGTTAAGTATAGAGTTGGAACTTTCTCATGAAACCTCAAGGCACTTTGAAATGTTTAACATTGCAGCAAACACACACTACTTTTGAGGATCTGCACTTATATTTTGTAATATGAACCGCCTGACTTACATTGAACCTCACTGTAATATCAAGGTACCTAAACTTGCCTCATAGTTTCACAAAAGTTGGGATCTATTATCAGACTTGCGGAGGGTGGAACGCATAAGGACCTGGCAATATGTAACTATCCTGAAACTAACACTGCTGCATGGAAGCACCTTTTTCCTTCTTTGGTAACAAACTGAACTATGGACACCTTCACCCCTCCATCCATCCTCAGACCCTCCAACCATCCCACCACCTCCTGTCTGATCTCTCAACTACTGTGCCAGCCCAAGAATAGCCCAGGCTAAACACACTAAATTCTACAGGGAGGATATTTAATCTTGAGGATTTATTAAAGCCATAGTTATTGTGCTGCTTTCAACAATCTTTTTGTTTTGACGATAGAGGATAATGCGCGTCTCGGAAACTATCCATATTCTCCTTAAGTGGATTAGACAAGGTTGAATAAAACTTTAAAAACTCAAATTCTTTCATTTTGATGACTGTTGCTGCTACTTTGCTCTAATGGGCCAAATGGGCCATTAGTTTCACTGTCTGTCTCTACCTTCAGAATACCATACTTCAAATTTAAATAAGAGAAATTCAATCTCGCTAGTCAGTAACTGGTATTTTTGGAAAGTTCAATATTTAACTGTTTCTGAGCAGTGGTGGATGAACAAGAGTACTATACATATTATGAACTAGAAATGGTCATGGTGATACAAACTACAGGGCGTTCTGCTTTAACACATGTTTCATTAACGCAAATTCGCTATAACACGATTGTCAAATTGGAGCCACTCTTTCTAAAGTGTGAACTTTTAAAGCATGTATTGGTTATAATGTAACTTAGGCCACATTAGTTTAAATGATGCTGGTATTACGCGATTTTCACATAACACAGGATTGCATAAGAACAGAACTATTGTGTTATAACAGAACCAACTGTATGATTTAACTGCAAACTAGATACCCAAGTTTCCAAAACGGTGGTTAGGACAGGCACACTGATTACATTCTGCAATGCATGCGATACTCCACACTGCTAAATACTGAACAAGATCAGTGTGTGGAGGTTCAAATCTGAAATAGTGCAAGAACTTTGGGACTTGGATGCTTATTTGAGGTCCTAGTACTAAAACTGAGAAGTCTTAAATGATCCTTGTGCACTCTAATCGACAGTCTACAAAAAGTGCCACTTAAAAAGGTGAGATTACTGTAAAATATTCATGTAAATGTGAAGGTCAAAATGCAGGTGTTGTAGCTTTCTCTACAGCAATGCCAAGGAGTTATTGGTTTTACTCAGACTCAAATGCTGACAGGACAGAGAGAGGCCTCCTTTGGCGATCTACGTCTGCGCTGATCAACAAAGACCTGAATACACTAACTCCATTGTCATCTGTAGCCCATTGCCCTGGGAGTTATG
The DNA here is from genome assembly GCF_020745735.1 of Hemiscyllium ocellatum. Taxonomy (NCBI): domain Eukaryota; kingdom Metazoa; phylum Chordata; class Chondrichthyes; order Orectolobiformes; family Hemiscylliidae; genus Hemiscyllium; species Hemiscyllium ocellatum. The sequence continues at coordinate 152,445,274 of NC_083402.1, read as the reverse complement.
GCAATGCTACTGAATATCTAATTACCGCTTTAATGTTATGATGGTTTAAAGGACAATAGGTTCCAGACTCCCACCACACTTTGGATAAAATAATTTTTCTAAACATTCATCTTAGGCTTCTATCTCCTACCTCAAATCTGCACCCCCTGTTTATTGACCCTCTTACTAATGGGTAAAGTGCCTCACCCTATCCATACCCCTCAATCTTGTACACCTCTACCAAGTCTCCTCTTGACTTCTGCTGCTTTAAGGAAACAAAATCCTCTTATATCCAATCGTTCTTGTTAATCAGACTCTCCAGCCCAGGCAGCATCCTGGTGAATCTCCTCTGCACCCTCTCTTGTGTGATCACTTCCTTCCTATAGTGTGATGCTTTACAGTATTTCGAGGCACAATCAGTGTTTTACATTATTCCAGCAGAATGTCCCTGATTGTGTATTTTATGCCTCAGCTGACAAAAACAAGTATCTCATATGCCTCTAACCACCTTATCCACCTGCCATGCTGCCTTCAGGGATCTGTGGATATGGTCACAACAATCCTCAGACTTTCAATACTTGCCAGGCTCCTACCACTCAGTACAATCCCCTGACTTGTTAGCCCTCCCTAAGTGCAACACCTCATACTTTTCCACTTTTAATTCCATTTGCCAATGTTTGCCCAGCTGTCCAGTCTGTTGATATTCACGGTTGACTTCCTCATTATTTTCCACCCGACCAATTTGTGTCATCCACAAACCTCTTGATCGTTCTAAATTAACTCTTCCTCATCATCTCTCCTCCTTTTCTGATAACACTCCCTAAACTGTTCACTTAGCTCTCTCTCAATCAGATTTCTCCAGTTTCCTCATTTCCCCTCCCCCCACCTTGTCTCAATCGATTCCCTTGAACTCAGCACCGCCCTCCTAACCTGCAATCCTCTTCCTGACCTCTCCGCCCCCACCCCACTCCGGCCTATCACCCTCACCTTGACCTCCTTCCACCTATCACATCTCCATCGCCCCTCCCCCAAGTCCCTCCTCCCTACCTTTTATCTTAGCCTGCCTGCCACCCTCTCCTCATTCCTGATGAAGGGCTCTGGCCCGAAACGTCGAATCTCCTGTTCCTTGGATGCTGCCTGACCTGCTGTGCTTTAACCAGCAGCACATTTTCAGCTGTGATCTCCAGCATCTGCAGACCTCACTTTTTACTCTCTCAATCTCCCCATTCTCTCCCAAATGTTTTTATCATTCCCGTATCCTACCTTTCAGGCCACTGCCAACAATGCAGCAGACCAAACACCAACACTGGTTCTTTGTTGAGCTGCTTGGTTATGTTTTGTAGTTCACCTCATCTGGTTTAAATTAAACCAATGGCCCCTGATCAGGTTGACTTTGGGATGAACATAGAACATAGAACAATACAGCACAGAACAGGCCCTTCGGCCCACGATGTTGTGCCGAACATCTATCCTAGATTAAGCACCTATCCAATTGCCGCTTAAAGGTCGCCAATGATTCTGACTCTACCACTCCCACGGGCAGTGCATTCCATGCCCCCACCACTCTCTGGGTAAAGAACCCACCCCTGACATCTCCCCTATACCTTCCACCCTTCACCTTAAATTTATGTCCCCTTGTAACACTCTGTTGTACCCGGGGAAAAAGTTTCTGACTGTCTACTCTATCTATTCCTCTGATCATCTTATAAACCTCTATCAAGTCACCCCTCATCCTTCGCCGTTCCAATGAGAAAAGGCCGAGAACTCTCAACCTATCCTCGTACGACCTATTCTCCATTCCAGGCAACATCCTGGTAAATCTTCTTTGCACCCTCTCCAAAGCTTCCACATCTTTCCTAAAGTGAGGCGACCAGAACTGCACACAGTACTCCAAATGTGGCCTAACCAAGGTCCTGTACAGCTGCAACATCACTTCACAACTCTTGAATTCAATCCCTCTGCTGATGACTTATTCCAGTCTGCCTGTGGCCAGTTCCGAATGGTTCATAGCCACCTCTATTCAACAGTGCCAAACAGGGCTAAACCCTTGGTCATTAAACATCATCCACTCCAGAATGCAACGGGCAATCAGATTGTGTGGGATTAGTGTAAAACACACAATGGTGAACCTGACACACATTTCACATTAAATCAGAAATCAAAGGTAATCTAAAGTCAGAATTTACTTCACTAAGTTTAGCTTATCTTACTCCAAGCATTATGGGGTAAAAAAAACATGCAAGCTTCAGTTCTAGTTCAAAAAGTTATTTAAACTGCAAACCCAAACTATAATCTAATCTGCCACAGATACCATACAACCATCAACATTAATCTTTTAAATACAGAAAGATTGTAGGCTGTATTGTAGGCCACGGCGATTGTGCATGAATGCCTGCTTCAGAAATAAATAATTCAGATTAAGACCAAGAGAAGTTTAGGAATTTGTATAATCAACTGAGATGTTTCCAATATCGATAATTATTTCCCCTCATTCTCTTTAGTTCCAGCCCAATATTCCTCTTGCCAATTAAAAAAAAGACAATAAAGCAATGACTGACACTGAGCACCGTAATTTAGAATCACATTTTCTGCCATGTCCATAAAACTGATGGTCAGTTATAAACAACAGTCATGGCATTAGCTTTCTCACATTTCAGAGACTGAAAAATTAAACATTGTATTAATTTGATATCAGTTAGTAGGAAGGTCCCTTGATATACAATAGACAAAGCAGATGAAATATAGAATTCTAAACATGCAATTTTACATTATCCTACTGTATTAATTGGACTTTTAGTTTGCAGATGACAAACTGACTTATGCTTTTACATTGCAATGACTGTTTCCTATCTAGATGGTACAGAAAACTCTTCAAAGCATCATTTTATTCTGACCATCTAGCAACTTTCGAAATAAATCCAATAAAAAAATGTTTAAGTTATTCAGTTTCTGAAATGTTAAAGTATTGACACTTTTCTTTCTCAAGCTGAACAGGAATGTCAGAGAATATCCTCCAATCAAGGAAAATTTACAATGCACACAAAGTGCAGGTAGATAATCCCTGAAATATAGCCAATGATTTTATTTGATTTACATGTGGCTGAAAAAAGTCCTTTGTTATACAGGAAATATTCAAGTGTGATTTTGGCCAATTCTTACACAAAAGTAACAATTAAATCTTGGCTCCAATAAGGAAATTGTTCCAATTAAAGTCGCCATCACTGTTGGATCATATTTTATCATAAAGACTCCAGTCTCCAGTTGCACATTTGCATGCAAGCTTAACAATTGTGCTTCGTTTATCATGAATAATTCTAAATCAGAATAGTGTTGCTTGGCATTTTGCCAAAAATAAAAAAGGGCAAAGATTGTCTTTGTACATTTAAATGTAACAAACCTGTTCTTCATAAATGTATTTATGATTTGGTTGTACCCTAGTATACATCATAAATCTTCATCTTGTTTATCAAATATTTTGTATGCTATAGAACAGCAACATCACAAACTTAAAATTCAAAAGTAAATCTACACCATGCATCTATTAAATGCTCAACATGTTCACATAGTCATGCTTACCAACAGTGTCACAGGGTTCATCTTTCTGTACACAAAAATCCTTCCTAAAAAAAGGACAAAGTCACAAAACATATTTTTGAAAAGCTATCAGAGAAAAGTATCAATAACTGCTTCAAGATTAATTTATATTCTAATCGTTACAATCTAACACACTATCAGTTACTCACCAATGTAACAGTGTTCAAGTCCTCATCAAGAAAGTTGTTGTTAACGATAAATACATTCACGGGAAAGACTATTGATCAATCAGCCTCTTAACACCTTGCTGCTATTCTCGTTATTTTCATAATCAACTTGTTTACATACCATTGCTCCACAATAGCCCTTTTTCTGCCACACTATTACACCATGGCAACATTCCATCAATAATTTTACCTACAGGAAAATGAAAAGTTCAGTCCTGAAATCTTCCGTAGATTCAGCACCAACAGACATTTAGGAGGAGTGTTCCAGATTCCCATTTATCTTTGTGTGTAAGAATTCTAAGTGGCCTAGCTCAAATTTGCCGATTACAGCAGCGAGTCCTGGAAACCCCAATTGAACAGCATAAAAATCACAGATTAGTTTTGGAAGATTAGGTAAAAAACACAATATAAGTCTGTGTATATATTTGAAGCTCAAAATAGTTATTTTGGCAAGTATTTATTTTGTCCAACAGCACAGAAGTGTAAAGCGCAGAAAGAGCTATTTTAGTTAATTATTTCTGCCAGTTCTTTCTGACAGTATTATGACATTGCTTTTACCTCAAACTTGTATCATCAATTGTTTCAAATGCTTCTCCACTTTTCCTGTAAAGTTATGTGCTGTTTTTCTCACACACTCCCCATACCAATGCATTCCACATTCTAATAACTCTTGAAGTAAAGAGATATTTCTAGACCTCCATTCCTTTGTCTCCCACACCTCACTCTTTTTGTCACAGATTCCTAAACTAGACCAAATACTCATTCATTAGCCTGTTAAAATTCTTCATAACTTTAAAACTCTTCATTTAGTTTTCTCTTAGTGTTCTCTGCTCCAGTAAAACTGGTCCTGTATTTCTCAGTCTGTCCTCAAATGTTCTATAACTGGTGCTATTCTGATGAATCTACACTGTACACACTTTGTGCTTTAATGTCCTTTCTATAAAGAGACATTCACAACTGTGCACAGCCCATTAACTGTTGTCTAAACATTGACTTCCAAAAATTTACTAACTCAACCTCAAGTTTCTTATGGCTTTATGAAGTTGAAAATAGTCTGGATCAAGTTATTCAGCTGAAATTATTTGGCCCTAGCCACAATCTCAGCTGGAATTTTGAACAGCTCCAGGAGTAGGGATGGAAGGGGAGGCCCATATAGTGCCAAGCCCGGTCAGTGATATTTTACCAATAGTAAGGGATATTGTGGGCCCCCCCGGCTACCCTTCCATTGGTAGTGATCATGGTCAGACAAGGTCTCTTCCTGCTGGTTACTTTATCATCTGGAGTGGCTGACCACAAGCACCTGGTTCAGGGAGAGGGAAGGATAGGTACATCTGTCCTGATTGGGCATCTTGTGGTTCATGGAATGCCCTTCCAGTAGCATGGGTTGCCCTTTTGAGAAGGCCTCTCCAACCACCATCCTCACAGCACCTCTCGAAATACATGTGTACTGCATTCCCTTTACCTTTCAAGTCAATCCCAGCAAAAATCTCTTAGCAACTTTGTTAGCTTCCACTCACATTTAACTGGAACCTCTGAATTAACATAGGGCAAATTAAAATATTGACCAAATTGGGCTTAACATGGCATCTAAATTTAAATTTTAAAAAGGCTTTTGCAAAAATAATACTGGACAGCAATTGTGGTGCAGAGGTAGAGTCCCTATCCTTGGACCAGGATGCCCAGGTTCAAGTCTCACCTGCTCCAGAAATAACATCCCTGAATAAGGTGATTAGTAAAAATTTTTAAAAAATTAAATGTTACTTTTTATGCTGCTGACAGGATAAAAAGATTGAAGAATTCATATCCATGAAATAATTGAAACACCTTACTGATTCAAGTAAACTGCAGAATGTTATAATCTAATAATTAACCTAAGTAACTGAAAGACAAAATTCAAAGAAAAAGTAGAAACATTCTTTCAGTTATAACAATTAATGACAAAGTTTTTCTGTGAATTGTAACCAAGTTCACAACAACGATTGATAATGGAGAACATGGAAGGGAGGAGAGTGAGGATATTCTGTAGGGGTTAAAGAGCGAATCTATCCAGTTTCTTAACTCAGACATTTGAGGCACCATTGAATACAGCACAACCTGGTGCAAAAGAAACAGAGGACAGAATTTACAGGAAAATTACAGAGAGATGCAGAAGTTGTAAGTTGGTGATAGTGGGAGAATCCAGTTATTCTGACATAGATTGCATTGGAGTAGTGAAAAGGACAGAGATAGAGAAGTGTTTCTGAATCTTCAAGAGAAACACTTGATCATGATCAGTATGTTTCCAACACATCAGGCATAATGCTGGAACTGCTTCTAGGAGATGAGATGCAACAAATGTTAGTTGGGAAACATTTAATGAACAGTGATCACAATATTGAATTGTTTAGGCTAGCTATGAAGGACAAGGAGCAATCTAGACAGAAATATCAAATTGGAGGAGTGCCAATTTCAAAGAGATTCAAAGAAATTTCATGTGTTTGTCCCACAAAAACGTAGAGTGAGAGATTGACAAACATGACTCTATGGAAATAGTGAATAGTCTTTCAGGGGGGAGTTGTTCAACCCCGTTGAAAAACATTCTCACAAAGAGCAAAAAGCTGGGCATTCAAAACCAGAACTCACTGAATAATAAACAGAGAGACAGTTGAATTAAGAGATAAAACATTGTGTACGGCAGGGATCATATTGATAACATAGCGAGAACCTAGTTGAATATAAAAGTGCAGAAAAGAAATAAGTAAGGCAAAGAAAGTGGATACGGTTCATAGCGAACATAAAAGGGAATCCAAAAGTCTTCTTTAAGCATATAAACAGTAAAATTAGAGCTAATGAGGGACCACAAAGAATATCTATGCATGGAGGCAGACCCATTGCAGAGACACTAAACTTTGCATCTACCTTTATGAAGAAAAATCATGTTGCCAAAGTCATCCTGAGAGGGGAGGTTGGTGTCTTGGATAAAAATTAATTTAAATAAAGAGATATTAGAAAGGCTGGCTCAAATAAGAGTTGATAAGCTGCCACCACTGGATAGGATAGATCTGAAGATGCTGAGAGAAAGCAGATGAAAATTGTGAAAGTATTGCTATCATCTTCTAATAATCCATGAAGTAAAATTTAACAGCACAGCTGGACTCAAAACTCTTGAAACATGTATATTCATGCATTTTTCTCAACGCATATTTAGGTGGCTGGATATGAGGCATCTCTGAAGTCACGTATTGGTAATCAGTTACTACCTAAAAGGAGGTACACATAGGCTTCAGATTGGGAAAATACTCATCGATATAGAAATGGCTGCAACAACCAATGAGATAGCTTTCCTGATGCTGCCTTGGAGACCCACAAATTCATCACATCCCGGTTTTAAAACCAAGTCCACAGCACCCACCCCCTCCTTATGGAGGCTGCCATGGTTTCATAGTTACAAGCCCTGTAGTTACAATAGCATCTGTATCCCTCCTATCATCCTTAACAGGGTACATATTTGGAATTAGACTGTGAGGGAACTGCCTCTAAGAATATCAATGCCAGTTTGATTCCTGGAAAATGCAGGATCAAGACAGCCCTAACATCAGATCTGAAGCCTGTGGTAAAATCCTGTCTGATTTCTTCAGTTCCTCCTCCACATTTTGTCCTTAACTACTGACGCTATCCCTCTCCCAGGTGACTGAGATTAAATGGATTGTTTGCAACCTTGATGTTCTACATCGCATTAAGGTGAGCCCACCCACATGTTTCATCACTAATCCGCCTACTTCCACCACAATAACAATACCTGACTTCACCTTGATCAAGCCCATGACATTCTTATTCATATCTATGTTACTTTTAAATTTGATAGTCCACCATACCTCACACTGATCTCCCATATATCTCCAGCATAAACCGGAAGTCATTCAAAATTCGATTGATGAGGTCCTTCCTCATGCCAAGTCCCATATTATTCCCATGCTTGACCTCCTGGTCAAACAACAAGTTGATTTTAAAATTATCATGGATTTTAAATGATTTTAATCCTTCACCTCATGCCTATCCATTCCTCTAACCTCCTTCAGCCCAACAACTGCTGAGACCTCTGCACTTTACTTATTCTGGCCACTTGAGTATCTCTGATTTTAATTGCTCAAACATTGGCAACTGCCCCTTCAGTTGTCTCAGACCAAAGATCCACAACTCCCTTTCTAAACCACTCCCCTCTGCAGCTTTTTTTATATGATGCACCAGAACAATGTTGACCATTCTTTTCATCATCATCTTACATGGCTTAATGTTTAATTAAGTTTTCTCACACTCCTGTGAGATACCTAGTCATGTTTGACTACTTTAAAGACACTGTATAAACATTTTGCCACAATTAGGCTTTCACTTGTTTTTGAACAATTTTAAGAGGATGTCTTTCGAGGTGATCTATTCAAAAGTTACACAAAGCGCCAAGTTAACACTAAAGTAGCTGCTGTTCTCACCTTGTTATCAGGATGGCTGCATCAACAGCGGGTAAATCTTCCCTCCAACTGGGAGATATATCACTATGGAAATAATTCTTCCTTCCAAATTCTTCATGTTGCCATTTGCAAAAACTTTCCAGCATCTTTTCCCCATGGTGGCCTATATAAAGGTCTTCCTACAAGGTAATTAAAATGATTAATTCTAATCGCATGTCTTAAATGAGATCTTTAGTATTTGAGGTAATTAAGTGGAACATTTATCTTTAGTGCTGCAATAAATCCATTTTGATTAAGACAGGATACTCCTATAATGTTTGAATCAGTCTGCTCCACTTCACACTCTAATTAGCATTCCACTGATAAAAACTTTCACAACCAAATCTGCTAAACACAAGCGATGAAATCTGTACCTATTGCAATTTTTTTTTAAAAATCCATACCCCAAAACATTCAATCCTTCCCATGTCATCCTCCTCATGAAATGCACATTCTATTCCTTTCACGTCATTCCTGATCCTATCCCTACCATGTCCTGTCCTAATCAGTACTTCCCAGGTAGTCACATCCACCATATCACCAAATACCCCCATTCTGTCCTACACTAAACTACCATCCTTGCCCCAGTAATAGCTATGTCTATATCACTGGTATTAAATTCTCAGAGCTCACACACTATGCATTGGCCTGTTAGATGGCTGGACATTATGAGCATAAGACCATAAGCAATAGAAATAGGAACAGACCATTCCGCCCTGAAGTCTGCTCTGCCATTCAATAGGATCATGGCTGATTCAACATTCCTTACATCCACTATCCTGCATTTTCACCGTAACTCTTGATTTCCCTCATAATCAAGAATCTCAAGAATCAATTATACTCAAGGACTTTGCCCCAGTCTGTGACAAGGAGTTCCAAAGACTCTCAACCGTCGGAGAGGAAATTCCTCCTCATCTCACTTTTAAAATGGTACCTCTTTATTCTGAGACTGTGTCCCCTGGTCCGAAACTAGTCCCACCTGCCTGCTCCTGCCCCATATCCCTCCAAACCTTTTTTATTCACGTATATGTCCAAATGTCTTTTAAATATTGTAATATGTTTCAATGAGATCACTCCTCACTCTTCTCAACCCCCCTGAGTAGAGTCCCAACATGTGTAAGCTTTGTTTATAAAACAATCCCTCCCCATCCCAGGGATCATCCTTCTCTCAACTGCCTCCAATGAAAAGATATCTTTCCTTAAATCAGGGACCAAAACTGATCACAGTACTCTAGATGTGATCTCCCCAGCACCATGTATAGTTGTAGTAAGACTTCCCATCTCTTATACTCCCTTTTTGAAATAGAGGCCAACATTCCAAAAGACTCGAATTCCCTGCTGCTCCTGTGTGCTAGCTTTCTGTGTTTTGTGTGGAAGTGCCCCCAAGCCTCTTTCTGCAGTTATTTCATTTTTCTTTCCAAAATGAATAATTTCACATTTTCCCACATATAAACTCCATATGCCAGCTTTTTGCCCATTGACATAACGTATCTATATCTCCCTGTAACCTGTTTGTATCTCTCTTGCAACTTGCCTTTCCACCTATTTTTGTGCTGCCTGCAAATTTGGCGACAGTACATTCACTTCCTTTCTCTAATCATTAATGTATATTGTGAGCAGTTGTGGTCCCAGCACGGAGGGTTTCTAATGCCTTCCTCCTAATGGGGAGCTGCACACACTGTGCACAAGGAAAAAAATTCATCATAAAGAAATTGCTGCAGCAAACACTGAGTGAGAACCAGCCAACATGAAATCTTGTTCCAAGATTAAAATACAACATGGAAATAGGCAGTATCATGACTATTCATAGAATCCCCACAATGTGGAAGCAGACCATTCAGTCCATCAAATCTACACCAACCCTCTGAACAGCATCTCACCCAACCCATCCCACTAACCTCTTTCTGTAAGCCTGCATTTCCCATAGCCAATCCACCTAGCCTGAACATATCCCTAGAGACTGTGGGCAATTTAGCACGACCTGTGTGAGGAAACCCACACAGATACAGGAGAACGTGCAGACTCCACATTGACAGTCATCCAAGGGTGGAGTCAAACCCAGGTCCCTGGCGCTGTGAGGCAGCAGTGCTCGCCACTGAGTCACCCTGCCGCCCTGTTCAGTGACAGCACAGATTCTTAATGTAGTTATTTCTATATATAAAATAAGTTTGCACTTCAACACTTAAATATTATTAAGGAAATTCTAAACCACTTCCAAGTGCAATCCACTATATTCAGAGGCAAAAACTAAAGTTTAGCATTATTGAATGAACAGTGAAGTATTTAACAGAATGCCCCTGGAGCTCACCTTCCACCCTACCAACCTTCGCATAAACCAAATCATCCGCCAACATTTCCGTCACCTCCAAACAGACCCCACCACCAGGGATATATTTCCCTCCCCACCCTTTTCCGCCTTTCACAAAGACCATTCCCTCCGTGACTACCTGGTCAGGTCCACACTCCCCTACAACCCACCCTCCGTTCTGGCACCTTCCCCTGCCACCATAGGAATTGCAAAACCTGCACCCACACCTCCTCCCTCACCTCCATCCAAGGCCCTAAAGGAGCCTTCCACATCCATCAAAGTTTTACCTGCACATCCACCAATATCATTTATTGTATCCGTTACTCCCAATGAGGTCTCCTCTACATTGGGTAGACTGGACGCCTCCTAGCAGAGCGCTTTAGGGAACATCTCTGGGACACCTGCACCAATCAACTCCACTGCCCCGTGGCCCAACATTTCGACTCCCCCTCCCACTCTGCCAAGGGCATGCAGGTCCTGGGCCTCCTCCACCACCGCTCCCTCACCACCTGACGCCTGGAGGAAGAATGCCTCATCTTCCGCCTCGGAACACTTCAACCCCAGGGCATCAATGTGGACTTCACCAGTTTCCTCATTTCCCCTTCCCCCACCTCACCCCAGTTCCAAACTTCCAGCTCAGCACTGTTCCCACGACTTGACCTACCGGCCTATCTTCCTTTCCACCTATCCACTCCAACCTCCTCCCTGACCTATCACCTTCATTCCCTCCCCCACTCACTTGGGGAGTACTCTGTGCAACTTTCTCCCCACCCCCACCCCCACCCTCCTCTCATTTATCTCTCCACCCTGCAGGCACTCTACCTCTATTCCTGATGAAGGACTTTTGCCCGAAACGTCGATTTTCCTGCTCTTCGGATGCTCCCTGACCTGCTGTGCTTTTCCAGCACCACTCTAATCCAGAATCTGGTTTCCAACATCTGCAGTCATTGTTTTTACCTCGCAGAATCACTGCAAATCTCAGACAAATATGCTTTTCACAGGAGATGGTTGAGTACAAGAACAGCAAATTTTTGTCTCGTTTATGCATTTATTAGACATTGGCAGCACTGGCAAAACCAGCTCTGCGCATGGCCATATAAAAAAAAATGACCATTGTGTGATCAGTTGCTTTACACGCAAGTTGACACAAGAATCAGAATTAATAAATTTATAATCACAATTTATTCAGCTCGTCCTCCAGACAGACTGAATCCAGACTGAAAACGGAAAAAGAATAATTGGGGAAGTAGTAATGTTTTCTTGCTGATATCTGCAAATGATGTGGGTGAGGAAATGTAGATTTGAATCCAAAGGGAGCAAGTTCCCAAAACTGGGTGTGATCGGGGTGTGTCGGTATTCATGCAGGGAAGGGTGTGTCGGTATTCATGTAGGGAGGGGTGTGTCGGTATTCATGTAAGGGTAGCACGATTGTGTAATCTTGTGGTACAACCAAGTCCTGGGTAGGTTTCCACACTGTGTGTAGTTCCAGTTGGGATACCCTGATTCATTAAACTCCTGGGTGAGAAGTTCTGAACTGGCTCCCCTTCTTAATTCACCCAGTCCCTGTGTTAGTCAAAACAAGATGACTGAAAAAAAGATCACGTCCTTTATGGATAGCTTTCTCCAAAATAAAATTAGTTTGTTTTAAAAGGAACCATTTTAACTTGAATTTGGTGGGTTTTAAAGAAAAGAGTGAGTTTATTTATTACTAAACACCAGAAAAATTAATAATGTGCAGACATACACACAGATTGGGAATAAGAAAATAGTCCAAAAGAAAGGTAAAAGTTACAATAAAATGCTGTAAAACATTATAATCTAAGCAATTCAAGAAGAGTAGATTATAGAATCATGAAATGATAGAATCCATACAGTGTGGAAGCAGGCCAATCGGCCCATCAGATCCACACTGATCCTCTAAAGAACATCTCACCCAGACCTGTCCCTGTAACCCTGCATTAGATAGAACACTGTGGCTGGTAGAGTAGATGCTACCGGTAACATTCAGGTTGGTAGTAAAACAGTTGGTTTCAAGATGCCTGGCTTTGCATGTTGATTGAAATCTTATGTCCTAGTTACTGATCAATGGCTGAATGGCACTACTCAGAGTGGTAGAGAGTTTTTTTCCCTTTCTTTACCTGTAGTACAGGAATGCTAAATCGCTGTTTTCAAAACCATGACCTTTCTAGCACACTATTTCACACACTAGAACATTAGGTACTAACACACAGACTATTGTTCAACTCACTTTTGATACTGTGTGAAGGTAAAACACAGACATGTCTACAGCTGATGGCCTTCTTCCAATAAGGTATTGAGTAGTCAGCCTCTTGTTTTCTCTACCTTACTGGTCTTTCCATTTGAAGATATTTTGACTGTTTACAGGTGTAACATTCCAGAGTTTCTCACCAGGCAACCACTGAATTTACTACAGTAAGCTTTTGCCAACATGTCCCACTTGTGAAAAACAATTTCTGCAATTACAAGTTCACTACACCTATAGCTGACTGGAGATTTGATTTGTGATCCTGACAATATGGACTATGAGGAAAGACTCCTGCTCCTCCTGATTTACAAGGAAAACCTTTACTCCAAGGTCACAGTTAAATATGCAAAACAGGTTCAAACAGAGACATCCAGTTGTTAAATGGCAAATCCTCACCTGGAGCATGCTAGCAAATTGCTATCTTTCCATCCAAGTTGTGTAACATATAGTAGTCTGGATCACCCTATGCAGGGGATGACAGCCTTTGTACCAGTAGCCGTCGCTCTAAGTTGTGCAAAGCGTACAGTCACAACACTAACATTGACCTGACCGTGTAGAAAATTGTCCAGGTATGTTCCATACACAAAAATCAGAACAAATCCCAACTGGATATTACCGTCCCATCAGCCCACTCTCAATCACCAGTAAAGTGATGGAAGGTATCATCAACAGTGCTATCAAGCAGCACCTGCTCAGCAATAACCTGCCACTCAGCTCCTGATCTTATTACAGTCTTGGTTCAGAAAATGGACAATGAGCTAAATTTCAGAGGTGGGGGAATGAAGAACCACTGGACTCGAAGCATGAACGTTACATTTGCTCTGTAGATGCTGCCAGACTCCTGAACTATGCCAGTATTTACTGTTTCTGTTTCAGATTTTCACCATTTGCAGGTCTTTGTTTAACCTTGTTTTATATTATTGAGATGAGAGTGAGAGTGAGAGTCCTTCACATCAAGGTTTCATTTGACTGAGCGTGGCCTCAAGGAGCCCCCAGCAAAACTGGAATCAGGGCAAGCTCTCCCTTGGTTGGAGTCCTAACTCACACAAATGATGATGTGCATGGTTGTTGGAGGCTAGTCATCTCAGTTTCAGGACATCTCTGCAGGAGTTCCTCAGGGTAACATCCTATGTCCAACTATCATCAGTTGCTCCATCAATTACCTTCCTGACATCATAAAATGTAAAGTAGGTATGTTCATTGATCATTACAAAATGTTTAGCACCATTTGCAACTTGTCACATAATGAAGCAGCAGATGCCCAAATGCAGCAAGACATGGACTATATCCAGGCTTGGGCTAAAAGTGGCAAGAAACACTCACAATGCACAAGTGCCAGGCAATGGCTATCTACAACAAGAGACAATCTAACCACTGCACCTTGATACTCAATGGTGTTACCATCACTGAATCCCCCCCATCACATTCTCGGGGTTACCATTGACCAGAAACTCAACTGGACTAGCCAACTGAATACTATGGCTACAAAAGCAAGTCAGACACTAGGAATCCTACAGTCTGTAACACATCCATTGACTGACCAAATCCTGTCCACCACCTACAATGTACAGGTAGGGTCATGGTGGATACTCCCCATTTGCCTGGATGAGTGCAGCTCCAATAACATGCTAGAAGCTCAGCACCATCCAGGACAAAGCAGCCACCTAGACTGGCACTACATCCACAACCATCTACTCCCACCAGCACCAACGCTCATTGGCAGTAGTGTATACTACCCACAAAATGCACTGCAGAAATTCACCAAAGATCCTCCCAAACCCATGATTACTTCCATCTAGAAGGACAAGGGCATACCAGCAACATCACCTGTGAGTTCCCCTCCAAATCACCCAACTTCCTGACTTGGAAATATATTAAAATCCTGAAACTCCCTTCTGAACAACATTATAGTGTACCAACACCAAAGGGACTTCAGAGCTTCAAGAAGTCAGCTCACTACCACCTTTCTCAAAGGAAACATGGATGGGCGATAAATACTGGCCCAGACAATGACACCTACGTGCATGAATGAAAAACATGTGAAGTGCACTCCAAACATAAAAGTAGCGTACAATGCAACAAATCAGGTGTGCAAAATGAAGGGAAATTAGAAGAAAAATTGCTGCAACCTCTCCATTCCTCATGAATGCCAGCCATTTGGAGGGATCTTAGTGACATGCTTAGAATTTTTACTCATTTGATTGGAACCCAGACCAAATGCTACCATCTGAGACATATTGATATTCCACTTAATGATCTCATTGTACATCATTTAACAGATCTTACACTACATAAAACAACATTAATGCTGTCACAGAACATCAATGAAATTAACCTAAATGTAATAAATAAGGATGGATGTAAATAATAGCATTCTTAAAGAATAGTCATATGTCCATTGCTTCTAGCCTTAGTGTTAACAGAGGGGCACACATCTTGGAGAAAAGACTGCATGAACAGACATGCATTTACTTTCATTGCAAGAGACACATTCAAGATATCATTAGGTTTAAATTATGGGGCAGCTGCAAAACACTCAATACTTTATTTTAAAGCAGACATTTCAAGCCATTACATATATAGTATAATCTTACACATAATAATACATCGTTTCTTACACTCCACAATGAACTAATATTCTTCTTACCGGTGTTTCATGAAGCAAAACAAGTTTTGTCACTCGTAGGTTCATTTGTATGCCAAGACTTTTGTGTTGGAACAGATTGAAGACCTAGAAAATAACGTTTGTAGCAAAAAAAAAGTGCTTGAAGCAGATGCACCAATATCCAGGGACATTAATCACACTGACAGCTGAAATGCACATTATAACTGGAACCTGACAAAAGAAATGTTGATGAAAATGCCCCAGTAGCTGGATATTGCTTAGGGGAACTTGGATGTCAACGTTTTAAAATTATGCGGGCATTTAGGTTCCACACTGAACCCATGAACAATACCTGGTCTAAGCTTTTTGTTTCAAATTTAACTGATTTTTCTAATCAATTTGGTCTGGGTCTATCCTACGTTTTGTTTTATATATTATTGGCTCATTGGATATTGTGTCATTGGCAAAGCCAGCAGTAACTGCCAATCCATAATATTCCTTGAGAAAGTGACAATCAACTGTGTTGAGTTTGTCTTGGCAAACCCTTTGTGGCATAGTTAATGTTAGAAAGGGAGCTGATGAATTTTTCCCAGTGGCAATGAAGGCTTGGTAATTTACTTCAAGTCAGGATCGTGCGCAACTTGGAAGAAAACTTGTGAGTAGCAGTGTTCCCCTGTGCCTGCTATTCTTGACCTTCAACGTGGTAGAGATCATAGATTTGGACAGTGCTGTCAAAGACACCTCAATGCCTTGCTCAGTGCACCTTGTAGACAATAACCACTGCAGCCACATTGCGTCAGGGCTGGCAGGGGTGAATATTTAAGGTGGTGGATAGGATGTCAATCAAGAGAGCTGCATATCCAAAGCTGTATAGATTTTCTTTGTAATTGTAGTTATCCAAACAAATGGACAGTATTCATCACATTCAAAACTCAAGTCTTGTATTGAAAAATTACAAGATATCAGGCAATAATTCAAATACTTCATTTAGAGTATTGTGTGCAGTTTTGGGCCCCATATCGCAGAAAGGATATACTGGCCCTGGAGAGGGTTCAGAGGAGGTTCACGAAAATGGTCCCAGGAATGAAAAGCTTAACATATAGAGAATGTTTGAGGACTCTGGGTCTATACATGATGGAGTTTAGAAGGATAAGGGGTGGGATCTAATTGAAACTTACAAGATACCGAATGGCTTGGACAGAGTAATGTTGGGAAGATGTTTCCATTGGTAGGAGAGATAGGGACCCAAGGTTACAGCCTTAGGGTAAAGGGAAGACTTTTTAGAACAGAGATAAAGAGAAACCTCTTCAGCCAGACAGTGGTGAATCTGTGGAATTCATTGCTACAGAAGGCTGTGGGGGCCAGGTCATTGAGTATATTTAAAACTGAAATAGCTTGATTTTCTTGATTATCAAGAAGATCAAGGGTTGTGAGGAGAAAGCAGGAGAATGGGATTGAGAAACCTGTCAGCCATGATTGAATGGCAGAGCAGACTTGATGGGCGGAATGGCCTAATTTCTCCTCCTGTGTCTGATGGTCTGATGGTCTTATATGGTTAACTCCTTCAGCAATACAAATCATTTAAGTTGTTCCTGATGAAGATTTACATTCATCATAAGGTTATTTTTCTCCATCAATTACTGATGGTTCTGATAGATATTTGTAAATGTATGTTCAAAAGGCAACAAAATATAGAAGTGCATGTCAATCTGGAGTGCCACCCTGCCCCGAAAAATATGACATGTGAGCAGCAAGCTGTCTTCATACAAGGGTTCAGAAACACAGCCAAACATTTTCAAACTTTGTGATCTCAGGTGACATCCAAGGCCTAGTTCCCAGTAGGAATTCTAGTTACAGACAGGCAGTCATTGCAACTCCTCAGAGTTCCTGTGTCAGTCCCTAGCAGTGATACCCTGTTGGAGATGAAGGATGGTCTGGAAGGAGAGCCACCACCCCACTAAAATCCTTCAGACAAAGTCTCTGAAGTGGTCAGCGTTGCTGACTCAAACAAGGTCCGTGAGAATAAACCAAAGAACCATGAAAGCTGAAGATCTGAAACAAAAATAAAACAGAAATTGCTAGAGAAATTCAGCAGGTCTGGCAATCTGAAGAAGGGTCACTAGAATGGGAATGTTGACTCTGTTTCTCTCTGTACTCATGCTGCCAGACTTGCTTAGTTTCTCCAGCAATTTATGTTTTTCTTTAAGGTCGTGAGAAGTTGGGGCTGTGGGGGAAGGAGGAAATCTGGGCCACAACAGGATTGTGTCAGAATATATAACCATTCATGTTTTACTGTTTGTTATTACGTTAGTAATTGTTCAACCATGTTTAATACAACTACAATTCATTCTCACCATATTCATGACAGTTAAAATGAACCTTCTGACAGCATCAGCTCCATGATAGTTGACCATTGCTGTATCAGCAACAACTAAGGTCTCTACGTTATAGTCATGTGATAATTTATATGCGTATCTCCTGCCTCTTCCTCTCTCCATTTGTTTTCTATTTTTGGATTCTTTTTTATCTGTAAAACACAATTGAAAAATTGTTAACAAGATATTAAGACAACTAACATAATTTTCCCATACTAACTTAGAAACAATTTAAGCAATGATCAACACTAGAAAGTCAGCACATTGTAAGAGGCTATAGCACATTAGTCTCTGTGCAGAATTTTCTGTCAGTAGTGTCAGCTACAAATCACTACAACAAGAGTCAAGTTGATAACAAAAGGATGCTAACATCCAGAATTAATTTGTTTGTAGGCTGAGTTATTCAGCTGTCTTTACTGAGATAAACAACAAAGAGATTTTTTCCAACTTCCCCAAAGGAACCAAAGTTGCCAGTGGAAAAAATAATACATTGGTTAAATGAAAAAAAAGTAAGCAAATTGCATTGATATAGAGCCTGACATGACCTTGTGTTGTCTTAAGTACTTTATGGTGAAAGGGCTTTTCAAGTGTAGTCACTGCTATAATGTGAGAAAAACTGCAGCCAGTTTGCAAACAGTTTGTTCCCACAAACATAACGACTTGATGATCTGTCCTTGGGACAAATATTTGTCAGCATCACACAACACCAGGTTATAGTCCCAAGCTTTCAAAGAACCTCCATCTGAGAAAAAAATAGTGCAACTTCAGTTTAACATCTCATTCTGCAGGAATACCCTCTCAATATTGTACTGGAGTTTTAGCCAAGGTGCTAGACTCAAGTTTTTGGAGTGAAACTAGAAGACACAAACTCCTAAGTCAGAGATGAGAATGCAACAAGTGAGACATGACTGACAGTAACACAAGTCTAGATTAGAGTGTTGCTGGAAAAGCACAGCAGGTCAGGCAGCATCCGAGGAGCACCACTCTTTTCCAGCACCACTCTAATCTAGACTTTGGTTACCAGCATCTGCAGTTCTTGTTTTTGCCTGACACTAACATAAGACACACAATAAATTTAGACCTTGAAGAAAGGCTAGTAATATGTTATGAATTTTTCCATTTATACGTCAGGCTGTTAGATACAGGAAACCTTGCTGAGAAACCAATTGATATGTTTATATTACACTAGATCAGTCAATTTGAAGGATCAATGCATTGATTGTTTTAGTTTTCCTCATTTATTTTCCCGCCTTGAAAACGTTGATATGCAAACAGACCTGGGGTATTTGTTCATATATCACTGAAAACTAACATGAGAGTTAGCAAGCATGCTGGCCTTTATTGCAAGAGAATGAGAGTACAGGAGTAAAGATCTCTTGCTGAAATTGTATAAGCCTTTAGTAAGACAATACTTATAGCACATTGTACAGTTTGCTCTCCTGACCAAAGGAAGGACACATTTGTTACAAAGGATATACATCACACATAAGTTTTCTGGGACATCAAGATCATTCTCTGAAGAAAGATTGAGGAGGCTGAGTCTATATTCCCTCCATTTTAAAACTGTGAAAGGTGAACTTACTGATACGTACAAAATTCTTACAGGGCTCAATAGGCTCGATGTAGGATGGATGCTTCTGAGGGTTAAATCGTGTAGAAACCAGGGGATTAGGTCTCAGGAAAAGCGAGGCCATTTAGGGCTGAAATGGAGAGGATTTTCCTCACAGAGCGTGGTAAGGCTTCAGGATTCTCTAAACAAGAAGGCTGCAGAAGCTCAGTTCTTTGGTTGATTTATGACAGAGACTGCTAGATCTCCAGATGTGGAAGCTAGCAAGGGATCGGAGGGTAATGCAGGAGTTATCAATGGACGTGGAAGAGTGTGAGGAAATGGCATTAAATGTAGAAGATCAGGCATGATCTTGAGACATGGCAGAGTGGGCTAAATGGACCAATTTTTGGGCAGCACAGTGGTTTAGTTGTTAACACTGCTGACTCACAGTGCCCACGGACTCCATTTCGATTCCAGCCTCGGGCGACTGTCTGCATGGAGTTTACACATTCTCCCTGTGTTTTCGTGTGTTTCCTCCGGGTGCTGCAGTTTCCTCCCACAATCCAAAGATGTGCAGGTCAGATGAACTGGCCAGGCTAAATTCCCCATAGTGTTAGGTACATTTCAGGGGTAAATATAGGGTATGGGAATGGGTCTGGGTGGGTTACCCTTCAGGGGGTTGGGTTGGGCTGAGGGGCCTGTTTCCAAACTGTAGGGAATCTAATTTTTAAAAAATGGCCTACTCTTTCTCCTATTTCCTATGGTCAGTTCCCTAATTAATCAAATTGAGATGTTATCACAGCAGATTGAATCAAATCTACAGCAGTTACGCATCTGGTAACTCACAGGAGATTAATGTGATTCAGGAAACTTTGTCACACAGCAAGCCACAAACAATACAATGAAGCTGGAAATAGCAACTCCAATGTTTAAATGTACTTTCACGCATCGGCAAGCATTTCCTAAAGCAAACTTTATTTCAAAGAAAAATGCAACCAGCTCACCTGTAGGCATGAAGTAATTAATTTCTGCAGTTAAATTTCTCAGCGAAAAGTTAAACAAGTTCAAACTGTGTATCATTATAAAGCAACTAGACCTCCAAGTGCTCATGGCAATGAAGCTTTTATGTTTATTGGCTTGGCTTTACCGTAGAATAATTAAAATCCACAGCAAAATGTCTTTGATCACCTTCTCAGTCTTAACTCTATAACTGAAAAAGCTGGAAATCAGGGTTTGGGAGAGCAACAGTTCTGAGAGAGTTGGAGAACATACTTTATTCCCCAGTTAATGGATTTCTCTTTCTCTCTGGATTCTACCAGATTTCTCTCTCTAATTAACGTTGTTAAAATTCTAAATTCTTTGAAGCTCAACATTCCCATCTGTGTCAAGCAAATGACCATTTTCTAAAGAAATAGTTTGAGAAATGTCAGAGGAATTTACAAAGGGATTATTGTGAAGAACCGGGATGGTTTGAAATTGTATTAGACAGCTTTTAACCAAAAAGATATTCAATCTTTATTTAAAATGTTTCCCTTTATATTGTAATTTTTCTTTCATGTAGGAGGTTATTATCTAACTTAGGATGATAATAGACCTTAATACGGTAATAATTGCTATAATCACTATCCAAAATTATGTTATTATGCACTGATAAATATCTTTCAATAATCACTCAGAGATCATTTATTCTCATGATCTATGACAAAGGCTCCCATTCATATATTTTATAATTATTTGCTAGTTTACTTGTTCGCAAAGAACGTTGCCAACTGTAAATAATTACATTTACAGCATTTTACTTATAATTAGTCATCGCATTGTAACAGTTAGCTCAGGTCACCATAAGATTGTGAAGTTAAACTTAAGAACAATAGTGGCACAGCTTTTCAAAGCAAGCTAAAAATAATTAAATCAAAGGTCTTTTTATTGATTGATTCTGCTCAAGACACCACATGAGTCATTGAGAGCAAAAACACTAATGAAAATGTAAATAAGCTCGAACTAACATCTACTGTGCTGGTGAAAGGTTATAAGTATAAAGCAAAAGATCAGAAAATGGCAGGTCAATGTCGCAATTCAGAACTCTTTCACTTTCCACCTCCTATTGGCACATTTAATAAACTATTTATACATTGCATTTACTTACATAGCCTCAGGCACTGGAAACACCACAAATTGTACTAGTGTTAATTTTACAGTGGAAAATATGTTGCTGGAAAAGCGCAGGTCAGGCAGCATCCAAGGAGCAGGAGATTCGACGTTTCAGGCATAAGCCCTTCTTCAGGAAAGTTGTCCTGGTTGGGTCCAAATTTTGTTGGTCAGAACGTAGTCCGGAGTCCGTGCGGGATCAGTCGGTTCCGTAGGCAGGTGCTGAGGAAGGAGATGTGGCTGTGGTAACGAGTCTGTTTGAGAACGTGGTTGAAGAGCTTCTGTGCACAGGAGATGACCTGGGGTGTGCAGTGAGAGAGGGACTCACTGAAATCCTTGTAGAGGGAGGAAGAGAGCTTCTTCAAGGAAGGCATCCTTGCAAGAGGATTCGCAGTAGGTTGAAATCCTTGGATGCTGCCTGACCTGCTGCGCTTTTCCAGCAACACATTTTGAGCTCTGATCTCCAGCATCTGCAGACCTCCTTACTTTTACAGTTAACAACCTCAACTGACCCTTTGGGGGAAGGTGGAGGGAAACACACAAAATAAGCAAGTGGCCAGCCCAGTGTCACTATGCTCAGTGCGGCCCTCATACTGTGGTGAGAGTCCATCAGCCTGGTATCAGCCAATCCTTAGGCAAGTTGTGGTCTTTAAGTTGCCAATTAAAGGCCCCCAAGGCTGTATTTCCATCTCTGTCATCATAATACGATGCAAAGGCAGAAGGAAAGTGGTCAGTCCACTATTTTCCCAGAGCCAGATAAAAGGTAGGAATGGGAGGCTCACCCTTTTGTGGATTCCCTATGGCCAGAGGCTCCCATCCATAACATGATCACACTGCTGTTGTGGTCTCTCAAACAAGGCCTCCTGCTCCCTTTGCTTCCCCCGCCCCCTCACCTAACTACTAGGATTCCCAACGCTTCTCCAGCCAAATTCCTGGATTTCCCTTGAAGTCAAGTCTCTGTGGACCTTCTTGTCAGGGATCACTGTAGCCCTGGCTGCGATTACTGCTTGCTGCTGGGACTGCAGGGATCACTGGGATCGCTAGAATCGCTGGTACTCCTGGGAATGCTGGGATTGCTAGGACCATTGGGATTGTTGAAACGTTGGGGTAATGGGGATCGCTGGTACTGTTTGGATTACTGGGATCACTGTGACTGCTGGGATCGTTGGGACTACTGGGATCGCTGTGACTGCTGGGATCGCTGGGACTGCTGGGATCGCTGGGACTGCTGGGATCGCTGGGACTGCTGGCTCTGCTGGAATCACTGAAGTGCCAGCTAATTAGATTGACAGTTCCTCCTGTTCCTGAGAAGTGGAGATCCCACTTTCATAGCACAGACTGAGCCATTCAGCCTTCTGTGTCCATACTAGTTCTCTACAAGAATAACTCAACTGGAACTATATCCCAACCTTTCACAAGTCCTCCAACTATTTTTTATTTTCTTTTCAGGCACTTAATTCCTTTTAAAGCCATGTATGTACCTGTCTCCACCTTACTCTTAGGCAAACAATTCAAGACCCTAACTGCCTATTGCATTAAAATGCTTTTTTCCCCCAAGTCAGCATTAGTTCCTTTGCACATCACCTTAAATTGGTATCTTTTGGCTCTCCATCCAACTGCTGAAGGCAACAGTTTCTCCCTACCTACTCTGGCTAGGCCTCACACAATTCTGAACACCAGAATCAAATCCTTTTCCAACCTTCTCTCCTTGAAGGAAAGAACCCCAGCCTCTCCATCCTCATCCCTGGAAGAGAACATAGAACAATACAACGCAGAACAGGCCCTTCGGCCCTCGATGTTGTGCCGACCTGTGAACTAATCTAAACCCATCCTTGACAGTCTTCATATCTTTCCTAAAGTACAGGATCCAAGACTGAATACTATGCTTCATTTGAGGCTGAAGCAGTGTTTTCTGAAGTCACCTCCTATCATACTTACTTTTGTACCATCCAGCTCCATTTATAAAATTTGAGAACACTCATCTTTTTTAACAGGGGTGGTATGGTGGCTCAATGGTTAGCACTGCTGCCTCACAGTGCCAGGGACTTGGGTTCAATTCCACCCTTGTTCAACTATCTGCCTATCTGGAATTTGCACATTTGCCACATATCTGTGCAGGCTTCCTTTGGATGCTTCAATTGCCTCCCACAGTGCAAAAATATGCAGCTTAGGTGGACTGGCCATGCTAAATTAGTGACTAAGAATGTATAGGTTACATGGATTAATCGTTGGAAGTGCAGGATCTGAGTGGGATGCACTTTAGAACGTTGGGTGTGGACCTGATGGGCTGAAGGGCCTGCTTCAATACTGTAAGGGTGCTATGGTACTACGGACACTTTCTCAGCCTCTCCTGCCAGTTTCAATAATATTTCCACAGAGGGTCTGACTGAGACTGATGGTCAATATCCCATCCTGCTTTGGGATGATGGTTCAGAACGGGATGGAGCTGGAGAACTGGCACACTGCCTGGTCACTGCTTTGTCCCTGACCCCTAAAGGGTCTAAAACAAATCAAGCTCACCACTGAAGTTAGACGACTTGCCAGTGGCACAAAACACACAGCAGCAAGGGGCAAATTCTACTCCAAAAGCCCTAAGAAATTCAATCACAGGACAACCAGTCAGAGACAGTCACCTCTGTACATGCAGATATCCAACTCTCTGGCAGCTGGTCCTCCAATCACAGGCTGGTTCTCTGCCATCCTCCAATCACAGGCTGGTTCTCTGCCATCCTCCAATCACAGGCTGGTTCTCTGCCATCCTCCAATCACAGGCTGGTTCTCTGCCATATTTGCTGCTGACAGGCTCATCAACAATAAAACACTGGGAGAGCAGCTTCCTGTGATTGGATGAGCAGCAAGAAGACATGTGATAGCATTGAGGGGGTTAGAGAAGCCGAGGCACTGCGCTCTCCCCGCGTTACTCTTACACATTACTCTTCATACCCAGTGGAAAGGATTTTCCTCATTTCACCTTTGCTTCTTTTGCAGGTCACTAGATTCAGTATTTCTCTTATAATTTTGCAAAGACAATTATAAAAGGTTCCTTCCTTACTCCTGCTTCTTTTATTAACATTTTTTAACCTCACAAATGACACTCTCCAATCAGTTTCATTATTAAAACATTCTCAATTAACTGAACCAATAAAAATCACTTTGATGGAGAAACAGAACAGATGTTAGTGAATTGGCTAACCTCTCAAAACCCAGACAGAGCACACCTATGGTCCGTTCTCTGAACCACATTGGTGCTGAACTTTACTCCTCAGTTTCTTGCTCCATGCTAAACCTCCTTTATTCTCAGAAACTTTCAATAGAGTCCAAGCTTATTCCATTTTTCCTGGATGTGTCAAAATCTCAAACAACCTCTCATATTTCTCGCCTTCACGTTCCTTTATTCCTTGGTCCTTTTGGTGTTCTTGTACACCAGTCAATGAAGGTAAGCATGCAGGTACAGCAGGTAGTGAAGAAGGCTAATAGCATGCTGGCCTTCTTAACTAGAGGGATTGAGTATAGAAGCAAAGAGGTTCTTCTGCAGCTGTACAGGGCCCTGGTGAGACCACACCTGGAGTACTGTGTGCAGTTCTGGTCTCCAAATTTGAGGAAAGACATTTTGACTATTGAGGGAGTACAGCGTAGGTTCACGAGGTCAATTCCTGGAATGGTGGGACTACCGTACACTGAAAGACTGGAGCAACTGGGCTTGTATACCCTTGAGTTTAGAAGATGGAGAGGGGATCTGATTGAGACATATAAGATTATTAAAGGATTAGACACTCTGGCAGCAGGAAACATGTTTCCGCTGATGCGTGAGTGCTGAACCAGAGGACACAGCTTAAAAATACGGGGTAGACCATTTAGGACAGAGATGAGGAGAAACTTCTTCACCCAGAGAGTGGTGGCAGTGTGGAATGCTCTGCCCCAGAGGGCAGTGGAGGCCTAGTCTCTGGATTCATTTCAGAAAGAGTTGGATAGAGCTCTCAAGGATTGTGGAATCAAGGGTTATGGAGATAAGGCAGGAACAGGATACTGATTAAGGATGATCAGCCATGATCATATTGAATGGTGGTGCAGGCTCAAAGGACAGAATGGCCTGCTCCTGCACCTATTGTCTATTGACAATGTTTCCATGGTGTCAACAATTCAGGAACATCTAAAAGTAAGCGCTCCTTGAGTATCTGTTTATAGGTGTATGCAAAACTTTCAATTCCTTTCAGCATTTATCAGTTGGTTAACAGCATTGACGATCTAAAATTACATTGAAGCTACAGCACCAAAGCAAATCACTCAATTAACTCAATTAACTAATCCACACTAGTGTTTGTAATGAATGCTCTTACAAGTTTTTCCATCCTTATTCAGTGGGACTACTTTTAGTGAAATCAGTTTCATATTCTGGAGTTGATTTTGACATTTAAGCTAGGAAGTGGTAGACGCAGGTACAGTTACAACTTTTGAAAGAGATGTAGGAAAGGTTTACAGTGATACAGCCAAACGTAGGCAATTGGGATTAGTTTAGTTTGGGAAACTTGGTCAGCATGTTCACGCTGGACTGACGGGTCTGTTTCTATGGTGTATGATTCTATGAATCTATGATTTCATCTGTAACAGTGACAAAGTGGCTAGTTGAAACTTGAAAAAAAAGGAAAGGACCGTTGCATCATCTCTCTAATCTGAGTAACATAACCAAGTAGAATAAATAGGAAAGTGACAGTCTGCAATCACCCTCAAATAGTATTACAGCTTTCCTGCACCCATTAAGATTCAGCAATATGGCCAGCGTTGGTTTGAAGAAGGACAGCCAGTGAGTGCTCAAAGTAATCAGACTGCTATTTTAGATTTGAATTAATTGGTAAAGTTGTTAACTCTTCCTTCGCTCTGTTCCACAAGCGATAATGGATCAGAAACCCAGACTAGGTACATTTCAAATAAAGCTGAAAGATGTGTTGCTGGAAAAGCGCAGCAGGTCAGGCAGCATCCAAGAAGCGGGAGAATCGACGTTTCGGACATAAGCCCTTCTTCAGGAACGGTCCTTGGATGCTGCCTGACCTGCTGCGCTTTTCCAGCAACACATTTTTCAGCTCTGATCTCCAGCATCTGCAGTCCTCACTCTCTCCACATTTCAAATCAATAAAATCAGCATGAAGTGTTCTTCTAAGTCTTAAACAACGGGAGGTATTATTTTAATTTGGACTTCAGCAGTTCAAAAAGGCAGCTTACGACCACCTTACCAAGTCCAATTAGGGATAAGCAATCAGTTCCAGCCCAGTCAGCACTCCCCATATCCCATGAATCAATTAAAAAGGAGTTTAAATGTATTTGCATCGGCATCCATGCAAGCACACACACAAAAGGGATTGCAAATGAGGTAGCATATATTATCAGAAGGACATTATTAAGTTGGAAAGAGTTCAGAAGAGATTTACCAGGATTTTGCTGGGAATGGAGGGTTTGACATTTAAGGAGAGGCTGGACAGTTTGGGATGTTTTTCACTGGAGCGTAGGAGGTTGAGAGATGACCTTACAGAGATTTTAAAAATCATGAAGGGTAGAGAAAAGGTGAATGGCAGGAGCCTTTCCCTGGTATGAGGGATTTCAAGACTAGGGAGCACATTTGTAAGGTAAGAGGAGAAAGATTTAAGAAAATTAGGGTTTATTTTTACACAGAGTGGTTCGTGTAAGGAAAGAACTTGCTGAGCAAGGTGTGAATGCGGGTACAGTTACAACTTAATAATAGACATTTGGATAAGTACATGAATAAGAAAATTTGGAGGGATATGGGCAGGCTGGTGGGACTAGTTTAGTTTAGGATTATGGTTGACATGGACTAGTTGGGCTGCAGGATCTGTTTCCGTGCTGTGTGACTCTATGACTCTATTTAGGTCTTGCAAGTGCATTAATTCACTATTATATTTTAATCTTTTGAGATGGAAACTCGAAGCTTGTGGGCTTGATGATCCCCCTATGGCTCATTAATAAAATGGTGGTTGGGAGCTTCTAGTGATGGAGTCTCAGTGGCTTGGTGTTTTGCAACAGTAGGTTCCAGGCTTGTTCCAGTCAGCGTCAGGACATTAAAGTGCTAAATGACCTTCTGGAACAATTCACTGAAAAGACATTAACATGCAGCAGATCTCTCCTGTGGATTTAAAGTTTGTAGCCAAAGTTTGGTTTGACCTCCAGATTGATAGATAAAAGCTAACCCAAATTCCTTGCTTGCTGGTGGATTTTAGGGCAAGGTCTTTTTATTTTGTTGTCCTCTCTCAGTCTGTCAAAACTGATCCAAACTGGACTCAAATTATATGTTAATAAATGTTTATTTCACAGCTTGGTTTCTGCCCGGTGACTACAATTTTTTTTCCATTCTTCATACATAAATTACCTCACAACTTGAGTATTTACACACAGTAATATTTGAGTTCAACCATTAGCATCTCCTTGTTTTCAAATGGGTTTCTCCCCACACCCTTTCTGTGGAATTCTGCTCTATTTCCAAAAGGTCAGTAAAACCATTGTGTACTAGACTTCAGCAGTGACAATGACAACCATTAAATCCACAGGAGAGACCTGCTGTAACTCAATGTCCTCTCTGCAAACTGTTCTAATGGGTTGTTTGCATTTTAAAACTCTGAAACAACAAGGGTAACTCCCAGCCTTGTGTAGGTTCATACATATTGGTCAGCAGACCTCTCAACACCAATTTGTTTCAAAACAGATTGATTATTTTTGAGTTTTGGTTTTAAAAGTAAAATATTCATTTGCCAAAGATCCATCATTACCATTGCATGGTGTAACAGTTATTGCTCATCAATGTTTAATCTGTCCTATGCTCATGGTCAATTAAATATCTTGTTTTACGTCAACACCTTCAATATTTGAGAAGACTGACTATGTCCCTCTAACTTTTGCTGCCTTATTTGAGAAGGATTTCACTCTTTCACATTGTGTATTAACCACCTTCTACTTGTATTTTCAAAATAAAGGGTCTCCCATTTACGGCAGAAGTCAGGAGGAATTTTTTTCTCTTTGAGGGTCTTTAAATATGTGACATTTTCCATCCAAGAACAGTGGGACTGAATAAAAATCAGTCAGTTTTGTCCTTGAATGTAATCATTAGTTTGTGAAGGCACAGGCAAGAGACTGGATTAGTGCCACAAACAGATCAGCTATGGTCCTTACCAAATGTGAGAGTGAGTTTAAGCAGCCAATAACCTAATCCAATTTTAAGCATTTTTTTTGTTTTGTTTTTGCTGCAGAAAAATGCTGTGTTAGGTGAAGAAAAAAGTCTCTGATTAATAAAGACATTGGACCAGTCACTTCACATGACCATATCTATAGAACTGCATTCATAGTGTATCAGCAAAAGTCGAAAGTCTTCAGGGCAGGAACGATGAAGGGCAAAATTTGAAGGCAAGAAGAGATACAATCTGTTTTTACTTGTGAATTCATTAATAATCTATTTCACCCTTTTTGTGAAATGTTTTGCATCAATGATTCTCCATCAGAACTGACTAATACATCAGCATATACTTTAATAGATCATTTTATAATCCCAGAATGAAACGTTGCTAGCAGTAACAATTACATTTTGTTTAAAAAGTGACAGTTTATACATTTCTGCTTGATATTTGGTTGAGCAAATATTTAAACAAAAATAGCAATATCACTCCTGAAACAACAATAAAAAAAATGAACAGATATAAAAGTTGTGCTCATTAACTTAGAATCACTGTTGGCAATATTAGCAAATAAATCCTTAAGATGTTTGAATTATATTACACATTTGACTATTTTAGTTGAGGTGTTAATATATTCAAAATAATTTTGTGCCTACA
Source organism: Hemiscyllium ocellatum (assembly GCF_020745735.1). NCBI lineage: Eukaryota > Metazoa > Chordata > Chondrichthyes > Orectolobiformes > Hemiscylliidae > Hemiscyllium > Hemiscyllium ocellatum. Next base: position 152,415,970 of record NC_083402.1, on the reverse strand, counting down.
TTATAATAGCAAAGAAGTAAATACATTTTGTGTTATCCACTAATATTGTAATTTATAGATGATAAGACAAGAACTAATACCAACAACAGTCAACCTATTGAGACACTCAGACATAGACGTCATGCCTTTCAAAGGATCCATTCAGAAAAAGGTGTATACCTGTATAAACTCCACACAATGGTTGTGATGCTTGCTTTTCTGCTGATTTTTCATCCATTGACCGTTTTCTCCTGTAGACACGGTGGGCATATCCTGTTACAGCCAAGGTGTGATTCAGAGGTTCAATGAATATAAATTCTTCATTAATCTGAATGAACCCCATCTACAAAATTTAAAAGAAAGAAAAGTTGAAAATCCCCCTGTGTGTATGAGTGCACATTTTCGAAATGCTGCATTAATGTCTGATTGGGTAGCAATGCATGTTAGATTCCAGTCATCGCAATGCTGGGACTTCAACTAAAACCCAAGCCAGACAAACAGGATAAACATCTCCTTCTTCTTTATGGCAGCTGTTATGGATCACAGGTTAAATAAATTTGCATAAGTCTAAATTTGCTTCTCAATGCATACAAGTCTGCAACATAAAATTGAAATGCCACACTGGAGCAGTAGGAGGTGCTCTTCTAAAGCTTAAATGCAGCAAAACAATGAAATAGAATTGTCCCTTGCAGCTGACCCATGTCATACCTGACCCATGTCATATCTACCTGCATTGTTTTGACTTTGTCAAAGCATGACAAGAGGAAGACTGTTCCATTCTGCGGTTTGTTCATTCCTCACTTTGATAAATATAACTTTCTACTTAACTTGCCAGGCTGATCACAAATTTCAAGTTGCCCACTCACACCAATCTTCAAAATATTTCCTTCAATTCTCAAAATGTACAGCAAGATTAATGCAACAACTAAATAAATCCGGTACAAATATCATATTTAAATAACTGAATTACAAAGTTATTCCAATTCATAACATGATGTACAAAATAACATATAGGTGTGAAATGGAATCGTCAGTAATGCGGCCTCAAGGTATTTCAAGGTGACTATCCTTGGACACTATTAAAAGATTAATAAGATTTAAAATGGGAAGCTTTCTGTATCACCATAGAAATAGACCAATAATTACATCAGTTCAGTTACAAAAGAGGTACAGTATAGACATTTTGTAAACAATGGATAATTTTATTGGAAAAATTAAGTTGTCCCTTCAACAATTTTTAGTAGTATTATCATACAACCACTTTATCTCTTATTTCCACCTTCTGTACATCATGTTCTCTTTCTCATGTTTAATCATGAATTCCCACAACATTCAATATTTGTGTTCCTTGTTACTTCATAGGAAATTTGCTGTTGAAAAAGTTATTGATATTTATCCCAATCATTAAAGTTTCTGGTAGCCCACTATCAAACATTTCATCTAGAGGTCAAGCAAAATCAGGAAATTAAACTCTCAGATATGTGAATATATCTATCTAAATATTTGTAAGTATGAAAGGTGATTCCAATGGATTGTATACTTTACCATCACATTGATTACACGAACAACAATTAAGAGGCATCATGATAGACACATGAACGGGCTAGAAATAGAGGAATAATACAAATGCAAGCAGATGGGATTGGTTTAGAATGGCATGATGGTCTGCACAGACATAGTGGGCCAAAGGGCCTGATCCTGTGCTGTACTGTCCTATATTCTATTCTGTCTTGAGAAGTAATTATTCTGCAATTCCAAATATTACTCTAGAATTAATCTAACTCATGATTCTCTCTGAAGCTAACATATCATGCACATGGAGAAAGTGAGGACTGCAGATGCTGGAGATCAGAGCTGAAAATGTGTTGCTGGAAAAGCGCAGCAGGTCAGGCAGCATCCAAGGAGCAGGAGAATCGATGTTTCGGGCATGAGCCCTTCTTCAGGAAGGGCATTCCTGAAGAAGGGCTCATGCCCGAAACATCGTTTCTCCTGCTCCTTGGATGCTGCCTGACCTGCTGTGCTTTTCCAGCAACATATTTTCATATCATGCACATGAGCTTATCCCATACGAATCACATGGTATAAAACGATATGACACCATTGTCACTAAAGGAACATGAATTTTAAAAATAGTTACCAACATTAGCCACTGGGTGGTGCCTTTTGTAGCCGCCTAATCAAATCTTTGTTCCACAGATTCAATTAGGAAAATTTAGCCAAAGTTACTCGGATTTAAGTCATACAGCCACAAACTTGCAGTAGTTCTATATTTGTATTCTGTATCATTCCAATTTATAGTGATATTCACACCAAAACAACTGATCATCCTAACCATTCAATCAAATCTTTGAGCGATCACTGGTCTAGAACATATCTTCAACTACATTCCCACCTTTACAGATCTTCCATTCATGACTATATGAAACCAACCATGCCAATTCACAGCACGTCCAGCACCAAATCTAAACAGAATTGTGAAGGTAGGGATAGAAACAAGAATATCATATCAGCTGATTTAAAGGCCAAATTGCCAAGCCTGATGAGGTTGCCTTTACCTTTCTCTCCCTGTCTCTAACACACAGAATGGGGGCAGGGGGCAGGGGTCAGGACAAGGGTAGGGATAGGAATGGGGGCAGAGTTGGGGACAGGGGGTAGTTAATGGCCTGAAATGAGTTGAGTGGCTTTACTATTGCATCCAAAATAATAAGGAAGCCAATTCCATGTTGAAAGCCCAACACTCCAGCTGGACGATTTAAATTCAGCTAATCAAGTGTATATGGAATGAACAAAATAAAGTATCATAATGGGGACCATGAAATTGTTGGATTGTTCTAAACATTCATTCAGTTCACTATTGACCTTATATGATACACAGTTGGATGTGACATTAAACTAAGGCCCACCTGCCTGTTGAGTGGATAGAAAGATCCCATGGCAATATGTCAAAGAAGAGCAAGGACACTTTCATGGGGTCACACCCAGGCATGGCCCATGCAAGAGCAGAGGGACCTCAAATAACCTTTGTAGGGTATGGGCTGGGAATGGTTCAGACCTTCCCCCAAGGTGTAAAACTAGTCGAAGTGAACTCCCAAGACTTCAGTCAATTTACCCTACATTTCTCAAAAGGCAAGACACACTGCAATTGTCAATCAAGCAAATGCTATCCATCCTGAAGTGTGAAGCAATTTAAGTTAAAGCACAATGTTCTCCACATGTTCTTTCATGTAAGAGACAGGGGGATCTCTAGGAATTCTTGTTGGACAGAAACACAGTGGTGGTGGTGGTGGTGGGAGAGTGGGTGAAGTTTTAACCACGCTGCGTCTTTGCGACAGCAGACCCAAAAATAGCCACCACTTCTACTCTTGCTTTTTGCTGATTTCCACCTGATTCCATTTGAATGTGCCGCAGCATTGCCTGGGAGACAGGTGTGACCATGTCATGTGGGTTTGTTTTTCATGGTGAAACCCTCGTGTCAGCAGATAACGCAGCAGGACCCAGTGAGTTGTAACAGCTACAATTTCTCTGTCCAAATCCATGCTATTACCTTCAGGTTTTAAGAGCTCAAACGTGGTATGGATGTTTTTCAAATTTAAGTTTCACTTGTCAACGTTTCACTTTATTCATGTGGTCATCATCATCATAAAACTAATGCCCCACGGATAGTACACACTCTGGTTACAGAGAGGATAGGAATATTGCTTTAATGTGGAAGAAACAATTATGTCCACACTTTATATTGATTATTCATGTTTGTGTTCAGTGTTATACTCACCGGTCTGTGGGGACTAGATAAACTTGCAGGAAAGAGCTGTAAGTCCTGTCTATGCATTATAACGGAAATGATCAGAAATCAGGGTTAATTGAAATTTAGGTGAACTCAAAATCCTGTAAGGATTTTGCCAACCAATACCCAGAGATGGGACTCATGTGTAGGCAGTACTGACATCAACCTTTAAGTCCTTTTTTTGTGACTTTGATAGGCTGCCTTTCCCACCATCCACCCCATCCAGGATTCCCAGCTCTCTCCATGCTATATTGCCAGTCCACATCCCTCTGCTCACCCTCAAGTTGGCCCTTGCTAGCCTTGAGAGTCCATTCAAGCTGTCATTCGCCCCCTCCCCTCCCTTGTATAGCAACCTACCGGGAGGAAATTGCTGACCATGGACTCAAAGCTAGCTTTTGCACATCATCATGAAACAAAAGTGAACTAGGTACCATGAAACTCACATACGGCAGTGGCTTCATCTTAAACGGAGGTTGTAATGACAACACTTTTAATATTGTGAGACAATAGACAATAGGTGCAGGAGCAGGCCATTCTGCCCTTCGAGCCAGCACCACCATTCATTATGATCATGGCTGATCATCGTCAATCAGTATCCTGTTCCTGCCTTATCCCCATAACCCTTGATTCCACTTTCCTTAAGAGCTCTATCCAACTCTTTCTTGAAAGTATCCAGAAACTTCCACACACCCACCACACTCTGAGTGAAGAAGTTTCTTCTCAACTCTAAGTGGCCTCACCCCTTATTCTTAAACTGTGTCCTCTGGGTCGGGACTCACCCATCAGCGGAAATGAGTATGCATAGCATGCAAATGTATTACCAGCAGATACACCTCATGTAACAACATGCTGCTAACAATCTCTGCATTGGAACCTGTCTTAAGGGGAGGGAACTTTTTTTCCATCTAATTAACTCAAACCACCTCTTCTTTAAATTCATTTGGAGAATGTGGGTATCACTAGCTGGGCCAGCATTTATTGTCCATCCCCAGGTGACCTTGTGGAGGTGGTGAGCTGCTTTGTTGAATTGCTGCAGTTCATGTGCTGTAGGTACACGCTCAGAGCTAGGTTTCTTGCTCTTGCAGGTCCCTTCATATTCTCCATATGTAAAACTTGATTACAGCCTTATTTTAAAGGCATTACAATTAGCTCAATATTAATGCATGCCCAGACCTGACTCTGGTCCAATCTCCATTCATGTTTACATTATTTCAATATGGCCACAGGCAATTTATCCACTTTACGTAGTTCAACATCAGGCTGGTCGCTTTGCTTGTAATAATTTACTTCTTACAATATATACCACTCCATGAACAAAGATTGAAAATACACTCCACTTACAATAAAGCCTGTTTCATTCTATAATTGTACAACAGCTACTGTTGAGTAAACTTAATAAAGTCTTGGTGATGGTCCAAAATAGAATGGAGTTCCATTATCTTTGTTCAGAAAATAATGTAAAACTGGTAGTAAGAGACGTTCTGCTGGTTTTACATCATTTTAAACAAACACCAATCTGAAAATTGCATCTTTAGTAAAGAATTACACGTTGCAGATTACAAAAGAATTGTTTACCCAAGACCAAAAATCATGAAATTTAGGTTAATTTTCTTAATATGAGATTCCCCATGCAGTGTATCAGAACATAATCTGAATATGCACAGTAGGACAAAACACTACCTTGTTATTTTTCACAAGACTGAATATAACTTTACAATTCTGTTGACCACTTACATAATTAAGCTGTAGATTAAATTACTTACAGTGTGGAAACAGCCCCTTCAGCTCAACATGTCCACACCGACCCTCCGAAGAGCAACCCTCCCAGACCCATTCCCCTACATTTACCCCTTCACCTAACACCACGGGCAATTTAGCATGGCCAATTCACCTAACCTGCACATCGTTGGACTGTGGGAGGAAACCGAAGCACCCGGAGGAAACCCACGCAGACACGGGGAGAATGTGCAAACTCCACACAGACAGTCGCCTGAGGCAGGAAATGAACCCGGGTCTCTGGCGCAGTGAGGCAGCAGTGCCAACCACTGTGCCACCGTGCCGCCCACTATATTGAATGGTAATCAATTTTACAGCTTATATTACTGTGAAATACAATATTCTAAGGTTTGCATGGAAATACAAATGTTTCATACTTAGGGAAGAAATAACTGAAAAACAAAGACAGTTGTTTCATACAGCGTTCCATTTTCTGTGTGGATTCCAGGCAAAGCTATTGATTTTTATTCAGCTTTTCAGATTAAACATCAAATTACAATGTTGACTGTACAGGTGAGTATTATCATTCAATGTTATCACATCACCAACGATAAGATCTACTTTAAAGGGTCACTCATTATGGGTGGCATGGTGGCACAGTGGTTAGCACTGGTGCCTCACAGCGCCTGAGACCCGGGTTCAATTCCCGACTCAGGCAACTGACTGTGTGGAGTTTGCATGTTCTCCCTGTGTCTGCGTGGGTTTCCTCCGGGTGCTCCGGTTTCCTCCCACAGTCCAAAGATGTGCGGGTCAGGTGAATTGGCCATGCTAAATTGCCTGTAGTGTTAGGTAAGGGGTAAATGTAGGGGTATGGGTGGGTTGCGCTTCGGCGGGTCGGTGTGGACTTGTTGGGCCGAAGGGCCTGTTTCCACACTGTAAGTCTAATCTAATCTAATTTACTACAATTCAACAAACTACATAGGATGAGAGCTTCTGGGCTAAAAGTAAAGGCCTATAATGATCAGGTGAATGTTATGGTCAGAGTATGCACGATCTCAAAACTTCAACACAATTAAACATTTCCACAAAATATAGCCTTTGTATCCCCTATAAAATATCATGCTAACATAATATTATTAGCAACTATCAATAATCTAGAGACCGACCGCATCCTTATATAGAAAAACAAGGCAGCTTATACCAGCACTTCGTACTAACATTTGATTGATGACTGACATAAAGGAAAGAGAGAATTAAGCAGGTGCATGGAGTCATATCAATAGTCAACACCAGCATTGATTGATTTGGCCAAACAGCCTCTTTTCACATTATTGCTGAGCAATCCGAGAAGAAAATAGCGTATGATTTGGCAGTACGGCCTCTTGAGACTGCTCCACCATTCATTATGATCATCATTCATCTTTTACTTGAGTCTCCTACCCACTCCTCATTTCTTGTCATGTTTGAGCCATTCTAGCCTAAAATATATTGAACATGGAGCATCTGCAACCCTCTGGGACAGCCAATTCTAAAGATTTACAACCCCTGAGTGAAGGGGGGGCTGAAATTTCACCTCATTCAATCTGAATAATCAGTACCTTATCCAAAGACTTATATCTCCTTATTCTACATTCTACAGCTCAGGGAAGCAACCTCTCACTGTCCACACTTCTCTCTTCAGTATCTGATATGTTTCGATGAGATTACACTCTGGAGTTGAGAAAAAGGAAAGGTAAAAGCCCAATGTACTCAGCTTCTTAATGTTCTCATCATGGGAACCAGTCTAATGAATCTTCACTGTGCTGCCTCCAATGCAAGTTAACCCTTCCTTAGAAATGGGGAAAAAAAAGTACACAGTACTCCATATGTGGTCCCACCAAAGCTCTATAAAACCGCAGAAATACTTCTTTATTCTTGTAATCTAAACCCTTTCAATAAAGGTCAACATGTTATTTACCATCTTGTCCTAATTGTGTGTGTGTGTGTGTTCATTGCACATGTGCACCCAGATCTCTCTGAACATCAACATTTACAAGTTTCACCGCTTTTTAAAGTATCTTCTAATTTTATTAGCAAAGTGAACAATCTCGCACTTTCCCAGAATATACTTCATGTGCTCCCATACTGTCTCATCATTTAGCCAGTCTGATATGGTTTCTTGGATTAAACATGTTCTTAGTGCCAGTCTATGTTTTAGCTCACATAACATATATAACAAAGATCAGGCTCTTCTTGAGAAAGATGTACTGGAAGTGTATTAAAGCATTAACATTTTACATTGTTATAACATCACAGACATGAGTAGCCTGAGCTCTATGCTTGCTGATGTTACTGTACATTGCATAGACATAACTGAACTGACTGAACACACACATTGATGCCGTCACACTGAAAGTGACTGAAGGCAAGATAGGCATCCATATATTAGAACATCTCATGTTGTGACTGTCTTGAAGGAACGTACCATCTTGTCAGAATACAACACAGTTTCTATTTTTGCAACCTTTCTATGCCTTCCTCACAGATAACATTCTACGTGGCTTTATCTCATCGGCAATCTTAGATACATTACTGTAAGTCTTTCTATCTAAATCATATATATTGGGTCTAAATAGTCGAGAGTGTGGTGTTGGAGAAGACAGCACGTCAGACAGCATCTGAGGAGCAGGAGAGTCAATGTTTTGGGCAGTTGCCCTTTCTCAAGAATGGCTAAGACCCCAGCACCTATCCTTGTGGCAGTCTATGAGTTCCACCCAGCCAATTTGAAAATGCTCCATCTCTCCCCAATCTCTCCTCCATGTTTATTAATCAATCCTCAATTCACGCTCAGAAAGTACAAGAGAAACTTAGCAGACTTGACAGCATCTATGGAGATAGAAACAGAGTTAACATTTTAATCCGAAATAATACTTTTTCAGAACTATTCATGCTAATATATTACCCACTGCTCCATGGATCCTTTTGTTGTATAACCAATTGCAAAGTATTTTGTTCGCTATCTTCTAGAAATTCCAGTACATTACATCTGCAGGTTCCCCTTTAACTATCTTACCAGCTACATTCTTAATGAATTCTAATCAGTATATCAAACAGGAATTATCAGACTCTGTCTGAACATACCATGACCTGTAAACACATTGTTGAGACTTATTTGTTGATACATTCCAAAATCTTCCTGATGACTACTATCAGGCTAACTGCTTCATAATTCTTTACTTTCTCTCTCTGCTTTTTTCAAAGCAAGGTCACCTTTGCAAGTTTCCAATCACTGAACACATTCTGATGTAGAGAAACCAATACTCGTGACCAAGACATCCACTATCTCCATAGCTATCTCTTTCAGAATTCTGGTAGGTAGGACATCAAGTCACAGAGTCATAGAGAGAGTTTATTGTCTGTCAGGACCTCAAATACATTTTCTGCTAATGATAGTTATTAGCTCCAAGTTACTTTCTATTTTTGATATCTAACTTGAGGCTTCTACTATGAAGACAGGATTCAAAAATATTTGTTCACTATGTGAGTCATTGTCTCACTAACCATAAGAATTTTCCATCTCTGTTTATATGGGACCAACCTTTACAAGGGCCAATTTCATTTTTTTCGACAGTCAGTTCTTTATCCAGACACAGGGAACAGCCATTGGGACCAAACTTGCAGCCCACTATGCCAACATTTTCATGCGCAATTTCGAGCAAGACTTCTTCACTGTGCAGGACCTCTGACCAACGCTACACAGCAGATACATCAACAATATTTTCTTCCTTTGGACTATAGTGCGGAATCGCTGAAAGGTTTACATACAGATATCAACAAGTTTCATCCCAACATCAGACTTATTACTGAATACTCTTCAGAATCAGTCTCAGTCTTGGACACAAGCACCTCTATCAGGGACAGACACCTCAGTACCTCACTCTACTGCAAGCCCACGGATAACCCCATGATGCTGCACTTCTCCAGCTTCCATTCTAAACATGTTAAAGAAACTATCCCCACCAGACAGGCCCTGCTCAGATGAGGAAGAACACAATGGACAACTAAAGATTTTGAAGAATGCTCTCATAAGAACAGGAGATGGTGTTCAACTCATCGGTCGCCGGTTCTGACGTGCCACAGCAAAAAACCACAACTCCCTCAGAAGACAGACGCAGGACACGACTGATAGAGTATCCTTCATCATCCAGTCCTTCCCCGAGTGGAAAACTACACCAGGTAGTTCACAGCTTCAACATCTCATCGATGACAATGATTTTAGCGCCTCACTAAAATCATCCCTACATCGCCACTTCTTGCCTTCAAACAACTGCCAAACCTTAAATAGATCACTGTTCGCAGCAAACTGCCCAGCCTTCAGGACAACATCAACCACAACACTATACAACCCTGTCATGGCAAACACTGCAAGACAGGTCATTGACATGAATACTACCATCTCCATGGGAACAGCACCCACCACGTACACGGCAGATACACATCTGACTCAGCCAAGTTTTCTACTTCATACGCTGTAGGCAAGGATGCCCCAACGCACGGTACATTGGGGAGACCATGCAGATGTTACAACAACAGAGAAGTGGACACCATGCAATAATCACCAGACAGAGGAGATCCCTCCCAGTTGGGGAAGACTTCAGCGATCAGGGACATTCAGCCTCTGATCTTCGGGTAAGCGTCCTCCAAGGTGACCTTTGGGATATACAACAATGCAAAATCGCCGAGCAGAAACTGATAGTCAAGTCCCATACCCATGAAGACAGCCTCAACTGTGATCTTGGGTTCACGTTACGTTACATGTGATCCCACCACACTTCTGTATCTGTAACATCTTCCTTACTGTCCTATTTTAACACCATCACCTTGATAAATTGTTATGATCTCTCTATCTTAATTAGTTTGTACAGTTTTGGATTACTTATTACTTTAGTTAGACACTCGGCATGTGACTCCTCTACCTATCGTGTTATTCCAGTCAAAAAAAATCCAAAAGGATTGCAGATTTTGGAAATCAGGAGCAGAGGCAGGGCTTGCTGGGAGGTGTTCAGAAGGTCTGGTGGCATCTCTGAAGAAAAATCAGAGTTAACATTTCAGTTCCGGTGACCCTTCCTCTGGTTTTCTTCACAGGTGCTGCCAGACCTGCTGGGCTTCTTCAGCAGCTTGCTCGTGTTCCATGTTAATCCAGTCATTGGTTTGTCTCCAGCATCACCTTATTTTTAATTTTTTGTAATTGTCTCTCTGCCTCATTTAATCGGACTATAAATCATCCCTTCGCTTGCTATTCAGCTGTTGACACTTTATCACACTAACACTCTTGGTCACCTGCAGAGACTTATTATTCCATTCACACCATTTGTATGATCTTTTGATCCCTCTGCCCATAAACTCTGTGTCTGTGTGCTTCCCTCTCACCTCACCTGAAGCTCTGAAAGTTAGTGATGTCAAATAAACCTGTCAATTAACATGGTGTCAATTGATTTCTGACTTTGTCCACCCCAGTCCAACATTGACACTTCCACACCATTTTATATGAATGGTTCGTTGACTCTCATTTTATTTCTTTCCCTGTTTACCAACCTGATGATGGCCCTTTGATGGGTTTTTTTCGGACATGCCCATTCCTCAGGCTTAATGATATTATCAGCCTCTGCTTTCAAAATAATTCAATCTTTATTTTCACTGTTAATCCACAGATGAAGGTTTCTCTATTTGTTTTTGTTCGTTCAACAAAGTACATTTTGTGAAAATTTTAAAGCATGTTGTTTGTTTAAAATGATTCCTTACTATTTTTCACCAGACCTTCAGGTTGCTCAGTCAATTTAAGCTGGCTCTCTAACTCACACCCATGTAATCAATTGTGTTTAATTTCAAAGTTCTAGTTTGTTTCTAGTATCTCATCCTCAAATTAATATACAATTAGAAACATAGGAACAGGAGTAATCATTTAATCCCTTAAGCCTGCTCTGCCGTTTAATAAGATCATGGCTGATCATGGAGATCCGTGTCTAGTGATGTTCCATAGGATTCGTGTTGGGAACTCTGCTGTATGTGATGACAGAAATGACTTGGATGGAAATGTAGATGGGTGGGTTAGTAAATTTGCAGATGATATGAATATTGGTGGAGTTGTGAATAGTGTAGAAGATTGTCAAAAAATACAGCAGATATGGGTGGAGAAATAGGAGATGGAGTTTAATCCAGGTAAGTGTGAGGTGCTGCTTTTTGGTAGATCAAATGTTAAGGAAAAGTATACAGTTAATTGCAGGACCCTGAACACCATGGATGTATGGAGACATGATTTGGAGGTGCCAGTGTTGGACTGGGGTGTACAAAATTAAAAATCACATAACACCAGGTTATAGTCCAACAGCTTTAATTGGAAGCACACTAGCTTTTTTGTGGGTGGCACGGTGGCACAGTGGTTAGCACTGCTGCCTCACAGCGCCAGAGACCCGGGTTCAATTCTCAACTCAGGCGACTGCCTGTGTGGAGTTTGCACATTCTCCCCGTGTCTGCGTGGGTTTCCTCCGGGTGCTCCGGTTTCCTCCCACAGTCCAAAGACGTGCAGGTCAGGTGGATTGGCCATGCTAAATTGTCCGTAGTGTTGGGTAAATGTAGGGGAATGGGTGGGTTGCGCTTTGGCGGGTCGGTGTGGATTTGTTGGGCCGAAGGGCCTGTTTCCACACTGTAAGTAATCTAATCTAATCTAATCTTTCGCAGTGACGCTCCTTCATCAGGTGATTGTCCCAAGTGTGCTTCCAATTAAACCTGTTGGACTATAACCTGGTGTTGTGTGATTTTTAACGATGTATGGAGGAATCTTGTAGTCCAAGTCTATAGCTCCCTGAGCCACACAAGTAGACAGGGTGGTGAAAAAGACATACGGCATGTTTGCCTTTGCTGGTCAGAGAATGGAGTACAAGAGTCAGGGTGTCATATTGCCACTTGATAAGGCTTGGTTAAGCTACACTTAGAGGACTGCATTTAATTCTGGTTGCCACATTACAGAAGGATGTGGAGGCTTTGGAGAGGATGCAGAAGAGGTTTACCAGGATGTTGCCTGGACTAGAGGGTATGAGCTATAAGGATAGGCAAGAAAATCTCAGGTTGTTTTCTCTGGAGCGACAGAGGCTGAGGGGAAACTTGATACAAGTCTATAAAATTATAAAATGTATAGATAGGGTGGATGGTCAGAATCTTTTTCTCCTAGATTTGGGTTTAAGATGAGAGGAGAAAGTTCAAAGGGGATGTGAGGGGCAAGTTTTTTTACACAGACTGTTGTGGGAAAGTGGAACGCACTGCCATGGGTGGTGGTGGAGGCAGATACGATCGGAGCATTTCAGTGATATTTAGATAAGCACATGGATATGAATAAGCACATAAACCAGAAATGGAAGGACATGGACCACGGGCAGGCAGAGGTGATTGGTTTAATTTGGTGTCATGTTTAGCACAACAGGTGGGCCAACAGGTGGGCCAACCTGCTCTATGCTCTATGTTCTGATCAGTGGCAGTGTCAGTAAATAGTTAATCCTGAGGCCCATGTAACGCATTGGTTTCAAATCCTGCCTGTGGGAGATGGTGGAATTTGAATTCAATAAAAATCAAGAATTAAGAGTCTAATGATGATCGAGCTTCCATTACTGACTGCTGGGGGAAAGCCCCCTCTGGCTCACTATGAGCCAGTGACAACCTCAACTAATGAATGAAAAAGACTCCAATTATCTGCCTTTGGCCTAAATCCCTCAGTACCTGGCTTTAATTAAAAAGTTATGTATCGCAGATTTAGAACTAACAACTGATCCAGTATCAACCTGCTGTTTGTGGAAGAGAGTTCCAAACCTGCCCCACCCTTTGTGTGTAGAACATCCAAACATCTCTCCTGAATACTCTCTCAGGCTGTGGCACTAGTCCTAGAATTTCCAATCAGTAGAATGTCAACTGTATTCTCACTTCTGGTCCAGAGGATATTTTTTAAACATGAGATCACTGACTAAACTACTAATTAATTTCCAAGCAACCACACTAATGGCAAAAGAAATTTTAAGATTAGCATATTTTGCACTGAGGCAATGTTGCATGGATGAAAAAGCAACAGACAGGCCAAAGGTCATGTGACTGATTGTATAAAGATGGACAGAGTTGAGTCCCCCACATACGCTGCAAGATATTTCTCAGAGATGAAAACAGTTTAGCATCACACCCTCTGCACCAGTGGAATCAAAGAGCTGCATTTAATTCAGCTGGGCACCATGGGAGCCATTGTTGCTGGACTCACAATCACAGGAGGGCCATTTCCTCAGTCTCTCAGAGACAGGGGACCCTATCCTAAGTCAGAAGGCAAAAGAGGGAGTGATGCGTGAGAAGCAATCAGCTCTTTATTGGGCTGGTTGATACTCACTATCCTGAGGTCACTGCAGTTTATTTGTGCAGGATAAAATGTACACAATAATCACAAGTGAATGTGAACAAGAGGAATCAGCTTCCTTTCAGGGTTCAGCTCCAATGTGCGGGAAGCCCTGCAGATTTGGATAAAAACCTCCATCAAAGCAGCACCTATGAATCAAAAGGTGGATACACCAGATTCTTCGCTTGACATTATTTCCTTCCTTCTGCCATCAATGTGCAGTTCTTTCAGGGAGCTGGCCAAACTAGGGTACTTGGTCACTCTGTAATCTGAACCTTCATATTTGCAGATCTCACTGCACAATGCTGGAGAGGAAGACAATGCAGACTGCACCATCACCCATCTGCTGCCATTTCAAACAGAAAGGTCAGCATGGAGGTGGAACAAAGAGTCAGTTATAGAGTCATAGAGTCATAGAGATGTACAGCATGGAAACAAACCCTTCAGCCCAGCCTGTCCATGCCGACCAGATATCCCAACCCAATCTAGTCCCACCTGCCAGAACCCGGCCCATATCCCTCCAAACGCTTCCTATTCATATACCCATCCAGATGTCTCTTAAATGTTGCAATTGTACCAGCCTCCACCACTTCCTCTGGCAGCTCATTCCACACACGCACCACCCTCTGCGTGAAAAAGTTGCCCCTTCGGTGTCTTTTATATCTTGCCCCTCTCACCCTAAACCTATGCCCTCCAGTTCTGGACTCTCCCACCCCAGGGAAAAGACTTTGCCTATTTACCCTATCCATACCCCTCATGATTTTGTAAACCTCTATAAGGTCACCCATCAGCCTCCGACGCTCCAGGGAAAACAGCTCCAGCCTGTTCAGCCTCTCCCTGTAGCACAGATCCTCCAACTCTGGTAACATCCTTGTAAATCTTTTCTGAACCCTTTCAAGTTTCCCAACATCTTTCCGAGAGGAAGGGGACCAGAATTGTACGCAATATTCCAACAGTGGCCTAAGCAATGTCCTGTACAGCCGCAACGAGACCAGACTTGAACACAATATTCCAAAAGTGATTTTTTTTTCCTTACGATAAATTTGTGGTTATCATTAAACTCCTCAATCCAGATTTTTATTAATTTAAATTCCACCGTCTGTCATGGTAGGATTTGAACTCAGGTCCCCAGAATGTTACCTGGATCTCTCGACTCCCTGTCGACCTATCACAATTACCCCCCCACCTGCTTCTGCCAATCGCCTTCCCAGCTACCTCCTTTCCAGCTCCACCCCTACCCTTCTATTTCTCTCTCAGCCCCCTGCCCCCCCAACATTCCTGATGAAGGGCTTATGCCCAAAATGCCATATGGGCCGGGTGCTGGCAGGTGGGACTAGATTGGGTTGGAATATCTGGTCGGCATGGATGGGTTGGACTGAAGGGTCTGTTTCCACGCTGTACACTTCTATGACTCTATAACTATGATTTTCCTGCTCCTCGGATGCTGCCTGACCTGCTGTGCTTTTCCAGTGCCACATTTTTCGACTCTGAGACTCCAGCACCTGCAGTCCTCACTTTCACCTAATAGTCAATTGATAATAACACTAGGCATCACCTCCCCATCCTGAAACTACGTGTTATACAGTTTAACACCATTTAGAAACATATATTACCATTTGTGTCTATACCAACATTTAAGAGGCTCTAATTTCATTTCTGGAGAGAGCCCATTTTGAACAAATCAGAGAGGAATTTGATCAAAATGGATACTGTTCTCACACATTAACACACCTGATAAAAACTTCTATTCCATTGGTTCCATCTTTGGTTGGAGTAATGGTATCAGTGGCGAATATACCCATCAGTGTGGACCCAGGTAGACCCAGCTACGTGGACACGGGTGGACCCAGCCGTGAGGACACGGGTGGACCCAGCCGTGAGGACACGGGTGGACCCAGCCGTGAGGACACGGGTGGACCCAGCCGTGAGGACACGGGTGGACCCAGCCGTGAGGACACGGGTGGACCCAGCCGTGAGGACACGGGTGGACCCAGCCGTGAGGACACGGGTGGACCCAGCCGTGAGGACACGGGTGGACCCAGCCGTGAGGACACGGGTGGACCCAGCCGTGAGGACACTGGTGGACCCAGCCGTGAGGACACGGGTGGACCCAGCCGTGAGGACACGGGTGGACCCAGCCGTGAGGACACGGGTGGACCCAGCCGTGAGGACACGGGTGGACCCAGCAGCGTGGACACGTGTAGACCCAGCAGTGAGGACATGGGTAGACCCAGCCGCGTGGACATGGGTAGACGCAGCCGTGCGGACACGGGTAGACCCAGCAGCATGGACACGGGTAGACCCAGCAGCGAGGACACGGGTAGACCCAGCCGTGAGGACACGGGTGGACCCAGCCGTGAGGACACGGGTGGACCCAGCCGTGAGGACACGGGTGGACCCAGCAGCGTGGACACGTGTAGACCCAGCAGCGTGGACACGGGTAGACCCAGCCATGAGGACATGGGTAGACCCAGCCATGAGGACATGGGTAGACCCAGCCGCGTGGACATGGGTAGACCCAGCCGCGTGGACACGGGTAGACCCAGCAGCATGGACACGGGTAGACCCAGCCATGAGGACATGGGTAGACCCAGCAGTGAGGACACGGGTAGACCCAGCCGCGTGGACATGGGTAGACCCAGCCATGAGGACATGGGTAGACCCAGCCGCGTGGACATGGGTAGACCCAGCCATGAGGACACGGGTAGACCCAGCAGTGAGGACATGGGTAGACCCAGCAGTGAGGACATGGGTAGACCCAGCAGTGAGGACACGGGTAGACCCAGCCATGAGGACATGGGTAGACCCAGCCGCGTGGACATGGGTAGACCCAGCAGTGAGGACATGGGTAGACCCAGCAGTGAGGACACGGGTAGACCCAGCCATGAGGACATGGGTAGACCCAGCCGCGTGGACATGGGTAGACCCAGCAGTGAGGACATGGGTAGACCCAGCAGTGAGGACACGGGTAGACCCAGCAGCATGGACATGGGTAGACCCACCACTGCGGACCCAGATAGACCCAGTGGTGTGGTCCTGGGTAGACCCAGCAGTGCAGACCCAGGGAGGTGCTGTGACATGGATCTGTGGTGGTAGCATCAGAGGTGAGTTTGGGGTCCTGACAGCGTCTGTCCCTGGTGCAGATTCATGAAGGTGGTGCTGGAGTGAGTTCCGGCCCAGTCCAACTCCCAGAGGTATCAGCAGTGGCTGCTTCAGCAAGGGTGTGCCCACAGCAGACTCATGGCGGCTGCGGAGCTGGATTTGGGCCAGTGTGGTACCCGGCAGCTTAGGGTGTGTCTGCATTGGTGTGGCCCAGTGAAGACTCACAGTGTGAGGGCTTTAATGAAGGGAAGGTGCCACTGGATAGCGGGTGACTTTCATTCCAGTGGTTAAACTGCAAAGGGCACTCATGCAAGGCTGGCAGGCCCGACCTCTGGATTAGTGGTGCTGGAAAAGCGCAGTTCAGGAAACATCCGAGGCTGTGCTCTGCCAGTATCACTGATCCAGAATCTGGTTTCCAGCATCTGCAGTCATTGTTTTTACCCAGCAGGCCCAACTGTAAGGTTGGACATTTTTTTTATTCTTCTGCCTTTATTTTCTATATTTTAGTTTATTTTTCTGTGTTTCAAGATAGCACTAGAGAGTGACAACACTGTACAACACTTTTCACTGTATTTTGTAAGAAAATACATGTGACAATCAATAAATCAATAAAATATTAACTCTCAAGATGGCACTGGGTATGGTCGACTCCTTGCGAGCTCCTGTGTGCAGCTCGAAGGTTCCTATTTCCTACAATCGTTCTACACTCTTTAAACCTAATAGCATACTTTTTGTTTTTGCCACTGTTTATCTATTATTTACTATCTATGCGACTTAACTCGGTGATCTGCCTGTATTGCTCACAAGACAAAGCTTTTCACTGTGCCCCGGTACATGGGACAATAAATTCAATTAAATTCAAATAGAATATTTGTAAAATCAGTAATGGTAGTCCCAGTGAGGAATACAATGGTGGAATGCTGGTGGTGGATGGTGTTCATGGAGACAGAAAGCATGACGATGGACAGTACATGATGATCACATTAACAGGGATGTAATTTGTGACTTGAATTCAAGTTGTTCCAGTAGAATTACTGGGACAGAAACTTCACTGGAGAACTAGCAACAGTGAGGATGGATTTGAAAGCAACAGAGAATACTTCAGAGCAAATACAAAATGCATACCAGGACTTGGTGAATTGCAAAAAAAATGAAACAACGTCCGATCCAACAAGATAATTAATCCAACAAGATAATTAATCCTTACTCCACTGTTTCTGCGCTATTATTTGAAGATCGCAAGACACTTATCTCTAACTTGTAACCTCCACTTTCGCAGGTACTCACAGAAACCCGTGACCGCCTACATACAAGTCACCATACTCCTACATCTGATTAGGGGTACTCTCTCATTACAGATGGACAACTAGCGATGGTTTAAGCCGTAGCTCACCCCGGTTTAGGCGGTAGAAGAGGTTCACCAGGAGTGTGTGAATTGAACAAACTGGCGTTCCAACCAACTGAACAAACCAACAGTCCGTATATAAATAAGAGACACAACAGAACGGAGCAAGGATTGAGGATTGTATTCACGTGCTTCGCTTGGAAATACTCCTGTGAACATTACTAAAAGTTTCAAATTTTTCCAAAACACAAACAACTTGTACGTTCACCTGATGAGTGACACGAAATGCAGTTACATCGCTGCTGCTGCTGTGTGAGCTTTGACAAGGAGTCATTCCAATAACTAACACATTCCAATCAGGACCTAGATTCAGTTCACCCCCGAATGCCTGTCCTTTACCCACCACCACCATCACCATCACCACCACCATCACCATCACCACCACCATCACCACCACCATCACCACCATCACCATCACCATCACCACCACCATCACCATCACCACCACCATCACCACCACCATCACCATCACCATCACCTTTCTGAATGAGCTGCAGGGTTAGCGGAGGTGGACACAGACACCAGGCGCGCGCCTCCTGCTGGCCCAGCCTGGAACAGCGGGAGCAGGTTGCGCCTCTCCGCCCAGATCGGTGCTCACTCCCCGGGGGGAAATGGGGGGAGCGGGGGGGAAGGGGTGGGAGAGAGGAGGGGGTGGCGGGAATGAGGGGGTAGGGGATGAGGGGGTGGGGGAGAGGAGGGGATACAGGGGGTGGAGGGGAGAGAGGGGGTGGGGGAGAGGGGGTGCGGGAGAGGAGAGGGGGTGGGGGGGAGAGGAGAGGGGGTGGGGAGAGGAGAGGAGAGAGGGTGGGGGAGAGGAGAGGGGTGGGGAAAGGAGAGGAGAGAGGGTGGGGAGAGGAGAGGGGGTGGGGAAAGGAGAGGAGAGAGGGTGGGGGAGAAGGGG